>NC_064931.1:862459728-863145353 GCF_023897955.1 Schistocerca gregaria | reverse complement strand
AATGGGGAAAAAAAGGGCCTAATCAGAAACCCGGAGGCCAAAGAAAGGAAGAATTTGAGAAAGATCTTAGGTCCCATCAAAGAGAACAGGGAATATAGAAGATGTCATAATCATGAATTATATTCCCACATAGAGAAGATAACAGATACCATCTGGAAAAGGATTATGTTTTATGGATATATGACCTGAATGAGCCCTGGAAGACTCACCAACCTTATCACCACCTACTTTCAGGAGAAGAAAACAAAATCGACCTGGTTCACAGAGGTGGAGAAAGATCTTTAAGAAGTGGGAATCACCCGTGACATCATCTTGGAGCATGTCCCACTCAAGGAGAAACTTATGGCGTGGCAGGGTTTCCAAGAAAAGCCAAAACTAAAAACATAAGAGGCTTGGACCCAGGAGAGGAAGAAGCAACACCGAGAATGCATGCAAGAGCACTGGGCAAACTTCAGAACACATAAAACAAGACGGTTGAAATAATGTGGTCCTAAGATGGCCTATATGAAATGAATGAATGAATATTATATCAAAATATTACGCCACACTGACTATGTGAAACTGATATTTTAAAATTTCACATGAAATATAAAGAGAACAGTCACTAGATACAGTCACAGAAGATGTTATATATAAGTAACGAGAACATTAACATATTTGAAAAAGGAACTCTTACAAAACAATTGTTGTAATAATCAATAAATGTTTTAAGCAGTGATACTGGAACTTTACTTATAATGTCCTTTCAACACATTTCACTGCAGGCCCAATCATCAAGAAACTAATACCTGAAAATGTTAATCTACAGAAGGCTATTTCAGCTTGAACCCCCACCCAGGGCCAACTACGCAGATAATGGCACACAAGGGCAAACAGCTGACGTGTGGGAATCTGGCAGCCGAACTGTGGTTTACACAATCATATCCCACTGGTTGAGCGCAAGCGGCAAGTTGTAGCCATGCAGATTACACTTGCACAAAATGTGTGCAATTGGGGTGGTAGCCTACACAAATTGCTACTGCCTGTGGGTGTGCTGAGAGATGGGCAAGGGTCCTTGCACCATGGGGCAGTGTTGGAACACACTGGTCTACAGATCTGCATTGGGAAACTTTAGCTAGTTGTGAGAAATCTAGCTTCATTTTGTAGCTATTTGTCAAACAAGAAACAATTAACAGTTTTTACGAAAGTACATAAATTTTGTAAACAATTTAGATTGTAAAAAATGAGTTGGAAGTATTATTCGGATGTTACAATCCACCTGCAGAAGTGAATTATTTTCTCATGTACAGCCGGATTACAGATACCATTTTGATAGATTGTTCAGGCTGAACAACTATTAGTGGCCTACCTGACCATTTTGGACAACTAAGGATATTGAATAATTTAATGGCATACAGTTTCGAGGCAAGTCCATATAAAAAATTGACACTTACAATGATTTCAGGACGCAAGGAAGTACGTGTTTCACCACACTAAAATTAAATTCCAAAAACATTTGAAAAACATTTTCCTAAAAATATCTTTAAATTTCATAAAAACAACAGTAAACCTGACATTACTAAATTGATTAAAACTATTTTGTAGAAGGGAGAGGGAAATTCTCAATGCTGCTGCAAGTAAAGATAAGAGCTAAATGGTGTTACACTGTCCAACCCTAATGTATCCTGCAAAATCTAGTGTGATTTCTTAACAAGTTACCAAGAGGTCCGGAAGAATGCACACTGTAATAAAAATTCAAAATGCTAACAATATGTATCATTGTGGAATGAGATACGAGATAAACAGGTAGTTCAAAATATGGTGTCATGAACTGATGAGAGTATACAGTACTGTTACAGCCCAAGCTACTAGTAGTTGTATACAGGGTGGTCCATTGAGCGTGACCGGGCCAAATATCTCACGAAATAAGGGACAAACGAAAAAACTACAAAGAACAAAACTTGTCTAGCTTGAAGGGGTAAACCAGATGGCGCTATGGTTGGCCCACTAGATGGCGCTGCCATAGGTCAAATGGATATCAACTGCATTTTTTAAAATAGGAACCCTCATTTTTTATTACATTTTCATGTAGTACATAAGGAAATGATTGTTTTAGTTGGACCACTTTTTTTGCTTTGTGACAGATGGTGCTGTAATAGTCACAAAAATATAGCTCACAAGTTTAGATTAACAGTTGGTAACAGGTAGGTTTTTTTAAATTAAAATACAGAACATAGGTACATTTGAACATTTTATTTCGGTAGTTCCAATGTGATACATGTACCTTTATGAACTTATTTCTGAGAACGCATGCTGTTACAGTGCGATTACCTATAAATACCACATTAATGCAATAAATGCTCAAAACGATGTCTGTCAACTTCAATGCATTTGGCAATATGTGTAACAACATTCCTCTCAACAGCGAGTAGTTTGCCTTCCGTAATGTTTGCACATGCACTGACAATGCGCTGACGCATGTTGTCAGGTGTTGTCGGTGGATCACGATAGCAAATATCCTTCGACTTTTCCCACAGAAAGAAATCCGGGGACGTCAGATCCGGTGAACGTGCGAGCCATAGTATGGTGCTTCGACGGCCAATCCACCTGTCACAAAATATGCTATTCAATACTGCTTCAACTGCACGCGAGCTGTGTTCCGGACATCCATAATGTTGGAAGAACATTGCCGTTCTCTCATGCAGTGAAACATCTTGTAGTAACATCTGTAGAACATTTCGTAGGAAATCAATATACATTGCACCACTTAGATTGCAATCGATAAAAATGGGGACCAATTATCCTTCCTCCCATAATGCCGCACCTTACATTAACCCACCAAGGTCGCTGATGATCCACTTGTCGCAGCCACCATGGATTTTCCGTTGCCCAATAGTGCATATTATGCCGGTTTACGTTACCGCTGTTGGTGAATGATGCTTCGTCGCTGAATAGAACACGTGCAAAAAATCTGTCATCGTTCCGTAATTTCTCTTGTCCCCAGTGGCAGAACTGTACATGACGTTCAAAGTAGTTGCCATGCAATTCCTGGTGCATAGAAATATGGTACAGATGCAATCGATGTTGATGTAGCATTCTCAACACCGGCGTTTTTGAGATTCCCGATTCTCGTGCAATTTGTCTGCTACTGATGTGCAGATTAGTCCTGACAACAGCTAAAACACCTACTTGGGCATCGTCATTTGTTGCAGATCATGGTTGACGTTTCACATGTGGCTGAACACTTCCTGTTTCCTTAAATAACCGGCGAACGGTCCAGACACTTGGATGATATCATCCAGGATACCGAGCAGCATACATAGCACATGCCCGTTTGGCATTTTGATCACAATAGCCATACATCAACACAATATCGACTTTTTTCGCAATTGGTGAACGGTCCATTTTAACACGGGTAATGTATCACGGAGCAAATACTGTCTGCACTGGCAGAATGTTATGTGATACCACGTACTTATACGTTTGTGACTGTTATAGGGCCATGTATCACAAAGCGAAAAAAGTGGTCCAATGAAAACATTCATATTTCTTTACGTACTACACGAATATGTAATAAAAAATGGGGATCCCTATTTTAAAAAAACGTGTTTTATATCCGTTTGACCCAGGGCAGCGCCATCTAGTGGGCCAACCATAGCGCCATCTGGTTTCCCCCTACAAGCTAGACAAGTTTCATTCTTTGTAGTTTTTTTTCATTTGATGTTTATTTCACGAGACATTTGGCCCAGTCATGACTAGTGGACCACCCTGTATAGCTTTCTAAATGTCAATGCACATATATGATCATGTAATTCACTTGAAAAACGTTATTTTAACTATTTTCTGCACACCTCAAAGGTGCGAATAACAGAGATAGCATTACGGTGTACTGGTGTGCAATTTTCACTGTAACAAACAGAATTACAAAATTCTCACATGCACGTGTTGAATTTCAAAGATAATTGTGAGGCGTTGTACTAAGTAAGTCGTAGCCTTAGTGATATATACAGCTGAACCACGATACACCGAACCACTTTAATGTATTCCAAAAGTGCACAAAGATATGCCACTGCTATACCTTATGAAACTAATAAAACCTTTTTTTTGTAGTTTCCTTTATGAGGGAAACATGCCGCTACCACAAAAGCTTATCATGTATATGACTGTCTTCTTATAAAATTATTTTACTATCAGTCATTGACTATTACACAAACTCCCAAAATCAATTTTACCGTTTGTAGAGACCATTCTCATTGTTATATTCCTATTTCTCTTTCATAGTGTTACTTTTCCCAGTGTTACTGATTTCCCATTTTTACCACCAACAATCCTACCTCTCACCTAAATGGCCTCACTCTTTCTCTGTTGTTTAGGACACAGTCCTTAGAAATGTTTACTATGCAAGTGTTGTTGAGTATTAAGGCAGTAATCTTCCACAGCATTTTGACCCTCTATTCATCTTCATCCGTGAAGTGTAGCACTGGAGACTGCCTTGCAAATGGCCCATGATGATTCACGAAGGTAACTGAAAAGACACTACCACTAGAATGTGCTACTAAGGTCATGGCACGACAATATGTGTTGCTCTGTTTAGCAATGTCAGTCTGGCGTATACTGCCCTCTTTGGATGGCAACTGTTGGTAGTTGCACAGAAGAAAAAAATGTGTACATAAAAAATATGTAGTGATCCTGTAACCTTTGGAGAGCATATTGTTCAGTTCAGCTTGTACTTCTGCTAATAAATACTACAGTCAATCAATTTTGTTTACATATGTGCAATAATGTATAGTAATGCTCCTACCTACACATGAACAAGAACAAATCAGTGTTTCCTTCATTGTGCTTTCTTCTAGTTTCTCCGGCGAGTGTTGTAATGATATCATTCTTGTATTTTGAAAATGGACACTGTAAAGCAATGACTTGGGCACAATTCATGGCCCTAAAATGACCATCTGAGAGTGAAAATGGCTTAGATTTTGATTATTCCAATGAAAATCCTGGTACAATAGTAAATGATCTGGAATCTGCAGACAGTGATAGTGAGCCTGAGACTACTAGAATGAATACACATGATACAAATAATTTTTTGAAGGATGATAAAGTTGCTGATGTACTGGTACTACAAACTTTTGAAATAAGCTGAAAGACACAGAAAAATCGAAAAATGTGGGGAAAAACAAAGCCCTTCATTTGTAACTGGCCATTTTAGATGCAAAGAAAATGTCAAAATGTCAAAACAATGCAATAATTGTCTATGCCATATCAGTTTTTTAAATATCTTTAGTGGCAAATTAATGGAAAAAATTGTAGATGAAACTAATATTTACAGCACTGAGAAAAACCCATACAAAACATTTATGTGCAATGTTCATGAAATTTGAAAGTTTAAAGCACATGTGTTACTAGCTATTTGGCTATTCCTATCGCTGTTTGTGGTCTCTGATATGATGCTACTGGTGTTGAGCTAATAAATCAGAAAATGTCTCAGAGATACAAGAGTCTGATGACCACTTTGCAATGTCAATGACAATATGAAGCAACAAGACTCAAATTCATTATCATAAATTGTAAAAAAAAATTAGGCCTATAATTGACCAGATGTATAAGTGCCTTTCAACCGCAATGAGAGAATATTTGTCAACTTTGACAAATCTGAGCAACCAAAGCAAGCACATGAATATGTCTATGAGAATTCCAAGGGGCCATAACTACAAGATCTATTTTGACAAATGATAGATCCCTAAACATCTAGTTGCATACCTATTCGAGCTTGGGATTCACAGTGTTGGAACAATCCAAAGGAATAGAATACCAATCTGCAAATTTCAAAATGAAAAGGAGCTAAATGAAGATGGATGTACGTATGGATGTATTTATTCTGATGAATATATTACTATCCTCCATTTTGTATGAAGACAGTAGTATTGTCTGTTTCCTGTCCACTTTTGCTGGAAAGCTGTCAGAATCTGAAGTGAAAACGTTTTACACAAAGAGACAACAAAGAATGGTACAATGTTCAGCTTTTTCTGTTTACAACTCATATATGGGTAACATAGATTTGTTAGATGGCATCACTGTCAGATGTCATATGACAATTAGAGCCAAGTGATGATATTTGGATTTGTTTTACCTTCCGATTAATATAACTGTAATAAATTTGTGGATTCTCTGAAGGTAGATACTCACTGAAAAAAGAATGGCAGACACGTCAATGAACCAGAAGTAGATTAGACCTGGTACAAACTGCCACATTCATCCTGGGGCAAAACAGCAAGGCAGCAAGGCAGACCAGCAAGCACAGATCCAGCAGCAACCAACAGGGTGGAATATAAAGGATCACTATTACCTCTGAAGAGTATAAAGCCAGAGCCCTTTAATCACTGGCCAGTGCAGAGTGAGGAGAGAACAAAGCGCAACTGCATCAACTGCAAGGTCAGGTCTATACCTTAGTCTGAGCGAGAAGTGCAAAGTAAACTTACATTTAAATAAAAATAAAAACTGCTTCCTTGCATTCCACAGTATCTAAGACCATGTTCCATCCATCCATTTTCGATAGCATCATTAAATCTATCATAACTGTTGCGCATTCAACATGTAAAACTATGTTAATTAAAACTGTAAATTTCACACAGTTTTACATAAAAAAACACTGTCCAGTCAAATTACTGTGACCACCTGTCAGAACCATAAATAACCACCTTCTGGAGTGCAGACCACTGCAAGATTTGCAGGGAAAGTCAATGACGTTTTTTGGATGTCCCCTGCGAGGCTTATTTTTGACTGTAAAATATGAGCAACTTGGGTTTGTTTTAGTCCTTGCTTTGGTGCATTTATCACAGTGTTTCTAAAGTCACTGGAATATTCCTTATGTTTCGGCATACTGAAATTATCACTGTACATAAATATCAGTAGAAACCAAAAGTAAGAAGCAAGTAACACTTTTGAATGTCAAGATACTTTTGAGATCGCTGAAAGCCGCGTTCATCATGCAACGCAAAGTGCAAACAAACAAGTCGCAACCTGACACCTTAAAATAATCTGACAGTGTTATTTTAAGGGAAATAATAACAAATTTTATGTTGTCAAAATACTTTCGAGCACTACTGTATGTCCAAGCTGGTCCACGCATGTTGTATTGGGGACAAATGTGGGAATCTTCCTGGCCACAGGAGTACCTCATCATCATGCAGGTAGTTTGTAGACACATTTGCAATGTGTGGACAAGTGATTTCCTGTTGAAAAAGGCACTATGGTACTGTCACATGAGAGGTAACATATGATGCAGGATGTCCATGACACACTTATACCATCAGTGTTCTCTCAGTCACTACCAGATGTGACCCGAAGTAATACCCAATGACTCCTCATACTGTGATGCCAGAAGTAACACTACAGTACCTCGTCAAAGCATTGGAAGAGTGGGACCTCTCCTTAGGTCGCCATTGTACTTACCAACAGCTGAAGACAGTGCAACGCCGTTCACCAGTAGTTCAAATTTATTGTTGCGGCATCACTTCATATGGAGCCATTTGCATTGTGTTAATGGTAGCCCATGCATAGGATGATAATTTAATTCCCTAGTATGATTACTGTTAGCCTCTGACCAAAGGAGCAGGATGACAGTGAATGTTACAGGGAGTCCATTACTTGCACTTGGATGGCAGGTGCAGAGGTGAAAGAATTAAAATGCGGTGACTGCACAATACAGTGACGCTACTGTGTAGTGGTCAGAAATGGCCAACCGGAACCTTGACAATGAGTAACACTGTCCTCAAATTTCCATGCCGTCCAACATGAGGACACTAATGCTGTCAGGCAGTGTGTTAATGGTAAATAACTATGAATTTGACAGTACCTCAAGGTTTTCGCTTTGTCACTAAGGGTTACTAAAAGAAGCAAGACGAAATTTGCTAGAGCATTGTCTTACGATTCCCTCATTGAATTTGTATCTGCCTGCTTGTAGCTCTGCTACAAAACAATTAAAAATCTGGCTTTCGGAGAGGCTTGAAAGGCGAACAGAGGCAGCATGCACCTGACAGGCAAGCACGTTACCTAGGAGCTAGCGAAAAGGCTTGGTGTGTGCCACTTACTTATTGACCCAGTGAGCACTATGGCAGATAAACCGCAACATAAGAGGCGACAGTAGTTGTATTTCTCATGTGGAATGACTTTCATGGACTCAAAAGGATTAACTGATATTCTTCTGTCACATCTCAAGCGAAAATCACTCAGTATTAAATTGAAAGGACACGATAATATCAAGTGAATTTAGCAGGATAGTTCTGTGGCATCAAGGAAGTAACTTGTCGGTCACAGAGCTCCCAAACATATTCTGTGCTGTTGCCAAGTTTCAGTTGTACCGCCAGGAAGGATACCAGGTGATGTGTTCTGTGAGTGACCTCGGAAATGACTATAGCTTCCTTTCAAAGTTGCGGGTGGCGAGGGCCGGAGGATCCTCATTATATGTCAATGAGTCTTATTCGCATTTCTGGAACTACGTTTAGGGGCTAGAGTGCAATTACTTGTAATACATCGATGCACTGAATGCAAACTAAATGTCATACATTAATCACTGCTGCAATGATTTGTGTTTTACTGACTTAATCACACCGAAACCTTGAAAGCATATTCACCAGACACGATTCACAGTTTTGGAGCTTCTCCAGTGGTTGAGTTAGCAATATATATTTGCTGTACAATATCGTTATTGAGATAACTGTCATTGGCACATCCACCAGAAGACAGGCATGGCCTGGCTTATTGTTGTCAGCTTTCCTGATGGATATTCTACCTTTGTTCGAAACATGATGACTTAGAGTGAATTCAAATTTTCCATATGGCAAAAATTTGATGTTTCTATTCTTCCAACTCTAACATTCAAAGAAACAGTTACAATAAGCGGCAGAAAAGCGCCTAGGACCAACAATTAATAATGCAATGATAATTAGTGGAATCTGAAATTCCATCTGTCATCTGATAATTGTGAAAAACTACTTTTTTCATCTTCACGGCACCACAGTATGAACAAGGGTTTCATAGGATACCTATACTTAATTTAGGTGCGCTCTGGTTAGCTGTAACTGAAGAGAGACTCCAACTCGGATTTTGATTAATGGCATAATAACTTAAATTGTGAATATATTTCTGAATGAATGTTTGTTATGTATTTTTCCATCACCCTTTTCACTGTTATAAGCTATGTTCTACAACGAACGCACTCCATCAGAGGTGGCAATCTGTAATTTATTTTACCTTAATTACTTCAATTTTGTTCCACAATTTGAAGGTATATACGGGCGCAAACATGGAATACATGGGAATAATGCAGCTGCTCAGTGACAGGTATGGGGGAGGCATTGAGGCCAGGCCTCGGATCTTCGACCCCTGCCCCCTTTGCCTCTGTCTACCTGGTGCTGAACGTCTTCTCAAACTTTTTAAAAAAAATAATAGTGCAGTGATCAGCATTTCTGTCTAATAATCAGGAGGTCCAGGTTCGAAACCCAGTCGGTCACAAATATTTATCTGCCGTCTTAGCTGTATTTCAAAGCGCTGTGACAGTGTGGGCGGCGGTCCTTCGATATTTAAGATGCAATTGCTTTTTGAGGCAATAGAAGTGATTTGCGAACATTTGTCTTGCCATCAGTGTAACGGGACTTCAACGGCATCCAACCCTTAGTCATTGCTTTGTGCCGGCACTAACCCATGTCATATATATGCGAATCAGATTGTAGTTCATATTTAGTCAAATAACGAATGGTCAGTATACAAGTATGCCTGCTGGGGTCGGTGGCTGAGCGGTTCTAGGTGCTACAGTCTGGAACCGCACGACCGCTACGGTCGCAAGCTCAAATCCTGTCTCTGGCATGGATGTCGTGATGTCATTAGGTTAGCTAGGTTTAAGTTATAGTGAACTGATGACCTCAGAAGTTAAGTCCTGTAGGGCTCAGAGCCATTTGAACCATTTATGAAGTATACAAGTATTTACGAACAGTAGAAGCAGGATTGCAGCGAACTGATCCCTTAACCAAGTGAAACAGAGTACCTGTGTAAAGAGTCATTCCAGCTGCGTAGCTGAGGGTTATATTTGTTAAATAATTCATTGCAGAATCAATGTAATAGCCACACGATGATCTCTGTAGTCATACTGTATCATTAGCAGCCCATGAATGGAGTACAATGTTCGTTAAATCGGATTACTCAAGCTGAGGCCAAATAAAGAGAAGCAACGATGCCACAACACTACCTTTACTGAAGGAGGTAGTCAGCACTAAATTATGTGGGCCACCATTAACGTTACTGTAAGGAGTTTGACAGCATACCACCACCACCACAACTACTGAAAATCTGAGCTATTTCATCACGCAGTTGTAACTCGCAGTGATTACAAGTTGCTGATGTTTGTCAAGAATAGCAGAAAGCGCCTCTGAAGTTCCATTTGCATTACGTCTAGGACGGAGAGAATACTAAATAACAGTAATAGGTCACCGAACGAAGAGAAAAGTCCACGTATTGTCTCAAGTTCTTGCAGTTTGATATTAATGCAGTTCTCGATAGTTGCGCACTAACGGATTCTTTTGGCTATCAGAATACTCATGTGAACTACAAAAGTGTAATTGCTAGAACGCTCAACTACCTTAATAACACCTCATTCTGGATTGAATAAGACTCTGAAAGTGACGTTAATTTGATGTTTCCATCCATCTCCTGACGTCTTCCTGTATAAAGTTTGAAGTGCACGCACAGTTGTGTTGGCTGCCGCATGGATCCTGTGAAGTGTTGTGGCAGCTGGCAGTCATTGCTGAATACAGACATTTGCAGATATCCCCACTGCTTTAGGGGAAATCGTCTTTGTTGCATTTTTTCCATACTGTAATTAGCACAATAATATAAGGCTTGTTCTGCTGAAGAACTTGACGCCGACAAGTCCTTAAATAAGAATCTCCTAGCGGGAGTAATGCATGAAAGGAAACAAGACTGTTGGACAAAAGAATGGACAGCTCCCTACTTTTTGCGTTTCCGGTAGCGCCTACGATAAGAATCTGGTGTCATATTATGCTTCAGAACCCTAAACTGTTGTTTTTTTACTTCATACTAAAACAAAAGCTATGATATGAGAAGAGGAAATGACATATGCTTCTCAGGAACTTTAGTTTTTCATTTTTATTTTCTCACTTCATACGAAAACAAGGGCGTTGACATGAGAAGAGGAAATGAACTACACACTTCCAAGACTTAATACTTCCTTACACACTTCCAAGACTTAATACTTCCTTGTGTGCTACTAATGGATGCATGAAAGCTCTGCAGTTAATTTTTGTATGTTGGATAAATTTTGATATCACCTCACATTCCTTGGTGAGAAGGTTCCTATTTTCTTGGGATTCAAACAGAGTGGACATTTCATCACTGGTTAATATTCTGATGACTAATGACATGATACCCGTTGCAATTGCTCCATGGCACCTGTGAGTAGAGTCTCACGTTGGTTACTATAAGAACAGGCAGCGATATCCGATGACTACAGTCAGAGCCAAGGTGCTTTCTTTCTGTTTATGGCGAGGCGTCTGCTGCAGTGTCCACGCTCAGCCAACATAAACAAATCACGGCGGCATTGGGCACTGCTAATCGCTGCACTTGTCGCGAGCCTCGAAACATGAGCGCACTGTCTCTGCTAATGATACTATGGAGTTAATACATCTTACTTAACGTAATATGCAGGTTGTGGGTTGGGTAAAAATTTAGTTTGTCACCTTCCATCGCATTAAAATACTTTACAGTCATATTTGACGCAATATTTATTGTTGGTTGTCTCTCTAATGTTAATAGTATTGATTCAGATTGTGCGTGAACACGAAAATACACACACACACACACACACACACACACACACACACACAGTCATTGATTCTAGTGAGGGTGACAACTACTGTGTGTTGAACAACACATGCACCAGCCAATTCCTCAGTTGGCGTCAGGTGGGTGAGATTTTTCAATTACCTTGCATTGCAAGAATTGTAAGGAGGAGACTGAAAGCAAATGGACTTGTATCTAAAGAACTGCGACAAAACAAAGCTTGACCAACTATCAGATAAATGTTAACATGTGTTTTGTGGACGAGTATACTTTTAGTAACCAACCCACCCACTATCATTACGTAAGATTTCTCGATGGCGTAGGACATCGATTTCATCACGAAGTCGACAGTGTAGCGTGATGGTTTACTTCCCACCATACGTTTTCTATATTCGTCCAAAGGTCGCTTGCATTTGTAGGTCCACATGGCAATGACCTTGTTACCTCTGCCCATATATTCTTTATCTGGTTGATGTTCGGTGATCATGGAGCAAACGGCAACAGCTTTATCCTCTCTTGGCCCTGAAACCAATTTCGCACTGCTCTGCTATGGTGGATGGGGCTCTGCTCCTGTAAGTAAACTGTTATCTCGTTCGTTCGTATATTTATATTTAAATAACATATTAGTAATAAGCACATTGTCTTATTATTTTCCACAGTGGTTAAGAATTCAGGCCCTGTCATAAATAAGTGATCTAGATGACACAGTCCAATTAAGAATGTGTTTTACCCAGTCTATCAGTCGTATTCAGATATCCACATTAAGCCTGACTGTCTGCATCCAATTAGAACGATCTGGTATCGAAATGAAATTACAGAAATCGGATAATTTGAACGTCTGTATTGCAACAATGCTGCGCGCATAAATTCCTATGATGGAGTAACAGGTAGGAACTGCCTAAGAAAAAGTGAGAAATATGTCTACTAGCAGCAATGTCACGTAATTATAACCCGTATTTATGTGACGGATATACTGCATCGAACAATGAACATCTATTTCAGTGGTGGGAAGATGCACCATATTGGATTTGCTGATGACAATGACAACAACAACAACAACAACAACAACAACAACAACAATAATCCCGTGGGGCCGATAGGGGAAACCCTCCCCCATATGGGTGGTACCGAAGAAATCAAATACTTGGGGTGAACCACATACTAACACAAACCTGAACGGCTACTCAATCCGTTGAACCCAAAATCCAGACACGTCTGAGTGAAAATCACCGCTACTCTGGTCACCGTCTGTTAGTTCAATGAGCTCGGCTGAAAATATTTGCTTCCAAAGGCTTCAATGCCCTCTGGTCCTCTCCAGTCCTGGCATCACCCAGGCCAAACCAATGAAACACAAGCAAACATGAACTGTGCAAGCAAAGTCAACTTTACCCCAGGTGGTACACAACCCGGCTGTCGACAGGCGGCAGTCGGAATTTCGGATTCTGGGGAGTCCAGGTTAGCACGGCAGAGAATACTGAAGATCTCCTGTAAATTTCCCTACAAGCAGAAAATGTGCATTTGAAAACTACACGCCGTGCGTGATTAGCCGAGCGGTCTTGCGCAGCAGTCATGGACTGTTCGGCTGGTCCCGGCGGAGGTTCGAGTCCTCCATCGGGCGTGTGTGTGTGTGTGTGTGTGTGTGTGTGTGTGTGTGTGTGTGTGTGTGTGTGTTTTAAGGACAATTTAGGTTAAGTAGTGTGTAAGCTTAGGGACTGATGACCTTCGCAATTAAATCCCGTAAGATTTCACACACACACACACACACACACACACACACACACACACACACACACACACGAGAACTTTTTTTTAGTAAATAAATATCGATACATTGGTCCAAATATGAAAGCTAAATCATCTCACATAATAAATCGACCGACAAAAAATTCTCATCATTGCTCTTCGAGAACCACAACTAACTGACAATGAAACCTTGCATTACGCAAACCATTTCATCTTGAAGAGCAAAATACAACAAAAGGTAGCGAAAGGCTACCAATCTTCGGCATTGCTTTTCTCTAACACTGATCTATCATCAACTCTGTCAATCACAGCCATCAACAATCGACTTAGGACTATGCTCATTCAGAGGCCCAGTAAAAAATATACACCGATCAATGCACATGCCCGCACCAACATCGAAAATAAGGAAAACACCAAAAGTGTCGAAAAATTCTGGAACACACTCGAAAATACTATGAGAAAAATTCACCAAGATGACATGAAAATACCCATGGGAGACTTCAACTCTCTATTTGGTACATAAAAAACCTGTTGAAAAATCATTGGTACAAATTCAACACACCGAAACGCTTAGACCAATGGCACACGTCTGTCTGATATTTGCCAACAATTCAACCACAAAAGAATGTCTTCCCACTTTAGGAGAATACTATTTCTCAGGTAACATGCTTGGCTACAAGGTGCAAGCTGCTGTCATTCGCCTTTCTAGATTTGCTGAAAGCCACATTTTTAATTCTTTTGTAGTAGAGCTACAAGCAGGCAGATACAAACTCAATAAGGGAATCTTAAGATAACGCTCGAGCAAAATTCGTCTTGCTACTTACAGTAACCCTTAGTGCCAGAGCGAAAACCTTACGGTACTGCCAATTTCATAATGCCACTTTTGTTTTCTGCCGACATATTTTGTTGTTGTTGTTGTTAATACATAATTTTATCTATGAAATGCCACATTTTCATAAGACTTGTGAATGATACAGGAAATGAAGTAAATACAAATCTTTTCGAAGTCAAAAGTCGGTAATATCCTACTAATTCGTGTTAAAATAGGATCTATCGTCTTACAGACACTTAATGCATCACTACAGTCTGGAACCGCGTGACCACTACGGTTGCAGGTTTGAACCCTGCCTCGGGGATAGATGTGTGTAATGTCTTTAGGTTAGTCAGGTTTAACTAGTTCTAAGTTCTAGGGGACTGATGCCCGACTGATGACCACAGAAGTTAAATACCATAGAGCCCTTTGAACCATTTTGAACTTAATGCTTTATTAAGATAGACTGCTGTCGTGATGTTTCTGTAGTAAGCTGAATTTAATTTGTATTAGTAAAATGAATATTTCATTTGCATTTTCCATTAGTTTCCTAAACGCAACAGTAATCATCAAAGAGAAAGTAATCAGCAGCTGAATTTTCTTTCACGATATCTAAAACAATGTGACAATGCTACAGTTGTTTACAAATTCTGCGCCCGTAGAAACCTACTTGTTTTAACGAGGTCGTTAAACCATAGTAGTTTTAAGAGTATTTTCGTCTAGAAATGAATTGCCTTGACGGTTGATCGATCAAGAGCGGGAAAGGTAATATTTTACGAATATATGACAAGAGGGACAAGTGCTTGAGAGAGGACTTCCCTAACAATACAAGTGTCTGAGGGACGACTTTCCTATCAATCTCCTGGATAGTTTTGTTTCTCAAATCAACAGAGTGCGTTATCACGCAGTAGCAAAGGTGGTGTAGTTTTGTTGCTCAGCTTTCTTACATTATGACCAAAAGATGTATCAATTGTTGACAACAAATTCCAGCTGTGTTGCACACACCACTTGGGCAGAATTTGGAGCTTAAAACACACTTTTTGGAGCTGTCAAATGTAAAATAATATGTTCACACTACTCTTTGCTCTTGTCTACGTCTTTTGGTGGGGCTCAGCATTTCATTTCTTCTTAGGAAGTTAACGATAAAGGCATCATAACACGTCACCAGTAACAGTACTGCAAAGGAATGCTCAATGAGCGACCTGATGACGTTCAATAATAGTCACTCCGTTGATTTTTGTTGTTTCAAATTAGAGCATGCAGTACTCCTACACCAGACTTCTGAACTCTGCCTGTTGAATGCAAATGTCGCATGACGGTACAATGGTAACCTGTCACATATATCAGTAGTCGAGACTTCCTTAATGTGGAAAATCATTCATACCAGAACGACCTTTGTTGAAACAAGAATATCTTATTCTGGTGTATTTTTCCCAAAAGCACTCGTTCCAAACAAAGTTCAAATTTTTCTAGCTGCCTCCTCTACATTCACCCCTCTGTTATACCAAAGTAAATCTTGTGCTGCTGATGTTACATCTTTTTGTGCTTGCGACTCAATCTTACAATGCTTAACCTTAGTTCATGATTTTCAGGTATGCAAAATCCAATGCTTAACTGCAAGATACTAACTAGAACTTCAAATTCGAAAATGGCATTGATACATACACTGACAGCGTGGTGCCTTTTTCACATGGGCGGCACCGCATTTCAGGTGGCAGGTGGCATCTGGCCGGTGGCCGGTAGCTGCTGCAGCGCGAGGAAACGCCCTTGTAAGCTGTTTTGATTGAGACGCAGCCACGGGCTGTCCTGCGGAATTGTTTCTGGAATACTTGTTATTGCGGGTGGGTAGAATGTTAAGCGAATTGTCTTCAATGTTCAATCATACTCAGATTTTTTTTTTTTTTAACCCACATTTCGGTCTAAACTTATGTTGGACGCGAACACGCGACTAAGTTTAGAATGCACGACGATTACCGCAAGACCACAGGCTCACTCCAACCATATCATCTCTGAAGTAGACAATACTTCCTCCTAACACTTCCGCATCTTACAGTGTTGCCAGATTGTGCAGATGGCCAGACTTAGTCAGGGGCAGTCAGTTTTTTTGGCTACCTTAAGTGAACGACTCGGACTTGGTCTCTTTGGCGGCCGGCCGGCGGTCAGTTTTTATGTCTAAGACTGTACCAAGTGGACTGAGTTACAAGCTTGAGATGTGACAGAAGGATATCAGTAAATCCTTTTGAGTCCATGAAAGTCATTCCACATGGGAAATACAACTACTGTCGCCTCTTATGTTGTGGTTTATCTGCCATAGCGCTCACTGGGTCAATAAGTAAGTGGCACACACCAAGCCTTTTCGCTAGCCCCTAGGTAACGTGCTTGCCTGTCAGGTGCATGCTGCCTCTGTTCGCCTTTCAAGCCTCTCCGAAAGCCAGATTTTTAATTGTTTTGTAGCAGAGCTACAAGCAGGCAGATACAAATTCAATGAGGGAATCGTAAGACAATGCTCTAGCAAATTTCGTCTTGCTTCTTTTAGTAACCCTTAGTGACAAAGCGAAAACCTTGAGGTACTGTCAAATTCATAGTTATTTACCATTAACACACTGCCTGACAGCATTAGTGTCCTCATGTTGGACGGCATGGAAATTTGAGGACAGTGTTACTCATTGTCAAGGTTCCAGTTGGCCATTTCTGACCACTACACAGTAGCGTCACTGTATTGTGCAGTCACCGCATTTTAATTCTTTCACCTCTGCACCTGCCATCCAAGTGCAAGTAATGGACTCCCTGTAACATTCACTGTCATCCTGCTCCTTTGGTCAGAGGCTAACAGTAATCATACTAGGGAATTAAATTATCATCCTATGCATGGGCTACCATTAACACAATGCAAATGGCTCCATATGAAGAGATGCCGCAACAATAAATTTGAACTACTGGTGAAAGGCATTGCACTGTCTTCAGCTGTTGGTAAGTACAATGGCGACCTAAGGAGAGGTCCCACTCTTCCAATGCTTTGACGAGGTACTGTAGTGTTACTTCTGGCATCACAGTATGAGGAGTCATTGGGTATTACTTCGGGTCACATCTGGTAGTGACAGAGAACACTGATGGCATAAGTGTGTCATGGACATCCTGCATCATATGTTACCTCTCATGTGACAGTACCATAGTGCCTTTTTCAACAGGAAATCACTTGTCCACACATTGCAAATGTGTCTACAAACTACCTGCATGATGATGAGGTACTCCTGTGGCCAGGAAGATTCCCACATTTGTCCCCAATACAACATGCGTGGACCAGCTTGGACATACAGTAGTGCTCGAAAGTATTTTGACAATATAAAATTTGTTATTATTTCCCTTAAAATAACACTGTCAGATTATTTTCAGGTGTCAGGTTGCGACTTGTTTGTTTGCACTTTGCGTTGTATGATGAACGCGGCTTTCAGCGATCTCAAAAGTATCTTGACATGCAGTTCACTCCGTGAATTCAAAAGTGTTACTTGCTTCTTACTTTTGGTTTCTACTGATATTTATGTACAGTGATAATTTCAGTATGCCGAAACATAAGGAATATTCCAGTGACTTTAGAAACACTGTGATAAATGCACCAAAGCAAGGACTGAAACAAACCCAAGTTGCTCATATTTTACAGTCAAAAATAAGCCTCGCAGGGGACATCCAAAAAAAATCTCAAAGACGATCATACCAAAAAAAGTTATCAACAAGTGATTTTCGCAAGTCACCCGCAATGATAGAAAGAGAATTGAAAGAAAAATATAGCGTTGACATTCACATTTCCATTGTCAAACGACACTTTAAACTCTTTGAAGTACACGGTCAAAGACCAACGAAAAAGCCTTTGTTACCTATGAGAAATATAAAGGCCTGACTTGGATTTGCAAAATGGCATAGATCATGGGCAAGTTCAGACTGGTCTAAAATTCCGTGGAGTGATGAGGGCAAATGTAATTTAATGTCATCTGATCATATCAAGTACGTTCAATATCTTGTAAATAAAAGATACAAGTTTTGGTACTAAATTCTCATGATTAGGAGATGGCAGTGCGATGGCTTGACAATTTTTTCCATGCTCGGAAGTAGGTCCATTAGTTCAAATTGATGGTAATATGGATTGGTTCGTTTACATAAAAAAAAAAAAAAAAAAAAAAAAATTGAAGTCTCAAATTCTACTATACGCTAAACAAAACATGCCAGCTGGATTGTATTTTCAACAAGATAATACCAAGTCTAAGCACATTAGCAATGTTTTAAAACACAAAAAGTTTAGGTTTTTGAGTGGCCAAATCAAAATCCGGGTTTGAATCCTATAGAACGTCTGTTACAGCAGTTTGATCACAGAATAAGAATAAAAAATTATTCAAACAAACATGCTTTTTTTTTTAAGCTGTAAAAAATACGTCGGATAATATTCTGAAGGATCGATTCCAACAGTTGGTCGACAATGCCAGCACTACGCGAGGCTGTCATAAAAGCCAAGAGATATCAAATTTAATACCGATTTTCTTACTACGCTAGACAATTATATATTAAAAATGTTTTTTCAACGTCAAAATACTTTTGCTCCACCATTGTCCTCATTAAAAAAAATTACATTATTATGCTGCAAACAAGGGCCACTTGGTCACTATTCTGTAGAACATTGAATATCCAATGAAAAATAACTAATTTTCATATCTTCTATTTGTTTTTAATTAATCCAATTAATATGTTTGTCGAAATACTTTTGAGCACTACTATAGCTCTTACTCAGTGCCAGTATCCAGTTGTGGGCCTGCTTGCCTCTGGCGAGGATGCAACAGTTTTACGACACCCTTCCTACCAAAACAGTCTACGTATCCAGGCCAGAGGAGGATGCAACATCACACTGTAAGTATACTTGTACGAAGTTCTTTGTAAATCTGACTCAATATGGTAATCACTGAATTAAAACCACATACCTCTCAAACTGTTAAGTTTCATTTCATTTCCCCTTCCTCTTTTGGGTGCTTTGCTCCTTCTCAGGTAAAGTGATCTGGAACATTGTACTATATGTATCCCACACTATCAGTTCCTATGTAGGGTAGGCCAATAATCAATATTTCTTTCTATTCCATTAACTTAATTTAAAAAAAGTATGGAATAGTGCTCCTCTTAACATCAACAACCATATGAATTTTGCCATGTTCATTTCTATTACCATCACCTATGACTCTGTATCATCAGCAATTTCACACAATGAACTAGCCTGCCAATTTGTAGGACATCAGTTGTGGATGTATCATAGAATGTCTTTCAGAAAGTAGAGTTATAAATTTCCTCAAGTGCAATGGAAAGTAGATGCATGGGTTAAAAAAAGTTGAGGTTTTTACAATACTAAAATTTTCAATCAATTATCAATTACGGGCTCTTTAGGTGCATGGCAGAGGGGGTACACTGAAGAACATGAGACACAACATGGCTACATGGAGGTTAGTCTACAGTATCTACTTGGTCAGATATCTGAAGTTGTAAAGACTATGAGTCTTGCTTGCAAGATGAGGACAGACCTCACCATCTGAAGCATCATCAATATGACTGACTGTGGACCTTTGGTACAGAGCTGGGTAGAGAGTCTGAATCAGAGGCTCAGACAGTTCTGCGACTATGCTGGCTGCAGATTCCTTGACTTGCACCACCAAGTCATGAGATATTGGGTCCCACTTAAAAGGACAGCTTTATTTTTATTATATTTATGGCACAAAAACAACTAGTCATAAGCACCCATAATAGGACGGCGGCCCACTAGACACAAGATGCGGCTACTCAGGTAGTGGGGGATATATGGAGTGGTCTGAGCAGTTTTTTAGATTAGAGGGTTTCAGGAAAGAAAAACAGTTTCAGCCTCAAAGGGTGCAAGTTAAACAAAGGACAAGGGATGGTATAGGAACCATAGGTATTATAGCAGTTGATCGTCACAGCCGTGTTTGAAAAGAACAGGTGCTAACAGGAAATACGGAAGCAGAAATCGCTGTAAGTTATGAAAACTCACTAAAGCTAGAGAAGTTAAGCTGAAATTTTTACAGAAGACCTAATAGAGTTCAGAAAGGATAGGTTAAATACAGTTGGTGGTGTCACATTTACTGCTGTCAGACGAAGTCTACCTTGCAGTGAAATTTATCAGATAGTTCACGTGAGTTCGTAGGGGTGGAGGTTATACTTGAGAACCAGAATAAATTAATAATTAGTTCCTTTTACACACACACCCCCTCTTCCCCAACACAGATGATTCAGTTGCTGAACAGTTCAAAGAAAACTTTAGCATTATCTTTAACAATTATAGTTGGTGGTTAGTTCAACCCATCCTTGATATGTTGGTGAAAGTACATGTTCAAAGCGGGTGGTAGGCATAAAACATGTCAGAAATTGTATTAAATGCTCTCTCCAAAAATTATGTTGAGCAATTAGTTCAGGAGCAATTATGAAAACATAGTTAACCGCTTAGCAACAAATAATCCTATGCCATTGGGAGTACCATGATATAGTGATTGGCGATTAGTGACCAGAAGGTCATTTTAGTGAGACTGGCCAGAAGTATAGAACAGACATGACAAATCAAAATTTAAAAGAACCCAAAATCTTTCAACATTGGCGCTGTTTCACTGAAGCTTGAAACATAATGCCGACTTCAATGTGAGGCACTTATTAGCTTCCACAATGAAACTGTCTCCAAATCTGACAGAAAATAAAGTTTTCTGAAATTCCTTCACAAATGAATAAGTAAATATTCCAGAATTCAAATCAAGAACAGTTGTCAACATGAGTAACTCAAAAGCAGGTAACCTTAGTGAAGTGAAGCAACTTGCACCACTAAAAGAATGCAAGTCTTCTACTCCAGATTGCATACCATTCTGACTATGCTGATATAATAGCGCAAAACTTAGCAGTCTCATATGTACAACTACTTGCTCAATGAAATATCTGTATCTATGTACTGGAAAGTTGCACACATCATGGCAATACAAAAGAAAGGAAACCGAAGTAATTCACTGAATTAGGGCCCTTGTTCACAACAAGAATTTTCGCTGTGTGCCGGGCTGGCGGATTTGCCGGGTTTGTAGAGATACACTGTATCTTATGAGTGAGTGTCTACAGAATGTCACAACAAAATGACCATCCCAGCAGCCAAACTGTGCTCCATGTTCCAAGTTGGACATGTTGTAACATGTTTGCATGTCTGCATGTCCATGAGCCAGCAGATAGATGGGTGCCAGGAGTCTCATTAGTCGTGTTTGAGCCGTTGTGTGAGATAGCTGTTGGTTTTCACAATGGGTGCTCAATTGATTGTGTAGTTTTGACTGCGCTAGTGGAGAAATCACCAGTCTTGGGGGAATAAGACAACCAAAGAATCTAAGGACAGATGACTGACTTTGGAGGAATGTGTGTGGCCACCTTAAAGATGATTTTCAAATGCTGGGAGTTAAGGATGGAAATTATATAGGTATATAGCTTAATATCATCTCTTATTTATTTTGTTTAATGTTTAGTAATACACAAACACATTCTCTATATATTTATTGTATTTTCCACATAATGTCTCAATTGACCTATGTCACATGAACTTTTTCTGCCATGAAATTTTCCCCAATTCAGAAACAAAGTAGTTGGTGAACTTATTTCTGATAACTCGTCGTTTTTGGATGAATCTCTGTAGAACAGTACACACCTTCACTATGCCAGTCACAAATTCTGTGGAGAAATTTAAAGGTTGGTAAAAAATCCTCCATTTATTGGTCATTATACTGAATGCACACTCTGAAATCATCTTGCTTTACTTCAGTTATAGTTAAAAATAGGATTATTGAGGTCAAGTTCTCAGCCACCACATGGACGTAGTAAATTATTATTCATTGCAAATGCTTCATTTCCTTCACGTACATAACACAACTTCCCCAGAATATTTGGGAGTGGCCTGGGAGGGGGTAGATTCAATGAGTTCTCAGCAATCATTTCCACAAAGATGTTTCTTTCAGTATACTTAAATCACACGATTTAGCATAAGCTCCAACAGCCACAAAATTAAAATTATAATTTGCATTCCCTACTGCCATCAGAACTAACAATTATTATCTTTCGTAACTGAAAAAAACATTGAACTTCTTTTTCTGATTTCATAACCCTGATGTGTGTACCATGAATGGCCCCTATCCCGTTTGGAAAATCTGCTGTATTTCAAACTGACAAGCTATACTGATCCAGTAACACCCCCATCCCTAAATGACAATCACATCTTCATGCAAATCTTATGTGCAATTCTACTAATGGTTTTTATTCCCAAACGAATGGTAATGGCAATCTGTGAAAGAGTTTCTTGGTACAAGGTCCTGAAATAAGACAAACAATATGGTTTTGATTCTATTCAGGTTCTCTTTTCTTTTCGGTAAAGACGGCATTAAAAAGAAAAGGGCCAATATCAGAGATAATTGGATTAATGCCACAGAAAATTAAAGGAATTCAATAACAGTGGTTCTGCAGCAAACAAGATGTGGAAACACGTATGTTTTGACCAACTATAATTTCTATTAATAACAGCAGATAGACTAGTCACTGCTTGTAATATGCCTGATGATAGTGACAACGTAAGCCCTACTGACACGCAGACTTAAAAACATTGTCACCAACAGAGTTAACTCACAGGAAAACAGGAGAGCTACAAATGAACTGTATCGCATGACCATCAATCATCACGACCTAATCAACATAGCTACTCAGTGTACACTCTTGCTGAACACTCAAGTTTTAACAGCATCCAATACACACACCTATTTAGAACTGTATACAAGTCGTGCCTCGACATTGTCTAATGTTACAGCGACTTACGATTTTTGGAAAAACGAACAGCGATATTTCATCTTAATATAAGTATGATAACTTTATTCAGTGACTTTTGACTTGATCTAAAACCAGTTTTTGTAAATTGTGGAGTTCATTTTTGCACAGAAAATAAGTATTTCCTAATTAGTAAATTTCACTTTATTGTGTACTCGCCTCAATGTCACTGCAAGCATTTCAGGAGGAGAAATGCAGTTTCGCTTGTTGGTATCTTCATGTTGGAAATAAGTTTGTAAAACTGAGAATTTGTCAAATGATGTTTTTGACATTCCAAAAAAATTATCGTGTTTCCTATCGTCCTCTCAATTTTTCATACAGCATACTGAATGCAGCAACTTGCTACGTTGACACTGTTTCTTGTAATAAATATACCAGTGTGAAACTAAAGTGCTAACACCCGTATTATCCATCCTACTGCTCCCTTCCACAGGGCTCGACTACACTACTTCTGGCATGCATACCATCTCCATCAACAAGACCACAGATTTTTTTTCCCTGACCAACAGAAATGCGGGTCCAGCAGAAATTATATTGTTATGTACGGGAATTTTCCACGAGAATCACTGGTGTCAATTTGCAGTAGGCTTTCGTGACATATGCTGAGTTCGAACATTAAGAATAACACTAAAGAAAATGTTATACTGCCACTTTAAACATAAATGCAGAAAATATTTTTCTTGTTAAACAACTTTTTTTCACACGAAGTAATGAGTTATCGACAGAGGATCTGTAATTTATTCCATATTTCTAGAAGACTTAACATCGTTTCTCTCAAGACACTTCTAATCTTATTGTGTGCCTATGGAATACCATGGACCTTGCCATTGGTGGGGAAGCTTGCGTGCCCAAAGGTTCAGATAGACGTACCTTAGGTGCAACCACAACGGAGGGGTATCTGTTAAGAGGCCAGACAAACGTGTGGTTCCTGAAGAGGGGCAGCAGCCTTTTCAGTAGTTGCAGGGGCAACAGTCTGGATGATTGACTGATCTGGCCTTGCTGTTCTGGTACTGCAAACAGCTGAAAGCAAGGGGAAACTACAGCCGTAATTTTTCCCAAGGGCATGCAGCTTTACTGTGTGATTAAATGATGGCATCCTCTTGGGTAAAATATTCTGGAGGTAAAATAGTCCCCCATTCGGATCTCCGGTTGGGGACTACTAAAGAGGATGTCGTTATCAGGAGAAAGAAAACTGGCGTTCTACGGATCAGAGCGTGGAATGTCAGACCCCTTAATCAGGCAGGTAGGTTAGAAAATTTGAAAAGGGAAATGGATAGGTTGAAGTTAGATATAGTGGGAATTAGTGAAGTTTGGTGGCAGGAGGAACAAGACTTTTGGTCAGGTGAATAAAGGGTTATAAATACAAAATCAAATAGGGGTAGTGCAGGAGTAGGTTTAATAATGAATAAAAAAATAGGAATGAGGGTAAGCTACAACCAACAGCATAGTGAACGCATTATTGTGGCCAAGATAGACACAAAGCCCACGCCTACTACAGTAGTACAAGTTTATATGCCAACTAGCTCTGCAGATGACAAAGAAATTGATGAAATGTATGATGAGATAAAAGACATTATTCAGGAAGTGAAGGGAGACAAAAATTTGATAGTCATGGGTGACGAATTCGAGAGTAGGAAAAGGGAGAGAAGGAAACATAATGAGTATGGATTGGGGCCAAGAAATGAAAGAGAAAGCCGTCTGGTAGAATTTTGGCAGAGCATAACTTAATCATAGCTAACACTTGGTTCAAGAATCATGAAAGAAGGTTGTATACATGGAAGAACCCTGGAGATACTAGAAGATATTAGATAGATTATATAATGGTAAGACAGATATTTAGGAACCAGGTTTTAAATTGTAAGACATTTCCAGGGGCAGATGTGGACTCTGACCATGATCTATTGGTTATGAACTGTAGATTAAAACTGAAGAAACTGCAAAAAGGTGGGAATTTAAGGAGATGGGACCTGGATAAACTGAAAGAACCAGAGGTTGTACAGGATTTCAGGGAGAGCGTAAGGGAACAATTGACAGGACTGGGGGAAAGAAATACAGTAGAAGAAGAATGGGTCGCTTTGAGGGATGATATAGTGAAGGCAGCAGAGGACCAAATAGGTAAAAAGATGAGAGCTAGTAGAAACCCTTGGGAGAAGAAATATTTAATTTAATTGATGAAAGGAGAAAATATAAAAATGCAGTAAATGAAGCAGTCAAAAAGGAATATAAACGTCTAAAAAATGAGCAACAGGAAGTGCAAAATGGCTAAGCAGGGATGGCTAGAGGACAAATGTAAGGATGTAGAGGCTTATCTCACTAGGGTAAGATAGATACTGCCTACAGGAAAATTAGAGAGACTTTTGGAGAAAGGAGGACCACTTGCATGAATATCAAGAGCTCAGATGGAAACCCAGTTCTAAGCAAAGAAGGGAAAGCAGAAAGGTGGAAGGAGTATATGGAGGGTCTATGCAAGGGCGATGTACTTGAGGACAATATTATGGAAATGGAAGAGGATGTAGATGAATTGGGAGATATGATACTGCATGAAGAGTTTGACAGAGCACTGAAAGACCTGAGTCGAAACAAGGCCCCCGGAGTAGACAACATTCCATTAGAACTACTGACAGCCTTGGGAGAACCAGTCCAGACAAAACTCTTCCATCTGGTGAGCAAGATGCATGAGACAGGTAAAATACCCTCAGACTTCAAGAAGAATATAATAATTCTAATCCCAAAGAAAGCAGGTCTTGACAGATGTGAAAATTACCGAACAATCAGTTTAATAAGCCACAGCTGCAAAATACTAACACGAATTCTTTATAGACGAATGGAAAAACTGATAGAAGCCGACCTCAGGGAAGATCAGTTTGGATTCCGTAGAAATGTTGGAACACTTGAGGCAACACTGACCCTACGACTTACCTTAGAAGAAAGATTAAGGAAAGGCAAACCTACGTTTCTAGCATTTGTAGACTTAGAGAAAGCTTTTGACAATGTTGATTGGAATGCTCTTTCAAATTCTGAAGGTGGCAGGGGTAAAATACAGGGAGCGAAAGGCTATTTACAATTTGTACAGAAACCAGATGGCAGTCATAAGAGTTGAGGGACATGAAAGGGAAGCAGTGGTTGGGAAGGGAGTGAGACAGGGTTGTAGCCTCTCCCCGATGTTATTCAATCTGTATATTGAGCAAGCAGTGAAGAAACAAAAGAAAAATTTGTAGTAGGAATTAAAATCCATGGAAGAAATAAAAACTTTGAGGTTCGCCGATGACATTGTAATTCTGTCACAGACAGCAAAGGACTTGGAAGAGCAATTGAACGGAATGTACAGTGTCTTGAAAGGAGGATATAAGATGAACATCAACAAAAGCAAAACGAGGTTAATGGAATGTAGTCGAATTAAGTCTGGTGATGCTGAGGGAATTAGATTAAGAAATGAGACACTTAAAGTAGGAAAGGCATTTTGCTATTTGAGAAGCAAAAGAACTGACGATGGTCGAAGTAGAGAGGATATAAAATGTAGACTGGCAATGGCAACGAAAGCCTTTCTGAAGAAGAAAAATTTGTTAACATCGAGTATAGATTTAAGTGTCAAGAAGTCATTTCTGAAAGTATTTGTATGGAGTGTAGCCATGTATGGAAGTGAAACGTGGACGATAAATAGCTTATACAAGAGAATAGAAGCTATCGAAATGTGATACTATAGAAGAATTCTGAAGATCAGATGGGTAGATCACATAACTAATGAGGAAGTATTGAATAGGATTGGGGAGGAGAGAAGTTTGTGGCACAACTTGACCAGAAGAAGGGATCGGTTAGTACGACACGTTCTGAGACATCGAGGTATCCCCAATTTAGTATTGGAGGGCAGCGTGGAGGGTAAAAATTGGAGAGGGAGACCAAGAGATGAATAAACTAAGTAGATTCAGAAGGATGTAGGTTGCAGTAGGTACTGGGAGATGAAGGAGCTTGCACAGAATAGATCATAAAGAGGCTGCATCAAACCAGTCTCAGGACTGAAAACAACAACAACAACAACAACAACAACAACAACAACGGAATACCATCTCAGTTGTTCAACTAAATTCATGGTTTCCTGTCAGGAAGGTCACTGATTTGCAGTAATCCATAGAATGTCACTGAGTAAAACAGAAATGATAGCCAGTGTTCTCGAAGTAAATGTTGAAGGCCCTCTGTTCTTCCTAATCTACATATGCGATTTAGGAGAATCTAGGCAGCCCTAAGATTGATTGCAGATGAGGCTGTCATTTACCATCTAGCACGATCATCAGAAATTCAAAACCAATTGCAAAATGACTTCAACACAATATTTGTATGTTGCGAAACATGGAAATTGTCTCTAAATAAGGGAAAGTGTGATGTCATCCACATGAGCGCGAAAAGAAATCCATTTGATTTTTGTTACATAATAAATCACACAAATCTAAATGCTGTCAGTTTCATTAAATACCCAGCAATTACAATTACGAACAACTTAAATTGAAATGATCACATAGATAATGTTGTTGGGAAGGTAAACCATAGACTGTGTTTTACTGGCAGAATACTTAGCAGATGCAACAGATCTACTAAAGAGATTGCCTACACTACACTTGTCTGGCCTCTGCTACGAGTGCTGCTGTGCTGCATGGGATCCTTACCAGACAGGATTGATGGAGCACTTTGATAAAGTCCAAAGAAGGGCAGCTCTTTTGCATTATCAAAAATGGGGGAGATAGTGTCACAGGTATGGTAAGCAAGTTGAGGTGGCAATCATTAAAACAAAGACCTTTTCATTGCAGTGAGATCCTCACAAAATTTCAATCAAATTTTCCCATCTCAATGTAAAAATATTGTATTGTCATCAACATACATAGGGAGAAACAATCATCATCATAATAAAATAACAGAAATCAGAGCTTGCAAAGAAATATTTAAGTGTTCATTTCTCCAATGTGCTGTTAGAGAGTGGAAAGGTAGAGAGATAGTCTGAAGGTGGTTCAAAGACTTCGCTGCCTGGCACTCAATTGTGAATTGCAGAGCAGTCATGTAGACATGTAGATTTTTCCACTGCACAGTTTTGTTTTTTCTGTGCACACTCTTGTAGAACATGCCTTCTTTTCTGGGGGCAGA
The DNA here is from genome assembly GCF_023897955.1 of Schistocerca gregaria. Classification (NCBI taxonomy): domain Eukaryota; kingdom Metazoa; phylum Arthropoda; class Insecta; order Orthoptera; family Acrididae; genus Schistocerca; species Schistocerca gregaria. The sequence goes on along the minus strand of NC_064931.1, from coordinate 863,116,966 downwards.
AATCCGTCAGCAAAATCCCATCCTAGAAGTCTATTGCTACACACATTTTGGGGAGTAGCAGTATGTTGTTGTGTACTCCCTCTCTTCAAATCTCCTCACCTAACTGAAGAAGAAAATTTGCCACACAACAGGTTTTGTTCTGATTATTTCTTGTTTTTCAGTACATCTGCGTTTTTATAAAGGTGGCAAAAAAGTTTTTTCCACTATTTCATTTGCAGTCTCTTGAAAGGCTTGTTAGCTATGAATCGTCCATTCCTGTGTACGCCAGTCTTATTGAGATTGTGGTCTAGAAATGCATAGGGTTTTATCTTCTTTGTCATCCATGTATTAATGCAAACCTCTACTTCTGCTTTCGTCACCTTGTGAAGACTTGACAACACAGAGCAATTCCTGAGACCCTCCCCTTCAGAGTCAATAAATGTTTCTTCCTGATAAATATAGTCATCTTTCTTTAGCTTTCTGTTAAGTGCACCTTTTTTAGGAAGCCCTCTACAATTTGGTATGCACATTCCCACAGCCTTGGTCTCATTCTCCCACAGAAAATTGATACAGCTGGTGAACTGTAACATCTGTTCACATAAATGGTCTTCACTTGTTAAGTTAGCCAGACCAAAGTCTCTGAAAAACAGTGGTGACTGAATTGTCTTCCTGCTCTTTACCTGTGCGAACTCCTAGTGCATCAAACACATCTTGTCTTCGAATTGCATAGGGTAAACAGCTTGATACCATAGTTGTCAGATGTGTCTTTATAAAGACACGAAAAATCTCTTCCCCTGAATTCACACATGCCTTCATCAATGGTAAAATTTTCCTCAGGTGAAAATAATGCTGAAAACTGTGAAAGTAAATGTTTTTATGCATGGCATCATGGCCAGGCTCGTTTCTTCACACGTATGAGGCATTGTCATTCAAATGCAAACAAGAGTGAATAGTGAAAAATCTATTTCTAATGGTGTGTAAACTAAGTTATTTGTATACCAGTCAACACACAGACTTTACTAGGCATATATGGATTATAACAGCAAAGAATAAATACATTTCATGAAGTTTTAGCCCAGCCCATGTGCTCCATATGCCTGCGGATTTCACACTATTTGATCTTATGTTATCTGAGATGGATTTTGTATACTTGTTAATTTCTGCCTTTATGTGCTTTATCCTTGATTCAGGAAAAAATTACAAAAAATATTGAAAGGGCTGCTGCTGTCATCCACTTCTGCAATAGATCAATGTTTTTCTTTGAGTTTGGGCAATGAAGGTTGCTCGTCTAATGTAATACATCCTAATTCCACTTCTGAAAATTTTGCAACACTATGTCTCTTATACGAGATGGCTCTAATGAAATACTACCTTGACCGTTAGGAGGTGCAAGTGTATTATGCACTGTTTAAGGTGGAATAATGTCTGAAAACACAATGGAATATAACTTAGATAGTAGATTTCTCAAGCAAAATAATGTAGAATAATGGAACATTGAACCGACTTCTTTTTAGATAATTGCATTCAGTTTCAAAAACTTTTTGGGACTGGAGGTCTCAACTGGTTGATTCAAAATATTCCCTATATTAGCATTGGTTAAAAACTTTTTACATGTTTACCAGAATACGCTCTGCTAGCACAACAAGAAACCTGTGAAAACTAAGGGTGCCACACATCAGCGCAAGGCAAGTGAGAGTTGTACTCGAGAATGCCAAAACAGTTTTAGAAACATTCGTATGACAGCAGCACCATGCAAAGGCCAGTTCACAGTGCTCCAAACCTGAAGAGAAACCACTATCAGAATGAGAACCGTGTGAATGCAGAAGAATGAGCAGAGCTCAAGCATGCAATGCTCCCAGTGTTCCTGCAACATGACCTGTGCTCGGACTTGGGACTCAACTTGCTTGGCCCGTTAGTGTATAGAGAAAAGTAATTATTTAATGCTATCTTGTCCTTTGGGTGTAAAACACTTTTTTGTATGGGGACTTTTAAAATGGCAAATGTGCAGTGACAGTACTGATTGCAACTGTTTACGACAATGATATAGTTTTGGACTAATGTTACAGAATAAACATAGTGGAGATATACCTGAAGTATAACTAGCTGATAATACTACAGAGTGGCAAAAAACAAATACTCTAATTCCCATACCTATTTCATTCAATGTGCTAACATTTTCCTGCACTTTGAACACTTATTGGGGATTTTTTTCTTTATTTAATAACATAGTTAGCACAAAGAACAGTACTGTGACGAAACATAAGATAAACTTCCAGAGTACAAGGAAGTGTGGAACCAGATAGCGAAGGAGCTATGTGAAACAAAGTCACAAAATAATTCTACATTACTCAGTCAGAATTCAAAAGGAACAACAGCAGGAACTTTCACAGAACCTTCTAGCAGCAGGTAAATAGCTATCAACCACGAAGTTTGAACTTCGTGAGCAAAGATGATAAACTGGCAGTGAACAATAAAGACAACCGAGCGATCCAAGCCAACTACTTAGATAAACTGCGCAGCTGCAAAGACATCAGAGAAATGTCTGAGAATAGTTCCAGGGTGCAGGAACAATGATTTATTTCTTCCTACTTATGAAAAACTTATGATGATGATGATTGCAGAACTAAACCACAGGGGAAGACAGTCACAGTGGAAATAATGAAAAATTATCACCACTAATGTCCTAAGTCAAACAGATGGGAATGATATGGGAAACTTGAGTGATACCTGGCAAATGTAAAACAGTGCTTATTCACCTTCTATATGAAATTGGAGATAGAACTGACACCAACAATTAACATTGTATTTTTATCACATGTAAAATGTAGATGATAACCTCTAAAGCACTGCAGTCTTGGCTGGTGGAGTAAGTAGATCATGAAGTTGGTTTAAGGAAAGGAAGGTCCTGTGACAAACACATCTGGAGACTGAAAGGAGATTAGAAAACTACATCTCTAAAGAACTGGTAATGGTCATCATCACAATGAGAAAGCTTGTGATTTTGTCGACCAAAAAACGTTGTTTCACACTTTGATAGAATTGGTAGACGACACAAAAATCTCCAACGAAACAAAGTACATAACCAACAGCCTAACAGCGCCTTATCACCTATCAACAGAGTACAATCAAAAAGGAAGTGGGAAGTATCAGACATCTCGGTGAAATAGTGCAGATGAAAATTAGTCAGAAAGAAGTTAATGACAGCAGGAGACAGAAAATGGTTATTGCTTTTCACAGGACACACACACTATACAAGACAAGGGCAGCACAAAGGAAAGCTAAATTCAGGCACTGTAACAATGATCAAAATAGCATATCTATATGTAAGTGGATGCCTCAGAATGACAGGGCAGGCTGGCTGTGAAAAGCTAAGAAATTTGAGTTCAAGATCATTTGAAAACTAAATACACTCAGATGTTGAATAGCCAATAAGCGTTAATAAAGAAGGATACAATGCAACTAACAAGTAGATACATTGGACAAGAAACCTGAAGTCTCCAACACATGTTTTAGTTAAGTAAGGAAGGACCTCAATAATATTGGACTGAATCAGTAAGACAGCCTTAACTGATCCAAGCACAAACCACTGACCAACAATGTTACGGGCTTCCACAAAGAGAAAATGCAGAACAGCAGCTGGACACACGAGAGAATGCAGGCAACCAAATAAAAAGTTATGCCGTGTGTGTGTGTGTGTGTGTGTGTGTGTGTGTGTGTGTGTGTGTGTGTGTGTGTGTGCAGCCAAGAAGAAAAAAATCCTGAATTTTTCACAGTTAAAAATGCAGTTTATCCCAGTGAAAATCAACATCTACATCCACATCCATTCTCCGCAAGCCACCTGACGGTGTGTGGCGGAGGGTACCCTCAGTACCTCTATCGGTTCTCCCTTCTATTCCAGTCTCGTATTGTACATGGAAAGAAGGATTGTCGGTATGCTTCTGTGTGGGCTCTAATCTCTCCGATTTTATCCTCATGGTCTCTTCGCGAGATATACGTAGGAGGGAGCAATATACTGCTTGACTCTTCGGTGAAGGTATGTTCTTGAAACTTCAACAACAGCCCGTACTGAGCTACTGAGCGTCTCTCCTGCAGAGTCTTCCACTGGAGTTTATCTATCATCTCTGTAATGCTTTCGCAATTACTAAATGATCCTGTAACGAAGCGCACTGCTCTCCATTGAATCTTCTCTATCTCTTCTATCAACCCTATCTGGTGCGGATCCCACACTGCTGAGCAGCATTCAAGCAGTGGGCGAACAAGCGTACTGTAACCTACTTCCTTTGTCGTCAGATTGCATTTCCTTAGGATTCTTCCAATGAATCTCAGTCTGGCATCTGCTTTACCGACAATCAACTTTATACGATCATTCCATTTTAAATCACTCCTAATGCGTACTCCCAGATAATTTATGGAATTAACTGCTTCCAGCTGCTGACCTGCTATTTTGTAGCTAAATGATAAGGGACCTATCTTTCTTTGTATTTGCATCACATTACACTTGTCTACATTGAGATTCAATTGCCATTCCCTGCACCATGCGTCAATTCGCTGCAGATCCTCCTGCATTTCAGTACAATTTTCCATTGTTGCAACCTCTCTATACACCACAGCATCATCTGCAAAAAGCCTCAGTGAACTTCCGATGTCATCCACCAGGTCATTTATGTATATTGTGAATAGCAACGGTCCTATGACACTCCCCTGCGGCACACCTGAAATCACTCTTACTTCGGAAGACTTCTCTCCATTGAGAGTGACATGCTGCGTTCTGTTATCTAGGAACTCCTCTATCCAATCACACAATTGGTCTAATAGTCCGTATGCTCTTACTTTGTTCATTAAACGACTGTGGGGAACTGTGTCAAACGCCTTGCGGAAGTCAAGAAACACGGCATCTACCTGTAAACCCGTGTCTAATGCCCTCTGAGTCTCGTGGACGAATAGCGCGAGCTGGGTTTCACACGACCATCTTTTTCGAAACCCATGCTGATCCCTACAGAGTAGATTTCTAGTCTCCAGAAAAGACATTATACTCTAACATAATACGTGTTCCAAAATTCTACAACTGATCGACGTTAGAGATATAGGTCTATAGTTCTGCACATCTGTTCGACGTCCCTTCTTGAAAAATATAACATACCACATGAGAAAGTACATTTTTTCCGTGTTATTTGACAACAGACTTTCCTTCCGAGGTGTAAAACATGTCAAAATCCCCTTGAATGATAAAGGTTTCATACACTGGTGCAGAACTTCCCAGAACTTTAGGTAATGAAACCCAGCAAAAACCGACAGATTTTGGGAAGATATTTGATGCTTGACAACATATATACTGCACATTTTAGTATTACAAAAGTATAAATACAGATTTCACGAAATACAGCAAGGTAGCTTCCAAAGCACTGAAATAGAGATTGTGATGCAATTTTGTCAGCCAATCATAGCTCACATCACGTGAGCTGGCCAGCCAATGACAGCCGGTATTCTGAGTGTAGGACACGTGATGATGTGTCAGCCAATAGCAATGTGACTTAAGTAGCTCAAACAAACAAACAAATAGCAAACGTTAATGGTTTAAATTCATATACATACAGTATAGCTACAAGATAAGTTACATTTTCAATAAAATGTTGGTTTTTTTTAGTGCATGTTACTCTCCAAAACACAAGAAACACAACAAAATTTTTAATAATGACATAAATGACTTTTCTTCTGGGGCACAAATTTTTCCAAGTGGCTGGTCCTGAAAGTGTTAAGTTTTGAATGAGAGTCAAACTCCACGACTTAAGAAATTCATCACACATTCCCATCACACACAACATAATTCCTCTTGTGTAAAGGGAAACGTACTTTGAAAGTAACACTTCTCAAACCACCATTCACACTTCTCATGACCTCTTAGAAACAATTATGTCATGCTCATCAAAAGTTGTTTTTGTTATGAAGTATTGCATAGTCTCCATCCTACAGTCTTTGACACATTTTGCTATCGGCTAACACATGTGTTTATTTTGTTGTTCTAAATGGCACATTTTTTGCAACTAAAGCTGCAGTAGCTGGCTAAAGAAAAATTCTTTGTTAGAGTGTCAGTTCTTACCAGTAAAAAACACCAAGCTAAAACAATGTAAAATTTCTGGAATTTTAGAAAATTCCTAGGTTTTTTCAAGATTTCTCCCAGATGATAAAATTCCTATGGATTTCCCAGGGTATATACACCCTGCTTATAGTTACCTGATGTAGTCTCTAATGGCCCTCAACAAGAATAAACACAGTTATATTATTGTTAGATCAATTGAAAATCATTTGAGTGTAGAAACTGGAATCAAACAGCAAGGACTAGCACTTTCCAAATAACAGGTGTTTCAGAGAAGTTTTGGAAAGGGGCAAATATTAATCCTATAATCTGTATATGAGGACATTAATGAACAAACTGAAAAAAATTACAATCTGAAGACTGCCAATACTGGTCTAAGAAAGTTATTAATTACCTTAGCCCTGATACAACTGAAGTATGAGAGATGCTTTTAACCTGCAAGAAAGGAGCTGTTACATTTTCTTATTTAGTTTCATACTTACCTTCTTTTGCATAATAATATGAAAAAGTAATCCCCACAATAGCATACATAGCCTCAAATATACACCTAAGGAACTGACTACATCACAGGACCCTACCAATATGCCACTGAATATGGGCTTGACTGACTTCAGCTGCAACACACCAAATATTGTACATTACAATGGCACTGGCTAAAATGAAGGGACCAAATTTACCTGTCTTGTTAAGGCGAGACATAAAATCAACTGCCTGATTATAAGCACTCTGCATAGCATCTATTGTAATTACTGGTTCAAGTTTCGGCCAACGGTTGTCGTCATTAAGCCAGGAATGGCACACAACAGCCACTTGCGTGCCCAGTGGCTTTGTCAAGACCAACACATCCCCAGGCTTAGCTTCATTCGGCCTGAAAAGAAATATGCTTGAAGTGGACAGTTATGAAAGCTGCCATATTGTTTTATGCATTCAGTTCAATGCTTACAAAACGAAATGTGCAGTATCATAACACATACAGATAGACAGACAACAGAGGATCCAGGATTATTTTAACCACTACTAACTGGAGCAGTTATTCATTAATTCACTACACAGCTGCTGAGCAGCAGTGCTCTTCAAACATGGAAAAACTAACAATTTTAACTGTGTGAAAACTATGTTTCATAATGGTGAAGTAATTCATTGAATAGTCCAATTTTTCAGTGAACTTACTTAACTATGATCCATTAGTTTCTTTATGTTACAAACAACTGTTTGTTGAGGTCAATCAGTTAACAGACTGATTGACTTGGAAGGTCTAATTCGAGGAAGTGTTCAAAAATCATTCTGATTACTGATGACTTGAAGACCAGTAGTGGAAATATGTTTATTTTTTTTAAAAAAAAGACTCTTCTGCACATTAGTTAGTAATAATGGTATTGGCACATGAATCACTTCTGATGAACAAATTCCAGACAACAGCAAATAACAGCTACTTGTTATACACCATGAATTACAAGACAAATTTTTCCAAGAAAGTAGAAGCAACACAATATCAGAATTTAAGCTGTGAAGGCATGTAATGACTAGTGGTTTGCTGTTGACTGTTCACCTGCACAAGGTAGTAACTGACACACAGGCAAGGAATTCAGACAAAAGTTTCATACACCAAATGTACCCTTCACCTCTCATCTGAACGGTAGTAATTTTCATATTTTATTTGAGCTCTAACAAGATTTTCAGGAATATATTTTTCTAAAAAATATAAATAATATTGATATTCCAAACTGCCTGATTAACCTTCTCCAGATTATTATTCACATATAGGAAATGTCAATGTTTAACACATCTGATGAAACCAAACATTTGCTATTTTCCTGCAAAAACTTCCAGTGTAAACTTTTCATTACCAAATTTACTTAAGACAGAAATATCTCCACACAGAGCGAGCGCGCGCGCGCGCGCGGGTGTGTGTGTGTGTGTGTGTGTGTGTGTGTGTGTGTCTGTCTTTGTTACAATTGACATTTCCATGCAAGGAACAAAAGCAAAATGACAAAAACCCTGTATGTTAATGTTAACCAAAGAGAGGAAAGATGAAAAGTAAACCATTGTATCACAGATGTGTGGAAGCAAATGGGCACATTTAAAATGCCACAAAAGTCCACTAGATTTTGATACGAACACACTACCATATCCCAGTCCAGGCCACCCCTTGAACAAGGCTATGGGTTAATAACAGACAAATCAGTTTTATACAAATACTGATGAAAATATGCAGTTTAACTACCAGCTGAATTATACTTCAAACAATTATGCCGATGTTTGAGCCACACAATTAAGATCTAACCAGGACCAATATTATACAGTTCTCTTCAACATCAACACAGAGGTTTATTAGGAGTAAAAGTTCAAAAGCTAATGCAATTTTCTGATTGTTAGGTGTATCTATGTGACGCCTGTAAATCACCTTCAGATGGGTGGTAGTTTTTCTACATTTTTTTCTACTTTCTGTTCAGGAATTTCCATTACTGCCAGTTGCTTACCCTTTCTTAAATGTGAAAGAACAAAAATACTAAACCAACAGCACCCCAGTATCAAACAGGAATAAAGTAAAGAATAATATGAAAAACAGCAACAAATTCTACTAGGTTAATGTAAATTGTTTTACTAACAACTGTGTTTAAAATTAAGACAGACACTTCAATACGCACATAACAAATTCATCTTGAGTACAAACACTTGTTGCAACACCTCCGATAATACACCAAGGATTAATTCCAGTGTGGCCACCAGTCACACAGGTGCCTGCTCGCTTAGCACAATTCTGAAACAACCAACCATTGTACTGTACTATGATACTATCTTACATTACACATAATTCAATTTATTTAATATAGTCCACTATGGAGGAAAGAGAGCAATGAAATTAGCTTATAATGTATTGCACAATCATAATAATATAGGACACCATGCATTATCAAATGTAATGGAAGCTGATACTCACTTGAGCAATACACATATCAACTTTATAGTCTTTAAAGCCTAAATACATAATACTTCCCATGTCCATTGTGCACTTTATCTTCTCTATCCTGTATTCATCCACTTTCATAGCACTGTCATCGGTAAAACAAGGAAACTGTCAAATGTGACATCACTACCTAACCTGAAATTTTTTATGCATGAAGAACACATCAGAAGAAATGCCCTGCCAAACTTTTAGCAGCTAAGACATACTGCAAGTACTTTGTTGAAGTTACTTATTTTTGCTGCACAAAGAACTGATTACAACAGCAGTTTGTACAGTCCTTATTGCTTAGCGTGTGAATTGGCGAATGAGAAGCAGAAGCAGAAGCACTACACTGCGCAAAAATCCAAGGGCACATACATTAATTTTAAGCACCTAAAGTTTTGGTTACACCAGACTTCATGGAAATGAACACTAAGTAGACGAGCATTGACAGGCGCTTTGCCAGTGTACACTGCCAGTTGCTTGTATTTGTGAACAATCGGTTACACTGATTAATATTGTGAGATACGACACAAATGATTATCTGAATAAAAAATGTCTAGTGAACATGCATACCTTAAGAGTTATGGGCACTATCTTCAATACTGTGTAGCATATCTTTTCTACTGCAAAATCTTTGCTTTCGATATTTTTGGAGGAGGCAGTATGGATGAAAACAAGAAACAATTGCCTAGTAAACACGTGCTCTAAAACACTATGAACACTTGCTCAGAAGAAGAGACATGTTTCACAGTATCAAACATGAGTAAGTTCTCTCGTCTTATAGTATGCATTTTTGGGCAGATCTTTCTGTGAGTGAGTGGTTGTATATCTGCTAAATATGGAGCTATTTTATCAGCATACTCAGAGTAACATGACTGGTATACAATCTGGACCAGAGGCCTTGCCTTTATTAAGTGATTTAAGCTGCTTTGTTACTCCGAGGATATTTACTTCTATGTTTCTCATTTTGGCAGTTGTTCTTGATTGGAATTCAGGAATATTTATGACATCATCTTTGGTGAAGGAGTTTCAAAAAATTGTGTTTAATAACTCTGATTTAGTCCCACTGTCATCAGTGACTTCAACATTGTTATCGCGCAGTGAAGGTATTGATTGCGTCTTGCCACTCATGTGCTTTATGTATGACCAGAATCTTTTTGGGTTTTCTGCCAGATTTCGAGACAGAATTTCATTGTGGAAATTATTAAAAGCATCTCGCATTGAAGTACGCGCCATATTTTTAACTTCTGTAAAACTTTGCCGATCTTGGGGATTTTGAGTTCTTTTAAATTTGGCTTGCTTTTTTCGTTGCTTCTGCAACAACTATCTGACCCGTTTTGTGTACGATGGGGGATCAGTACCCTCAGAGCCGCGATGCAAAACTTCGATATTCAGGAGGATTATTTTGCTTGGTGAGCACTTTTTTTGTGCAAAATAAGAAAAAAAGGCGTGGGGAAGGAAGAACCTGCGAGGAGGCTGAGCACTTAAAACTGGACTGTAGCTCTAGCTTTCCTTAGCATTAGCCCAAAACTTTTCACACATGTCAGCTGATGCTTTTTGCTGGCTTCTCATTACAAATGAGGAGGATATTTAAAATCAGAACACTAATTACCAATGACCAACATAATCTGAAGGAACCTGACTGATCAGTGTTACATACAGCAGCTGCGGGGATAACAGCAAGCTTCATCTTCATGTCAGCTATGGATTCCTCTACAGTACTCTACAGTATGATGGTCAAAGTAGAGTGGATATAAAATGTAGACTGGCAATGGCAAGAAAAGCGTTTCTGAAGAAGAGAAGTTTGTTAACACTGAGTATTGAGTTAAGTGTCAGGAAGTCATTTCTGAAAGTATTTGTATGGAGTGTAGCCATGTATGGAAGTGAAACATGGTCGATAAATAGTTTAGACAAGAAGAGAATAGAAGCTTTCGAAATGTGGTGCTACAGAAGAATGCTGAAGATTAGACGGGTAGATCACATAACTAATGAGGAGGTATTGAATAGAATTGGGGGGGGGGGGGGGGGGGGGGGGGAAAGAGGAGTTTATGGCACAACTCGACTAGAAGGAGGGATCGGTTGGTAGGAAATGTTCTGAGGCATGATGGGACCACCAATGTAGTACTGCAGGACAGCGTGGAGGGTCAAAATCATAGGGGGAGACTAAGAGATGAATACACTAAGCAGGTTTAGAAGCGCATTGGCTGCAGTAGGTACTGGGAAATGAAGCTTGCACAGGATAGAGTAGCATGGAGCGCTGCATCAAACCAGTCTCAGGACTGAAGACGACGACTACGACTACTACTACTACTACTACTACTACTACTACTACTACTACTACTACTACTACCACCACCACCACCACCACCACCTATTAATGGCAATTCGCTTACTCATATACTTGAAGTGATCTTCATAATTTTGTGACTGCCTATTATGTAAGATTCCTTGAACCTGCTTAATCAGATTGAAGAAACCTGGAAATCAGCTATGTTCACCTCACTTGCAATTTGTCGAGACCAGTCTCTAAGATTTCCCTCAGTAACTGTGCATTGTTTCTCATGAACATTATGTGCTTCAGAAGAGTTTGGCACCCAAATTGTGAATTTTTCTAAAAGTTTTACTCCTACAGGCAGACAAGCAGTAGATGCCAGCCCAGCACATGTACTAATCAAGTAAGCCACTGAACGGTATTGTTGACATTACCGCAGAGGGAGAGCGCTTCTCGTAGCACTACATCAATTTGCTCATAATAACGACAACAATGTCTGATCTTCTAGGCTCGAAATAATTCTAAATGGCTTGTCATCAAATGCTCTGTAATTTAAGAAATTCATCGTATATTCTCGCATATAGTTCAACTTGTGTAAAAGGAAATTTACTTTGAAAGTAATGCTTTTCAAACCACCATTCACAATATTTTCCCGCGACCTGTTAGAAATAGGTTCATTTCAGTAGTCAACAGGCGCCACCGCGCTTTGCCAGCTCCTATGACACAGGAAGCCCGTATGTACGTACAAGTAAGACATTAAAGATCTTACATTATGTCATAAAAGTAAAGAGACATAAGAGGATACTTAAAGAGCATCGGAATTTTGTGAACCATACTAAAATGGCACATTTAAAGTGCATACTTAAAGAGCACATTCCTATATTCAGATTTTCAATGAAGCAGGCCTCTACCTTATATTAAGCTTTTCAGTATGGGTTTCGAGATGTAAATTTTCTTGAAATACTAGTACTGTTCTTTATTATGGCGTAATGCCATACGTGTTAGAAGAAGAAAACGTGCACCTGAACTGTAGCGAGCAGTTGAAATTAGCCAATAGTATGGAACTAAACATTTTGTTTCAAACACATTGACTGCCTTGTTCTACAAGGCGAATAACGCATATCTGTCAGAAACATGGAAACAAAATAAAATCTTAACTAATAATATATATTAGCCTTCCGTAATTGTGTGAATGTATTTTAATTCACTTGATAGCTCCCGGCCACAGAAATCAATTTTGTTTTCATTTGACGTAAGAGCAGTAAATGAAGAGGAAACAGCAAAAATCAATAATTGTAAACATGGGTCATGTGGGGACTACACACTTCCCCACTCTCAGGCTGCTCTGCACATCAGCCCCGGATCTACGGTATTTCCAAACCGGAGCAATACTAAGATAGTGCCACCCTCTCTCGAGCGTTTGAGGTACAACGTCAAAAATTTAAAAAAACAAATTTTCAAAAATATGTACTTTTGTAGTGCACATCTTTCTTAAGATGTCTGATACATAAAACATATGTTCGAGGAAATGTAAGAGACATTGTTTGGTCTTAAGTGTGCTAGAGTGCAGTGCCACCACTCTTCACACAACATTCTTCTATCGCACGTCACTGTATTTAGCTCTATAGAATTGAAACATGTATATTTTGTACTGGATGCCATCAAACTATAATCAGGACATTGTAAATTAAAATGTCCTGTGGTGCCTCTCTTGCTACCAATCGCCCAGTTTGACATCCTGACCCTCTTAAAAAATTCTCAATTAATACTGGATGGGATTATTTCCAGAACTCTTCAGAAAATTTGCACTCTTTATTGCCTGTTAGCTAATAACTTTCTGTTTTGGGTGACATAAAATTAAATATAAGATACATAAAACCAGTAAAGACAAGAGACAAGCAAGAGAGTACACATTTCTTCAATCCCTTGCTCCTAGCATTGTTTTCTCTCTAATCCTGCTACAGCTTTACATGGCGTGCTTTCCTTTCTGCAGAAGAATCTATTGCCTCATCGAAGTTCGTCAAATGTTTTGCTACATGAAAAATCGAAATACGGTTGCTAATACTGCATAAACTGTTAATACAAATAGTACGCAAGACTGGTGTGGTTTCTCAATCTGATTACGTCTATTTTGTCACTGTCTGCTTGATAAAACAAAATAGGCCTTTCTAACACTGCAGAAATTTTAACACACACCAAATAAACAAGACTGTTTTGGTACAAATGGCCATTTTTATAACACAATAGAATATAATTCACGAAGACCAACATAAAATGCCTATTAGGCCTACTGGAAGCAAAAAGCTTTATGTTAGAAAATAGTTTCACATTTCATTCATATGCTCCAGTTTCTCGAGCATGAGATCGAAAAGTAGCAGTACAAGATTTTTATATAAATTTGGAATAGTCGTATTCTTCCCTAATTTGTGTGATGTCCCTGTTTCTTTTCCTTCCTTGTTCTAACAAACAATTTTGTCATGACTTAAGTCTGGAACTATTCCTGCCTTTGGCAAAACTTACACGCCAATTAACTTCACTAACCCCGCCAGATTCACCGGTTTAGTTATCCCTGATTATTCTCTGGTTAGGCGTTGTTATTTTCGTACAAACCATTTTCTGCACTACTTCCAGAATAGAACTTAAGCGGCTGCTAGACGGGGACTGTACAACTGGCCCTTACTAGTGTAGTGATCAGGCCAAAAATTTTCTGACAAAATTTCATTTTCTTGGATAACCGAGAAGATACTACACAATCTTTCTTACCTGTTATTTCAGTTTGTCATTTAGTTTCACTGTGGTAGTCTGACTATGGATTTCCCTAGTAATTATAGGAACGCTGATCATTCGCAAACCCAATCAATAACATAATTAGACAGTGATTGGCATTCACTTGTTCGGATTTACTCCACTCACCTTGTATAGTCCAGTCACCTTTGATTGAAAGATTATTTCTAGATGTGATGAGGATTCACCTGACAGACATCACGTACACCAACTCACGATTCATTCAGAATCCAACTCACGATTCATTCAGAATCCAACTCACGATTCATTCAGAATCCAACTCACGATTCATTCAGAATCCAACTCACGATTCATTCAGAATCCAACTCACGATTCATTCAGAAACCAACTCACGATTCATTCAGAAACCAACTCACGATTCATTCAGAAACCAACTCACGATTCATTCAGAAACCAACTCACGATTCATTCAGAAACCAACTCACGATTCATTCAGAAACCAACTCACGATTCATTCAGAAACCAACTCACGATTCATTCAGAAACCAACTCACGATTCATTCAGAAACCAACTCACGATTCATTCAGAAACCAACTCACGATTCACTCAGAAACCAACTTACAGAGTGTGTTCAAAAACCAACAGGAATGTGTTTCAAAATCATATGAGTAATCGACAGACCAACGTGTGCTGGATGCTAGGCGCTTTGTGAAATAAGGTTTGCATGCGCATGAGCCCGCTCATAACTGTTAAAACGAATCTAATGTAAACAGTTGTGACGTCGTGCTCATTGTAGGCAATTTGTTTTTATGAAGCTTGCATAGTCTTCCTAAAGCCTTTGACACATTTTGCTGGTGGCAAACAGCTTGTATGAGCACTGTTTTTCTTAGTTGTATATGGCACATTACATTTGCAATTTATGTTTTATTTTCATATTTTTTCTCGTTCTCATGTTATTGTTGCAGTACTATTCTGCAGTAGCAGGATACAGTAATATCCTTTGTTAGAGTATTGATTCTTACCAGTCAAAATTACAAAAATTTAACTGGTAACTAAAACAACAAAAAATTCCCAGAATTCTAAAAAATTCCCGGGTTTTCCCGATTTTCTCCCGGATGAAAAAAATCCCAGGTTTACCCAGGATCTCCTGGTTGTCTCGAGTCGTATACACCCTGCATTTAGCAGTTGGTCACTGGACTACACCACTTTTACCAAAAACAAAATAGCACACTTTTTCACGAGATGCTCAATACTTTGACTTTCAAGCATAATCTACATCTACATCCATACTCCGCAAGCCACCTGACGGTGTGTGGCGGAGGGTACCCTTAGTACCTCTATCGGTTCTCCCTTCTATTCCAGTCTCGTATTGTACGTGGAAAGAAGGATTGTCGGTATGCTTCTGTGTGGGCTCTAATCTCTCTGATTTTATCCTCATGGTCTCTTCGCGAGATATACGTAGGAGGGAGCAATATACTGCTTGACTCTTCGGTGAAGGTATGTTCTCGAAACTTTAACAAAAGCCTGAACTGAGTTACTGAGCGTCTCTCCTGCAGAGTCTTCCACTGGAGTTTATCTATCATCTCCGTAACGCTTTCGCGATTACTAAATGATCCTGTAACGAAGCGCGCTGCTCTCCGTTGGATCTTCTCTATCTCTTATCTCTTCTATCAACCCTATCTGGTGCGGATCCCACACTGCTGAGCAGTATTCAAGCAGTGGGCGAACAAGCGTACTGTAACCTACTTCCTTTGTTGTCGGATTGCATGAGTCAGTGGAAGTATTTTCAGACACGATTTGTAAAGTGAACGCTCAGGCCTACGTGCTTCCCCAGAATGTGGAGGCCAATAATACATTACTGCAGGCAGTGGAAAACAAGAGTGCCATGCATTTTTTTTAACACAAGAATTCCTGCAGAAATTTCATGGAGAGTTAATACTGAGAATCCAAGTGATTTAACAGCAGTTCTTAGAATTGTGGCACAGCTGGAGGAAATAAACTTTACCATAAAGCAACAGGTAGATCATAGTGTATTTGCTTTGGAGGTCAAATGCTATAAGGTGGGCGCAAGGGCCATATGCAGGAACACTGAAAGCAGTCACAGTGTTACTCATGTGGGGACGTGGGCCAAAGAGTGTGATTCTCTGAAGAGGAAGAATAAGAAGCTCTGTCTGGACAAGCAGCTGTAAACTCAAACAGGAATGCTTTGATCATTGGAAAGCACTCCCAATAGGCTTCAACACTGCACAAGTTGGCGCAAAAATGGAATGCTCCTTAATGAGCTAAGCAAATGGTGTAGAACAAATGTTTCTTGTGAACACAAGGGCAAATGAGCTCAATATCAGTCTGGACCTGGTGAGCAGGAAGAGAATTGGGCCACCACATTATAAATGATGTGGGGTTCGTGATAGTAGTGTTGAGTAGTTGGGTGCAACTATACTTGAGTTTATAACTGGAGAAATTAAGTTTACAGAGAGTATGGAAGTTTTGCCATTTGTGGGTGAAGGATATTCAGTGATTCTCAAATTAGATTTTCTCAACAAACATCAGGCAAGGATTGATCTTTGGCAGCATTCAGTTGAGCTCAGTTAAACTTTGTACCACTTGGATGATACAGTTGCAACGGAAGCCATGTCACAAGGCTCACATGTCATGAAGATCATCCAAAGTAAACTGCACACAGGTACATTAACTATTGATACACAGGATAAAATAATGGCAGATAGGGGAAAGGTAGTGTGGGTTTCAGTGGGTACTGATTGTCTTGTGGTTGAACAATTATCAAGTAATGAAGAGATGGATGGTTCACACTGTTTGGTGCGCAGAAGCATTGTGTGAGTGAGTGAGAGAATGGGGAATATATGGCTCCACTTAGCACAGATAACTTTTGAAGATGTGAAGTTAGTCTGTCAAAAGGTACAGCTATAGCCACTCTGAACATATTAGAGGAAGAAGACTTCGATAGGTCGAACCGGGACAGAAGACATGGGCAGTTAATCATCACAATAACATTATGAGAGAATATGGGTTACTTGACTGGCAGTGATTCGACAGCCATGGAACAAGTATTGTTGAAGTTTAGTGGTTTGTTCTGTACAGACAGAGGGTTACCAGCAATTCTGGTAACTCAGCAACAGGTTTGGTTGGTTGGTTTAAAGGTGGGGAAAAGGGACCAAACTACGAGATCATTGGTGCCTTGTTCCTAATAAAACAATGCCACAAATGTGAGGATGAAACTGACAAAACACACAACACAAAACGGAAAGAAAGGAAAAGCCACAAGAACGAAGGGAAGGCAAAGAACACTAAAAGGAACAAAAAAGGAAAAAGAAAACGAGAGAGACACTAGAAACAGAAGAGAGTAAAACATGAAAGCAGATTACAGTGGCTGGTCAAGCACAAGAATAAATAGGGAAAGCCAGCCACTCTGCAACACATCAAAACCTCCACCCTAAAAGCACTAGGGTGGAGGATACAGAGGGACAAAGGACATGCACTAAAACCCACTCTCACAGATAAAATGTAAAACTAAAGCTGCTGTGGAGGCATTGTTGCCCACCACCGAAGGCAGGGTGCAGGGAAAGTTAAAAGTCTGCCGCAAAGCGGCTAAAAGTGGGCAGTCCAGCAAGAGGTGGACGGCTGTCATTTGGGAGCTACAACGACACTGAGGTGGGTCCTCACGACGGAGTAGGTAACCATGCGTTAGCCACCTACGGCCAATGCAGAGCTGGCAGAGGACAACTGATTCCTTGCGAGACGCCTGCATGGAAGACTTCCACATATTCATAGTCTCCTCAATGACACACAGTTTGTTGGGCATGCTGTTATGCCATTCTGTCTTCCAAAGCTTGTAAACCCTATGGTATAAGACAACAGGTCAGCTTCGGAAGCTGAATGAGATCTGTGTTAGACTTGATGAAAACAGCACTCTCTGCCCAGTCACAGGAGTTACTCACTTGTGACAAGTGGGGGGATGTTTCTGTAACCATCATGCCCCGCAGGGACCTTATTTACAGTCCGACAATGAGCTGCGTGCCAATTTAGAGCGACGAGGTGTACATTTATTTTGTGGTGTACATTTATTTTGTGGTGTACATTTATTTTGTGGTGTACATTTATTCCCCATCAGCTCTCCAACATACAAGATACCAGGGCTAATAAGATCTGCTGCCATCCATAGGCTGACGTTCCACCCATGGTGAGGCCAAAAAGGGGAACGATTTGGGGTTGTACTTCTGTGCACTGAACTGAGCTTGTGGTCGCTTAGAGACTGCTGGTGTTTCACCACCAGCAAGAGAGGACTGACTACACTTCTTCACGTGTCATCCACTCTGATGCCACCCACTCCGACAAGGGGCCCTCCCCATGGGCACCACCCAGCCGCAGCAAGGGCCACCTGGAAGGATTTGCCATTACTCGGAGTCGCAATGTCCCAGGAGGATGGGCATCTACACCTTGGCATACGTGGGGAGTTAATGGTGCAGGCATCAGCAGAGCAATCCCTGTGTGGTGAGGGGGGTTACAACCAGCATGGTACATGGCAGCCCCACAACAACGAACTGGCTACCATGCTGGGTATCAGGTGCAAAGAAGGCCATGGTCATAGTCGATGCAGAAATCGACACCACATAGTGAATGGTGGAAAATGCACCCAGGAATGTGTCCTCACCCAAGAGATGGAATATGGGCAGGACTGCATGCGACGACGAGGAAGAGGGCTAAAGATCTCTATTCATGATGGACACAATGCAGAAACAGGGGACAGTACGCCAATTTATAGGAAACCATATCACATACCAAGACATTTACTGCTGCTGGGAGAAGAGTTCACTGAACAGCAACTACAAGATGGAATCACACAACCTAGGGACAGCCCTCTGAGCACAAATAACATCATTATTCCTAAGAAAATCATTGGATGGAAAAAAGATATACAGCATTTGCTGTGATTAAGGGTTTCTGAATACTCAGACAATAACAGATCCTTATCCAGTCTTTAACATTATGGAAACCTCAGATAATTTGGGTTAGTGTGATTACTACAATGCATCTCTAAAGTGGTTAACAGTCAGAAGCAGCACTTCAGGCTAGGCCAAAGGCAGCATTTATCGCGTCATGCAGACATTAGCAGCGTAAGCTGATACCATTTCGCTTAAAATGCACCTGCTAATTTTCAGTGGTTATTCATCTACATCAATACTCTGCAAATCACACTGGAAGTGCCTGCCAGATGGTTCATCAAGCCACCTTCACAATAATTCTCTATTATTAAAATCTTGAACAGAGTGAGGAAAAAACAAGCACCTATATTTTCCATGCGAGCTCTGACTTCCCTTCTTTTATTCTGACGACTATTCTCCCTACGTATGTCTGAGCCAACAAAATATTTTCACATTCAGATGAGAAAGTGAAAAGATTCCTATGCAACAAAAAACACCTATCCTGCAGCATGTCAGTGACACACACTCCCCTATTTCTCAATAATACAAAATGCACTGCTCTTCTTTGAACTTTCTCGATTTACTCCATTAATCAAGTGTTCTGCCAATAAAACAAAGTCTTTGGTTTACCTTCCCTCCAGCATTTTCTTTGTCTTCATTCCAATTACGTTGTTCATGATTGTATTTTCCAGGTATTTAGCTGAATTTATGGCCAGATTTGATTTATCATATAGCCAAAGTTTAACAGATTCCTTTTAGCACTCATGTGGAGGACTTCACACTTCATTATTTTAAGATCAATTGCCAATTTTCACACCTTACAGATATCTTTTCTAAATTGCTTTGCAATTTGTTCTGATCTTCTGATGGCTTTACTAGACAATAAACAACAATCTGCAAACAATGTAATACAGTTGTTCAGACCGTCTCCTGAATCACTACAAGCCACTTGTGAGGTACAGTGTCAAAAAATTTCTCAAAATCTAGAAATACACAACCAACTTGACACCCCTTGTCTACAGCACTCAACAATTTGTGAGAGTAAAGAGCTATGTGTGTTTCACAAAAATATTATCTAAATCCATGTTGACTGCGTGTCAACAGACCATTCTCTTCAAGCTAATTCATTATGTTCCAAAAGTCTGCTGCAAAACGACAATGATATATGCCTGTAATTTAGTGGATTACTCCTACTGCCTTTCTTGAATATTTGTGTGACCTGTGCAACTTTTCAGTCTTTGGGTACAGATCTTTCGTCGAGCAAATGGTTGTAAATGATTGTTAAGTATGGAGCTATTGCACCAGCATACTCTGAAAGGAACTTAATTGGTATACAGTCTGGACCGGACGACTTGCTTTCATTAAGCGATTCAAGTTGCTTCACTACTCCCAGGATCTCTACCTCCAAGTTACTCATGTTGGCAGTTTTTCTTGATTCAAATTCTGGAATATTTATTTCATCGTCTTGGGTGAAGGAATTTCGAAAGGCTGTGTTTATTAACTCTGCTTTAGCAGCACTGTGATTAATAGTATTTCCATTGCTATTGCGCAGAGAAGGTACTGACTGTATCTTGTCACTAGCATATATTACACAGGACAAGAATGTTTTTGGATTTCCTGATAGGTTTCGAGACAAAATTTTGTTGTGGAAACTACTATAAGCATCTCGCTATGAAATCCGTGTTAAATTTCGAGCTTCACTAAAAGGTCGCTAATCTGGTAGTTTTTGCATTCATTTAAATTTTGGACACTTTTTTCATTATTTCTGCATCAGTGTTCTGACCTGTTTTGTGTACCAAGGGGGGATCAGATCCATAGTTTGTTAATTTATTTGGTATAAATCTCAATTTCTGTCGATATTATTTCACTGAATTCAAGCAGCATGTGATGTACACTTACATTGTTAATTTAGAATGAGTAGTAAATGTCTCACAGGAAGGTGACAAGTGAATTTTTATCTGCTTTTATGAATCAATATATTTTTCATTTATTTTTGGAAGATTTTGGAGTTACAATATTCAGTCTCACTACAAGAACCCTCTGTCAGCTTTAAAGCTCATTATTAGCTTAGGATTATTTGTTGCTAAGAGGTTAGATGGAGTTTTAAGAAGTTTAAAGCCTAAGACCTGAAAGGTCTATTTATATTATATAACTGTCTATTCAAAGGCTATACCAGAACATGCGAGACAATTGGAGGATGTTTTCAGTAGTTTACAACCAGCACATTTGACACTGAGCATGGACAAGTGCTATTTTGCTCACACTTTAGTTAATTATCTGGGACACTGGTCTTACAGAAGCAATTCAAAATTTCCCAGCACTGCTTACAACCAAACAGATACAATCATTTGTCAATTTGTGCAAATGCTACTATAAATTTGTAAAAGATTTCACAAAAATAACATACTTTGAACAGATTACTCTACAAAGGGGTAAAAGTTTCAGTGAGCACAGGAGTGTCAGCTAGCATTTGAGAAACTGAAGAAGGCATTGATTTCCTATCCCATATTGGTTTTTCCACATTTCAAGAAGAGTTCATTCTATTACAACTGTCCTAACAAAGCAGTCGGCTGCAATTTGGGTCAGATGATTGATGGAAAGAAGCATCCAGTAGCATATGCTTCGAGGTTGTTAAAAGAGGTGGGGCTTAAATACTCAACAACTAAGAAGGAAATGTTAGTGGTCATATATGGTATTACATATTTCCAATGTTATTTGTATGGTGGACGATTTAAAGTTGTGACTGATTATAGGTCACTGGAACGGCTGCTTGGTCTAAAAGAACCATCTCCTCATCTTAGACATTGGGCTCTAAACCTTAGCAAGTTCAATTACAAGCTGACCATCAGCCACGTAAAAAACACACAAACATGGACACATTATCCTGTAAAGTAGCTGTATTGAGTACAACATGCAAGTGTTTGTTGGAATGGCAGCAGGCACAGGCAACGGAGGATAAAGTCTGGCTGGCTCCTAAGTTACAGCTCGGTTTATCATGCATGAGGATTTATTGTGCAGCCATGAAATGTAGATGACTCTGAGCACTATGGGACAAAACTGCTGAGGTCATCAGTCCCCTAGAACTTAGAGCTACTTAAACCTAACTAACCTAACGACATCACACACATCCATGCCCGAGGAAGGATTCGAACCTGCGACCGTAGCAGTTGCGCAATTCCAGACCGTAGAGCCTAGAACTGCTCAGTCACACTGGCTGGCACGAAATGTAGACCATGTCATAGTAATAGTAGTTTTTGAAAAGGAAGTGTCACAACATGTTCATGACAATGTGCTGTAAAGTCACAGTGGTCAGTGAGCTACAAATAGCAATGTTGTGGAATGATTTTTTATGGAGGAATAGAAAGCACAACACGTAGCAGATGTCAGAGACTGCGTACCACGTGCACACAGAGTGAGTACTTTGCAGCGAAAAATTCCTCTGCAGAGACATCAAAGCGAATTTCAATGCTTGGGCTTGACATTTGCGAACCATGTAACAGAACACCTGGAGGGAATAGGTATGTGCTTATGATCATCAATCTTTTTCAATCTTATGATCATTTCTAGAAATCGGAGTAATTCCAGACCAACAGGCCAGTACTGTGGTACAGGTGTTAATTAACAGTTGGGTATTGAAGTTTAGAATGCCTGATACCTTAGTCACAGATCACAGCAATAACTTCATTTCAGAACTTATGAAACAGCTATGCCATCTGTTACAAATGCCGGCTGGAGTGGCCGAGAGGTTCTAGGCGCTACAGTCTGGAGCTGCGTGAGCACTACGGTCGCAGGTTCAAATCCTGTCTCGGGCATGGATGTGTGTGATGTCCTTAGGTTGGTTAGGTTTGAGTGGTTCTAAGTTCTAGGGGACTGACCACCTCAGCAGTTAAGTCTCAGTGCTTAGAGCCATTTGAACCATTTGTTACAAATCTGGAAGTTACGAACTAACTCATTCCACCTTCAAACTAATGGTACAACGAAGTGTGTCCATATTTTGAAAATGCCAAGATTTTCCGTGAATGCTGGACACAACGACTGGGATACTCATATTCCATAGGTGGTTTCCATGTACAACTCAACTCAACAGGTCATACAGGAAGAGGCACCATCACAATTAGCGGTAGTGCATGGGATGAAGACACCATTTGCATATTTTATTTCTATAACAAACACAGACATGCACAGTCTATGGACCCATCAATGTATCAGTTACCACTGAAGCGATTAGGTGTCGCAGGCCAAGGGAACAGTTCCCCCATTTAGGATGAGACAGAGGTAACTACATTTTTTGCCACTTTTGAGTTGTTAGTCCCATAGGGTACACGAAATCAAGACCTACGTTACGATCAAACAAGTGTAACTACCTTATCTGGTTTCCATTTTAGTTGTCAATGTATCCACATTTTTACGAAATATAGTAAGAATCAGACAGACAGAAGAGCTGATCTGTTTTTAGACCACTGGCCACCGTGTTAATTTCTGAAACGGAACAGCTCTTACGTTTCTCTGATCCTAACAGGCCTGTCAGAAGTTGTTTTTTCCGCTACTTCTCTTTAGAAGCATTGTCGCCATCACTCTGTGACAACAATGAGATGCTACTTCCTAGCAGTGAAGATAAATATTGTTTCAGTTGTGAATGGGTTTACAAGCAAGTAGGAGTACTAGGAGTCCAGAGGAAGAAGGATGGTTCAAATGTGCCTGGAGAAGGAACAGAATTTTGTAAGTATTAGAACCTGTTTCTTAGTGTATATTTCGGTAGCAAGTATAATAATAATAATAATAATAATAATAATAATAATAATAATACTGTTATCACCACCACCACCACCACCACCACCACCACCACCGTTATTTATAGTAATAGCTACAGAAGAACATAATTTTGGAGATGGTCAGGACATTCATTGGTTCAAATACAGATGATCCTTCATATGAACCGGACAACACTACAGATTCTGTTGAGTATCCAGACAATTACTAGACACTATAGCAGTTTCAGTTAATTTTCTTTCCCCTTCCTCTGAATACTTGTCATGTTATTTTACAGATAGCAGTATTGAACATGGAACGTCCCTTGTAAAAAATGTCACAAAAACTGCTGAGGATGCAACTAGTGCACAAGTAAATCACCACCATCAGGCAGGGGAAACTGCAGATGACAATGCTTGTACAGAGAATAGTAACAAAACAAGAAAACAAAAAAAGGGTAGCAGTTAAAGAGGAATAGAAAAGAGATCAAAGAAAAATCAATCGACTACATGGTAGGGCATATATTTCTATGAAAAATTCCGAAGTTCCTGCAAGAAATGTGAAGCCGAAAGATTGCTCTAAATGTCCACGACAGTGCACGAGTAAGTTTACTGAGCAAGACAACAAAATATCCATAGAGCCTATTGGGATCTTGGGTCAGTTGAGCTACAAAGGCAGTACCTAAATAAGTTAGCGGAAGAAGAAGAAAAACGAAGTGTGAGGACAAAATCGGATAACTCACAAAGAAAGAGGACCCACAAATTCCATCTAATAAAGGGATCCGATAAGATTGATGTGTGTAGGCAGTTTTGTCCTCAAGACATTTGACATTTCTGAAACCTTTGTAAAAAATGCTATTAAAACAAGAGATGAACTTCATCTAACTGAGAAAGAGCGATGAGGATGTCATAAGCAAGGTATAAAGAGACCCGAAGAAGGTAAAGAGGCTATAAGGAAACACATTTAAGAGTTTTCCTACCCTTCCTTCTCATTACAAGAAGAGTGTACAGCAGATTATTTACCTGCTGATGTGAGTATTAAAATACTGTATGAGTTATATCAGGAACAATGCTATGAGGAAGGAAAGATAGTCGAGATATTGTGGCTGTATGGGGAGATATTCACAAAAGAATTTAATCTGAAATTCCACAGGTCACGAAAAGATGTGAGAGATAAATGTTTCAAGTTTTCACACCTTTACAGAAGCTTCTGTAAAGTTTGGAAGGTAGGAGACGGATACTGGCAGAAGTAAAGCTGTGAGTACCGGACGTGAGTCGTGCTTCGGTAGCTCAGTTGGTAGAGCACTTGCCCGCGAAAGGCAAAGGTCCCGAGTTCGAGTCTCGGTCGGGCACACAGTTTTAATGTGCCAGGAAGTTTCACTGTTTTTGTAGTTATGTTTCTTTGATCCTAAATGGGCGAGTTGCAGGAATTAGAATCTCTGTTTTAAATAGTATAAGCATTAGATTGTGTTGTAATAAGGTCCTGGAGACCACACTTTGAGAGTAAGCTCATGTTAGTAGTGGATAAGGGAGAAACCCATGTGGGAAAGCCCACAGTTGGAGCTGGGTGTTGCCACCTGCATAGCACAGAATTTTTTTCCCCCCGAGCATAATTTTAACTAAAGACTCATCTTCCTCGATTTAGGATGAACCTTCAGATAGAAGGGCAGCGTGCTGTGCCCCAGCCAAGTACTGAATGTGGCCAGGAAGTAGAGGCTAGTCTGGCCTATGTGCTAATCATGTAAGCCACTGGACAGTTATTCACATACCAACTAAACACTTTGAGCAGATGGGAGTTATGACACTGGACATCGATCGAGCACATGCAACAGCTAACACAGTCTGACTAAGAGTGAAGTAATATTTTGTACCTTTGGCACTTGCACGCTACCGAGAGACTTGCACATCACAAACTTAACCGGGCCTAGCAACTCTTCCAAGACCACAGAACACTAGGATAAGCTGACATGACAAGTGTGATGGAGTAAACAACAAGTTCCAACGCAACACACGCCCTACCAGTGGCATGGCGGCAGCTGGACTTGGGGAAGATCCACCAATCCGAGGAGCTGAGGTCCAGACAGCCTCCACCTTCTGAGCGACTTTGGCTGATGGATTGCAAGCTGTCTACAATTTGGTTGGGCATCCTTGTGGTCTTCTAGCCATCTGAATGTCTTCAGCCACCATCCTGGTCTACTCCTGGGGGTGACCGGGGCATTGCTGCTTAACATCAGGACATCTAGCCTAACCTTACACACCCACGCGCACGACATAAGGACAATGAGTATGCGTGAGGGTGCTTAGCTGACACTACTCTGAAGGGCCTGGGTAGTCTGCACTCATCTTCATGGCTGGTGGCTGGTGGCCCAAGCTGCGGCAGCACCCTCTGTGACCCAGGAGAACAGGTGTCACCGGATGTGATTGGGTTGACAGCACATTCTGCCATCGGCTGCGATTGCACACACAGTGCAACCCTGAGGCGGGCAGGAGTGTTGTAAAAAGCTGCTCAAATAAACAACTGCCAATGCTACCACTGTTTCACTTCATGCTCCAGCATGAATCTGCCCACTCCATCACCATTTCTCTTGCCTATCCTGACAGTGACTCAATAGTCCAGGTTGTTACAAACAGTTATAAATCTTATGCATATTTTTCTTTCATTCTTTTGAGAGTTCATTTTGGTTCGTATTTCTTACTTCATGTAATTCCCTCCTGCATTTATACAATTCACTTCCAGATTTAATGAAATGAAACCAGTTTTGCACACTCTTAAACTAAGTATTTTCTCTGTCCTTCATTTAAGCAAAAATATAGTCTTTTCTTTGTCACTGAAAGCTATTACAGTACACATGTTCTTCAGGCTATGAATGTTTTCTTGTAGGTCTTATTGGCATGGCTATATTCATTCAAACCACCAATTCACAGAACTGTCACTTATTTCCTATTTCTTCTAGTATTTCCAAAGTTCTAACAAAATGCTGACGCCATTCAAATGAATGTGCAAGAAATTTGATACAAAGTAAGAAATATGAAGGCCTTCACGAGAAGTAGGCAATTTTGATTGCATGCCACAATCTTCAAATTACATCTTTGGGAGAGTAAGAAAGTTAATTGGGTCCCATTACTGTGAAACTGTAACCTGCACAAAGACAGGTGCTATTAGCAGGCAAATATGAAGAAAAAACAATGCATATTATTTACGTTTGTCAGCTGTTACCAATAACACAGAAAGCAACTGGTAATGATTACAGATAACTAAATGAGTTGCAAATCGAGTGAATATTAACTGAACTATTGGGCCAGAGAAACTATAGATGGAAGCAAACTGACTTTCGAAATTACAATCAGATTGTGTTTTGTTATCTGTAAAGTGTTGCGCTGTCAACCATGGCAATTTGTCTGCTATGTTGCGCATGCACAGTCTTCTACAACTTGAGAAGGGGTCTACATTTCTCCAATCATCTAGCTGAGTACTAATTTGGCAATTTTCAATATTTTTTGAAGTGCTTGCATTGGATCTTAGCAGCTAAAATTTTTGACAGTGCATTTCTTTCACTGTATTCTTCTTGCATAAAAAATTTCAGGGCAGGTTTCAACATGTTGGATTGGACCATTCCCTTTTAAGTCTTGCAAACACATTACTATGTCCAAAAGTGTGCAGAGGAGTAGGTGGTGTGTGAGGATTTCTCCACATTTGTGTCACTCCCTATGTATCCCCATTTCTTTAGCGTGTTTTTGCATTTGGAGACTCCCAATCTTAGACAATTGAATGTTCTCCTGGTGGGTTTTGTGAGCGTGTGGGTCACAGGAAGTTCCCCTATCAATCTGGTAGCAGGATTAGACTTGTGTGTCCTGGTCTCAGTTGCAACTGTTACAGAGGTAGTTGTCTTCACAAAACACTTTCTCGACCTCAGGCATAATGCGACAACAGTGTGGTTATATAGTGTATGCACTGGGTATGTGTTTGCATATTCCTTTCTTATTCTGCAGTAACTGCTCTTCTGATTCGGGGTGGACTTATACCTACAAGAGGTTAAACAGTGGTCAAAGGTGTAGGTCTCAAGCATGAAGTAACAATTCTTGCTGCCTCAACATCTACTTGCTTTGTGTGAGCTGACACTTTCCGCACTGATGTATAATCTCCCTTTGGAAAAATGACCCACAGGAGTGGCCTTTAATAGCTTAGGGTGCTTTTCCACTGATGGTCTGTTTAGTTTCATCAGTAGACAGTTTCTAGAGCTCAGTTTCCCTTCTAATTCACTGCATTGTTGATTGTAAAGAAGAATATGATCCAATCTGACAACCAGGTTTTTGGGATGAATCCAAACTCCAAGGCGAAGTCTCCCCCATCTGCTTTTAAGCTCTCTCCCAGCCTCTTTAATGCGGTGATGGGAACTGCAGACTTTGATCTTGCTGGGATTCTGTTTCACACTGTTCTGTGCAATACATTCCCTCAACAACATGCTCTTCTGTTTATTGGGAATGTTTGTCTTATTAGGTGCACTTGCACCACTTTGGATCATGCAAACCTCTTATCTTCCAGTCTTCATAACGTCCAAGCAGCTTTCATTTTTCCTCTGTAGATTCTTTTGTTGCTCCAGTCTCTGGCCTGGTGATGACTTCATTTCCTGGCAGTACTTCCCATTTGCTAACGTTTTGGCTGTATAAGTTTGTTGTTATTCACATCACAATTTTGTGAATCTTGTTGTTGGGAGACCGTAGATATGCCCATAAAATTTTTATCTTCTTTACCTGATGTCTGCCACAAGATTTGATAGTGTTTTTTGGGATGTGGTCTATATCGATCTTCTGTTTTTTGGGGTCGAGTATCTATCTTAGAATTTTGCGCTGTTCTTTCAAGATATGAGGAATGTCTTCGAGAAATACCTGACCTAACAAAGAAAACACAAAAATTTTTGGGAAGAAGTCTATTTCCCTAGATAGTCTCCTTTCAGTACAATATGCTTTTCCCAGAGATGTTCAATAGCTTTGATGCCCATGTTTATAGTAAGAACCACTGAGCTACACAAAGTAGCTATCAACTGTAGAATTACTCTTCCTTTTCAGCAAATATTTTACCACTAAGCCATTTGTCCAATGTTGGAAACAGAAATTAATCAGAGGGGGCTAAATCTGACGAATAGGGTGCATGAGAAAGCAATTATAACTTCAACTCGTTGCTTCTGGCCATGACGACAATGGATGCGTGACCTGGTGCATTATTATGATGAAACAAACTTTTCCTTATTAAATGCAGTTGTTGAAAGTCATGTCTTCGTCTTCTTTGGAGCCGATTCACCTTTTGCAATCCACT
Organism: Schistocerca gregaria; assembly: GCF_023897955.1. Taxonomy (NCBI): domain Eukaryota; kingdom Metazoa; phylum Arthropoda; class Insecta; order Orthoptera; family Acrididae; genus Schistocerca; species Schistocerca gregaria. The sequence goes on along the minus strand of NC_064931.1, from coordinate 863,087,923 downwards.
GTTTTGAGTATTCCTTTGTCTCAGGTGTGAACTGATGTACCCATGTTTCATCCATAGCTGTGAATCAACACACAAATTCTACTTTATTCCAGTGCAACATCACCAAAAACTCGAGCGAAACATCCTCACAATACTGTTTTTATTCCGCTGTGGGTAATTACAGCACCCATCTTGCACACAGCTTCCTCATGTGCACATTTTCAGTGAGCATGTAATTTACAGCACTTTTTGAAATGCCAGCAAGTATCTGCTAGCCCATGCACTTTCAGTTGATGGTCACCCAATACCATTTTGTGGATTTTCTTCACGATTTCTTTACTGTCACTTCAGTTGGTCAACCACTGAGATGTTCACATTGGCAGGCCATACGGCCTCACTTAAACTCTGCTGATCAAGAGCAGAATGTAGCTCAGAACTAACAGCAGGACTAAGACCTTTCAAATGGAACTATTGTACCACATAATGACCAGTTTCATCCAAATTTACAGATTCACAGACTATTCACTACTGGTGGCTGGCAAACAAACACTGAACAACGTAGCATTGCCAAACTTAAGCTTTACAAGACTGGTACTTTTACCATGCCGTTTATTTGAAACTACAATTGCTATCCATATGTCAGGTCAGGTACTTCCAGTACAGCCCACATCCCTTCCAGATCACCTTTTCTGTAGCGTGTAAGCATTTTGCCAGCATACAAGACCACAAGCTTGATAAGTGTGTTATAATGCCTGATTTTTGTGTGTAGTGTTGATTATGTAGATTTTACCCTAAGGTCCACTCCTCTCCCCCCAGAGATTTCAAAGATTTTCCCTGAATACTTATAGTACGGAACTTTATTGATTCACCCGTATTTTGTGATCAGTAACATTTGACACTAATTAACGTTCTTACATTATGCTGATGATGAATGTGTGTGTTGAGACCCTACACTGTACCAGGTGTTTCATGACTAATGTTAAAGTATCTAGCTTATGAACCAACATTCCTTCAAAGTGCATCAAGTTTTTGTACCCACTTTCCCCCTCTCAACTGTCCTCTAAAAAACATGGAAAATTCTAACTTCAAACAATTCTATTTCTGTTCAATTTTAATACAAGATATGACACTAGAACCACTGCTTTTTAATAGCTGTATATAACTGAACAGGAAAATATAATAGACATTCAAAATTCGAAGAAAGTAACAGTTGCACATGTAATGATTCCTGGAAAACAACAGTTGAATAAATGAAGTTAAAAATTGGAGAAGTATACTTATTTAAACAGCACAGTTCAATTACTGCTAAACAGAAAACAATTATATGTAAAACAGTAGAAACAACAGAAATCCATCACTATGCACTATGTTAACAATATTACAACATGTATGGCCCAAGAGTTAGTTAAAGTAGCTCTTTCCTCAAGGGGGGGGGGGGGGGGGGGGGGGACTTAAATTATTACATAAATGCACAGTAGGTCTCAGCATGTATGGAGTTATAGGTTGTCTAGGTACCCAAATACAGCTCAGAAATTATTCTTCGAATCTGCTGTTGCTCAGTACTATACAAATAGGGCAGCACTGATATTGCACAATACTTTCTCATACAGAATTCCCCAAGTAAAATGAATTTAACTACTACTGACATGACTGTGGCATCAGATATTTCATATACCTCTAACCGAGTAAAAGGTTGAAACTACTCTGTGAAAAACATACTAAACAATACACACATGAGATTTTATAATGCACTCACTGACTACTGTGCTCAGCTTTTAATTTGCACACAAACACAGACCTGATACTAACCTCAAATCCTTTAGCGAGCAATGGTAATATCACATCTCTCTCCTTGTCACTAAACTTTGAAGAGGGCGCAATAATCATCAGCACACTATCAATCTGTGACACACCCATGGCATATAAGTCACTAAGGACATTTGCACATGCGATGCCTCCTGGAAAACAAATGTAAATGTAGTATTTCTATGTGGATTGGAGGATATGGTAAGAACATTAGCACATTCACTATTACAGCTAATATAAAACCATAACATTTAAATAAAATATCAGAGAAATTTACAGTTAAACTGAGTTTTTACATTTGACTGCAACATGATGCTACTGAAATTTGCCATTATGACCTTCAAATTAGGCATTTCCCTTTGTTAATAGAATGGCAGCTCATAAATTGGATAAGCAGTTTGTTTACAGTGAGCGTTTAAAGAACCAGTGTTGCAAAACAACAAAAATGTCACATTAAGTTTAATGACTGCCTCCTGATTTTCATAAAAGAATGCCCTGTCAACAATGCCTGAAATCACTAAACTTTCACTAATCAATCACTCTAAGAAAGAATGTTTGCAAATGATTTGCAGAATTGTGTTAAGCTCGACCCTTTGTTGTCCCAAAGGACAATGAGGCAGTGAGAAGAAAACTGAAGATGACTGCAATGTGACTTACTACGAGATAGTACATTTAATTTTGCTGTGATTGTCTGCTCCTGATGGATATCACACAATTTGACAGACTTCAAAACTGAGCTTCTGTTAATTTGTGAAAGGAAGAGATCAAAAAATTTTGAGAAAAAATGGAAAATATAGACAAAACTTTAACGTATTCATACAACTCAGAAACTAAGCAGCAATGAACTGTCTGGATGTTCCAGGATTAGCTACCACCACCAAAAGTAGTTCATTTGCAAAGAACTTCCAAGCAAATGAACTCATTTCTTTGGTTAGACTGGACATGTCATGACTACTGCTTTATAGGGTTGAAGAACAGTTTGTGCAGAATAGTATATAACAATTCAATTGCCACAAGTCATTGATAATGAAACCAAGAAAAACCAAAATGTAGCATTATTCTTCTGTATGACTAAGCCATCACACAACACAGAAAGGAGTATTTGAATCAGAAAAACTTTGAACTGCCTGTATCTGCCTGCTTTAAATTATCACCTGCAACATTTTTTGACCCTTCACATAAAAAAATAACAGAAAAGGCAGTGTATTACTCCAAGAAACAGTTGAATTCTCCTGAAACCATGTTATTCAGTGCAAACAACGGAGTGGAAAAATGTTTCCACAAGGGAGGGAGGGGGAAGAGCGAGCGAGCGAGGGAGGGAGGTAGGTAGGTAGGTAAAGAGGGAGGCAGAAGAGGGAGGGAAAGGGAAGGGGAAGAGGGTGATCAGTTGATAGTTTTATTGCATTTGAATGTTCTAGATAACATGTTGACTCCTCACATCCTTGTGAAACACAAAAAGAACAGCTTTTAAGCACATTTTAAATTTTTGGGTAATTTATGGAGCTCATGTCAATGCATGGACAACATCAGAATTGTTTTAAGTAGTGGTTTTTGCATAATTTTGTACCTTTTGTGAAAGAGGATAAACTGTTTGTCTGAACAGAGCAGGGTTGTACTGTTGCTAGATAACTGTACAACCCAGATCCCAATGTCTGAACTGATCTCTCTGAATATATTCACCACTTATTTTCTAGCAAACATTACTTCCCTAATTCAGCCAATGGATCAGCGATTAATTCAAAACTTCACATTTTTACAGAGCTTCTTTTCTTCAAGAGTATATCAATTCAGACTGTTCAATGTTGGCTTTTCACAAAAAAAATTCAAAATGCTATTTTTGGAACCACTTTGGCATGGAATAAAGTTACGCCTGCTACTCTTCGAAAGTCTTGGCGAAAACTTTAGCCAAAATCCTACAAAAATAAACAGACTCCACTATTCCAGTGTGAGAGTAGAAAGTGTGATAGAGCTCCAGATATTGAATCCAATAAATTAAGTGCTGACAACAAATTCACTTCCACCTACTTGGAATGAAGCTGCTGCCAATACTGATAGGTTTATAAGATTTGCTGAAAACAGCAAATTGTACAACACTGCAGAACTTGTAAATTTATCTACTACACAGAACAAGTTTAAAAGAAAGGGATATCAGATCTAATTTCAAGTGAATGAAACAGAAATGCTGTGTCTATTGTAAAAGTGAATAGTACCATACTACTGTATAACACTACATTGTCCTGAACTTTAACATAAAATCTTATTATTTTAAGGTTTTTTTTTTGTCCATAGACTAGTTTCATGCAGCTCTCCATGCTACTCTATCCTGTGCAAGCTGCTTATCTCCAAGTAACTACTGGAAACTACATCTTTCTGTATCTGCTTAGTGTATTCATCTCTTTGTCTCCCTCTACGATTGTTGCCCTTCACACTGCCCTCCCGTGTTGAATTGGTGATCCCTTGATGCCTCAGAATGTGTCCTAAAAAACTGATCCCTCCTACAAGTCAAGTTGTGCCACAAATTCCTTTTCTCCACAATTCTGTTTAGAACCTCCTCATTAGTTAGGTGATCTACCTATCTAATCTTCAGTGTTGTTCTGCAGCACCACATTTCAAAAGCTTCTATTCTCCTCTTGTCCAAACTATTTATCATCCATGTTTCACTTCCATACATGGCTACACTCCATACAAATACTTTTAGAAGACTTCCTGACACTTAAGTCTATACTCTATGTTAACAAATTTCTCTTCTTCAGAAACACTTTCCTTGCCATTGCCAGTCTACACTTTATATCCTCTCTGCTTCGACCTAATTCCCGCAGCATCACCCGATTTAATTCGACTAGATTCCATTATCATCGTTTTGCTTTTGTTGATGTTCATCTTATATCCTCCTTTCAAAGCACTGTCCATAGCGTTCAGCTGCTCTTCCAAGTCCTTTGCTGTCTCTGACAGAATTACAATGTCATTGGTGAACCTCAAAGTTTTTTCTTCTTCTCCACGGATTTTAATTCCTACTCCAAATTTTTCTTTTGTTTCCTTCACTGCTTGCTCAATACACAGATTGAATAACTCGGGGTAAGGCTACAACCCTGTCTCACTCCCTTACATGCCCCTCGACTCATAACTGCCATCTGGTTTCTGTACAAATTGTAAACAGCCTTTTGCTCCCTATATTTGACCCCTGCCACTCTATGGATTTGAAAGAGTATTCCAGTCAACATTGTCAAAAGATTTCTCTAAGTCTACAAATGATAGAAACATAGGTTTGTCTTTCCTTAATCTATCCTCTAAAATAATTCGTAGGGTCAGTACTGCCTCACATGTTCCATTTGTCTGTAAAGAATTCGTGTTAGTATTTTGCAGCTGTGAATTATTAAACTGATAGTTCAGTAATTTTCACACCTGTCAACACTTGCTTTCTTTGGGATTAGAATTATTATATTCTTCTTGAAGTCTGGGGTATTTCACCTGTCTCATACATCTTGCTGACCAGATTGTAAAGTTTTGTCAGGCCTGGCTCTACCAAGGCTATCAGTAGTTCTAATGGAATGTTTTCTACTCCTGGGGCCTTGTTTCGACTTAGGTCCTTCAGTGCTCTGTCAAATTCTTCCTGCAGTGTCATATCTCCCATTTCATCTTTACCCACGTTCTCTTCCATTTCCATAATATTGCCCTCAAGTACATCACCCACGTGTAGACCCCATTTTTTTCATTAGTTCTCTAAAATGTTGTTTTTACAGTGTTGTAAATATTTTATCACTTTAATAGACACAGCGAGCATAAAATAAAAAATCATAGGCCTGTCACCCATTGTTTACCTTGCATCACACACTCAGAACACTGCTTTTTTTTTTTACACAACATGGGGAAATCTACCCGATACTGTCAAGGTACTGATAGTACCGGATTAGTGTGTTTCTGCTGTACCTGAGAAGCCAACACTGAAAATTCTATTCTAAGGAGGAGATTGTGGTGGACTTCTATATGATTTTAGATGTATTTTAGGGCACACACTAGACAAATTAGTGCGAAGGAAGATAATGGTGAACAGAACGGACTTACTCTGGTTTCCAAACTAAACACTGTCAGCTTGAGCTCCTGATGACATACAAACAAGACTGAGTGCTTTAAGTGCATAGGCTTCCATGGCCAGGGCAATTTGAATAAAATCTTTGACAGCAATGCTAAGGAATGAGGCCATAGTTTATTATTCCATAAATGGTTTTTTAACTTGAACTGCACCCTTAGGCTTTAACAATTTTCATGAAATTGATTCATTCAGTGATGGAAAACAACATTTTACTGCACAAACATTCTTGCGAACATGCCAACTACTATATATATTACATTGTGGCTTCTGGAGAAAATAAACGTTGATCCTAAACAGACAACACATCATGTCAGCCTCAATAACGGATTACTACAGATGTTCACTGAGCTGACCCGACGATAGTGTTTTACTTCTGCGGCATGAAAGTGAACAACAGGGAAGCCTGGAAACTGTTCAGGGCCATAAGCCAAGATAGAGCATTTTCTGGAAAAGCCAGCTGTTGCTAAAATACAAGACCAACAACACGATTACTTGGCAATGGATGATACGGAATATGGGGAATGAAAAACCACCTGAAAGTAAACCTCAAGCCAATGCAAGCATATGCTTTCTACATGGACAACTGAGACCCAGGGCTTTAACCTGTGACAACTCCTGGACTTCAACATTCAAGAACAATTCTCCACATCCAAGCCACAGTCTGTGCCAGGATCATCATCAAATATGTGACTAACGGGACACTAGGTGCTGACCTACAACTGCTATGTCACTTTTGACATTACGTTGATACCATAGAGAATGAGTCAGTGCAGATGGTGACAGGCAGCCTGAAGCCAACTACTGTGCATAAGCTCCACAAACATTGGTTGTGCATCATTCCAAAAGTGATGTGAAACTGCATCAAACATCATGATGAAAGCTAATTGCCATCTTCCCACACAGGGAGCACAGGTGGGCAACAGAAGTCTATGATACATTAAAAGCTTCCTACACAAAATGAAGGTGCTAGTGCTTACTTGTTACAGGAACTGGTTAATAAAAGTGAGTAGAGCCCAAACAGCCTCAAAAAGAGGAGTATAAAGCTGCCAATGATTTCACCTGCCCTGTAATGCAGACATATAACAGTATAAGATTATAAACAATAGTGATTTCTTAGCCAAGCTAGACTTTTCTGCAACTGCTTCGAAGTACAAAACCCCTGCCACCTAATTTAATACTAGCTGCTGTGTGAACATTACATTCCAAATAATTACCTGAAAGTTGATGATAAGGCTTCTAGAGTGAAGTTTTTGAAGAAACAGTTCTTTGAAGAACACACAAAATACCTAAACGTTACTGTCCCTCCCACATACGCACTCCCTGAAAATGCAGCCTGATACCCGAAAGGTTGGTCCTCCGACTAAGCAAGGAAGCACGCAAAACAGATACACTATTGTTGCTATCCATCTGTCATCACTGAGGGTTCCATCTACTATAAAGCGTGGGCTTTCAAACCAACATTGTAGCCCAGATAAATTGAGAACCCACCAATTGCATATGTAGTAAAGCAGAATGTAACAACCTCCTTTTAAAAGTATGTTGGGATCCACCTAAAGCAGCACATGGCTATCCTTTTGGGTTAAGGCACAGGTTCTTACATAAAGCCAATACCTTTCAGACCACTGAATATACTAAATTCATTACAGTTACTCCCAAAACTGTCCTGAGGTGTTCTTTATTCAGGAACCACAGAAATAATTAGCACGAAATGGCTCACATAAGAATTAAAGTGAAAAAGAATTGTTTTGATTGTTGTATAGATTCAGGATCATAACCATAGCACCTTGACTCATCATAAGTATCTTTAAAAAGTCACTCAGTCTGGTGTTTCCAATTGCAACCGTTTTCACTGATCAATTATAATTTGAGGTACAAATTTGAGAGACCTTTCTCATTCACAAATTCTTATTAAAATTAACTGAACCATGCTGCAAAGCAATCTGGCTAACTCCACCATATGTTCATTAGTCCATGGTCCACCATCAATTTTCTCAAGTGTAAGTTGATAAATTTTCTCAACATTTTAGCACATTTAGGCAGTTGAGGGAACTATGTTTATCACCTTTTTGAAATAAGTAGACCACTCTTACACATTTTCACTAGGCATCATCTTTACAAGCCGCTTTCAACATCAAGTTTATGCACTTTCTTTCTTGAAACAAACTTTCACATCTGCTCTTAGTGGCCGCAAATCTACCATCTTAAGAAATGAGCAGAGAGCAGGACAACTGCAGCAAAACGATCACTGGGCAATCAAAAACTTATCAGGTGACAATTGACAATACTGAAAGTGGCACAACGACATCTACTGGGAGATATGTCTACTATGCAACTTCTGTCCGTGGCTGCACTTTTTTTAGGGATTTTTTGGACAAGCCACATAATACAGTCGAGGCTGTTTATCTCCAGATTTGTGGACAATAATCCAAAATGCGTGTTTTACTTCTCTGAACAGATTTGCAACAGGGATCAACATTAATCACAAATCAACTGCACTGTATCGCCTACAGTCACAGTGCAAGTAGAAATTCTTTGTGCAAGTTTTCAAAGGATAAATGTGTAACACCAGTCAACGCCATTCAACGGAAGTGCATTTAAACCTTTACAATATCACACAGAGGACTGCACCAGTAAATTGTTGCGAACCCAGTGCAGGCTCTAACAATACCACCACTTGCAAAGTAGGTTAGAAATCAGATTAATAATGTTGCTCATGCAGCATATGTTCGCTTTATCGAGCAACAACAGAGTTATTGACTGTGGATGGTATCGCCAGAATGGAATTAATGAAGTCACTGTAAAAAAGTCATTAATTTTGGCACTTATCTTGAATGGGTTAACATGTAGATTTCGATGAAGCTGTTACGGCTTATCTCGTTGATTCTAGGGAGATTCCACTTTGACTGCTAGAAGGTCCAGATCTGTATTTTAGCAATATTTGGAAACCTAACAAATGTTTTTTTCAGAAAATTCTTAATGATCAAACAGTCCCAGATCAGAACAATGGTATGGGAGAAATAATTTTTGACTTTGTGTTCACGATCCACATTTTTATTAAACTTCTTGTAAATTCACATATACTACTACTAAATTGTCACATAAAAAAAAACAGTTTTGTACCAATCTTCATATATTTAATTTCCACTTTAACCAAACACAAGACTTGACTGTTCTTTTACAAAGTGAAATAACAACTTAACTTCTTCAAAGTGAAACAAAAACTGCTCTGTGCGGATTCGCGCCAAAACAGTTACACGTAAGTCAAAGATTATGATAGTCTCATAGAAATGAATACACACAAGAACCAGATCACTGTAATATATCGATACATCAGAGTACCAATACATTAATAAGACCAAATGTTAATATTGTCACAAAAATATGTGTTACTTCGCAGAAAAGTAGTAAGATTACTGGTATTGAGAACTGGGGTTGCAGTGCCGTAATGGTCATGTAAATAAAGAACCATTACAAGGCACTCCAAGGACGTCAAACCTCTGATGTTACCACACCCACTGTGAAAAACACAAGATGCCACAGCAGTCACATTCAGCCTGCTTCCAGCAGTAATACTTGTCTGGGCAGGTAAATTCAAACTTTGTTCTATGTGGATCCCAGGTATAACATTTCCAAGGAGTGAATTAACCTTTACAATACAGCCAGAACTACAGGCAGCCTACGGCAGCATGAAAACAAATTGCCACCAACTAGTTACATCAAACGCTTGCCTCTTAACAGGTCACTTGCGGTAGACACTGTCATCACACCAACCTGCATCCAGGTTAAAGGGTCGCGAAACTCAACATCACACATCGCTGTATTGTAGATACCATCAAGTTCTGGCTCTAGAAATACTGCTATAGTTTCCACATCTACGGCAGAAAGATGGCATGATAAGGGCTGAGTGTGACAACATACACAGGGCGTCACATTCACTAAGAGTGCTACCGCCATGGCCACTGTGTCACCTACTGAGCAGCGTCACTCAACAGTACGAAAATCTGGAAAGAACATGCTTATACGTTTCGTCGAAGTGTTTTATTGATCTTTCACACCTTATTGATTTATTAGCATAGCCACTGACTTCTTTGAACATTCTTTCAGTTTTATTATATACAGGCTCTCATGCCACTGTACATGGAGCATCCCTGGTTACGAAGTCTGTTCAAAAACTTCTATAACATTCGTTAATTTCACACCATTGGTGTGCTGGAGCAAAATGCAGTTGGCATCCCTGCACACACCTGCATTTAATGTGTAATTTGTGTCCCACAATTTGTGAATGTGGAGATGGCAAAGTTAGGAGGAGGAATGCATCTGCATCAAATTTTGCATGAAACTCGAGAAACTCTTTACAGAGAGACACCGAGTGATGCAGAAAGCCTATGGCGATGAGTGCTTAAGTCGTACTCGGTGATACGAATGGTTCAGATGGTCTAAAAATGGCTGGACAGAAGTTAAAGATGACCCTCATTCAGGATGTCAGTCTTCTAACTATGGTGCTTATGTCAGGAATGTCAATGAAATTGTGATCATCAATCGAGGACTGACTGACCGAGAGTTTGGAGAAGAATGTAACATTTCAATAGGATCGTATCGTGAAATCCTGATGCAACATCTTCGAATCTTTGTGTTGCTGCCAAGTTCATCCCACAGCTCATGCGTCAAGACCAGAAAGACCTTCACCTTGCAATCTGTGAAGAGCTTTCAGATCGCACAAATGAGAACAATATGTTCCTTAAGAGAAAATGGCTCTGAGCACTATGGGACTTAACATCTTAGGTTATCAGTCCCCTAGAACTTAGAACTACTTAAACCTAACTAACCTAAGGACATCACACAACAAACACCCAGCCATCACGAGGCGGAGAAAATCCCTGACCCCGCCGGGAATCGAACCCGGGAACGGGAAAATTCTGGGTTGTAATAAGCACTCTTCGCGAGAGAAATGCCTTGGTCCAAGGGCTGAATGTGGCTTGTCACATTTGGTGGAAAAAACTAAACCTTTCTGTTCCATTTCATCCAGAATCTTAAGCTTTACAAGTACATTTAGAGCTGTGTCTCCTCTTTGCCATGTTACGTTCAGATCCCACATGTTACAGGCAGCCCATATTTATGTTTTTACAACAACGTAGTTCCTTGGACTCACTGACAACCCAGGGATGAAACTTCTCACTTGCATGCACATTACATACAATGACAACAATTACACACTGCTGTGTGCTCCAACGCAACACTTATAACTTTTTAACCCCAGGGGGAAATTTGGAGAAAGTTTGTAAAAAAAGTCCAGTTCCGTCCATACTGAACACACAAGGCATACTACTTATCAATCGGTCGAATTACTGCCAACAGCTGTTTGCACATTTCTTCATCAAAATTATTTGCCTCACCACAAATTTATGCAGATGGAAACTGGTGTCTTTTGGAACAGATACACCCAACCAGCAGAACAAATGAAGTCTTCAATGCCAATAGTTTTGCCAATCTCATTTGCTTTTGACTGAATCTTAAGGCCACTTAGAGGTATATTAGATGCACGCATACGTTTGAACCATTCTAGCCGTAATGTCTCAATCTGTTTATACTTAGCACTACGAAGTCATTTAAATTTGTTTCTGGAAATTGCTGCAGCAGGTAGAAGTGCATTTGGGAATTCCAAACTGCTCTGCAATTGCGGTTTTCTTTGTAATATGGTCCATTTCATCTAGACCTTAGGCTTTAGTAGTACATTTAGAGCCACCTCTTTCCTCTTTACCATGTTTCACGTGCTACCGTTTCTAGATTTTTATTCAGTATTCTAACTCAGTCTGGCTATGGCTCAAAGAACATCTGGCACTGACTATGTTTCCAATTGTTAATGCAAACATTATTGGATTTATTTAAATTTACTGTACACGGTGATTGTTGAGGCGATAATTGCAGCTGCAAACCTACAATACACTAGAAATGAGCCAACAATGGGTACTTAGCTTTTTTTTAGAAAAAAATAATACTGAAGAATATTGTTAACATCAGAAGCTTGTGTTACAACGAAATTTAATTATTCTATGGACGGAAAGATTTCACAAGTGATCTCAACCCATGAAACTTCCCATAAGAACTGTTATATTCCTGCCAGGGCCAATATTTTTTTTGCATTAACTGCAAGTTTATCTTGAGCAAGTTCACACTAATGAGGTTTTATTATTATTGTTGTTGTAGCAGTAGCAGCAATAATAATAATAATAATAATAATAATAATAATAATAATAATAATAATAATAACACAGCTGGCCACAGGAATTTTACTTTGTAATTTTTGTCTTCTTACCCTTTTACTTGCCCTACAAATAAGACATTTTTTCCTGTGAACTTCAAGGGTTCACAATTTTTATGTAGTCTAAATCATTATTAAAGTTCATATTTTTAGAATCAGATGTATCTTGTAGAACTTCACTATCAGAGACTTTGTGAAATATAAATTTTCTTGTAACCTTGTACCTAATTTTTTTTTTGTTCATTTTTCAGATTTCACTTAATCTTCCTTAAACACACTCTTCACTTTTTCCAGCTTTTAAAGGTATCCTGGTTCAATTCATTTTAATTAATATTATTGATATCTTCCTGTTCTCCTCCCAGTATTACTTTTTGGTGCTGCCTTTCAAAACAGCCAGACGTCATGTGAACTTCACTTGTGCTTGCCTATAGGTCACTGATTTTTACATTGTAGGCTTACAACTACAGCTCAAAACCACTGTATTTTCTTTGCTTGTGCTAGGTTCACATTCAAATGTGGAGTTCACTTCAACACACAAGAACCAACTAAAACAGATGGGTTGCTTATTTAGCCTTTTAGCGAAACCATTTGAATGAACAGCTTGTCCACAATAGTCAAAAAAATTATATAACATCTGCTTTATTAAAAGCTGTTGCTCTTTATTTGTTATTTTTTCAGGTTTTTGCAAGGTGAGCTGCTGATACTGGCTCATGAAACCCCTGATGCAACCTATTCCATCTATTTTATTCACATCCCAACTTCTCTGCATGCTTGGACAGGCATTTTGCATATTCATACGTCAGTCCATGGTTCATATTTTTAGCTTCTAATACTGTTAATTGCAAAGCTTACGATCTTCATCTGCAGTGAAAACTAGTTGATTTGTACAATTTTAGTGATGATATTTGGTGATGGTATTTGTTTAGTGTCAGCTTAATATCCATGCATTGCTATTTCTCAAGCTGTAAAAGCAGAATAGTGAACCTGAAATAGATATGCACCAGTTCTATGAGATGGCATGCTTCCATGGCATTTCCATATCTACATCCATACTCCGCATGCCACCTGACGGTGCGTGGCGCAGGGTACCTTGAGTACCTCAGTCAGTTCTCCCTTCTATTCCAGTCTCATACTGTTCGTGGAAAGAAAGATTGTCGGTATGCCTCTGCGTGGACTCTGATCTCTCAGATTTTACCCTCATGGTATCTTCACGGGATATACATATGAGGGAGCAATAAACTGCTCAACTCCTCGGTGAAGGTATGTTCTCGAAACTTCAACAAAAGCCCCTACCGAGCTACTGAGCATCTATCTTGCAGAGTCTTCCACTGGAGTTCATCTATAATCTCGGTAACACTTTCACGATTACTAAATGATCCTATAACAAAGCGTGCTGTTCACCGTTGGATCTTCTCTATCTCTTCTATCAACCCTATCTGGTACGGATCCCACACCAGTGAGCAGTATTGAAGCAGTGGTCGAACAAGCATACTGTAACCAAATTCCTTCGTTTTTGGACTGCATTTCCTTAGGATTCTTCCAATAAATCTCAGTCTGGCATTTGCTTTACCAATGATTAATTTTGTATGGGTATTCCATTTTAAATCACTCCTAATGCCTACTCTCACATAATTTATGGAATTAACTGCTTCCAGTTGCTGATCTGCTACATTGTAGCTAAATGATAACGGATTCTTCTTTCTATGTATTCACAGCACATTACACTTGTCTACATTGGGATTCAATTGCCATTCCCTGCACCATGTGTCAATTCGTTACAGATCCTCCTTCATTTCAGTACAATTTTCCATTGTTACAACCTCTCGATATACCACAGCATCATCCACAAAAAGCCTCAGTGAACTTCCGATGTTATCCACAAGGTCATTTACATATATTGTGAATAGTAATGGTCCTGCGACACTCCCCTGCGGCACACCTGAAATCACTCTTACTTCGGAAGACTTCTCTCCATTGAGAATAACATGCTGCGTTCTGTTATCTACGAATTCCTCAATCCTATCACACAGTTGGTCTGACAGTCCATATGCTCTTACTTTTTTCATTAAACGACTTTGGGGAACTGTATCAAACGCCTTGCGGAAGTCAAGAAACACGACATCTACGTGGGAACCTGTGTCTATGGCCACCTGAGTCTCGTAGACAAAAAGCACAAGGTGGGTTTCACACGACCGTCTTTTTCGAAACCCATGCTGATTCCTACAGAGTAGATTTCTAGTCTCCAGAAAAGTCATTATACTCGAACATAATACGTGTCCCAAAATTCTACAACTGATCGACGTTAGAGATATAGGTCTATAGTTCTGCACATATGTTTGACGTCCCTTCTTGAAAACAGGGATGACCTGTGCCCTTTTCCAATCTTTTGTGACACTACGCTCTTCTGGAGACCTACGGTACACCGCTGCAGGAAGGGGCGAGTTCCTTCGCATACTCTGTATAAAATCTAACTGGTATCCCATCAGGTCCAGCAGCGTTTTGTCTTTTGAACAATTTTAATTGTTTTCCTATCCCTCTGTCATCTGTTTCAATATCTACCATTTTGTCATATGTGCGACAACCTAGTGAAGGAACTACAGTGCAGTCTTCCTATGTGAAACAGCTTTGGAAAAAGACGTAGTATTTCAGCCTTTAGTCTGTTATCCACTGTTTCAGTACCATTTTGGTCACAGAGTGTCTGGACATTTTGTTTTGATCCACCTACCACTGACGTAAGACCAAAATTTCTTAGGATTTTCTGCCAAGTCAGTACGTAGAACTTTACTTTCGAATTTGTTGAATGCCTCTCGCATAGCCCTCCTCACATTACATTTTGCTTCATGTAATTTTTGTTTGTCTGCAAGGCTTTGGCTATGTTTATGTTTGCTGTGAAGTTCCCTTGCTTCCGCAGCAGTTTTCTAACTCTGTTGTTGAACCACAGTGGCTCTTCTCCGTCTCTTACTATCTCGCTTGGCACATACACATCTAATGCATATTGACGATGGTTTTGAGCTTTGTCCACTGATCCTCAACACTATCTGTACTCGAGACAAAACTTTTGTGTTGAGCCGTGAAATATTCTGAAATCTGCTTTTTGTCACTTTTGCTGAACAGAAAAATCTTCCTACTTTTTTAAATATTACGGCTGAAATCAATGCTGTAACTGCTTTATGATCGCCGATTCCCTGTTCTGCGTGAACTGTTTCAAATAGTTCGGGTCTGTTTGTCACCGGAAGGTCTAATATGTTATCGCCACAAGTCGGTTCTCTGTTTAGCTGCTCAAGGTAGTTTTCAGATAATGCACTTAAAAAATTTCACTGGATTCTATATCCCTGCCACCCGTTATGAACGTTTGAGTCTCCCAGTCTACATCTGGTAAATTAAAATCTCCGCCCAAAACTATTACATGGTCGGGAAAGCTAAGTATTTTCCAAATTTTCTTTCAGATGTTCTGCCACAACAGCTGCTGGGCCAGGGGGCCTACTGAGACATCCAATTACCATGTTTCAGCCTGCTTTAACCGTGACCTTCACTCAAATTATTTTTCACATTTCAGATCTCCATCAATTTCTTTCAATACTATTGCACTTTTTATCGCTACAGACACACCTCCCCCTTCACTGTCCAGCCTGTCTCTGCAGTGTACATTCCAATCTGAGTTTTGAATTTCATTACTGTTTGCATCTGATTTCAGCCAACTTTCCATCCCTAGTACTATGTGGGCATTGTGACTATTTATTAATGAGAGCAGTTCTGGGACCTTTCTATAGCTGCTCCTGCAGTTTACTATTGCAACATTAATATTGTCATTCCCTGTTGAATTTTGCCTACTGCTACCTTGTCGTATCTCAGTAGGCGTCCTGTCGGGCCTCGGGAGGGAGTTCTCTAACCTAAAACACCCACTCCGCTACCCTTGTAGCTGCTTCCTGCGTGTAGTGCACACCTGAACTATTCAGGGGGACCTTACATTTCTCCACTCAATAGCAGAGGTCGAGAAATTTGCACCCCAAATCTCTGCAGAATCATCTGAACCTCTGGTTTAAGCCTTCGACTCTACTCCAAACCAGAAGAGTGCGATCAGTTCTGGGAACAACACTACAAATAGTTAGCTCAGATTCCACCCCATGAGCGTGGCTTTCTGCCTTCACCAACTCCACCAGTCACCTGTATGAACTGAGGATGACCTCTGAACCCAGATGGCAGGAGTCATTGGTGCCGACACGAGCAATAATTTGCAGTCAGGTGCACCCAGTGCTCTCTATCACTGCTGGCAGGGCCACCTCCACATCTCTGATGAGACCCCTGGCAAGCAGACAGAGTGAACACTGTCCTCCTTCCCCAACCTTTCTACTATTTCCCTAAGGGGCTCAGTCACCCGCCTAACATTGGAGCTCCCAATCACTAATAAACCCCCTCCCCCCGTGTGCCTGCTCGGACCTTGCCGAAGTAGTGGTCATATGTCCACTCACAGGCAGAGTGGGCGATGCCAAATGGCCAGCCTCCACATTGACCCTCCACCTTGTGCGACGCTAACACCGTTGAACCTGCCACTCCCCTTGGGGAGAGGATGGCCCAACTGTGCCCGGTACCTGCGAAGATGTTTTAACAGCAGGGACTGTGGGTGAAGCATGTAACACTTGGGGTGTGCCATGCAACGCACCAGACTCCCTGCTGCCACTACACTCCGAGGAAACAGCCTGAAGACTGCTGACTGTGGCCATCAGCACATTCTGCTGTTTGCGAACAGTGGCGAGCTGCTCCTGCGTCCGTACACAGTGGTCACACATCCTATCCATCCTAAGAAATCAACAGTTTACTGTTGAGTGTTAAGTAATCAACTTAACTAGACTGCCAATTCACTAAAGGCAGCTGATAGCTGACTAAACTGTAGTTACTAGACACTTGTTGGAAACAATGAAAATAAGCACTAACTGTCTCTGACTGTATTCAAAACACGAAATCTAAGGAACACTATTACTAGTACTCAAAAAAATCTGCAATTTTTTCCTTCACTCTCCCCTTATTACAACACACTATTTTTTTAAGTTCACACCACATTACCCAATTCTAAAAGAAAAAAAAACTTATTTTGTACCTATTGTGCCATATAATGATATATTATTGCTGAAATAAGTTATGTAGATAGTCTGGGGACACACTTCAACTCTAAATGGTTTCCTGAAATCTGCATGTGCAGCCATTAAAGGTAAAGCACTGTTGCTTCTTTCAGAAAGGTGTTTAAAGTGGTTTATGGAATAATTAGATGTAGTATGTTATAAGCTGAGTGTATAAATTTCATTTGTCTCAAAATTAGGTAGCAAAAATGCACTCTTGGAACAGAACTGAGCTTTTACTTTTCCCATCACGAAACAACATTTATTGAAGACCAACAACACTTGTGAATAATAATGGAGGGAAATCCATAGTTATTTTCCTGTTGTGGTCAGTTAAACAGAAGTGTCAGTTGTGAGAAAGTCTAACTGTTGAAAGGTGTCCCTAATTGAAAAGATGACACACATCACCAGGTTTTGGTTGGTTGAATGACTGGGGGTAAGGGACTAAACAGTGAGGTCATCAGTCCCTCGCACCATGTTTCGGAGTACCCCCGTTGGAATCAGTTCAAAGGTCATAGAAGGAAAAATAGCATATGACACCCAATAAAACTGGACCTACCAACACACTGTGGTGTTCAAAATTACCTCTGGGCCGAAGAACCATTCCTTTACATTATAGCATACATCCAATATGGGTCTAAGGCCTTAATGAATGTCTAGGACAATGCACTGCTCTGAGGGGAGTCCATTAGTACTTTGTGTTCACAACCTAACCTCCTCCAACCTAACCATCCTCAGACAGGTATTCAGCATACCGGCAGGAAGATGACATGCCACACAAGTGATCTTCCAATGTCTGTGGTACAGCCTGTATGTAGTCCATGGGGCTCTTAAAAATTCCACACATGTATGCAACAATCAAAAACTAAAGAATTCGTTAGCAAAATTTCTGACAAAGTGCACTGATGGCCCCAATTTTATAGAAGGTTAGGCTTCTGTGGTATATCTTATCAAGATAGGACGAACTAATTAAATTAACACTTTATAAATCTTTAGATTAAAAGAATGCATGAGAATGTACCAAAATTGAGGACAATTTAATGATGACAATATCATAACTTAACTGTACTAACATGCACATCATCATCAATACTTAAACTAAAAATCATACAGAACATGCTCTAACCAACCAAGACACTTCTTGTTTGGATCAGTGTGCACAACAAACTGTAGAAGAAAACAAACAAAACCTTTTACAGTAGGAAAATAAAAATTCTAAACTGATTACCCAAAATTTCTATTAAATACCACCACCACCATACAACGATATGATTGTGTTACACTAATGTGTATCACATAATTATCTTATGCTTCACTTTGGAATAAATAACTACTTCCATACAATGATATTTTTTTGTAAATGTGTTGAAAAATTCTCACCCATAATATATGGATCATCAATCAGTGGGTAGAAGAAGTCCGTCGTCTGTAGCAAAAATAGTCGATGTCGGGGAAGAGTAATTACAGCTGAGTCTAAACCTGCATCTGAAATAAATTTCATTATACAAATGAGAAAATGAGAAATATGATTTTTAGGAAGCACTCTGCAATAAATTATCAATGGTGATAAATCAAGACAACACAATCTGTACAAACATTTAAGACACCAATGTAGGTGCGAGTCATGTACTGATACAAATGGTAGAGAAAGTTTTGACCCCTGTTTGATATGTGCTGCCTATCCTAAGACTGATGTGTCATTAGCCAGCTGATTCAAATGAAGAAAGATGAAGGTTAACATCCCACTGAGGATCTCATTTTAGAGCACCCAAACCCTCTGCCATACACTAGACAGCTTGCAGAGTATATGTACTATCGTTTGTGGAAATTGCAACATCAAGTAAAAGCATGAATTCAATTTATTTAATACCACAGGTTAGGTGCATGAGAAGTAACAAATGATTAACTTTTCAAATCTGTACATGTCCTTTGAGCCCTACTATTCAGTATGACGTGTGGCCACCATGCATTGCAAATAGAGCAGCTATATGCCATGGCATTGAATCAGTAAGCTTCTGAATACATTCCTGAGGGATTTCCTCCACACAGTTTGTATCCGAGCCCACAAATCTGTGACACCAGTTACTAGTAGACTGTGATGCACCAGGTGTCTACCAACCATATCCCAGACACGTTCGATGGGTGACATTCTGGGGAACATGCAGGACAGGGAAGCAATGGTACAAGTCACTCTTTGAACAAGACCTGTACATTCCTAACAACATGTGGCCGGGCATTGTCCTGTTGAAATGCGACCTGTGGAGATGCCTGAAGCAGGGGGAGTACCTCAGGCACCACAACCTCCATTAGGTACCAGTTGCTGCTCAAAGTGCCCGCAATACACATGACGCAGGATCGGTTGTTGTAACCAAGGACGCCCCAAACCATCACACCAGGTGTTTGTTCGCTATGCCGCTCCACAATGCAGCCCTCCATGCTGTGCTCACCACAGTACCGCCAGACACGTATGTGACCATCACAGTGGGCATGTTGAAGCAGGACTCATCTGAAAAGATTACGTGTTTCCACTCAGCAGCCCAGTGAGCATTCACATGACCATTGCAGTTGAAGGAGCTTGTGGTTTCTGGGTAATGGAACCTGACGTAATGGCATGCGTGCAACCAGTCCAACCTGCAGCAGACGGCGACGAACAGTCGATGCAGGCAAGTTTGCACCTGTTGCAGTGTTCCAGCAATGAGCCAACATGTGGATTACAGTCTGTGATGGCCATGAGGACGAGATAATCATTCCATGCTGTGGTCGTGTTCCGTGGTCGAGTTCCCACTCATCGCTGCGTATGACATTCCTCTATCCACTGCTTCCACAGACACAAGACCGTCGTAGCAGTATGCCCTGTGCGAGCCAAAATGTCACAGTATGACATGGATGGATGGATGGATATGGTGTTATGGGTGCTTAACGGTGTAGTCTTTAGTGCCCAAACGGAAACAGCGGCGGACGAGTGTCACTAAAATGCAGCAAGTGCAAAAATAGGACTAAAATTAAAGGTGACAATCTACATAGGCAGTGTGCATGTCAACAGTAGCAAAGTGGAAAGCAGCACAAACAGGTGAACTGCAAGAGAACGTAGGGGAAGGGGTTAAAATTAAACACATAGCACGTGTTTGGATCTGGCCTATTACAAGAATAAAAAGGAGTGGTCAGCCACTCGGCAACACACTAAAAATTCCAACCTAAAATTTTATGCTGAAGCCCAGAAACATCACAGTACAATAAGTACCTTAAAACTTTTTTGACACTCATCGGCTAAAATTGAGGGCAGATCCCCACTAATATTAACTTCCGCCCTGACAGAACGATATAAATCACACTAAACTAAAATGTGGCGTAAGTGATTCGTACGCCACAGGCATCACACAGCGGGGTTCCTCTCGCCGTAGTAAGAAGGCGTGCATAAGAGAACGGTGCCCTATGCGAAGACGTCTAAGGGTCACTTTGTCATGCCTAGGTGACCGACAGGCGGAACTCCACGGCTGGATGGTGGGTTTCACCAACCGCAGCTTATTTTCCCTCACTGCCAGCCATTCCTCCTCCCACTATTTCATATACTTCCGCCACAGCACAGAAACAACACCTTGCAAAGGAATAGAACATTGTGTCACCTCCGGTAATCTGCAGGCGTCCTTGGCAGCTCTATCAGCTTGTTCATTTCCCCGTATGCCCACATGCCCTGGCACCCAGCAAAAGGACACTTGTTTGCCCTGTTGTTTGAGGACGTACAGTTTGTAGTAAATCAGCTGTTCCAACTTCTCCGCTGGGTACAGGTTCTGCAGTGACTGTAATGTGCTCAGTTAGTCAGAGCAAATTAGGAAGTGTTTGCCCTGAGTACACCGCATCTGCTCCAATGCCTTCAGGATCATGTGAAGTTCTGCGGAAAAAACAGTGTATTCCTGAGGAAGGCAAATCCTGACGACACATTCGGGGAACACTACTGAGCAGCCAAGAAAATCCCCCAGTTGGGATCCATCAGTGTAGACTACTGTAAAATCATGATGCCTATCTAAAATGTTAAAAAACAAAGATTTGAAAGTAAAATCTGATGTACAGTCTTTCTTAAAATTTGCCAAATCTAAAATCAGTGTGGGCCAAGGTGGATATCTGCTCCAACCTCGATGTGAAACATAAAAACCTGCCACACCCATCTCTAAAATGCAATCCTTTGCATAAATACCATAGGGCCTTGTTGCTCGTTGCCGGTTGCGAAAAAGCCTTTCCAGTGGAGGCCGAGCAACAGTGTGGTATGCAGGTGTGTATGGCACACCTTTTGTAGACGCCGCAGGAGGTGAAGTGGCGGTTCACCTGCCTCTGCACAGAGGCTCGGTATGGGGCTCGCTCTGAACGCCCCAGTGGCCAACCGAATCTCCTCATGGTGTAACACATCCAACAGCTTCAAACAAGTGGGTCTTGCAGACCCATACACCGTGCATCCATAATCAAGACGGGACCGCATGAAGGCTCTGTAAAACCGGAGCAGACAAGTCCTGTCTGCTCCCCATGTGTGGTGACTAAGACATTTTAAAATAGACAGCACCTTAAGAGACCGTTTTTTCAGTTCCTTAATGTGTGGCAGCCACGTAAGCTTAGAATCAAAAGTGAGGCCCAGAAACTTCACCGTGTCTTTAAAATTCAGAACGGTGTCCCTCATCCTCAACTCAGGCAAGTCAAAAATGGATCGAGAACGGTTAAAAGAACACACACCTTATCAGTTGAAAACTTAAAAACACTCTTCTGTGCCCATTCATCCAAACGTCGCAGAGTGAGTTGCAACTGACGAGTCGTCGTTGCAAGGCTTGAAGAGCAAAATACAGAGAAATCGTCCACAAACAAGGAACACTGCCAGGACTTTTCACAACAGACGTAATACTATTAACAGCAATAGCAAAGACCGTCACACTTAAAACACTACCTTGAAGGACACCATTCTCTTGTTCAAAGTGACTAGACAGTAAGCCTCCGACTCGGTACCAAAAATAACTTGGCGACAGAAAGGACTGAATAAAATTGAGAAGACATCCACGAAAAACCCATTCGTGGAGCTGCCTGATGATAAGATGCCTCCAAGTAGTGTCATATGCCTTTTCAATGTCAAAAAATATTCCCAAGAGGTGATGATGGTGTAGGAAAGCCTGTTGTATAGCTGCCTCCAGAGTTGTCTGGATTCTAACATCCAGACAAGGCGGCGGTTGACCATCCGCTCCAAGGTCTTTCCCACGCAGCTAGTGAGGGCAACACTATGGTAACTACCAGGGCATGTGCGGTCTTTCCCAGGTTTTAAAAGAGGAATTAAAACTGCTTCACGCCACGAGTCGGGGAAGTGACCGGACATCCAAACAAGATTAAAAAGTCGGAGGAGGATTTCTTTATTTCTCCCTATGAGGTGCCGCAGCATGCTATAGTGGATTCTATCCTGACCAGGGGATGTATCAAAAGCCCCACACAATCCAGAATCCAGTTCCCACATGGAAAATGGGCAGTCGTACTCTTCTGTATTGGGTGAGCGAAAGTCAAAACTGCTCCTCTCAGCAGCCACTCTGTGGGGCTGAAAAGCTGGATTCTGTCTGGTGATGGCAGTAATCGCTGCAAAATGAGCCACCATAGACTGGGCAATATCTTTTGAGGTCGTTTGGAGAGTAGCATTCCACATTACAGCAGCCACAGGGCTCCTCCCACCTCTCCCAGAAATCCTCCTGATGGTTTCCCATACAATGGAACTTCGTGTAGAAAGATTAATGGTGTTCAGGAGCTGCTGCCACGACCTCTTCTTGCTCTCTCGAAAAATCTGACGACATTTTGCCCTCGCCACCCGAAAGGCTGCAAGGTTCTCTACAGTTGGCCGACATTTGAACCTACGCAGAGCTGCCAGCCTAGCCCTGATTGCAGAGTGGCATTCGTCGCTCTACCAAGGGACAGGCTGCCGCTTCGGTTGTCCCGTGGACTGTGGGATGGACGCTTCACTCGCGTGGTGGATCACTTCAGTAATATGATCCACCCATTCCTGGACACTGACCCGATGTTCAAACTGGGCTTGTTGACTATACAGTGCCCAGTTGGCTCTAGCGAGCACCCATCGAGGCGGTTTCCTTTCCGGTTTCACTGCATGTGGCAGGTGAATCCAAATGGGGAAGCGATCGCTGCCGTGTAAGTCATCAACCACTTCCCATGCAGCAGTGTGGGCGATGGCTGGAGAGCAAAGCGATAGATCAATGGCAGAGAACGACCCAGTTGCAATGCAAAAATGCGTGCTTTTACCTGTATTTAGCAAATAGGCACTCGAAGACAGAAGAAGCCTCTCCATTGCTCTACCCCTGGGGCAAGTACTCACAGAGCCCCGAAGCATATTGTGTGCATTACAATCACCACAGAGGATGAAGGGGTGAGGGAGCTGTGTAAGATCACCGAGAGCCTCTTCGCCGAGCACATCATGTGGGGGCAGGTAAAGCGAACATACTGCCAGCATATGACGCACATGTACTAATATTGTAACTGCCTGTAAATTCGTCGTGAGGAAGAGAGGCGAGGAGTGGTAGTCGGTGTTGACGACACTCGGTCCACTCAGGTCGTCCTTTTTGTGGAGGACATAACCACGTAGCTCAGGGGTGTATGTTGCACTGAAATTTGTCTCTTGCAGACATACACACACAGGTCTATCCTGAATCAATAGACGTAGTTCCTCCACAAGTGTCCTGAACCCTTGCAGGTTCCATTGCAATATGGGAGCCATCACGGTGGTTGTATTTTCTGCCTCTCTTTCCGCCGAGGTGGGGAGACTGCAGCAGATGGAGGCTCAGTCTTCGGGAGAGATGATTGCCCCATATTCTCAGACTCCATCAGCTCTCGGGAAGAGTCTGATGAAGTGTCTAGTGGGACCACATTAACATGATTCGATTTAATCTGTTGGTGCTGCTTGACGTGTGCTTTCCTTTGTTTAGGGGGCTTTGCTAGAACTGGAGCAGGGGTGTTTATGACCATGCTGGGCTTTGGAACAGCCTCAGCAATCTGAGATGCCTGGGGCTCTTCAATGTTAGCTACTGTACCTTTCTCTGCTGTTCAAGGAGGGGCTACAAGCTCTAATACACTTGCTGCCTTGCAAGTGCACTGACACGTGCATGTGTTCGTGCCAACACTAACAACCTCCATCTGTGTAGACGCATTGACATTTGGAGGCGGCTTCTGAACAATGGAAGCAAAAGACTTAACGAATGTGGGTGGCTGCGTGGCCTTAAATATGTTTTTGGCTTCACTGTTGGGGATACACTTAGTTGTTTTTATTTCTTGTATTTTATGTTCCTTTAGGAAGATTCTACAGTCCCTACTCCAAACAGGGTGGCTTTCAGAACAGTTTATACATCTGACAGGCGACGAACAGTCAATTCCGTCATGGGCAGCCTTACTACAGTTGCCACACATCGCCTCTCCTTTAGACCCTAGAGTTGTATGCTCAAAATGCTGGCACTTAAAACAGCGCATTGGGTTTGGGACATACGACCGGATGTTTAATCAAAGAAATCCTGCCTTGACGTGTTCTGGGAGTTTGGGGGTATTGAAAGTAAGAATGAAGGAGTCAGATTTCACCAGGTTCCCATCCACCATTTTCATGATGTTCTGAACGTCAACAAATCCCTCCTGAGCCCGCCCACTCTTTAATTCTTCTACAGGACTGTCAACGAGATCCCTACAGGTAACAACACCCTTACTGGAGTTCAAGGTGCTGTGAAGCTCTGTATCGATTGTGTATTCCCAAGCTTTTAGCTATTTGAAGGTTAACTGCTTGCTGAGCAGTTAATGTTTCAACAAGCAGTGGCCCATTCCATAAACGCTTCACTGATTTTAAAGTTCCAGCTATTCCTTCTAGACCCTTTTGGATATAGAAAGGCAAAACTTTTCAAAGGAACCCTCTTTCCTTTTTATAATTAAAAACACATTCTGGTTTTCAGTATGTGCTCTGTTACTCTGAACTGCTGTACGTTTGCTGACGCCTGAGTCAGAAGGACTGGCTAATCTAGTCCTCTTGTTGGATTGGGCGGTAGTGCCTACCAGCGGTCCACCCATCCCACTGGCCAACGAAAAATTGGCAGAAGGAAAAGAGGAAGAATCGTGGTATCCATGGTCGTCCCACGAGCACCTAGGGAAACTTATGTCCATCCAGACAGAGCCGCGCATGCCTGGATAAGCTTTGTACAACTGAGGTGCGGCAGGTTCCTCAGAGGTTGCCCGGTAGCAACTGTTCCACCTCAACAGCCATGCATCTTATCGGCACCCAGCACACCTTAAGATTGAAGGTTTTTTTTATAGAGGTATGCACCATCCTCGTGATCCAGGCAATCAAGCCAAGATCCCCGGTCCCTACAACACACAACGTTCCACCGTTGCGCCACACGGTGGTCGCTGAAGCATGCCCAGAGCTTACGGTATCAGCAGACTGGCGGCGCACACCAGTCCACAGCTCACAGTATGACAACCCCGTTTCCAGGAGAACAATCATTCTGCCCCATTCGAACTAACTCACATGCTGATATAGCTCCCTTTGATGTCAACGAGGCATATTGGCACTCAATGTATTGTTTCCACCTTGTGACAGCTCTGCACTGAGTACACTAGGCAGAACACCGACCCTGTCTGACCGACATGAGAGGGCTCTGCTCGACCTACGTGTACCCCATCTTGCTGCAAAACATAAGACATATTGCTTGCACACCGGTCGCCACTTCCACAAAGTGTGGCGCTATTCGGGTCATTCCTTCTCGGTGTTGTACTTTGCACAAACGGTAGTGTATTTTGATGTGGAACTGGGTAGTTCGTTTTCAGAGGAACTAATTATCCATGCATTCACCTTCGAGTTATTTAAGACAACAATAAAAAATTCTTAGAATGAGTGGCTGGACAGAGACTTTAATTTCACTCTTCTGAATACACTCAATATTTAGATTTAAATGTTGACTAATCTGAAACTGTGTTACAATAACACAGTGCAAAGAAGTTTAAAGTGTTACTACCAAAACACCACAAATAAAAACCCCAATAGCATAGGTCATGATCATAAGAAGTAATAATGGAAACTTCCTGAACTGATAGAAAACAATGATTTCACTAAAAAGCTAAAGTGGAGCTGCCCAAGAAATTTCATACAGTGAATAAATAAATTAAAGGAATTATAACTCCTTTACAAGTAGTTAATTTTATTTTTAATGATGAAAGTTCTTCACAGTCTACTAACAGTCTTAGACGGGCAGTTCTGATAAGGACTCTCTCATTAGGTACTTGGCTACAATTCAGATTGAATAAATTAGAAACGAAACTAGCTGTTTCTTTGTTGTAGGAAACACACAGATATACTTAAGTGAATTAGAAACAATACAAAATCTCAGTCAGGATGTCTAGCCTGATATTTGGCTTCAAAACCTACCAAATGCAGGTCCAGTGGTTTTTCAACACTTAGAGAAGGCCAGATCTTGGAAAGCTGGTGGTGATTGCATACAACGCCTAAGTTAGGTTCAATAGAATTTGGTGTCATTTCTCACGCAGCCTTCATAGATTCTAGAGGTGGGTAACTAGTGTGTTTTATTTCTTTCCCTTCCAAGGACACAATACTACAATAATATTTGAATATGGCATCTACAGAGTTCAGAGGACACATTTCATTTCACAAGAAAATCAATGAATTTTAAGATTAGTGACTTTTCTGGTGTTATGGATACCACAGGTACGTGACTTGATGAATTTGTTGGTTAATGTTGAACAATCCATGCCAATAACAACCCTATGATGGCCAAGTATTAACAAAGAAACAACTGCCCCAACAAATAAATCAAATATGTTTAAGTACTTTATTTCATCTGGGATGTGGATAATACTGGCTGAAGAATACATAAGTCATGTGGATTTCATCTCAGCAGCCTTGGGAAACAATTGCTCCCAAATAAATAGGAAAATATCAGCACACATCTTCAAGCCCACAAGCATTTGGATCAGATTAAATTCAATTTTCGTTCCATACACCCAAAAATCAGATTATTCTCATTGGGATGGAGGATGACAGAAATTAAAAAAATTGAATATCATACTCACTTCCCTGATCATCTGTCAGGTGATTGTCAAGAATACATTAAACTGGAACTGCTAATATTTACAGAATTAAAACACTTCCAGACAAACACAGTTACGCACTTTTAATAAATTTATCAAACACAAAATACCTAATCTTGACTGTTGCAACTAAGTGCTGTCAAAACTGAAATCTAAAAGACGTTTTTACTTAAGCTGGTCTAACAGTCCCTCTTAAGATACTCATCTACAGAGTAGGAGTTGCCTCTCAGAAAGTCTTTCAAACACTGTTTAAACTGTGTTTTATCTGAAAACAAGTCTTTGATGGTTGCTGGCAGTTCACTGAAAATGTGTGTTCCTGAATATTGGACCCCTTTTTAGACCAAGGTAAGTGATTTTAGCTTTTTGCGTAGAATGTTCTTATTCCTTGTGCTGATACTATATATTGAGCTATTGGTTGCAAATTGATACTTTTGCAACAAATTTCATTAAGGAATAAATAGACTGAGAAGTAGTGGTTAGAATATCCAGTTCCTTGAGCACACTTCTACATGATCATCTTGAATTTACACCACAAATGAGTCATATTACACACTTTTGCACTCTAAAAACTTTGACTTGGTTTCACGAGTTACCCCACCCAGAATATGATCCCATATGACAATAGAATCAAAGTACGTAAAGTATGCAAGTTGTTTTATATTTATATCTGACATCATTTACATTGCAAATACAGACTTGTTAATGTGCTTCAGCAATTCTTTGGTATGTCCAGCAACCTGAATTTATTACCGAGTTGTAATCCCAGAAAGTTAGCACTGTCAATATCTTCAATCTGCACGTCTTCATATGTTATACACATGCTGGAATGAAATCTCTTATGAGTTTTGAACTGCATATAGTGGGTCTTTCCAAAGTTTAATGACAGTGAATTAACTTTAACCCATTTATGAATGTCACTGAAAATTTAATTAGCAGCCATTTCTAAATCTGTACTTGTTATTTATTGCCATGTTTGTATCATCTGCAAACAAAACAAACTTTGCATCTGGAAATGTAACAGATGATAGGTCATTAATGTGCACAAGAAAAAGCACCTGACCCAAGATTGAACCTTGAGGAGAACAACATGTAATTAATTCCCTATCAGATGAAGATTAATTGCTTACTGCTCAGGTATTTCACAGCAACACCCTTTGTTTCCTGTTAGGTAGGACTAAAAATTTTGCTGCACCGCCAGTGACATCACAATATTATAATTTACTTAAGAGAATGTTGTGATTCACACAGTCAAAGGCTTTCAACAGATCACAGAAAGTGCCAGTAGCCTCTAACCTGCTATTTAATGAATTAAGAACATTCTCACTGTACTTGTAAAAAGACTTCTCTATATTGGAACAAAGAAGGAGCCCAAACTGTAACTAGGACAATATTAAATAACTTTCAACAGTTACTTAACTAGTACTATGTCATTTTAAATAGCTTGTTGGAACCTGAAAAATGATGTTCAGTGTACACAGATTAAAGGTATTAGGAATCAGTTGATTATCACAATGAAAACACTGATACTTATAATACGTAATGCTGATAAACGACATGCTACTGCTTGAGTCTAGAAAAAGACAATTTACCATGTAATTTTATTGACAAATCTAGGTGTTTAAATAATAACTCTTTCAAATATTGTGTAAGAGGAATCCAATTATAGTTTGAGAGACGAGTCTTCAGTGCTAGAGCTCAGTAGTGGTTTTACACTGCCTAGCAACCACAGGTAGGGACTGCACTTTAACAGGTAGCAGGAGCCATGTTGCCACTCTGTAAATATCATGCACACATGCCTGAAAGTACCAGTGAGTGTCATTTGCAGCCAGTTCTGTTGTTTCATCTTTTGCCTGAGCAGTTCAGTTCGTAGTTAATTTTGTTTTTAGTGTTTATTTGCTTCTGTTTTGTTCTAAACAATGCCTACATGATGAGTAGTGACAGCCCAACATTTTAAGTGAAACAAAAAAAGAAAATTGTGCTACACATCCTGGGCCATGAATTCATGTGTCTGGTGAAGCAATACTTTAAGAAAGAAAATGAGAAAGGATGAGTCCGTACTTCTTTTGAGCAGGTTCTTAATTGGACTGCAACAGCACTGAAAACCAAGGACACTGTTGTAATGATAGGGAAAGAACAATACAGTATAGAGGAGTGTGGTGAGTGGCACAAGGCTGCACATTCCAGGAAAGAAGCAGCCAAGAGAAGCAAGTGACAAGTTTGGATAATTTCGAGAGATACCTTTTGTTGTCTTGTATACATACATAAGAAGGGAACATGTTGCTCTATCTAAATTGCTGATGACACTTCAAAAGACATTTTTTTAAACAAAGCATACAGTGCTGAGACATAGGCGTCAGCTATTCAGTGTTTAATGGACACAAAATATTAATGAAAAGGACAGGTGTAATCACATGGTGGTGCAGATTTCTGGAGAGGACCATGGGTGTGAGATTTGAAAATACAGTGTGGATAGATGAAACCTGGATTATCACCAGCTGCTCATTACAGAGGCTGGATTGATGGAACGCCTGAGGGGACCATGACAGTGTCTGTTGAAAAAGGAGGTGAATTCATATTTTACAGACAGACATTTTTGTATGAAACTGATTGTTAATGTTTCATTCAAAAAAGACATGTGACTGACACAAAGAGATAAACAGTCTAATTTTTTCAAAAGTGGGTCAAGATATCACTTATGACAACTCTGACAAATCCATCAGGGATTGTAATGGGTAATTCTCCGTATCACTCCATTGTTCATGGAAAGACACCAACTTTGCCAACAAAAACAATATTATTCAGTGGCTGAAATGGCACAAAGTGGATTTCAGAGATGATTTGAGGAAGTCTGGATTGCTCAAAATTGTGGCACAAAAGAAACAACAATTTCCAAGACGAGATCGCTGAAAGGTACGGGTGTGAAATTATTTGGCTTCCTACATTCTGGCATTACTTCCGTGTCATTTAAGGGGTATGGGTGCAAATAAAAAAGCTGAAAATCTTCTTGCAGCAGCTGTCAACCAAGTTACAAGTGAGATCTGGACAAAAAATGTAAACAGCGCTGTCAGTGTCATCAGAGAGGTAGCCAAAAACAATGCCCATGTGGAAGAATGTGTAGAAAATTATGCATTTGTGAGGGAGCAGTGTTAAGTTTCAGCAGTAATGAAGAAGACTCTTCTAAATTAGATTCTGACAATAATAAAGAATATAGCCAGGATTTTGTCAAGCGGGGTAAGGGGGGGGGGGGGGTCTGACTTATTGAAGGGAACCTTAACCCTTAAGTGGTTGCGCGGGGCGTTCAGAACACCCCAATCATCCTTATCGATGGATTATTACATAATGGATAGGAGTATAACATCATGCTCTTTGGTGCCTTTCTAGGACGGAATATGAAAGCTTTAAGTAACAATAGAATCTAGAATGGAAGTGCAAGTTCCAAGAAAATGTGCAACAATGTGCCCTGGGGTGGTGTTGGCACCCCGCACAACTATGTGCTGCGAGAAAGTGCACAGTTGTGTTCTGTAGCAGCTCATTGTATTTTATCGCTCTGTGCAGTTAAAAAAGCTATGGATCATTACGAAATAGAACAAGAAAGAGTGCAGAAGCTTCTGGAAGAAGTCTTACACGAAACTTCTGAAGGAGGAGAAAAGGAAGAGGAGGAAACAGACAGTTGTGAAGTTCTCTCTCATCACACGGAAACGGAGGATGAAGACAACCTGGAACCACAAGTGCAGCGGATAATGAAAGCAAGCATTTTTTTATTGGAAAGGATAAGGTTACAATATGAGTGAAAAGTTGTCCTAGTTGCAATGTAAGAACTAGAAGTGTAGACCTCATTATTCATCTCCCTGGTGTGAAAGCTATCGCAAAATCTGCTGTGAACTGTTTTCCGATATTTACTCGAATAAATGACATAACAATTAGAACGATTACATCATGCACAAGTATTTACGTACAACACATTGCATCAAATGTTACAAGAGACCATGATGCCAAACCAACAAATGAGGAAGAAATCAAATCTCTTCTGGGTCTTGATATTGGCTAGGCATTACTGGGCAGGACACCAAAATCTGGAAGACTTACTGGACACAAATTGTTTCTGAATTGCAATATTTCATGCAACAATGAGTTTACAGCACATTCGTTTCTTGTTGCGGTGTTTGAGATTCGATGATATTTGAGACAGACCACACGTAGAGAACTTAACAGCCTATCTGCATTCAGAGAAGTGTTTGAATTATTCATGTCAAACTGTTTCAGTAATTATACTGTGTCTGAATATACGATAGTGGATGAACAACTGGTTGCATTTAGAGACAAATATAGTTTCCGACACTATATATCAAGCAAGCCTGCGAAATATGTTTTGAGAATTTTCACCTTATGTGATGCAAGAAAATGGTATACTTTGGGGATGGAAATCTATGTTGGGAAACAGCCAGAGCGGCCCTTTGCATGGTCAAACTTGCCCAAGGAGATAGTAAATAGTATTGTACAGCCTATTGAAAATACAACGTGACACTAGATAACTGGTTTTGTTCCATACCACTAGATGAAGAGCTCCTGAAAAAGAAACTTACAGTAGTAGGAACTCTTAGAAAGAATAAGAGAAGCTCCCTCCAGGCTTTCTTTGCACAAGAGGTCGGGAACTTAAAAGCAGCCTTTTTAGATTCAGAAAGTCTATCACCATAGTTACATATGTGCCAAAGAACGGCATAAACTTTATTCTTTGCATCAAGACTGTGCCATTGACACTAACACTGCAGAGGAAATGAAATAGAAATTATAACAGTGTATAATAAGAAAAAAAACCAGGTATGGACACAATAGATGAAATGTGCACTACTTATTCAACCTGAAGAAAAACTAGACACTGGCCACTTGCCCTATTTTTCTGAATGATTGACATTGCTTGCATTAACGCCCGTATACACAAATAATAACAATGAGAGGATTTTCCGAAGAATGTTTTTACGTGAAATCAGGTCATTAGTAAACCCCATAGTGTGCAAGAGAGCAGCCACTCTCTCCCCGCCAAAACAAGTTAGACAGAAAGCCGCTAAAATGGCAGGAATTAAAGACAGCAACCATGCACCACCTTCTGAATAAAGAATACTTAAGCCCAGGTGCTGCATAGTTTGTCCTTTGAGTAAAGACATAAAAGTTAAATCGCACTGTGCTCAATGTTTGAAAGTTGTGTGTGGAAAGCACATGAGAAACGTAAGTGAAAAGTGATACGATTACGCAATCCTTGCAGCCAGTGATAGTGACTGATTCAATAAAATGTTTATTTGAGTTGACTGAACAAATGTTTAATTATATGTATAATGTCTTATACCTGTAATACAGTATGGAGAGTAACAGAAATAAACAAACAAAATATTGTAAGAAAATGGGAATTACTGCTTATGTTTCAAATAACCCAACTTAATACTAAAGTAATATTAAATGAAACAATAATGTACTGGGAGATAACATTATAAATAGCTAAAACTTTAAACATAGCTGCTAAGTTTCAGAGACTGTGTCAGAATTATATTGGAACAAATAAGACCTCGGTCACAAATATTAAGTCAAAATTGACCTGGTTTCGACACTACTATGAGCATCGTCTTCAGAATTAGACTAACTGTTCTAAAACATATTAGATACATAGTACATTAATAAAATTAAAGTTTGTACTGACTGGAAAAGATACAGTACATACAAGTCACATATTAAAAAAGATCTGAGCCGGAAAGGCATTGTCATGAACAGTTGTGAGATGGCGAGCCGCTAAGGACTGCTCGTACTGTGAACAAGGTTAGCTAGAAAGGAGGTTTTTGTCCTTAATGGGATTAGGTATTGGTATGAGTGTGGCTTCATGCCAGCCTCTGGGAAACATGCCCTCTGCCCAGATGCGTTTGTACATATGAAGCAGTAAGTGCTTGCCCGCATGAGAAATGTGCTCCAACATCTGAATGCAAACATCATCTGGCCCTGGGGTGGAGGATCGAGATGAAGTAAGAGCAAGATCTAGCTCCCTCATAGTAAAGGCGCACTGTAGCACGATTCTCAGAAGAGGAGGGTATCGCCCAAGCCTCCTCCACTCGTTTCTGATGGAGGAAGGCAGGGTGACGGAGGGAGCAGCTCGAAATCTGCACAAAATGGCAGCCCAAGGTGTTGAAGATAGCAATAGGATCCACTATGACATCATCTGCTATTGCCAGGCCAGAAATTGGGGAATGGATCTTGGTCCCAGAGAGCCGTCAGGTTGGACCACACAACGGAAGAGGTTGTGAAACTGTTGAAAGGACTAGTGAATGAAATCCAGGTAGCTTTTTTGCTATACCAAAGAATGCAACGACACTGTGCACGCAACTGTTTATAATGATGCAGTTTACCACTGTAGGATGGCAGTTTAAAGCATGGAGATAACGTCTCCATGTGTGAACTGCCTCGCAGCACGCCTTAGTCCACCTAGGGATCGGGACACAGCGTGGTGAAGATGATGACGACGACAATGACAATATGGGTTGAGGGGGCACTCGACATCGCTGTCATCAGCGCCCTGACAAAAGTCAACATGAAATCTCATGGGTGGGGACGAAGGCTGTCCCCACATGCAGAGCAGTTTATAACGCACTAAAGTCTGCCACTCTTTCCCACCAGTTTAGGGATGAGGCCTGATAGTACACAAAATTTCACCACTCTGTTAACACTGGTATCAGTATCTGCAAGGATGGTGGGCAGATCTCCTGCGAGACCAAGGGCTGCCCTAATATCAGTATACAGGACACATGTAGCAACAATATGCTGAACTGAAAGCGGCATGCCACAGCCTTCACAACAGAAAGTGGTATCCATCATCAAGAAAAATAGCCACTCCACCTTTAGCCCTGCCTACAGTAGTATCATCTTTCCTGTATATTCGGTAGCCCCATAATGTAGGTGTGTTATGACTAAGATGCTTTTCTTGTAAGCAGATGCAGAAAGGTTTATTCTGGACCAGCAGCTGCAATTCTTTCAAATGTGAGCGATATCCATTCGAATTCCACTGCAACACAAATCCTTATGGAAGCCATTGGTTAGCGATGATGGTTGTATCCTTTCTCCCTCGGAGGCAGTGATTTACCGGGGAGGTCAGGGGGAACATTAGCCAGTTCCGCGTTCTCTAGCTCCTCCTATTGGAAGTCCATATCTTGAAGCGCATAGTCGTCATCGGAAAGGGAGAGCGCTCGTCGATCCGAAGGCTTACCTACTGCTTTCTTGGATTTAGAACAACTTTTAGAAGGACGTTTTTCTTTACTGACAGGAGGAGGAGGCTGCCTGGGTTGCTGGGATGGCTTAGATGGCTTCTGAAGTAGGGCAGTGGTAAGTGGCTTAGGTGGTAAGTCTACTGCTGACTGCTACTAAGCGACATCAGTTGCAAGTCGAGTGTTTCCCCCACAGGTACAGTGACAAGTATTTGAATCTGTGCGTCTGGGTTTGTGTGAAGGCATCACACTTAGCTATTGGTGTTTTAAGGGCTGATGCAAAAGAAGTTGCGAAAACTGGTGTTGCATGGCTTTGTAAGCCTTTTTAGCTTCATCATACGGTATGCGTCTCTGTACTTTCAACTCTTGAATTTTCTTTTCCTCATTGTAAACCCCACACTTTCTGCTCCACACTGGGCGATCCCCAGTGCTGTTAACACATTTCGGAGGGAGTGTACAAGAACTCCCTGCCTCTTGAGTGGAGCCTCCACAATTGCCACACGTAGGCTTTCCGTTAGATCCCATGGTGGTATGGTCAAATCTGACATTTATAGCATCGCATGGAGTTAGGAACAAACAGGCGAACCTTAAGGCAGATATAACCGGCAAGGATATATTCTGGTAATTCGAGAGTACTAAATGTTAGAATAAATGTTTCCGATTTTTCCAATTTGCCATTGACTCTCCTCATAATTCTGCACCTCCTTGACGCCCACATTCTTCCACTCTTCACGCAACTCTGCGGGGTCCATCTCCATTATATTGGAGCAAGTAACCACACCCTTACTATAGTTAAGGGTGCTACGCAATTCAGCCGCAATTGGGTAATCACCTAAAGGCCTCACATCCCAGAAGCTTCGATATTTGGGTGGAATTAGCAGTTTCCACCAAAAGCGTTCCATTACATAGTTGTTTGACACTTTTCAGAGACCCAGAAATTCCTTCCAATGCCTTGTTAATACAGAGAGGGGATATCTTCTCAAAGCTTCCCCCGTTTCGCTTGATTACAATGAAAGTCTTTTGGCACACTAATACCCTGTTACTATTACTTGGAGACTTCTTTTTGAGAGGAATGACTAACCGAACTCTCTTTGAGGAGTGGGAATAGGTGTTGCCTGACAGTACACCCATCCCGTCAGGAGTCGTAGTTTCATGAGGCAGTTCCATAAGGACTCCACGAGACGCTAGGGAAACAACTGCTGACCCAGGCAGAGCCCTGCATGCCTGAGCAAGCCTGATTCAACTTGGGTGCGGCAGGTGCCCCAGAGGTTTCTCACTAAAGGCTGTTTCACCTTAACAGCCATTCACCTCCTGAGCATGGGGGCACACCTTGAGGTTGAGGTTTTTTTTTTTTTTTTTTTTATAGATGTGGGTACCTCCTTCACAGTCCAGGCAGTGAAGCCAAGACCCTCGTTCTCCAAAACACACAACATTCCACCGATGTGCTGCACAGTGGTTGTTTAAGTACGACGAGAGCTTACGGTGATAAAGGACTGGTGGCGCTTACCAGTCCCCAGCTCAGAAACCCCGGGGTCGCCAAGCCCGTACTCAGCAAATGAGTGCTGAGCCCCCGAGGGGAGCGTGGTGAAGAGGAAGTGCACAGAATGGAATGTTCTGTGGCAGTAAGGATAACATTTGTAAGATACTCACCTGGTCATCACATTTGGGGAAATGTCGTTCATCGAAGGTCCCCAGGGAGAAGTGAAGCCTCCAGTCAGCCTTAGTAAACTGCCTTCTGGATGTGCATACAGGTGGGGTAGGAGTAAGCCATGGGAAACGGTAGCTCGATTATGTGTCAGAATGGACCACTCGAGACAATGGGCAAGCTGGACAGTGCAGAAGGATAGGTCCAAATGGGAAGAGGTGTGCGTTGAGTCTGGAAGAAACATAGGTGCTCCTGTGTTAAGGCAGAAGAGGGCACCTCTGGCAGGTTCTGGGCGAGCCCCAAGGGGGTTGGTGTGCGTTAAGGTCACCAAGCAGCACAAAGGGGCAAGGTAACTACCCAATAAGCTGGAGGAAGTTTGCCCTGGCGACATCTAATGACGGAGGGATGTAAATGGTACGAAGGGGAACGGTCAGTTGAGGAAGGAAAGGTGAACTGCAACAGCTTGAAGGCAGGTAGTCAGGGAGATGGATTGACTATGATCATCATCCTGTATCAGCAGTATGGCTCCCCCATGAGAGAGAATGCCGCCCTCAGGGGTAAGAGCAAAGTTGACAGGGGAGTAACGTGTGAGCTCAAAGAGGTTGTGAGAATTCAATTTTGTTTCCTGGAGGCAGAGAACAAGCAGACATTGATTCTAACAGCAGCTGTAAATCCTCTTTGACCGTATGCCTTCACAAGAGTATTCCTTCTGTCCTTTCCAGCCTGCCGATTGTGTAGCAGGTGACTTCGACCCAGAAGGTGAATGTTTGGTGGCTTGTCACACAGCTGGACGAAGAGGTGGCAATGCTACCATGGTACTGGGTTATTTCACAACCGCAGTACTGAATTTGAGGTCACACGTCTGTGTAGCCATGTCCTTCATGGTGTGAGACGTAGCAAGAACAGTGTTGTAAGTGCCAGACGGTAGAATGCAGGATTTGCGACTAGCCCATAACTTGCGATCAACAAGATAATACACTTTTTCCTTTACCCAGATCTCCCGTGCAGCCCACTCATCGAGATACACAGGACATGGTCGCCATTGCAGTAGATACATCAGGGAGGAGGAGGCAGAAAACCACCTCTGTGTGCATCCCTACCATGCATTTGGCCACGTGTTGACAAGACATTCGAGTGTAGTTGAAATGATTATGCAGGTAGCAGCCCATTGGGTTTGGAATATAAGGTCAGACTGTGATAACTTCATAGCCTGCTTTGATCTTGGGCGGAAGCACCACTATCAAAGGTTAGAAAAACTGTGTATGCATCTACCTTTTTGATCACCCGATGGATGGCAATGACACCCTGATCAGAGAGGTACATTTAGATTTCTGCCTTGGTCAGACCATCGAGCAACATAGTGTAAATAACACCACGGGAAGAATTCAGAGACCTATGTGCCTCAACAACAACAACAACAACAACAACAACAACAACAACAACAACAGGACAGTCCTGGAGAAGCAAAGCAGCAAGCAGTAGTTGTGCTTGAGAATCAAAGGTAGTCTCCAAAAGCAAAGTGGTTGGGTGGTTTAAAAGAGGGGGAAGGGACCTAACTAAAAAGTTATCGACTCCTTCTTTGGAAGGAAACAATGCCACAAGGGTGAGAATTAGACAATGAGACTTACAGCACGAGAGAGAATGAAAGGAAAAACCATAACAACGACTGAAGGGCAACACCACTTAAATGGATAAAAGGGGACAAGAAAACCACAAAGAAACAAGAAACAGGTAGAAGAGGTTAAAACAAGAAAGCAGTTTACCATGGCTTGTTGAGCATGAGGATAAAAAGGAAAAGCCAGCCACTCTGCAACACATCTGCTGTTGAGGCATTGTTGCTTAACACCGAAGGTGGGGCACTAGGAAAGTTAAAAGTCCGCCGCAGTGGGGCTAAAAGTGGGCAGTCCAGCAAGAGATGGATGACCGTCATTCTTGAGCCGCAGTGACACTGAGGTGGGTCCCCACGACGGAGGAGGTAACCATGCGTCAGCCACGTTATGGCAATGCAGAGCTGACAGAGAACCACAAGTCCCTGTGAGAGGCGCACAGAGAGGTCTCCAACACATTCGTACTTTCCTTAATGGCACACACCTTGTGCGTGCTGAGGTTATGCCATTCCGTCTCCCAAAGCCGCAAAACCGTGTGGTGCAATACTGTACGGAGGTCAGTTTCAGAAGCCAATCTTCATAAGCGGTTTCCATGTAGCCTGTTTGGCCAGCCTGTCAAAGTTTGTTGCCTGGGATTCCGACGTAACGTGGGGTCCAGACAAACACCACGGAATGACTGGACCATTCCAGGGCATAGATAGACTCCTGGCTGGTCACAACCAAACGACGGCGAGGGTAGCACTGGTTGATAGCTTGTAGGCTTTTCAAGAAGTCAGTACACAGGAGAAACGACTTGCCTGGGCATGAGCGAATGTGCTTAAGAGCACAAGATATGGCCGTCAGTTCTGCAGTGAAAACACTGCAGCCATCTGGTAGAGAGTTGTTCTGTATGTCCTCCATGGGCATAGCAAAGCCAACGTGACCATCAGCCATCAGTGTAAACCACATCGTGGCTGCAGTGAATGTCAAGAGTCAAGAGGAAGTGACAGCGGAGTGTTGCAGGGTTAACTGAGTCCTTAGGGGGCATGTGAAAGGTCCAGGCGAAGCCGCGGCATAGGTGTACACCATGGAGGCGTTCGTGAATAAACCTCAAGTACAGGCAGTAAGGCAAGGACGCCAGTTCGGAGAGAAGGGATCACACATGAACTGGAATTGTAAGCCCTGACCTGGGCCACCCTTGAGGGAGATGAACTGCCGTGGGCAGGAAAAGGAGATGGTAATTCGGATGCGCAGGAGAACTACAAAACATGTGCAATGTAACTGGAGAGCAATTGCACATGCCTAAACTGCAATGGAGGGACTCCGGCCTCCACCAGGACGCTGCTCACCGGACTCATCCTAAAAGCTCCGGTCGCTAGGCAAAGACCACAGTGAACGCAATGCTGAAGGTGTGCCGAACCATAAACCCGACTTCCATGGTCAAGGTGGGATTGAACAAGGGCTCTGTAGAGCTGCAGCAGTGTAGAGTGATCTGCACCTCAGTTGGTGTTACTCAGGCAGCGGAGGGCATTGAGGTGCTCCCAGCACTTCTGCTTAAGCTGACGGAGGTGAGCAAACCAAGTCAATCGGGTGTCGAAAACCAGTCCTAAGAATCGATATGTCTCCACTACAGTGAGTGGATCATCATTAAGGTAAAGTTCTGGTTCCGGATGAATGGTACGGCACCGACAGAAGCATATAACACACGACTTTGGGGCCAAAAACTGGAAACCATGGGCTAGGGCTCATGACTGTGTCTTGTGGATGGCTCCCTGTGGGTGCCACTCAGTAACACCAATACTGGTGGAGCAGTACAAGATGTAGAAGTCTGTATACACAGAAGGTGAGACAGACGGCCCTACACCTGCTGCTAAACCATTAATGGCTACTAAAAGTAGAGAGACACTAAATAAGAGAGCCGTGCAGGACCCCGTTCTCCTGGATATGGGCTTACCAACTTGGACACAAAGTATGAAGCGACAGAAGATCGTGGATAAAAATCAGGAGCAGGACTCTGAGACCCCAATCGTATAATGAGGCAAGGATATGATTTCACCACGTTGTGTCACACACCCTTCATAAATAAAAAAAAAGTCGGCAACCAGGTGTTGGCGTTTGGAAAATGCTGTTCAGATGACAGACTCGACAGACACAAGATTATCAGTGATACAGTGACCCTGGTGGAAGCCGCCCTGACATGGAGCCAGTAGGACACGTGACTCCAGGACCCAACCCAACTGCCGACGCACCATATGTTCCAGCAGCTTACAAACAACATTGGTGAGGCTGATGGGCCAACAGCTATCCACATCAAGCAAGTTTTTAGCAGGTTTAAGCACCGAAATGATGGTGCTCTCCTGCCATGCAATGGAAAGACACCATCGCACCACATCCAGTTGAAGATAAGATGTCGCTTGTAGTCAGATGAGATATGTTTAATCATCTGACCGTCGAGTTGATCTAGCCCAGGAGCTGGGTCGGGCCAGTGTGATAGGGCACTGAGGAGCTCCCATTCTGTAAATGGGGCGTTATAGGGCTCATTGTGGTATTTAGTGAAAGAGAGGGCTTTCCTTTCCATCCGCCATTTGAGGGTGCAAAACACAGGGGGGGTGGGGGTTAGTTCTCCGAAGCAGATGCTCGAGCACAGTTCTCAGCAAAGCACTCATCAATCGCTTTTGCGTCAGTAGACAACACGTCACTGACATTAATGCCAGGGACACCTGTTGGGGTCTGGTACCCAAAAACTCACTTTATCTTTGTCCAGACTTGGAAAGGTGACGTATGGCTCCCAAAGGTCGAGACATATCTCTCCCAACACTCCTGCTTCCATCTTGTGATAAGCTGATGAACACAGGCACAGAGCCACTTAAAGGCTATGAGGTACTCCAGGGAAGGGTGCTGCTTATCCCTCTGTAGAGCTCGCTGATGTTCCTTAATTGCATCAGCGACTTCCAGTGACCACCAAGGTACCGCCCTTCGCCAGGGGCACCCTAAGGAGTGAGGGATCGCGTTTTCCGCTGCAGTAACGATTGTTGTTGTAACCTGCTCAAGCATCACATTGATGTTACCATGTGGGGGAGATTCAGTGGTGACAGCAGAGGTGAAAGTACCCCAGTCCACCTTGTTCAAAAGCCCATCTGGGCAGGTGTCCATGTGCCTGATGCTGGGGCAGTGACAGGAAGATGGGAAGTGGTCACTACCACACAGGTCATCATGTGCTGTCCAGTGCATAGATGGGACAAATCCTGGGCTGCAAATTGATAAATCAATGGCTGAGTAGCTACCATGAGCCACACTGAAATGTGTGGCGACCCCAGTATTTAATAGGCAGAGGCCAAACTGACAGTAAATCTTCGACATTTCTGGCTGGGTCAGTAAGAACGGTGCCACCCCACTAGGGGTTATGGGCGTTAAAATATCCCAAAAGTAGGAAAGTTTTAGAGAGTTGATCAATCAGTGCAGCTAACACATTCAGGGGTACTGCACCATCTGGAAGAAGATATACATTGCAGACAGTTATTTCCTGCGCCACAGCTTCAAGAGGGGTTTGAAAAGGCACAGTTCCACTACAGACCGAGTTTAGGACACTAACTCCACCTGACACTATTATAGTCACTACAGTTCCTGTAATATGACATATAGCTGCAGAGGGCATGGGTCCGCATTGCCGGGAACCAGGTTTCCTGGAACGCAATGCAGAAAACAGGTGTAAGGCTTAACAATTGCCATAGCTCAGCCAGGCAGTGGAAAAAACCACCGCAATTCCACAGGAAGATGATGACATCGTGAGACTGGGAAGGCATGGAACATTCAATGCGGCAGTTTACTCCTCAGGGTCACCTGCAGCCAATGACTTGCTGCCTGAGCAGTCTATATCCAATGTGTCTGAGGGTCCATCGAGATCTAGGTCCTCAGCAGATGCCAGAATCTCCACCTTATCCCCAGGTGCATAGCTTGTAGGTTGCAATGGTGTGGGCGGCACTGCAATTTCCTAGGTCTTAGGAGTCTTCTTTTTGGACTTTTCTCGCTGCTCCTTGGGTTTCTCTGGCTGGGAGGGTTTCACTTATTCAGTCTCCAGGACTGTAGATGATTGTGAAGCCCTATGACAAGCTGTTTTTGGGCACTTAGCCACTGACGGGTTTTATCTTTCCCATTAGGATAAACCTGAGAAGGGAGTGATCGAAGGGACCCCCTCCTGGCGAGAGGAATTGTTGGTTTTGGGGTTTGATGGGGGCTAAACTTTGAGGTCATCAGTCTCCTGTTCCAAACAGACAGACAGAAACAGAAGAAGACTTAGGCTTCTCCAGCTGAGAAGTGGGGACTGGTGTCCCCAATGGTTGAGGGGGCAGTACTCCTGAGGTAGGTAGTGTGAGAGCAACAGGGGGGGGGGGGGGGGTGACCCCACCATCCAGGGGGCAGGCATAGCCTTCTGGCTCTGAGAGCCAACTGGAATTTGTGGAACTGATGGGGCTAAAACTGCTCTTGTTGCGGCAGCGTATGAGATGGTCATAGCCACAGGATGTAGGCGCTCATA
The DNA here is from genome assembly GCF_023897955.1 of Schistocerca gregaria. NCBI lineage: Eukaryota > Metazoa > Arthropoda > Insecta > Orthoptera > Acrididae > Schistocerca > Schistocerca gregaria. The sequence continues at coordinate 863,045,568 of NC_064931.1, read as the reverse complement.
TTTTCTCTTAGCCTCAGTATAGGTAATTCAGTCCAGGGTCTCGTATTCCATGATTTTCCTCTTTTTCTGTAAAATCCTACAGTCTGGTGAGTAAGGTGACTGATGCTTTCCAGTTGACAGATGGGAGGTGGGGCATATGGATTATTGGGATGTGATGGGCGACCACAATCTCGATGCTATAAGTACAGCGGGAAGACATATGGCCGAACTTCCAGCACTTAAAGCACTGCATTGGGCGAGGGCTATATAGCTCGACAGCACAGCCATAGACCATTATCTTGACCTTCTTGGGTGATGTTTCACACTTTAAGGCCAAGATGAAGGCACCGGTGGCAACCTGATGATCCCTCAGACCCGATGGAAGAGCCGCACGAAGTGAACACCTCGCCGCTTTAAATTCATGTGCAGCTCATCGCCAAACTGCAAAAGAAAATCCCTGTGGAAGATAATACCATGGACCATATTAAGCTCTTATGTGGCGTGATGGTACCAGAAACCTCCCCCAACTTGTTACAAGTGAGGCAGGTCCGTGACTGGGCAGAGGATGCTGTTTTTATCAAGGCTGACCCAGATCGCATTTTGGACAAGCCCTCCACCTCCCCAAACTTGTCCTCCAAATGTTGTACAAGAAACTGTGGCTTCATCGAAACAAAGGAGTCCCCATGTGCTCTCATACGTAAGAAGTACTGGGGTGAATAAGGTTTGCTGTCATCATTAGCCTGGCATTCCTCCCATGGTATGGTCAAGGAGGGGAATGATTTAGAGTCATCCTTTCTTGCATTTTATTGAGACTTTGAACACTTAAAGAGACTGCTGGTGTTTGATCACCAGCAAGTGATGACTTGGTACACTTCATCGCGCATTATCTACCCTGATGCCACCCAATCCGACCATCCCCCCCCCCCCCCCCACAGGTGCCACCCAGCCACAGCAAAGGTCACCTGGCAGAATGGCCATTGCTGGGAGTCCCAGTGACCCAGAAAGACAGGCATCTACTCTACTCCTTAGCATACATGGGGAGTTAACAGTGCAGGTATCAGCAGAGCAATCCCTGTGTTGTCAGCAGGCTACAACCAAACAGGTTACATGGCAACCCCACGACAATAGACTGGCTACTGTGCTGGGTATGGGGTGCAAAGAAGTCCATGGTCATTGTAGACGCAAAAAGCGACACTGCATAGTGCATGGTGGAAAACGCACCCTAGTAGGCGTCCTCACCCAAGAGATTGAGAATGAGCTGGACTGCAGTGTGAAGATTTGAAAGTGGGCTAAAGATCTCAAGGCACGATGGACACGATGCACTACATAAGACGCACTTCCCCAACTGGCTTGGTCTTCGGCCCTACAGGAGACCATCACAGAGGCCAAAACGTGAGAGACTCCTTTTAGTCGCATTTTACGACAGGCAGGAATACCTCAGGCCTATTGTCATCCCCAGACCCACAAGGAGGGGGGGGGGGGGGGGGGGGGGGGACGAAGTGCTACTGTGTGAACGAGAGTAAGATTTCACAGGGCCGACAACTGCATGAATACCTTTCTGAGAAAGAAATGGATTTACGATTGCGAAGGACTGTCCATCTTTAGAATGGGAAACCATGAGGAACCATGGTGCAGCTGGGTGGGTCTTTGAATCAGGAGCTTCATTCTGTTTATGTTTGGTAGAGTTCACTACACTCAGCTGGCGGCTACACGGGTAGCGGAGGCTGTGTGGCGTGGACTGGGCGTTTTTTTAGGTTAGAAGGCCTCGGGAAAGTACGGGGTGGACTGCAATGTCAAAGGGTGCATGGCAATTACAGGACGTGCTTGGATCAAGGAACAGTCGGAATTATAGTTGTAAATTGTTGTAGTTGCGCTGGAAAAGTCCCTGAGCTTCAAGCACTAATAGAAAGCACAGAAGCTGATATCGTTATAGGTACAGAAAGCTGGCTAAAGGCTGAAATAAGTTCTGCAGAAATTTTTACGAAGTCTCAGACGGTGTTCAGGAAAGATAGATTAGGCAGAATTGGTGGTGGAGTGTTTCTGTCTGTCAGTAGTGGTTTATCTTTTAGTGAAGTTGAAGTAGATACTCCGTGCGAATTGGTATGGGTGGAGGTTATACTTAACAGCCGAATTAAGTTAATAATCGGCTCCTTGTACCGACCCACAGACTCCAATGATACATTTGCGGAACAGTTCAGATAAAGTTTGAGTCTCGTAACAAATAAATACCCCACTCATACGGTTATAGTTGGTGGGGACTTCAACCTACCCTCGGTATGTTGGCAAAAATACTTGTTCAAAACCGGTGGTAGGCAGAAAACGTCTTCCGAGATTGTCCTAAATGCTTTCTCCGAAAATTATTTCGAGCAGTTAGTCCACAAACCCACGCGAATTTTAAATGGTTGCGAAAACACGCTTGACCTCTTAGCCACAAACAATCCAGAGCTGATAGAGAGCATCATGACTGACACAGGGATTAGTGATCACAAGGTCGTTGTAGCTAGGTTCAATACAGTTTCTTCCAAATCCATCACAAACAAACGCAAAATAATTTTATTTAAAAAAGCGGATAAAGTGTCACTAGAAGCCTTCCTAAAAGACAATTTCCATTCCTTCCGAACTGACTATGCGAATGTAGACGAGATGTGGCTCAAATTCAAAGATGTAGTAGCAACAGCAATTGAGAGATTCATACCTCATAAATTGGTAAGAGATGGAACGGATCCCCCGTGGTACACAAAAAAGGTCCGAAGTTCAGAAGAGCGCGAAATCCCGAAGATGGGCTAAAATTTACAGATGCGCGAAATTTGGCACGTACTTCGATGCGAGATGCCTTTAATAGGTTCCACAACGAAACATTGTCTCGAAATTTGGTAGAAAATCTGAAGAAATTCTGGTCGTATGTAAAGTACACAAGCGGCAAGACGCAGTCAATAACTTCGCTGCGCAGTGCCGATGGTACTGTTACCGACGACTGTGCCGCTAATGCGGAGTTATTGAACGCAGTTTTCCGAAATTCCTTCACCAGGGAAGACGAATGGAATATTCCAGAATTTGAAACACGAACATCTGCTAGCATGAGTTTCTTAGAAGTAGATACCTTAGGGGTTGTGAAGCAACTCAATCGCTTGATACGGGCAAGTCTTCAGGTCCAGATTGTATACCGATTAGGTACCTTTCAGATTACGCTGATACTATAGCTCCCTACTTAGCACTCATATACAACCACTCGCTCACCGATAGATCTGTACCTACAAATTGGAAAATTGCGCACGTCGCACCAGTGTTCAAGAAGGGTAGTAGGAGTAATCCATCGAACTACAGACCTATATCATTGACGTTGGTTTGCAGTAGGGTTTTGGAGCATATACTGTATTCAAACATTATGAATCACATCGAAGGGAACGATCTATTGACACGTAATCAGCATTGCTTCAGAAAACATCGCTCTTGTGCAATGCAGCTAGCTCTTTATTCGCACGAAGTAATGGCCGCTATAGACAGGGGATCTCAAGTTGATTCCGTATTTCTAGATTTCCGGAAAGCTTTTAACACCGTTCCTCACAAGCGACTTCTAATCAAGCTGCGAAGCTATGGGGTATCGTCTCAGTTGTGCGACTGGATTCGTGATTTCCTGTCAGGAAGGTCGCAGTTCATAGTAATAGACGGCAAATCATCGAGTAAAACTGAAGTGATATCAGGTGTTCCCCAGGGAAGTGTCCTGGGACCTCTTCTGTTCCTGATCTATATAAATGACCTGGGTGACAATCTGAGCAGTTCTCTTTGGTTGTTCGCAAATGATGCTGTAATTTACCGTCTAGTAAGGTCATCCGAAGACCAGTATCAGTTGCAAAGCGATTTAGAAAGGATTGCTGTATGGTGTGTCAGGTGGCAGTTGATGCTAAATAACGAAAAGTGTGAGATGATCCACATGAGTTCCAAAAGAAATCCGTTGGAATTCGATTACTCGATAAATAGTACAATTCTCAAGGCTGTCAATTCAACTAAGTACTTGGGTGTTAAAATTACGAACAACTTCAGTTGGAAGGACCACATAGATAATATTGTCGGGAAGGCGAGCCAAAGGTTGCGTTTCCTTGGCAGGACACTTAGAAGATGCAACAAGTCCACTAAAGAGACAGCTTACACTACACTCGTTCGTCCTCTGTTAGAATATTGCTGCGCGGTGTGGGATCCTTACCAGGTGGGATTGACGGAGGACATCGAAAGGGTGCAAAAAAAAGGGCAGCTCGTTTTGTATTATCACGTTATAGGGGAGAGTGTGGCAGATATGATACACGAGTTGGGATGGAAGTCATTACAGCATAGACGTTTTTCGTCGCGGCGAGACCTTTTTACGAAATTTCAGTCACCAACTTTCTCTTCCGAATGCGAAAATATTTTGTTGAGCCCAACCTACATAGGTAGGAATGATCATCAAAATAAAATAAGAGAAATCAGAGGTCGAACAGAAAGGTTTAGGTGTTTGTTTTTCCCGCTCGCTGTTCGGGAGTGGAATAGTAGAGAGATAGTATGATTGTGGTTCGATGAACCCTCTGCCAAGCACTTAAATGTGAATTGCAGAGTAGTCATGTAGATATAGATGTAGGATTTGCTCATTGCGAGAAAATCTCACAGGATTGCCTGTGTCTCCAATGGAGCGTGCCTTCCAATTGGGGACCCCCCCCCTCAGAGGGTGTCTCAACCACCATAGGCAATTGTTCACAGCTCGGATCACACCCCTGAACACCTGACAGCGGGACCAATCGGCAATTTAAGAAGGTAACAGCTCAGGCAACCACCCCTCCATGGGCCTGGTCTGTACCAGGTGTTACAGGTGAGCCGTTATCTGTCGACTCACAGCTGGGAATTACGTGTTACCGTATCACTTGGTACACGTCAGATGCATGGGCCAGCCTTCAGGACTGCACAGGGAGGAAAAATAAAGAGGAGCCTCAAATGCTGAAGCAGAAGAAAAATAGGAGAAGGTGAACGAAGAAAGGCAAAAAGGAACGAAAAACAGTGGAGAAACTGGTCTGGTTCCGGCTACAGAAAATGCCAAAAATCTCAAAAACATCACAGACAAATTGCCCAAGGGAGGGGAAAAGAATAGCAGGAGGATAGACATGCAGCACAGAAGGGAAACAATGCTGCAAAGGCTGGGGGCCCATGGTAGTCAAGCATGAACCCGCCGAAGAGCAGCAAGCACGCTGAGGGCCACTTTGGCTATGTCCTTGCAGAAAGGTGAGTGGTGTTTTCCCATTAGGACACACTCAGGAATGTAAGTAAGGAGCATGCCAGTGACCTACCAGTTTCATATTGTGAGTACCTTCTTCAGATTATGACTTAGTATACTGATAAATTACTGTTGCTCACAGTAGAACCAATTAATAATGATATTTAACAACAGAAACAGACAGTGTGAATGTTTAAGGATTTGCAAGGATGGTTTTCATTTCTATTGGAAAGTTTTAACAAGTAACTTTGGTATTTCAAGATATTGGCTAGCAAATACCTCTTTTCAATTTTTTTTAGTTTATATATCACAACTAGCAACTGTAAATGAATTCCTGCGTACAAATATAATCTACATGTTTTCAGTGTTTTTGTGTCTGCTGCTAGAGGATGCATATAATAGCAACTGTGTACGAGTGCCAAAAGCCACGATTGGTAACATTGCCATCTGTCAGCCTGAACTGTCAATACCGATCAGCTGTCTCCAGGATTATACTTATAGAAATAATTATCATCTATAATTACCAGGCAATAGCTTGCCTATATTTCACAGCAAAACTTGATAGGATATTACAACCACACAGCACAATACACAGCAATACTGTCACATCATAACCACCGAAGCCCAAACCCGTGAGGAGTGTCACATGCTGTCACCGGTGCTCTGTGTGGCAGCACTGGTCGCTCTCACCAAAATTTTGCCATTATCGAGAGGGTCTTCAGTTATCTTGGGCCTTCTATCATCATTCTGCACCTGTGGACTTTAGAAGGACTTCATATGGAGGGCATGGACATCGTCTCTGCACTTTTGTCTCCTTGATTAAAGGGTATCACCCTCTACTTCAAATGTTACATCTGACAAATGATGAAGGATACAATACAGCTCAAATTAGTGCTCAAGTAATTTTTCCAACTGTCTACTTTCTGCACAGGTATAAAAACCCACACAGTTTTCTGGGCTCTACCTTACCAGGCAGTGCTCAATATAGCAAAATAGTTCAAATAGCTCTGAGCACTATGGGACTTAACATCTGAGGTCATCAGTCCCCTAGAACTTAGAACTACTTAAACCTAACTAACCTTAACATCTGAGGTCATCAGTCCCCTAGAACTTAGAACTACTTAAACCTAACTAACCTAAGGACATCACATACATCCATGCCTGAGGCAGGATTCGAACCTGTGACCGTAGAGGTCACGCAGTTCCAGACTGAAGCGCCTAGAACCGCTCAGCCACAACGGCTGGCCTTGATATAGCACTGTTAGCCTTTTTCCTCATCATTTAGGATCTTTATGTGAGCCAGCTACCTCGCTTCATCACTTCTAGTGAGGAGGTGTTTCCCACAGTCTTGTGACCACGAAGTAGAAAGAACAGTGTGAAGCCTGTCATGTCCTGCTTTGAATTGTTGTTCATGAATGTCATTAATGGCAGTACTGTATCCACTCTGTTCAAAATTAAAAATATTGAAAGCATCATAACATGTAGGCTTTCATGGCTGGCCTCTTCATTAGTCAAAAAACTTCCGGGCTGAGCTGAGCTGTTGCTGGAAGTTAACTAATATCAAAAGAATGTCTGCCAACCTGTTATTAAAGTATTCTGTGAGGCTATCTCTCTGTTGATGGTAGGCAGCTGTCATCCTGTGGGTGTAGCCGCAATGTGAAATTACCTCTGATAGTGGTCTTGAATGGAAAACATTTCCATGATAGGGCTGGGGGGGGGGGGGGGGTGCTACATACTTCAAAATGTAGTCTTCTACAAGGAATCTTGCAAGTTACAAAGTTACAGAGCTGCAACAGTCGGCACAGCTTTGCTGACAGCACAACATGGAAGATAGTCAGCATAGATCATCATCAACTTCAGTATTTGTCAGCTTTGGTAAAATCCGCAAGAAGTCAATTCAATTTGGTGGAATGGTGCTACTGATGGTGGGATTGGTAAAAGATGCCCCAGAGGTGATTGTAACCTATGCTTCTGTGATTGGCATTTTTTATAGTGGCTCACATAGTGTTTTACAGCTCAGCAGGGACCTTGCAAGTGTTCATGAAACCCACATAATCAGATGATGTAGCATCATGGATATACTTCAGTAGTTGGCTGTAGATTAGCTGGGACGACAGCCAATCATTTTTGCCCCACTGGGTCATAATTTCTCTTATACAATACCATGCTTTATAATTGCAACTCCTCTTTGGTCAGTTCCTCCTCCAAGGCTTCTATGGTATTTCAGCAGTTCTGAATCCTCTGTTCAGTACTGTCAATGAAGCCATGACATATTTCATCTACATTGCTATGTTCCACCAAAGGATCCCTTGAATTGCAACCAGTGTCCTTGTATGTCCCCTTCTGTATTTGTTATATACAGTGGGTTGGTGGTTGATTTGGGGGAAGGGACCAAACAGTGAGGTCTTTGGTACCACCGGGTTAAGGGAGGACTGTGAAGGAAGTCTGTCGTGCCCTTTCAAAGGGACCATCTCTGCATTTGCCTGAAATGATTAGGGGAAATCACAGAAAAATTGAATCAGGATGACCGGGTGCGCATTTGAATTGTTGTCCTCCCAAATGAGAGTCCAGTGTGCTATCTGTATTTGTATATGACTTATGACTTACTCCTGAAACTTCAATGTCCATCTCTCCAATCAGCCCAACAGATCCTTCAGGCTAGTCAGCCAGCATAGAGAATAGTCTATCATAATGCTGAATAATTTGCCAAATAAGTAAGGCCAGAACTTGTCAAGGACAAAAATAATGGCAAGGCACTCACTCTTACTCAGTGTAGTTCATCTCAGACAGAGTACACTGGGAGCATAAGCAGCTATCTTTCAGTACCTTCCTGAATTTGCAGTAGAACTACAGCTATCCCATAATCACTAGCGTAAGTGTGAAGTTCTGCCTTGGCATTTTTGTTATACAATGCTAGGAATAAAGATAAGTCTCCTTAAAGGCAAGGAAAATTTGGCTTCTCCCTGCAATAGTTCTTGCAAGAGACATGCCTTGGTACGGAAGTCCTTTATGAATTGTGGGAGGATGAGAACATTCGGAGAAAATGTCTCCCATCATAAATGTGCCCAGGAGTCGGAAAATCTGTGACTGCTCTTATTTTCTCTAGCTCAAGACTAACTTCTTCAACATTCATTAGATGCCCAAAGGTTTTCATTTCCTGAGTGGCAAAGAGGCACTTTTTTGGATTCAGACAGAAGTCTTGAGCCTGAACACACTTCAACATGGTTGTCAGGCTGCTTAAAATATTCTTCAAATGTCTTCAAAACCTGACAATATCATTACGATAGCAGGAACACACCAACCACTTAAGATGTCGAAGTAGGTTGCCTACCAAACTTTTGAAGGTGGAATGGGCATCCAGCAGTCTGAACGGCATTAACTTTAAAGGAGTTATGAAAGCAGTATTTTCCTGGACAATATCCTCAACCTTCATTTGCCAGTAGCTTGCGTGCATATCCATGTTCAAGAAACACTTTGCTCCTCTCAAGCAATCTATAGTGTCATCAACGTGCAGTAACGTAGAGTAATTTTTCTTCGTGACTGATCAGCCGTTGGTAGTTGACACAGAAACACCATGTGGTTGTCCTCTTCCTCCTCCTTCACAAAGACCAGGGACACTCTGAAGGTTCAACACTATCTCACAGATCTTCTCCTCTTCCACATTATACATCATTGAGCCAGCAACACACTACATGAGTGCTAGCTAACTGGTGGATCATCAGTGTTGATACGGTGTCTTAGCACGGCAATTTTATCTGTGTCTCCACTCCAGATTTGACAGCATCCAAAAACTGACGAATAGCTATCAGTCACCAACACTGTTCCTCGGTCAAGCTGGATCCTATTTGTAGTTCAACAGTAGCCTCCTCTTCTGCATTGTGTGAAGTGGTAGTGGAGCACAATTCCTCATCGATGACATTAAGCTGGCCCTACACACATACCTTTAGGAGTGAGTTGTTTGTTCATTACAATTAATGATCCAAAGTCATCCTTGACCACTCACAATGCTTATAAGCATCGCAGCCATGTAGATTTCTTTAGTGAGCCTGAGTAGCTTTTTGCAGTCGACAAAAACTTCACAATTTAACTTAGCATCTAGACTGATGAGTGGAAGTAATCTCTATGATGACAAGATATCTTCATCCTCAACAGCAAACAAATGCATAGGGCAATCATCATACATTCTTGTTGGAATAGCTTCATGAATCTGGAGCTCTGAGCTTTCAGTCTATGAATGCTTGCGATGCCAGCAAGGAGTCCCATCTGAGAATGACATTATGATTATATTCTACTAAACTGGAAAATATTTGTGACTTTCAGCACATTCACTTTCATATTGTGGAACAGTCTTCTTTAGCTAACAATGACAAGCACCCCGCTTAACAGCAAAAAAAAAAAAAACACCCAAGTCAATTAGAATTCAAACTGCCCATTGATGATGATGTCAATGAGATTCCCTGACATTTAGCAACTGTCATTCATGTAGGATTTGCATCTGTGGTAGCCTCACCTTTGTAGATGGTCACCTCACTTCATTTTGTTTCCTGAAGTTGGCCACTACGTGAGCAGCTGCTACCTCTATGCCAACAAGGAATGCCTACAGTGTGTTGGGGAGTGGTCTTATGCAAGGTATGGCAATAGGCATCACTCATAGCCTAACTATAATTGTCTGCAGTTAACTGGCATGAATATACCAGTTGTGCTGGCTGACATCTAGAAGCATGCTAGCTGTCAAAAACTTGCCTTCTTTCTCTACAGTGACATAAAATGCGTCCAGGCCCCACAGCATCCACAGTGGAAACACACCAGTGTGTAATATCTGTCCTCCAAATGTCTGTTCTTCTGTGGGGAATTATAACTGGCACAGGCGTTGGGTGTACTTGGGTTGTTCAGATGCTGGGTAGTCATTTTTTGGCTGCAGCGTAAGTCCAAGTTGGCCAAGTCAATTCTTTCTGGCACATTCGGCTGGTAGGAGGATTTTGGTGCTAAAGATCAAGACACCTCTTCTTCGACTTTCTCTATTACCTAATCACATATCAGGTTGACATTTGTGGTTCCTATCTCCTGCTTACTTGGTCTGATAGTGTTGGTTGCCATAAAATGCTGTACCATTTCTCTCAATACCTGGCATATGAGAGAGGAGAGGCTGTGGTCGTCTTCCACAACTGCCACAGGGACCACATTCGGGGCTTTCATATTTCTTTTGTCCAATTCTTTCCTGTTGCATTCCTTGATGTACTGGCATCACCTGATTTCCTCTACCATTGCAACATCCTTTATCAAAAGATCTTGACACATGACCTGCATGTCTCCTTTTAATAGGTGCAAATTTTTGTTGTCTTCCTTTTTTTTAAATTCACAATGTGGCAGAGTCAAAACATTTTGTATGCAGTTTTGCCATTTTCCATTATGCTAGACCCTTTTCTTAGAATGTTCTTCCACTAAGTGACCTTAACTGAGTGTCAGAAAATGATTTCTTCAATTCGGCTTGGAATTTATTCCAGCTATTCAGCATTTTTTTTGTTCTCTAATATTGCTTGGGTGTGCTGCCAAAGTAGAAGTGCACATTTTCCAAACACTTCATGTCATCCCACATATTGTATCTCACAACTCCGCCAAACCCTTGCAGTCATTTTGTCTGGTCATGACCAGCATCTCTGGAAAACACATACAGATGCTTGAGTACAGCTTACTAACTGCTGGCTTGGAATTGATTGGTCTCCTGACTATATGGATCATGAGAACAGTGTACTGCTTATAATCAGGTGCCCATCTGTGTAGGTGAACACTTTTCTGTTGCCTTATTGGAGTCAGTGATGCACGTTTTGATGTACCTAGTGTCTCCACCAAACATTGTCATGTCGTAGACATTCAGTCCAAATCCAAAATAATGGTCACCAATGAAATAAAACTTAGCACTGAAAGCAAGTTTATGACAAGAATCAACAAATAGCCCGAACAGAACTGACCTCCTGGACAGAGAGTATCTATTTACAGAAGCATAGAATATTCCAGGATTCTGGTATTTATACACACATTTTATATTCAAGAATATACAAGTGTAAGACATTTCAAAAACCTTCCAGATATGACAAATACTGAATAACTGCCGATAGTCCAGTTTGAATTGGTGACGCACAGCATGCCAGCCAGTGATACTAACCACTACACCACACTGCATGCACCAAAGCTCATGGCAATATTCTTTACTGCGTAACAATCTGGCACGTGATTATTTTACTCACCTTGAAGGTGTTACAATCAGTAAGCCATACCTGTATAACTGACAAACTTATTCTGCAACTAATGGTATTTTTTTATCAGTACTTATATTTCACACTTGCACACACAACATTATTCCTCACTGTTCAGTTGTATACCTAGTTTGACCATACGTAAAAAGCAATATAGTACACAGCTTTTCTTTAGGGCAGAAGAGATTTCAGCACAGTTAAAAGAATGAAAGAATCCAAGTGCCTGAAGTCCCATCAAGTGTTAGAGACAATGAACATGCACATCCTTGTAGGATTATCGTATCTGGAGAAGGTCATTCTGTAGTAATTTATCAAGTTAGATGTTACCTTCATGTGTAGTGGCCACATTCTGTTGCACTGAGTTGCAATGAGTTACATCTGTCATCACACAATTCAGTTGTAATATCTAATGGCTGTACACATAATTCATGATCAGATACATAACCCACATCACTTTTGAGTTCAGTCACACTATTCATCGCAACTGACTACTTGTGTCCATGTCTTTGCTTTTGTGGAAGAAGAGAGGTGGCACTGGAGGCTTGGGCCCAGAAGGAATATGAGAACCGGATGCTGGCAGGTAACACCACCAGCCCATGCTAATATGTAAATGCACATTGCCAAAGTCTTTTTATAAATGTGAAGCAGTTTAAACATACTACTGCATTTCCCGGATCAAGTGACATGGTCCGAGACAGCCGCCAGGAGGCTGGACTACAAAGCTAATGTGACCTTCAATGAGAAGCTATATTATGATCAACTCTAATGTTTGCTTAGAAAAGTATATATTGTGACTGATGGCTTGTAATATTTTCTGACCTGTCAGTATTTTCCACATAGAATGATGGTCCAGTACAAGTATATACATGGCATGGTGCTGAACCCAAATATATCTGTGAGTCACCTTGCTGTCGCCACTGACACCAAGTCTGTGGCAGTTTAGGGTGGGTTTGTTGTGTTCTGATGGACTTATGAAGAATCCCAAGGCAGATGGCCGACTCGATACCACCCAGTATACAAACAATCTAGGTTAGTGTATGGCAACTGTATCCTGAGGGATGGATTTGTTCCCAGCAGGATTAGTCTGATACATGTCAATATGGTGCAGTAGAGGCATTCAGATCAGAATGATATTTCTTAACTGGCCTCCTCTTGCACCAGTCCCATTTAAAATGTATGGGCACAGATGACATGGACCATGCAAGAAAACTGGCCTGACCTGTGCTATAGAACCTGTGATGACTTTTGGAAAATTACCCGAACTGCCTGAGATGTGGTGGTAGAAAATGAGTGGTTTATTATTCACCTCGCAGACTTGCTTCCTCACAGGATACAGATGCTCACTGAAGGGGAAGGCTTTGGAATAGTACATTAACTGGTTAAAAAAAAATCACATGCTGTGTCCTTTTTAAGGCCAAAAAAAATCATATGAAGAACCACAAATTATTTCACATTTTCCATTGACTAGAAAATGATCCCAACAAAACAAAAAAATAATTGTCAAAAGTGGGATTCAATCTGAATCTTGCAATTGTGCAGTTGCTTATCAGTATGTCAACCACACGAACTCCAAGTCACCATAATAAATGCTATGACGTGTGTTTATTGCTGCTGTTATGCTCGAGTCCACTCATGACCCCAAAGTGCCTTTTCAACATATGCATCATAGGACCACAGTGGTGGTGTGAGCATAGTATCGCGCAGTGGCCGGCGACAGTGCTTCAGTGTCTTTTGCATTCTGTTGATGTTTTGTTTAGGTAACAATAAATTACACATGTCAACAAGTTTCTTGTTTCCATAAGTATTTGTGCCCTTTCACCACGGCAGACGAAAGAGCGATATGATTATTTACGATGAATGTGTGGACATCTTGTCTTACGTTCTGGATGACTTTGCCAATTGGGGAAAACGTTGAAAAACGCAAAGCAGAATCTTGGTAAGATACTGAAATACATCCAAGAGGAATTCGGCAAACACTATAGATAGCAACTGATTCAGATGAATCATATGAAGAAGACAGTAAACAGTGCTGAAGGATCTCCCGGTCCAAACATATTTACCAAATATATATACAGAGCATCAAGGATATCATAGAATTATATATTGGGAGTGATCTATTCAAATATATTAGTACCAAAACCACCAAGTACTATAGTCAAAATTGCAACAGAAGAAAACTGGATACAAAATATGTCAAATCTGTCGACATTACAGGACCAGAATTTAGAAAATGGTTTGGGCTTGCTATCCTCATGGGAACAGTAAAAAAAAAAAGCAAGGATTGATGATTATTGGTCAACGAATCCGTTGACAGACACACCAATATTTTGCATAACGATGTCCTGCAACCAATTAAGACAAATATTATCATTTTTACATTTTCCCAACAACAACAGTAAACCGGGTAATGCTGACCGCCTTTTCAAAGTGCAATTCATAATTGGTTATTTTTCCAAAAAGTTTAAAGAAACGTTTAATTTAAGTCAAAACATCTCAACTGATGTGGCGTGGACATTTTAATGTTTACAATCTGTTGAAAATTATGAAATATGGCATACTCCTTTGGTTGTGTGATTCAAGTATGGGATACATTTCCTCATTCAAGATATATTTTGGCACTGGATGGCCTTTAGCAAAAACAGTGATGGAATTATTGACACCTTCTTATGGAAAGTGGCATAACCACTATTATATGGATAATTATTATTATAACAGTGTACAACTTGCACAGAAGTTACTTGAAGAGAAAATTCGAGCTTGTGGAACGATACAGCAAAATAGAGGATTTCCAGAAAATTTAAAGCCCACTAAAGTATGTGTGTCTGTAACTTGTCATCAATGAAAAGGTGAAAAGCAGCCAGCGACAAGCCAAGTAATCCGAATTAGTGCTGCCGGCACCGCAAGAATAAATTTATATGGGACGTGCAGACGGCAAAGTGTTAATAAACCATTACCAAACAAGTACAGGTGTTCACATTATCTTGCCTATCCCTGTACATCAATGTGTATGAGGCAAAAAGTGGGGAACAGCCCAGCATTTGCCCAACTGAGCGCACAGAAAGCTGCATAAAAATCACATACAGGCCGACCTGTGCACCAGACATGGTGACGAATACAACAGATAGATTCACTCTGAGCACGGCTCACCTTCCTGCCTCGCAAGCTGGCACAATGCACGTTATGTTATACGAGCACCACTAACACACTCACATGACCAATCACTATCTGGAGAATATTACACACTTCTCACATAAGATAAAATAGACCAAAAACTAAAAATGAGTCTGGAAATTACCCCATGGCTAGTGTAAATCTCAGGCATTTATAGGGTATATCTACATCAATAGGTGTAACATACAGGGAGCGAAAGGCTATTTACAATTTGTACAGAAACCAGATGGCAGTCATAAGAGTCGAGGGACATGAAAGGGAAGCAGTGGTAGGGAAGGGAGTGAGACAGGGCTGTAGTCTATCCCCGATGTTATTCAATCTGTATATTGAGCAAGCAGTGAAGGAAACAAAAGAAAAATTCGGAGTATGTATTAAAACCCGTGGAGAAGAAATAAAAACTTTGAGGTTTGCCAATGACATTTTAATTCTGTCAGAGACAGCAAAGAACTTGGAAGAGCAGTTGAACGGAATGGATCGTGTCTTGAAAGGAGGATATAAGATGAACATCAACAAAAGCAAAACGAGGATAATGGAATGTAGTCGAATTAAGTCGGGTGATGCTGAGGGTATTAGATTAGGAAATGAGACACTTAAAGCAGTAAAGGAGTTTTGCTATTTGGGGAGCAAATAACTGATGATGGTCGAAGCAGAGAGGATATAAAATGTAGACTGGCAATGGCAACGAAAGCGTTTCTGAAGAAGAGAAATTTGTTAACATCGAGTATAGATTTAAGAGTCAGGAAGTCGTTACTGAAAGTATTTGTTTGGAGTGTAACCATGTATGGAAGTGAAACATGGACGACAACTAGTTTGGACAGGAAGAGAATAGAAGCTTTTGAAATGTGGTGCTACAGAAGAATGCTGAAGATTAGATGGGTAGATCACATAACAAATAAGGAAGTATTGAATCGGATTGGGGAGAAGAGAAGTTTGTGGCACAACTTGACTAAAAGAAGGGGTCTGTTGGTAGGACATGTTCTGAGGCATCAAGGGATCACCAATTTAGTATTGGGGGGCAGCGTGGAGGGTAAAAATCAGAGAGGGAGACCAAGAGATGAATACACTAAACAGATTCAGAAGGATGTAGGTTGCAGTAGGTACTGGGAGATGAAGCTTGCACAGGATAGAGTAGCATGGAGAGCGGCATCAAACCAGTCTCACGACTGAAGACAACAACAACAACAACAACAACAACAACAACAACAACAACAACAACAACAACAACAACAACATCTATAAGGTTAATTCAAATGAAACTTTGGCAGTGCGTCTAGCTTTGCCTTACACGAAGGTGGCACCATGTAACTGCGGGTATGGTGGTACCATCTATTGGTAGAGAGACTGACGTGTGCGCATCGTTTGAAGTTGGATAGTGCCACTGTGATTTCACGCCGAAGAGAAGGTGATCACACAAGTTGTTATCCGCTACTGAACATGCAGGTGAGTAAGCAGGAACGACAAAAAGAGTGATTCGATTTTTTACAGTGGAGGGAGTTGGAGGCCATGAAATGTATCGACAGATGAAGGCTGTGTACGGTGAGTACAGTGTGAGCCGCTCAAGTGTTGTGGAATAGCTCAAATGACTACTTGAGGGGTGCGAGTCACTGGAAGACGACGATCGTCCGCGACAGGCTCATTGTATCATCACACCGGAAATGGTTGCGGAAATGAATGCTTTAGTCTATGACAATGCAGAATCACAGTGGACAAGATCTATCAGTTACTGGGTATTAGAATGGGCACCACCCACACCATAGTTCATCAACAATTGAACTTTCGAAAAATCTGTGCCCAGCGGGCGCCCCACCAACTGACTGTCAAACAGCACAATACTCTAATGGTGCTGTCTGAGTCATCTGCAATGGTATCGTGAGGAGGAATACGGTTTTCTGTCACGTATTGTCACAGGTAACGAAATATGGTGTCACCATTTTGAACTGGAAAGCAAGCGTCAGAGCAAGTAGTGAAAACATGCGACTTAGTCACCTACAAAGAAATCAAAGACTGTGCACATCAGTTCTGGTAAGATCACCTGTTGAGATCTGATATCCAAAAAGATGTCTGATATTTGTCCAGACTTGGCATTGCGACGTATGGCACCCAATGGTCGACACCTACCTCTCCCAATACTCCTGTTTCCATTGTTTTATAAGCAGGCGAATGCAGGCATGGAGCCACTTAAAGGCCATTAGGTGCTCTAGGAAAGGGTGCCACTTGTTTAGCTGTAGAGCTTGCCAACAACACTCTTTAAATAAAAAACAAGAACGACGGAAGGGTAACAAAAACTTAAATGGAAAAAAAGGGGGAAGAAACCCACAGAAACAGATAGAAGAGATTAAAACAAAAAACAGATTACCATGGCTGGCAGACCATACATTAAAACCACCTCCTAGAAGCACTAGGGTGGAGGATACAGAGGGACTAAGCATATGCGCTAAAATTTAGATCAAACATTAAAACCCACCCTCATGAATAAAATATAAAACTAAATCAACCGATGAGGCGTTGTCAGATAAAATTAGCGGCAATGAGTCCGGTACCTGAAAATTTCATCGCAGGACAGTCAAAGTGGGACAGTGCACCAGAATATGGGCCACTGTCAACCGAGTGCCGAATAAACACTAAAGCAGGGCTTCACAACGCAGGAGATGCTCGTGGGTCATCCAAACATGGCCAATGCAGAGCCAGCAGATTGCCACACAGTCCCTGCGAGAGGCCCACACAGAGGACTGCCACACATTCTTAGTCTCCTTAATGGCACACTGTTTGTTGTGCGTATTGAAACTATGTCATTCCGTCTCCCAAAGCCCAAAAACCTGGGGATGTAAAAACAAATGCAGGTCACTTATTGGAATGCCGATCTCCATAAGCAGTTTCCGTGTAACCTGTTTGGTCACCCTGTCAGCAAGTTCACTGTCTGTGATTCCGAAATGTCCTCGGGTCCACACTAACACCACTGAAAGACCATATCGTTCCAGGGCACAGAGGGACTCCTGGATGGTCGCTACCAGAGGATGACTAGAGTAGCACTGGTCGATAGCTTATAGGCTGCTCTAGGAGAGAGTACACGTAAGGAGCGACTCCCCATGGAATGAACGGATGTGCTCAAGAGCACGAGATATAGCCACCAGCAATGCAGTGAAAACACTGCAGCCATTGGGCAAGGAATGCTGTTCAATATGTCCTCCATGGATATACGCAAAGCCAACATGACCATGACCCATCAAGTCATCAGTGTAAACCACTTCATGGCATCAGCAGATGTCAAGAATCGAGATGAAATGACAACGGACAATCGTGGGGTGAACCGAGTCCTTTGGGCCATGTAAAAGGTCCAGGCGAAGCCACGGCCTAAGTGTACACCATGGAGGTGTACATGATTGAACCCCGAGTACAGGTGGTAAATGCAAGGACTCCAGTTCAGATACACGGGTTCGGATGCAAACTGCAATTGGAAGCCCTGACCTCGGCCGCCGATGTGGGAGATGAACCACCGTAGGTGGGGAAAGGAGATGGCAATTCGGATTCGCAGGAGAAGTACGAATGTGCGCAACGTAACTGGTAAGCAGTTATGCACGCAATGGAGGGACTCTGTCCTCCACAAGGACGCTTGTCACCAGACTCGTCCTAAAAGCTCCCATCGCTAGTGTAACACCACAGTGTTGCACTGGGTCAAGTAAATGCAACTCTGAGGACACCGCTGAACCATAAACCCAAGTCCCACAGTGAAGGTGGGAGTGAACAATTGTTCTGTAGAGCTGCAGCAGCGTAAAGCTATCTACACCCCAGCCGGTGCCGCTCTGGCAGCAGAGGGCACTGAGGTGCTCCTAGCACTTCCAATTAAGGTGATGAAAGTGAGAAGCCAAGTCACTTGGGCATCGAAAACCAGTCCTAAAAATCTATACGTCTCCACTACAGTGAGGGGATCATCAGTAAGGTAAGGTTATGGTTCTGGATGAACCGTACAATGCTGACAGAAGAGCGTAGCATATGACTGCGGACAAAAAGAAAGTCGTGGGCTAGAGCCCATGACTGAGCCTCGTGGATGGCTCCCTGTAGGCGCCGCTCAGCAACACCAGCACTGGTGGAGCAGTACAAAATGCAGAAGTCGTCTGCATACAGAGAGGGTGAGATGGGTGGCCCTATAGCTGGTGTTAGACAGTTAATGGCCACTAAGAATAGACACACAAAGCCCTGCGGGACCCCATTCTCCTGGATATGGGGGAGGGGGGGGGGGGGGGAGAACTATGGGAGGCACCAACTTGGACATGGAAAATACGAAACGAAAGGAAATTCTGGATTTAAAAAAAAATCAGGAGTGGGAGTCTGATACCACCCCTCGTATAATGTGCCAAGGATACGATGGTGTCATACACTTTTCGTAAATAAAAAATGGCAACCAGGTGTTAACTTCTGGAAAAAGCTGTTCAGATGGCAGAATCGAGGGATACAAGATGATCAGTGGTAGAGCGACCCTGGCGGAAGCCATCCTGACATGGAGCCGGCAGGCCACGCAACTCCAGGCCCCAACCCCACCGTTCCAGCAGCTTGCGAAGAACATTGGTGAAGTTGATGGGCTGATAGCTATCCACATCAAGCAGGTTTTTGCGGGTTTGAGCACTAGTATGATGGTGCTCTTCTGCCAGTATGATGGAAAGACACCATCACACCAGATCTGGTTGAAGATTATGAGAAGATGTTGCTTGTAGTCAGACAAGAGATGCTTAATCATTTGACTGTGGACCTGATATGGTCCACGAGCTGTCAGGGAATTGTGCACGTGCACAGAGGAACTCCCACTCTGTAAATGGGGCGTTATAGGGTTAACTGTGGTATGTAGTGAACGAGGGGACTTCCTCTTCCATCCGCTGTTTGAGAGTGCGAAAGTCTGGGGTAATTCTCTGATGCAGAGGCGCGGGCACAGTGTTCAGGAAAGTGCTTGTCAATCGCGTTTGTGCCGGTAGATAACACGACACTGATGTTAATGCCATGGACACCTGTTGGGATCTGGTACCCAAATATTCATTTTATCTATGTCCAGACTTGGTGCCGCTGTAGAGCTCACCGACGTTCCTTACTTGCTTCAGCGACTTCCGGCGACCATATAGGGCCTTCCTTTCGCTGGGGGCACCCTAAAGAGCGAGGGATCGTGTTTTCTGCCACAGAAACAATTGTTGTAGTCAGCTGTCAACCATCACATTGATGTTCCCATGTGGGAGACATTCAACAGTGACAGTAGAGGTGAAAGTTTCCCAGTCTGCCTTGTTTCAAGGCCATCGGGACAAGTGTCCGTGGGCCTAACACTGGGGCAGTGACACAAAGATGAGGAAGTGGTCATCCACACAGATCGTCCTGTGCTCTCCAGAGGTTAGATGAGAGATGTTCTGGGCTGCAGATTGATAAATCAATGGCCAAATAACTACCATGAGCCACACTGAAAAGTGTGGCGGCCCCAGTATTTAAGAGGCAGAGGTCAATTTGGGACAGTATTTCGACATCGCTGCCAGGGCCAGTAAGCATGGTGCTACCCCACAAGGGGCTACGGGCATTAAAATCTCCCAGAAGTAGGAAAGGTTTAGGGAGTTGACCAATCAGTGCAGCCAATATGTTAAGCGGTACCACACCATCTGGAGGGATATATACGTTGCTGAAAGTTATTTACTGTGTTGTCCGTACCCTGACAGCCACAGCTTCAATAGGAGTTTGAAGGGGAACATGTTCACTATATACCAGTATCAGGACATAAATAGCAAACTCCATGTGACATCATCATTGTATTCACTGCGGTTCTACATCTACATCCATACTCCGCAAGCCACCTGAATCTGTGTGGCGGAGGGTACCCTGAGTACCTCTATCGGTTCTCCCTTCTATTCCAGTCTCGTATTGTTCGTGGAAAGAAGGACTGTCGGTATGCTTCTGTGTGGGCTCTGTTCTCTCCGATTTAATCCTCATGGTCTCTTCACGAGATATACATACGAGGGAGCAATAAACTGCTCGACTCCTTAGTGAAGGTATGTTCTCGAAACTTCAACAAAAGCCCGTACCGAGCTACTGAGAGTCTCTCCTGCAGAGTCTTCCACTGGATTTTATCTATCATCTCTGTAATGCTTTTCGCAATTACTAAATGATCCTGTAACGAAGCGCACTGCTCTCCGTTGGATCTTCTCTATCTCTTCTATCAACCCTATCTGGTACGGATCCCACACTGCTGAGCAGTATTCAAGCAGTGGGCAAACAAGCGTACTGTAACCTACTTTCTTTGTTTTCGGATTGCATTTCCTTAGGATTCTTCCAATGAATCTCAGTCTGGCATCTGCTTTACTGACGATCAACTTTATATGATCATTCCATTTTAAATCACTCCTAATGCCAACTCCCAGATAATTTATGGAATTAACTGTTTCCAGTTGCTGACCTGCTATTTTGTAGCTAAATGATAAGGGATCTATCTTTCTTTGTATTCACAGCACTTTACACTTGCCTACATTGAGATTGAATTGCCATTCCCCGCACCCATGCGTCAATTCGCTGCAGATCCTCCTGCATTTCAGTACAATGTTCCATTGTTACAACCTCTCGATACGCCACAGCATCATCTGCAAAAAGCCTCATTGAACTTCCGATGTCATCCACAAGGTCATTTATGTATATTGTGAATAGCAACGGTCCTATGACACTCCCCTGCGGCACACCTGAAATCACTCTTACTTCGGAAGACTTCTCTCCATTGAGAATGACATGCTGCGTAATGTTATCTAGGAACTCTTCAATCCAATCACACAATTGGTCTGACAGTCCATATGCTCTTAGTTTGTTCATTAAACGGCTGTGGGGAACTGTATCGAACGCCTTGCGGAAGTCAACAAACACGGCATCTACCTGTGACCCCGTGTCTATGGCCCTCAGTCTCGTGGACGAATAGCGCGAGCTGGGTTTCACACGACTGTCTTTTTCGACCCATGCTGATTCTTACAGAGTCATTATACTCTAACATAATACGGTTCTTGAAATATACGCTGTAACCACGAAGAGTAGGGGTCTGCCTAACCAGGAACCAGGTTTCCTGGAGGGCAGTGCAGAAAGCAGGTGTAAAGCTTAACAGTTGCCGTAAAATATATATATCCACCAGAGGATCATTGGCATATATCCATTGTGTTTAAGTGTCCGGCGAGATCTAGGTCTTAGCGGACGCCAGAATTTTCAACTCATCCTCAGACGCAGAGCTTGTAGGCAATGGTGGTGTGGGCGCCACTGCAATTTCCTTGGTCTCAGGGGTCTTCTTTGTGGATTTCTCTCACTGACCCTTGATTTTCTCTGGCTGGGAGGGCTTCACTAATTCAGTCTCCGGGACAGAGAATTATTGTGAAGCCCTACGACCAGAGCTTTTGGGCACTTCGGACACTGGCAGGCATCATCTTTCCCATGAGCAGAAACCTGGGAAGCGGGTGACCAAAGGGACCCCTTCCTAGCGAGAAGAGCCCAAGACGACTTATGCTTCTCTGGATGAGAAGTGGGGACTGGTGCCCCTGATAGTTGGAGGGACAGTGCTCCCGAGGTAAGTGGTGTGGAGCAACAGGGAGGGAGGTGCCCCCCACCATCAAGGGGGCAGGTGTAGACTTCTTGCTCAGAGGCGACTGGAACTCACAGAACTGATGGGGCTAAAACTCTTCTCGTAGAAGTGGCGTAAGATGGTCATAGCCACAGGATGTAGGCACTCAAATTTCCTATTGGCCTCAGTGTAGGTCAGTCAGTCCAGGGTCTTTCATTCCATTATTTTCCTTTCTCGCTGTAAAATCCTGTAGCCTGGTGAGCAAGGGGAATGATGCTCTCCGCAGTAAACCCGGACTGGAGGCAGGGCACATTGAGTATTGGGATGGGATGGACGTCTACAATCTCAACATGTCATGCAGGAAGTACAGCAGGAAGACTTATTACCAAACTTCCAGCACTTAAAGCACCACAGCGGAGGGGGAATATATGGTTTGACACCACAGCAGTAGACCATCACTTTGACCTTCTCTGGTAATTTATCACCCTCAAAGACCAAGATGAAGGCACCAGTGGCAACATAATTATCCCTCAGACCCCGACAGACAAGATGAACTCTGTGTCGCTGTTAGTTGGAAATGAACACCCCGCCGCTATAAATTCGTGTGCAGCTCGTCGTCTGAATGCAAAACCAGGTCCCTGTTGAATATAATACCCTGGACCATATTTAAGCTCTTATGATGTGTAATGGTAACATCCCCAGCTTGTCACAAGCGAGTAATGCCTGTGACTGGGAAGAGGATGCTGTTTTTATCAAGACTGATCCTGACCGCATTTTGGACAAGCCCTCCACCTCCCAAAACTTGCCCTCTAAATGCTCTACAAAAAAACAATGAGGTACCAGGGTGAATAGGGTTCGCTGATATCCTTAGCCTGGCGTACCTCCCACGGTGTGGGCAGGGAGGGGAACGATTTAGGATCATACTTCCTTGCACTGTACTGATACTTTGAACACTTAGAGACTGCTGACATTTTATCACCAGTAAGTGATGATGTATGCTTCATCATGCACCATCCACCCTGATGCCAATCTGACCTGGGGCCCTCCCCATGGGCACCACCCAGCCGCAACAAAGGCCACCTGGCAGGATGGCCATTGCCGGGCGTCCCGATGCCCTCGATGACGGGCATCTACTCCTTGGCATACGTGGGGAGTTAATGGCACAGGCATCAGCAGTGCAATCCATGTTTAGTAAGGGGTGCAACAACCAATACTGTACGTGGCGGACCCACCACAATGGACTGGCTACCGTGCTGGATATGAGGCACAAAGAATTCCATGGTCATCATCAACGCAGAAAACGACACAACATAGTGGATGGAGGAAAACGCACCCAGAAAGGTGTCCTCGCTCAAGAGATGGAGTATGAGTGAGACTGCAATGCCATGACGAGAAATTGGGCTCAAGATCTCTATGCACGATGGATATGATGCACCATGTAAGGCAACCTTTCTCAATTGGCTCGCTCTTTGGGAAAATTTTGAAAATTTGAGTTCGAACCCTACAGGGGACCATCACATAAAGGCCAAAAGGTGTGAGATTCCTTCAGTCACCTCTTACAACAGGCAGGAATACTTTGGGCCTATTGTAAACACCGGGCCTGCAGGAGAGTGACCACAAGGGCCCACTGCTTGTGAAGTTTCTGAAACTGAGGACAACCATCAAGGCCTAGCCTTGTCAAACCATTTTACAGAACCTTAGATGAGCCAGCAAATCTAAGCTTCGAGGCATGTTGTCCAATAGCGTTATCTTCCTGCATGATAATGCCCGCCCACGTACAGCCAATGTGGTGAAGACGACATTGCAGCAGTTTTGGTGGGAAACTGCTGGAACATCTACCGTACAGTCCCGATCTTTCACCGTATGACTCATGTGTTTGGACCTCTAAAACAAGCTATCTGCGGACATCGATTCACTGTGGATGAAGTTTGTGACTGGGTCCAGGCCTGGATACGGCACCAGACTACCAGCTGCTTCAAGGATGGAATCGACTGGCTAGGGTCACAATGGGATAAATGTATCAACAGTTTTGGCGACTATTTTTTAGTACGTGTACTGTGTATAACTACATCTTTGAGTTAATACAATAGTTACCGTTACTTTACACTAGTGAGGGGATTTCATTTGAATGCCCATTATACATACATACCCCACAAGCCACCATGTGGTGCATGGTGGAATTACTTCCTTTCCTGTTCCACTTGCAAATAAAGCAAGTGAAAATGACTGTCCACGTGTCTCCCTATGAGCCTTAATTTCCATTACCTTGTGGTCCCTAAGCAAAATGTGCACTGGTTACAGTAGAATCGTTCGGCAGCCAGAGTCAAATTCTCTTTACCTAAATTTTTCTCAATATTGTTCCTTGAAAAGAACATCATCATCTCTTTAGGGATTTCCATTTGAGTTCCTAAAGTATCTCCGTAATACTTGCATGTTTACCACACCTAAACCCAGCAGCCCACCTATATATTGCTTCTGTGTCTACCCTTAATCCACTGGTTCCCAACATAGGGAAATTACCCCTGAGGGTGATATGTAATTTTCTGTGGGATAAAAACATAAGGGCTCATATGTGTTTCAGTCATGGAACTAACTAATTTTTAAAAGAACATTACTATTACACTATTTGTAAGACTGCAATACAGATTAGATAAGTTACAAATAATTACATATATTTTCATATCCTAGCGTGACACATAACACAATGTGTTGGAGGTTACAGCCAATGAAACGAATGCATAATCATCATTGTCCTCTCTTAGTCCACCTACTACACGTGTACTTTGTATACAATGCATCAATGACAGTGAAATTTAGACACGTACATAAGCTTAAGTGTCATGAAACTGCCCTCTCTGGGTTCTAGATAGTTCCAGCAATGGACAATGAATTTCTTCATTGATCACTTCTCAAAAACATGCAAACTGACACGTACACACAACAGAAACTGCATAATGGCTACTACACTGCTGTGGAGTCTAAACTGTATAAATAAAATTACTTACGCTGGGAAAAACTAAGGTGCACACATTTTAACTTTATCGATCGTTGGGCCTGGTGTTCTAGAGGTTAAGCATGTGCCGGAAACCGAGAGCCTACAGGACTGAATTCCAGTCACATCATAGATTTTTCAGTATGTGTCTTAACCTAGCAATCAACAATATGAGTAGCCACCAGAAACGACATGTGGTTCAAATTCCACTTTAAACTGCAGGCTGCCTATCCCCTGTTGGGTAAGTGGGTAGGTATGGGACACACAAATCTTTGGAAATACGGATGTGTCCAAGCCCGCCCATCTGCTTTGACCCAGGACGTCACAAATATGGCGAAAACTAACAAACCACGATTCCAATATGGCGCAGATAAAGTTGGGACGTACACGTCGAAAATATATCTAAAAACAAACACACACATTTTCCACAAAAAGCCTAATGACACTAACAGGACAAGCGCAGGAAATGGGGTGTTTTTGGGTGGGGGCAAACTAATTTTAAACAAATTTAGACACCAACCCCCATACAAAACCACACAAAATGACGAAAAAAACCAACATCAGAAAACTCCCCAAATATCACTAAACAAAACATCATCTGGAATCGGACACTTCCCTTGACCTATATAGCTCAACAGCAGCTCCCAATCCCATAAATTAGGATCAAACACTTCCCTTGACCTATATGGCAAAAAAAATATCTCCCAATACCAATATCAACATACACAGCCACACATTGGGATCGAACACTTCCCTTGACCTGCCCACTTAATTTTATCCGTCATATCCATTCCTGAACAAAAACAACGACCAATTAATTTTACTAAATTTACCACACGACATACAGCGAGCAACACTAAATTAACCTTCACATAAAATCGTTAACTCACTGAAACTACCTCCACTACAAACACAGCCGACACTAACAATTCTGGATAATGAGCAAAAGCAAACTGAGCCCATTACACCACACAAACGAAAACCCTGAACATACCACCAGATAGCACAACAAACCACAACATGACTACATCTACAAACACGTGTCTACCCTCAATGGGGTAGTTAGCTTTCTTTTCTGAGGAGTTGTAAAAAGTACTGGCAATACACTGTAAATTTATTTATTTTATAGGAAAAAATGTTTTTAGAAATAAGCAGTACCAAATGTATGATTCATTAGTGGTTAAATAAAAACACCCACAAAAATTTATACATATAATTTATCTTTTGTCAAGTTTAATTAGACACAATTGTTGATAACAGTGGGGGGAGTAGACTGAGAAGGGGGGGAGGAGGGTGTCCGGGCTAGCTACTTTTGGATTGCACTCCAGGGTAATGGTCTCTAAAAGGTCAGGAACCACTGCTTTAATTCAAGCTTATGGGGATCCCAAACACTCAAACAGTACTAAAGGATAGGCCACACTAGTCTACTTTACATATGAAACACATTTTCCTAAAATTCTCCAAACAAACTGAAGTCAACCGTTCACCTTGCCCACTACAATCCTTACAGGCTTGTTCCATATCATACCTGATTGCAATCTTACGCCTGGATACTTAATGTGTCTGGGTCACGCAGCACATTATTATATTGTATCAAAAAATTATTGAATTATTTTTACTACTTACCTGCATTTGTCTGCATTTAAATCTAGCTGCCATTCATCAAACCAACTAGAAATTCTGTTTAAGTAATTTTCAGACAGATGTTGCATGAATTATTTAATGGACTATTGTTGTTGCGGTCTTCAGTCCTGAGACTGATTTGATGCAGCTCTCCATGCTACTCTATTCTGTGCAAGCTTCTTCATCTCCCAGTACCTACTGCAACATCCTTCTGAATCTGCTTAGTGTATTCATCTCTTGGTCTCCCTCTACGATTTTTACCCTCCAATACCAAATTGGTGACCTCTTGATGCCTCAGAACATGTCCTACCAACCGATCCCTTCTTCTGGTCAAGTTGTGCCACAAACTTCTCTTCTCCCCAATCCTATTCAATACTTCCTCATTTGTTATGTGATCTACCCATCTAATCTTCAGCATTCTTCTGTAGCACCACATTTCGAAAGCTTCTATTCTCTTTTTGTCCAAACTATTTATCGTCCATGTTTCACTTGCATACATGGCTACACTCCATACAAATACTTTCAGAAATGTCTTCCTGACACTTAAATCTATACTCGATGTTAACAAATTTCTCTTCTTCAGAAACGAAATCCTTGCCATTGCCAGTCTACATTTTATATCCTCTCTACTTCGACCATCATCAGTTATTTTGCTCCCCAAATAGCAAAACTCCTTTACTACTTTAAGTGTCTCATTTCCTAATCTAATTCCCTCAGCATCACCCGACTTAATTCGACTACATTCCATTATCCTCGTTTTGCTTTTGTTGATGTTCATCTTATATCCTCCTTTCAAGACACGATCCATTCCGTTCAACTGCACTTCCAAGTCCTTTGCTGCCTCTGACAGAATTACGATGTCATCGGCAAACCTCAGAGTTTTTGTATCTTCTCCGTGGATTTTAATACCTACTCCGAATTTTTCTTTTGTTTCCTTTACTGCTTGCTGAATATACAGATTGAATAACATCGGGGAGAGTACCAATTAGATTAATTGCAAAACAAAATATTTACATCCAAACCACTACAGTGAGGGATTTATTAAACAATGGCAATTAAAAGATATGGACATTTAAAACAGAAACAGTATTTCATAACTATGATTTACTGTTTCTAAACTTTAATGGGCTCTGTGATACTTTTCAACATTAATGTAGAGTTTTTTTCACATCAGGAATTAGTTTACCATGAAATGCATTAATAGATATTGTCTTGATTGGTTCAAAAAACAATGGCAACCAAAATCTACCCTCCCTATATGCTTTAAAAACCTAATTTCAAATTCCAGCAGCTCTTTCTTTGGTTCTAGATGGATTTAGACAAATTGATTTTTTCAAAACAGTAAATACAAGTTGGGTCATCTTTTACAACAAGTCACTCCATTTTGTCATTTTGTTTTTGTCATTATGAATTGATCATTTGTAATACTTCTCCTAGCTGGAAGGACTTCAGGATTCAATGCCAAATCAAGGTCTGTAAGGTTTATGAACCAGTCTACCACCAGCCTGTCAATGGAAAAAAGAAGAAGAAAGAAAAGAGTGTGATGTGTTCAATTAAATGTTTTCTGTGTGTTTCACTTCTTTTGTAAGTTTAACTCCTCAGTTTCCCAAATATTTCAGTGAGTTGGACAGTTCCACAACACCTCCCAGAATAACTGCTTTCCAGCTGTGCCACTCCCTTGTCCTTTGAGATGAGAAAATAAGTCCTCCAGTCCATATTTCATGGCAACACTTCTGATGCTTACCATGGGATTTGCATTCATTTCTGTTGTCACCCTTAGTAATAGTCCTCCGAGTTGGGTTTACCTTTTAATTTTTAACTGACACTGTTTCAAATATCAAATTTATGTTTTACGGCCACTCAATACATTGTCTGACAATCACACACAGTGTGTGTAAACTCGCCATTTTCAAAATTCCCTCGTCTGCCACACAAATATTTAGAAATATTAGTTCTTCTTTGAAGAGTGTTTGATGAAGGCTAATAATTCTGTAGAAAACTTAGCTAATGTTCGTATCACAATACAATAGAAAATTGAATGACAAGATGACAATGTCAAGGTAAATACGTTCCGTTTTCTACGCAAATGCCGTCGTAGAAATAACACGAATAAAATTCTCACTACATACAAACCGAACGAAGATATGTCTAAGGGAAAAAAAAAAAAAAAAAAAAAAAAAAAAAAAAAAAAAAAAAACCACCCTGACGATATTTGACAAACTCAGATTCATATGAGAGTGATGAGGCTGTCTGAAGCACAAAATTTATCTATCTGAAAATTACCCCCAAAAAAACTGTTTTTGTTACCTTCAGACGTACATTCTCAAACACACATTGGTAGTGGATATTTCGCTAACAACTACGATCAGCAGAGTGGCCCCACAACCATGAAACTACAACCACCTTCACCTGAAATAGAGTGGAATCTGATAGCAAGTACAAATTTCATAAATGGAAACAACTGTAAGGTCTACATTTCGTGGGCAATCGCAGGGCTCAAAAAGTTTTTGTAAGTCAAATATCACGTACGAACTGAGGGCCACAATTTTTACAACGGGTTGGTCTCAGTTCACCATCGCTGCACGGGAAAGGGTAATACGCTGACAGTTACGAACAATCGTCTAGGTATAATAAACCTGTAACCAATTTAACTTACGTGAAAGTATTTACGTACCAATGTTGAATACATTCGTGGCTGTAATGAACAATTTTTGGATGATGCAACAAAAGTATTTTGAAGTGAAAAAGAACGCACTCTGTCGGAAACTATAACACATGAGGAACATAAACAGCTTCTAGATCTCTAATAAACAGAGATCTGGTCGTGATGCATATTTCTGGTTTTTCTTATGTGTCTGCATCTGTTGATTGGCTAAATTATTGTCACTTACAGTAGATTAATGATGCATCACTCACCTATCAGTGGGCCTCCTCCAACTGGTGAGAGCACAGCGGCATTGCCGCCAATGCCTATTCCCGCAAGAAGCTTCAACAAAACTTCCTGCGGGACTTTACATCCTCATCCCTTCAGTTCTGAAAAATCAGTTAGTTTAAAATCCAACTGTAGTCCGTGATCTTCCGGTTTGAAACGAGTTTTATCTGTTCCGCCAGCCGCTTCCATCATTAAAGAAACTACCAAATCACACCTTCGAACTACAAGAACTTAATTTTTGCGCTTCAGCACACGAAATTTCAATAAGAGGTTAGCTTAAAAAATTCGAATCGCCTCCTTCGAACACTTCCACACTTACGTTTCAAAGCAGTTCCACAAAAACCTGAAGAACAAAGATTCTATAGAATATAAGTCGTTATAGAACCTTTGGCGAGACATTCCATTCGTAGGCGTTGAAGCGACGTCTAGCTTTTGTAAAAATGTCGAAGAAAGATGAAAAAAGATATTGCGTCAGTATTTTTAAACTCACAAGGCAAGGTCTCGTATAAAGGTATTCGATATGTTTTTGAGGCTCGTGCATACCCAACCTGTCTGCGCTGATATCTCTACAAAAGATTGCGCATGTAATAAATCGCTGCAAATGCTTTGTGTTCACCTAATGCAAGTTTCAATCTAACTGCTCGCCCGCCACCAGTCCAGAAAAGAAATACCTGCGACAAGCTAGTAAAGGGGTTGCCTGTCGTAACCTCAAACTGTATTTCGTGTAATCAGAAATTACTGGGAAAAATCTGTTACGATGTGTGTTTGGAATTTGTGTTACAAAAAAAAAAAAAAAAGTAAGAGCGAGCAAAATGGCCTAGGCAGTGGCGGCTTAACTGAAGGCAGTTTTACCAAATAAATTTACTTTGTTAGTAACAGGCCGTACGCGATGATTAGCGTTATTATTTGTGGATGAATTTGGTAACATATAATTGTCTTTTAACGGTTATAACCCATCGTATGATACAAAAAAATACTTGTATGAGCAGTTACTCCACATGCGCGGGTAAAACTGCCGGTACGATTCCTGGCAACAGTAAGAAGCTAGAAGTATCTAGAATTCTCTACTGCAGTTTTAAACATATCGAACACATGTGAATCTATTTAAGCCATCCTGATGGAGGATTTCACGAAGGCAAACAAAGCGCCTCAATTGTAATATATCAATTCTGCCAAGCTTTTACTGATTGTATTTTTACAGTTTTAAACATCTTTTAAACATATTATTATTATATTCTTACAAATCAAAGGCATGGCCACTGCACTGGGATTTTCACTTTGCTGCCTGAATTCTGCCAACAATCTATTAAAGCTTTATGCGCCAGAATATAGAACTCTATTCTGAGCTCTAGGCAGGGATTCATAGTCTCTCTCAGAAGTTTTACTTCTAGTGTTGTGGTAATGAATTCTACAGTTTACCTCTAAATCACTCTTATTATGAACCATATTCTATTTTATGACGTGAAACAAGCATAAGAGTCCCTATGTCCCTGAAGGCACTGCTGGAAGATCTGCCATTATCAGCTTAACACAATATTGTGACTGCATCTTTCTTTAGAATAAATAGGACTTCCTTCTTGTTACTACTGTGTAACATAAGATTATAGCATAGGACAGTACTGAGTGAAAGTATACAAGCAGTTCCTTCTCCAGCAAAGCTAGAAGAAGTGACAATTTTGGTTAAGTTACCCATATGCTAGTGCCAACTCAGTGTAATGAAATGATTTCTATCAGTATCCATTGAAAGAGCCATTAGGTGAAGCTCTGTGTTAATATCTGTAACCGTTTCCCTCAGTTGTTACATGTATGCGTTTTCTGTTGCAGATAAGTGAATATTGTTCTAAAAGACAAGTAACAGTTAGGTACTGTTATCTACAAGTCTTAAAAAGTGTTTCACATGATACACCTTCTACATCTACATCTATAGCCATACTCCACAAGCCACCGGACAGTGTGTTACGGAGGGTACCTTGAGCACCTCTATCGGTACTCCCTTCCAATCCAGTCTCGTACTGTTCGTGGAAAGAAACATTGTCTGTATGCCTCTGTGTGGGCTCTAATCTCTCTGATTTTATCCTCATAGTCTCTTCGCGAGATATACGTAGGAGGGAGCAATATACTGCTTGACTCTTCAGTGAAGGTATGTTCTCGAAACTTCATTAAAATCTCGTACCAAGCTACTGAGCGTCTCTATTGTAGAGTCTTCCACTGGAGTTTATCTATCATCTCTGTAACGCTTTCGCGATTACTTAATGATGCTGTAACGAAGTGCACTGGTCTCCATTGGATCTTCTCTGTCTCTTCTATCAACCCTATCTGATACGGATCCCACACCAGTGAGCAGAATTCAAGCAGTGGGCCAACAAGTGTACTGTAACCTACTTCCTTTGTTTTCGGACTGCATTTCCTTAGGATTCTTCCAATGAATCTCAGTCTGGTATCCGCTTTACCGACGATTAATTTTATATGGTCATTCCATTTTAAATCACTCCTAATGCCTACTCTCAAATAATTTATGGAATTAACTGTGTCCAGTTGCTGACCTGCTACATTGTACCTAAATGATAAAGGATCTTCCTTTCTATGTATTCGCAGCACGTTACACTTGTCTACATTGAGAGTCAATTGCCATTCCCTACACCATGCGTCAATTTGTTGCAGATCCCCTTGCATTTCAGTACAATTTCCCATTGTTACAAACCTCTCGGTATACCACAGCATCATCCGCAAAAGCCTCAGTGAGCTTCAATGCTATCCAAAAGGTCATTTATACAGGGTGGTCCATTCATCGTGACTGGGCCAAATATCTCACGAAATATGCGTCAAACGAAAAAACTACAAAGAACAAAACTTGAAGGGGGAAACCAGATGGCGCTGTGGTTGTCACGCTAGATGGCGTTGCCATAGGTCAACAGCATTTTATAAAATAGGAACCCCCATTTTTTATTACATATTCATGTAGTACGTAAAGAAATATGAATGTTTTAGTTGGACCACATTTTTCGCTATGTGATAAATGGCGCTGTAATAGTCATAAATATATGGCTCACAATTTTAGGCGAACAGTTGGTAACAGGTAGGTTTTTTAAATTAAAATATTTTTAGGTTGTTCCAATGTAATACATGTACCTTTGTGAACTTATCATTTCTGAGAACACATGCTGTTAACAGCGTGATTACCTGTAAATACCACATTAATGCAACAAATGCTCAAAATGATGTCTGTGAACCTCAATGCATTTGGCAATACATGTAACGACATTCCTCTCAACAGCGTGTAGTTCACCTTCCATAATGTTCACACATGCATTGACAATGCGCAAACGCATGTTGTCAGGCGTTGTCTGTGGATCACGATAGCAAATATCCTTCA
Source organism: Schistocerca gregaria (assembly GCF_023897955.1). Classification (NCBI taxonomy): domain Eukaryota; kingdom Metazoa; phylum Arthropoda; class Insecta; order Orthoptera; family Acrididae; genus Schistocerca; species Schistocerca gregaria. The sequence continues at coordinate 863,012,456 of NC_064931.1, read as the reverse complement.
ACTTTCCCCACAGAAAGAAATCCGGGGACGTCAGATCCACTGAACGTGTGGTCCATGGTATGGTGCTTTGACGACCAATTCAACTGTCATGAACTATCCTATTCAATACCGCTTCAACAGCATGTGAGCTATGTGCCAGACATCCATCGTCATGGAAGTACATTGCCATTCTGTCACGCAGTGAAACATCTTGTAATAATGTCGGTAGTACATTACATAGGAAATCAGCATACATTGCACCATTTAGATTGCCATCGATAAAATGGGGGCCAATTATCCTTCTTCCCATAATGCCGCACCATACATTCGCCCGCCAAGGTCGCTGATGTTCCACTTGTCGCAGCCATCGTGGATTTTCCGTTGCCCAATAGTGCATATTATGCCGATTTACGTTACCGCTGTTGGTGAATGACGCTTCGTCGCTAAACAGAACGCGTGCAAAAAATCTGTCATCGTCCCGTAATTTCTCTTGTGCCCAGTGGCAGAACTGTGCACGATATTCAAAGTCGTCGCCATGTAATTCCTGGTGCATAATAATATGGTACAGGTGCAATCGATGTTGATGTAGCATTCTCAACATCATCGATGTTTTCGAGATTCCCGATTCTCGCGCAATTTGTCTGCTACTGATGTGCGGATTAGCCACAGCAGCAGCTAAAACACCTACTTGGGCATCATCATTTGTTGCAGGTCATGGCTGACGTTTCACATGTTGCTGAACACTTCCTGTTTCCTTAAATAACGTAACTATCCGGCGAACGGTACGGACACTTGGATGATGTCGTCCAGGATACCGAGCAGCATACATAGCACATGCCTGTTGGGCATTTTGATCACAATAGCCATACATCAACACGATATCGACCTTTTCTGCAATTGGTAAACGCTCCATTATAACACGGGTAATGTATCACGAAGCAAATACCGTTCGCACTTAATTATATGTTTGTGACTATTTCGGCGCCATCTGTCACAAAGCGAAAAAAGTGGGCCTACTAAAACATTCATATTTCTTTACGTACTACACGAATATGTAACACAAAATGGGGGTTCCTATTTTTAAAAAACGCGGTTGATATCCGTTTGACCTATGGCAACGCCATCTAGCGGGCCAACCATAGCGCCATCTGGTTTCCCCCTTCAAGCTAGACAAGTTTCTTTGTAGTTTTTTCGTTTGATGCTTATATCGTGAGATGTTTGGCCCAGTCACTATCAATGGACCACCCTGTATATATTGTGAATAGCAACAATCCTACGACAGTCCCCTGCGGCACACCTGAAATCACTCTTACTTTGGAAGTCTTCTCTCCATTGAGAATGTTATGCTGCGTTCTGTTATGTAGCTTATGATCATTGCGATCATTCAAAAAAGCACAGAATGACAAAATACTGCTAGCTTGGTTTATATATTTCGCTGTCTCTGGCGCCAGATCGAATACACTTCTTTAGAGTACTTTGTCTAGCTTTGAAGTGAACAGTATCCATCGAATTTATTTATTTTATTACCATTTCCTTGTTTGCCATAGGCTCAACCATTCGCAATTTCTCTATTAAAGAATTAAAAAGCAGCTACCTTCTTGTCTCATTCACAGTATTCCTTGCTCTTAATTTCCCACAGACATGTGTGCCTAATATACATTTCAATAAGTCCAGCAACGATAGGTCAATTCACACAAGCTGTGAGATGACATCACATTTGCCAAAACATTTTGCAATGCATTTCAAATGGCGGCATCCAGACTGGCCATCCCATCACATCAGGTCACATCACGACACCAATAAGGTTTCATGGGAAGAAAGTATTGATGGCTGATATCATCCATCAGTTGTTGATCATGTGACCACCAAGCTTATTTATATCTAATCTCCATATTTCATTTCGTCATAGTTTCTGTGGTTGATATCAGTTGTTTCTTGTTGATTATTATCCTTGTTTGTTAAACAGTGTATCGTTTTGTTATTTCTTTAGTTAAAATTTCTAATTTTATAATAAAGGACGAAAGATTAATTAAAGCAGTGAGGCAGCAGTCAGAATTGTACCAAATTAGCACGTCAAATTACTTGCCGTCTACTAAATTTACAGTGAGGATTCTTATACATACTGCTACAATACTTAACATTTTACAATGAAATGGATTGCAAGATGGATGCAACTTGAAGTGAAAACACTGCTTTCGGTAGAACTGATGATGATGAAGTCCCATAATCCATGACAGAGCGTGGGGGAACGATGCAGGAGACCCACACCACCATACTAGGCAAAGTCCTAGTGGAGGTGGTTTGCTATTGCCTTCCTCCGAAAGTAATGATGATAATGAAGATGACACAACAACACTCAGTCATCTCAAGGCAGATAAAATCCCTGACCCCATTAGGCATCAAAACCCGGGACCCCGTGCTCAGGAAGCGTGAACGCTACGGCGAGACCACGAGCAGCGTTAGAATTAGATTGATCGGTAAGTGGAATTTATTTGTATGTAGTCAGGTATTTGTAATATTTCCTATGCAAACGTTCAGACATTGCAACATAAGCACAATGCTTTTTTGTTAAGTAATATGTTAGAGATGTTTCTTTAAATATGTGTTTTGTTAGAGATGTTTCTTTAAATATGTGTTTGTGGCAGGCTCATTTAATGTTAATTAGCTCTCTGGATGTTGTATGAAACCATTTTGCAATTGTCATTGGTCAATATTTATGTGGTTTCACTAGCTAACCTCAGTACAAGTAAGACACTTGAACTATTAAAAGCCAAATTCAAGATGCAAAGAGAACCTATAAATCCAGAAGGGAAAGGTACTATGGAAGATGTGACTATTGTGCAACAATTTGCACTGAACTGGCAACTAAACTTAATCTTACACAAACCAATTTTTCATAGGATGTGGTTGCAGCTCACAACACTGTGTTCCTTTTAGTACACTACTGGCCATTAAAATTGCTACACCACGAGGATGACGTGCTACAGACGCGAAATTTAACCGACTGGAAGAAGATGCTGTGATATGCAAATGATTAGCTTTTCAGAGCATTCATACAAGGTTGGCGCCGATGGCGACACCTACAACGTGCTGACATGAGGAAAGTTTCCAATAGATTTCTCATACACAAACAGTAGTTGACTAGCGTTACCTGGTGAAATGTTGTTGTGATGCCTTGTGAAAGGAGGAGAAATGCGTACCATCACGTTTCCGACTTTGATAAAGGTCGGATTGTGGCCCATCACGGTTGCGGTTTATCGTATCGCGACATTGCTGCTCGCGTTGGTCGAGATCCAGTGACGGTTAGCAGAATATGGAATCAGTGGGTTCAGGAGGGTAATATGGAATGCCGTGCTGGATCCCAAGAATTCGTCATCGCCATACTGGCGTACCACCCGGCGTGATGGTATGGTGTGCCATTAGTTACACGTCTCGGTCACCTCTTGTTCGCATTGACGGCACTTTGAACAGTGGACGTTACATTTCAGATGTGTTACGACCCGTAGCTCTACCCTTCATTCGACCCCTGCAAAACCCCACATTTCAGCAGGATAATCCACGACCGCATGTTACAGGTCCTGTATGGGCCTTTCCAGATACAGAAAATGTTCGACTGCTGTCCTAGCCAGCACAGTCTCCAGATGTCTCACCAATTGAGAACGTCTGGTCAATGGTGGCCGAGCAACTGGCTCGTCACAATACTCCAGTCACTACCCTTGATGAACTGTGGTATTGTGGTGAAGCTGCATGGGCAGCTGCACCTGTACACGTCATCCAAGCTCTGTTTGACTCAATACCCAGGCGTTTCAAGGCCGTTATTATGTCCAGAGGTGGTTTTTGTGGGTACTGATTTCTCAGGATCTATGCACCCAAATTGCGTGAAAATGTAATCACATGTCAGTTCTAGTATAATATATTTGTATAATGAATACCCTTTTTAATCATCTGTATTTCTTCTTGGTGTAGCAATTTTAATGGCCAGTAGTGTAATTTGATGTAACAAATGAGAAAAAGACTGATGCTTTGACTTTCTAAAGTAGTTACAAAATGCAGATTCCTGTTGGTCGAATTCCTTATACAGCGTGTGAAACTTTCCTTTTGTAGCACGTAATGACATTTTTTGGACCCACACTTTTTTGCGTTGTCTTGCACTTCGGCCTTCCTTCACTATTGTGCAAGCTATCCATGCAAGCTGCAAACCATTTGAGTCATATAAATGTCATTTTCGTACAAATTTGAACTCCAGCATACACTCACATAAGCTACTGCATTCTGTATGTGCACTTCATGCATGAAAACAGTTGAAGATCATCTTCCAAAGATCGCAATTCCCATGAAAAAATAGTCGAGGACAGCCATGTGAATTGAGATCACGTGACTTGAGTTGACTTGACATGCCATGCTGTAACAGACAGCTTGAATACTCCATGACATGATGGTGCCACGGTGTGATTTTGCCATGTCGGTCAGTGTGTATTGGCCTGAACTCTATAGGCTTGTGGTGGGTATGTGCCATTTGAACATTCACTGTGCACACATGTACGAGAAATACTAGAAACAAACAGCTGATTCAGAATACTCAGACACGTTTCACATGCGTGATTTGGGGCGATCTGTTTACATGCTGCGATTTATCTACACAGATGTGGTTGGTGCCCACAGATTTAAGCAAGTTTGCACCAACCTGCAACTCAAACTTTCAGTTTTCCACATATCTCATATCTGTGCGAATCCTTTGTTCATGTACAACAATCTGTCTGCACAAACGTCTATGCACGTCTCATCAAAGATCGTTATGTGTGAACAGAAGAGTTGCTCAGATGTAAGATGTGGACAACTTTGGAAGTTGGAGTTGGAGATTTGAGCGAAATTGCTGAAATCTGTGAGCTCAAATCACATTTGTCCAGACCAGCTGAAGAGAGTGGTCAGGAAATCGCCGGAATTCTGGCTCACAAAAAGCGTTTGAGTCAGCTATTTATACAGCCAGGTGTCATCTGTGTGTACAGAGTGAATTTTAAAAAGCGTTTGAGTCAGCTATTTATACAACCAGGTGTCATCTGTGTGTGCAGAGTGAATTTTAAAATGGCAGATACACGCCAGTCTTCTAGAGAGTTCATCTCTGAATTTATCAAAATGTATAGGAGTTAAGGCCCAGCCACACACAATGATCAGTCTATGCACATGTCTGAGTGAGCATTGCCTACTGTGTATGAAACTGGGCTAGGCACATGATTTTGGGATGGTGCTGCTTGGGGGTGCCCATTAATTATGTGAGGTATTTTGGGGGGCAATCTCACTCTGGTGACAGGGGGGGAGGCAGATACTTCGTAATTTTTTCCTGCAAGAAACGGTGTAAAATTTCCAGAAAACTAGGTTATCAGTATAGTTGACATAATCGTCTTGAGAAAATTCAGCAACTGTATATGAGTAGACATTTAAGAGAATTCTCATTTTTTGTTCCATCTGGGTTGCACACCTGTTTAATTCGATTACATGTTTCGATCACTCTGGATTATCTTCAGATCTAAGTAATTGCATCTGCAATCCATCTTAGCTATTCAGAACAACATATCAGAGAACTGCAGTCAATGTTTTAAATAGGGACATGTTGTAGGTAGGGGGTAGGAGGGAGGAGGGGAAATAGAGTGAGGCTGATTGGAGGAGGGGGAAGGAAGAAAGGAGGAAGTGGTATGGATGTCATGAGCTTAACAAGAGAGGCTGAGTTAAAATTATAAAACGTATAATTATGTAAAAATTCTCATTGAAGCACTAATAGTGGAGAACAATGCGTACATAAAATGTAAGTGGTATAAATCAGTGAAGGTGGATTGAAGTATTGGAACAACCTGTGTTCTAGAGCAAAGTATCGATATCCAAGATGGCGGAAATGACGTCATCCAAGATGGCGGCCAGGACATCATCCAAGACGACGGATTTTGGGGGGAAGTTTGAATTTTGGCGGGATGTGACAGGCCCCCTCGTCCAGAAAAATGGCGAGAAGTTCAAATTACAACAGGATAATCCATAACACCAAGAAAAATGTCAGGAAAATTGATTTGTCTTTACTACTTCACCAGTTTCAAGCAAGTGTGTTCGCCACGAGCTCTAGAAGGCAACTGGCTTAGTTGATATTCTCGCTACCTGAGAGCGCCACCATGACATCATCCAAGATAGCGGATTTTGGCGGGAAGTTTGAAATTTGGCGGGAAGGATGTAAATTGGGCTACCTCCACTAACCTAACCCCTCTTTCCCCAGGAAATGGCGGGAGGTTCAAATTCCAGCATGATGATGGCGGCAAAAATGGACTTGTCTTTATTATTTAACCAATTTCAAGCATGTGTAATCACCACAAGGTCTGGACTCCGACTGACTTAGTTCATATCAGTGCCACTGCCGAAATATGGTAAACCAGCCTTTATTTAAACAATTAGAGGGAGCGCCACGACCAAGTGTATTCGCCACTGAGTCCATAGCCCAACTGACTTAGTTCATATCGATGCCACTAGAGGACGCTGTACTGTCGTACAGTAATCTAAGATGGCACCACCTAGTGTGTTCACCACGAGCTCCAGACTCAACTGTCTTACTACATTTCCTCGCCGTCAGAGGACGTCACAGTGACACCAGCTGATGACGGAAGTACAGTTATCCATGATGGCGGCAAACAGTGTGTTCTCCATGAGGTCTACGACGCTCTCCTCCGTTTCGTGTCATAAACCAAGATCGTGAGTGAAAACGACTCAGTCTGCTCTGGGCTGCTGGGGGCAATAAAGAAGGAGTTCACTCTATTTAGTTTGAAACATTTTCTTTAGCGATCGAATATAGTTATCACACTGACGCAAAACACTCGCCATGTTATGCTTGGGGTCACAATATACAGCCTGCAGACATGCAAACAACTCCTAATTTTCCGAAATAACTTCAGTACAGACCTGCAAACTGCTCCTAAATAATACAGCACATTGGTGTGTAGACACACTAAGTAATCGTAAACTGTTCAAATATCACAGACCCGCTCCCGAAATAATGCAATCAACGCGCGCAAGCACAGTCCACTGCCACCTCTCCAGTAGAGTTCACAGGAGGTAGCGATAAGTGATGCATCCCTCAAATGTCAGAAGACCAGAGTTAGCGTTCGACTGTGGATCCACCCCATGTTATGTCCTAATCGGTGTTGACATGCGGATCCACAATATACCGCGCACAGGATAAGGCTTGGAGGTGGATCCGTCATGCACAATGTATGAAGAGTTGTTGGAATGCAGATCCACAATCTATCACATCTGGGTTAGGGTTCAGGTGTGGATCTGCCACAGACTCTATATATGCAGCTATGTTGGGAGACAGATCCACCACGTGCCACATCTGCGATAGGGTTATTGGATGGACCAAGCACGCATTACGTCCAGGCATGTATACTATGTCCAAAGTTTTGTCCACCAGCGGATGGGATTGGGTCCTGAGAACCGTCCACGAGGTGTGCATATACAGAGACATACAGAAAGCAGAGCAAATGCTCTCCGAATGTAGAGATGACTGGATACAGTCGAGTACAGTACTATATTACACGTCCTGATCAATGCATTTGGGCTAGGTGGTGGCATCTGTGCTGTATTTACAATCAATGTTATGTCATGATCGCAGATATAGAGCTGACCTCAAATCGATAGAATTGTGAAAAGTGACCAGGGAATAGGTATATATTGATGGAATATAGAGCTAATGTGGTGAAATTGAGGAAGTACTTTGCTATCTTCTGGTTCGCACTGAACAATTTGTATATCGGACCCAATATGCTGCAACAGGAGGAATCTAGAAAAACGTGGACATCGAAACGAAGGGAATAAGGGAGGCAGTCAATTTCTTTCCCATTGAGGTTGCATTATACTGTATGTTTATTGAGGTTCCAATGATTCCGGATCCAGCAGTCACGTGACATAGCCTGAGTTCTGCTCGTATACAGCTAAGTGTTCAGTATGTGTTTTAAAGCACTGTCTACTTGCGATCGTTAAGGGTAAAACTGTCAGTCATCAGAGGACATCCATCTCCTGTGTGGAGAAATTTGAGCCACTCCTCTGAAGGAGCTTTCATTTATGCGATGGCCCCTGTTACCAACTGTTTCCCTAAAATTGTAAGCCATATGTTTGTGACTATTACAGCGCCATCCCTCACAAAGCGAAAAAAATGGTCCAACTAAAACATTCATATTTCTTTACATACTATACAAATATGGAAAGAAACTGGGGGTTCCTATTTAAAAAATGCAGTTGATATCCGTTTGACCTATGGCAGCGCCATCTAGCGAGCCAACCATAGCGCTATCTGGTTGTCCCCTTCAAGCTAGACAAGTTTTGATGTTCGCATTTTTTTCGTTTGATGCTCATTTCGTGGCCCGGTCACTGTCAATGGACCACCTTGTATTTAATAAAATCACGTCATAGACACAGCAGGAGTAGCAGTAGCAGTTTGAAATAAGATCCGGTGAGGAAAGGGCAATACCGCTAGGAATGCTTCGATGACAGCATGCTACACTATTCTGGGGGCGTATTGTGAAATCTCTTTCTTCGCACTGGGGACCGACCGCAGGTATGTGTTGTTGTGAATGCATCGACGTCTACGTGACTTCTAATTAGTATGAGCTTTTGTAGTCGGTAATTTTTCTGTGTTGGTGTGGGTACAAAATAACGAAGATAGCATGTTGGGGATCTGCAGTACTTGTATCTAGTTCGGATATGCACCACATAGCGCGCAGTTCCACTGAATGCTCAAAACTCGTTCCTGTTGCATTAACTCAGCTCGATTTGTTTCTACACGGGTTGCAGATGGTGTTGGATATGCCTTTCTCCGACTTAAATTGAAACTACCACTTGTGCAAAGCTGTAGAAATGGGTGCGACTGGAGAACGTGTAGGGAGAGATTAAAAGGAAGTTGTAATTTTAGTGTAGCATACAGATTCGAGGAATGGGACTCGTTTAGAGATATGAGAGTGCATGAAATATGACTTACGGATGTGAGAATATGCAAGTAAGTGTTTGAATGAACGTAATTTCTAAATATATAGCGTAAGGCTAGAGATCTGAGAAGTTAGTGAATATTTTTCTTCTTAGGAACTCCATCAGCACATCATCTACTACTGCTGTCTGTCATCGCCTATATCTCAGCGGATATATAGCAAAACGTTTGATATGGTCTCGAGACAGAATGCGTTGCAAAAACTAACGGATTATGTACACTCCTGGAAATGGAAAAAAGAACACATTGACACCGATGTGTCAGACCCACCATACTTGCTCCGGACACTACGAGAGGGCTGTACAAGCAATGATCACACGCACGGCACAGCGAACACACCAGGAACCGCGGTGTTGGCCGTCGAATGGCGCTAGCTCCGCAGCATTTGTGCACCGCCGCCGTCAGTGTCAGCTAGTTTGCCGTGGCATACGGAGCTCCATCGCAGTCTTTAACACTGGCAGCATGCCGTGACAGCGTGGACGTGAACCGTATGTGCAGTTGACGGACTTTGAGCGAGGGCGAATAGTGGGCATGCGGGAGGCCGGGTGGACGTACCGCCGAATTGCTCAACACGTGGGGCGTGAGGTCTCCACAGTACATCGATGTTGTCGCCAGTGGTCGGCGGAAGGTGCACGTGCCCGTCGACCTGGGACTGGACCGCAGCGACTCACGGATGCACGCCAAGACCGTAGGATCCTACGCAGTGCCGTAGGGGACCGCACCGCCACTTCCCAGCAAATTAGGGACACTTGCTCCTGGGGTATCGGCGAGGACCATTCGCAACCGTCTCCATGAAGCTGGGCTACGGTCCCGCACACCGTTAGGCCGTCTTCCGCTCACGCCCCAACATTGTGCAGCCCGCCTCCAGTGGTGTCGCGACAGGCGTGAATGGAGGGACGAATGGAGACGTATCGTCTTCAGCAATGAGAGTCGCTTCTGCCTTGGTGCCAATGATGGTCGTATGCGTGTTTGGCGCCGTGCAGGTGAGCGCCACAATCAGGACTGCATACGACCGAGGCACACAGGGCCAACACCCGGCATCATGGTGTGGGGAGTGATCTCCTACACTGGCCGTACACCTCTGATGATCATCGAGGGGATACTGAATAGTGCACGGTACATCCAAACCGTCATCGAACCCATCGTTCTACCATTCCTAGACCGGCAAGGGAACTTGCTGTTCCAACAGGACAATGCACGTCCGCATGTATCCCGTGCCACCCAACGTGCTCTAGAAGGTGTAAGTCAACTACCCTGGAAAGCAAGATCTCCCCTTTGAGCATGTTTGGGACTGGATGAAGCGTCGTCTCACGCGGTCTGCACGTCCAGCACGAACGCTGGTCCAACTGAGGCGCCAGGTGGAAATGGCATGGCAAGCCGTTCCACAGGACTACATCCAGCATCTCTACGATCGTCTCCATGGGAGAATAGCAGCCTGCATTGCTGCGAAAGGTGGATATACACTGTACTAGTGCCGACATTGTGCATGCTCTGTTGCCTGTGTCTATGTGCCTGTGGTTCTGTCAGTGTGATCATGTGATGTATCTGACCCCAGGAATGTGTCAATAAAGTTTTCCCTTCCTGGGACAATGAATTCACGGTGTTCTTATTTCAATTTCCAGGAGTGTAGTTGCGTGCTGTGTGATGGAGTCGCAAATACCGCTTGCATACTACGTTCAAAGATAATTGAGTTTATCGCGAGGTTGCATCGTTGGCTCTTAATATACACATTTATACGATCAAGGTCATGGTATTTGTCTGGAAAACATCACCTCATTCAGAGGTAATGTCGTACCTCGATTCGTGAAGCGGTTATAGGTTTTAACTTGGATACTTGGGTGCACCTGTAAGACGAAGAGCGCTTGTGAGAGTATCGTGCAGTCGTTCTTGGGATCGGGATTTTTTGTTTAACATGTGCTCGATTACATCTATGACACGGTGGTATGTCTGGCAGGAAGAACGTAAGAGAGATGCACATGCATCGTTGATTTTCGGTCAGTGTTATTTGTTGTCATATGCGTCCAGTTATTGAGCAGGTAATGTTATACTTAGTCCTGGGTGTGGTATATGTTTGTTTGTGTAAAGGAAATGTCTATGTGCTGTTGTAGGGAGGCTATGGATTTGACTTGGGGTACTGTGATAGCGAAGGTGCGGTGACGCGGTTCCTTCCGTCCCTTTACGACGTAGCTGCACCTATCTGTGGACATTGTCTCAGCAGATCATCAGTAGGGAAGCCGTGCGAAACCTACTGTACTTCGACGTGAACCAGGTTGCAATTAAAGTCACTAAATCTACGTTTCGGGAGAAAGTTTTCACACGTAAAGAAGGTTGGAAATTTTTTCTCTAACTAATATATTCTGAAACTTAGGTGAACAAGTATCACTGCCAAGCCCGTGCTAGTCTTAACGCTGCCTTTCACTCATATTAGCAAGGTTATGGTGTTGCATATCCCGAAAACGTTATAACTACAAAAATACGGATTGTTATTGATTGAGGATGCTCGCCAAATATTAAGTCTGTCGATACCTAATGCAGTCACAGTTTTTATCCACTGACCTTCTCAATATGCCACGCGCAATTTATGTCTTTTCTCGTCACAAAATTCACTTAAAATTCCGAAATTTCTACACACCCATCGGAATAATTATGCCGTCACTTTACAACACTTTTGCTGTATCAAACAATCCTAGATCCGGCAACTTATAATTTCCATCGGAACTATTACTACACACGTCCAAACTGTTTCATGGCTAGGCTCCGACTCTTTTCTAGAATACTCTAAGCCTTCTCTACCAGCAGAGAAAGGCGTGCGAAGAATATTGCTGTACCATTGGTCAGTTTACTCAACAGCCAATAGCAAAACAACATTCTCCCGCGTCAGTCCGCGCTTTTCATCAATAACCAATCGCAAAATAGTAAACCTAACGACTGCACTTTTTACTGACGTAATTATCTAATATGCTGAAGTTTTGTTTATGCATAAAGTTTTTTACTATTGTTATTTATACCTGAATTAATTTTCCCTTTACCATAAACTTACTTCACAAGTCTATTCTACAAAAATCCCCTTTGTCCACATCCATACTTCTTCGAAATGTTCCCACACTAAATCCCACTACATAACTCGTTAGACAATTATCTTCATATTAACCTTAAACCACACTCACGCATCATTCATACTGTAAAACACATTTATAACATTTTACCTACACAAAAAGACATAATAACACTTTATGAAAATACTAGAACAGTTTATGAAAAACATTGTATTACTTTTGTACACTCTAGCAGGCACAATCGAAACTAAATCACAGTCACCCTATCCAATACTGTCCTCTATCGGCTGATACATAAACTATGTGCGCGTCCAGTCTCGCATCACCATCTGTCACTATCCAGCTCTGAGACACATCTCCCACTTAACTGCCTCCAAGGCAGGATCGGTATATAACGCTACGCCTCAAAGGGAGGAGTATGTCTAGTGTTATGGGATGTACAGGTATTTCCCGAGCCACTGCCGAGATCAGGGTGTTTTAATTGTAAGTATAATGATAGGAGATATATGTGAGGGAATTTCTAGAATGTGTTTGTGTATGGAAAGTCTGTGGTGGTATTGATTCGCGTTCCCCTGTTAATGGTAGCAGTCTTCCGAATGCAGAGGCCTGTTGGAGTGTAGGAATGTATCTTCTAGACGACCGAACAGCGACCTAAGTATGTGCTCGGCGGCTTTCGTGATCAAGTGAAACATTGAGAAGGTGGTGTGTTTGCAGTAGAGTGTTATTCACTCCCATGTAAATTGTTCGGTCTACTGCTTGTGCACATTTGGTGCCTTTGTTTAGTTGAGGGAATATCGATTGTGGTGTGTTGGACACACGTTTGCCTGTTCTCTAGAAGTGGGAAAGGCCCTAGTTGGTTTGTAAAAATATTGATCAAGTCGAATCTGTTAGATGACCGACTTCGGTATTCGAGAGTGCGAATATCAGGTTACTCTACTTCTTTCTAGTTAGTCAATGGTTCACAGCTCGCTGCACCTCACTAAAGTTTGGTGTTTGTGGAGAAATAATTTACAGTGTATATGTTGTGCATTATGTTGTGTTAGCGACTGGGGGGGGGGGGGGAGGGGCTAGTGCGGTGTTCTTGATATCGAGAAGTACAGCGAAAATTGACGGTACTCGGTGGTATATTCCCTGGTTGGAGATCGGTTTGACACTCCAATATTCTTGTCAGAATGGTTTGTATTTGATTACCTGTACACAACTTTACGATGTCTATGCAAAATGGTGATCAGTGTAAAATAGTTTATTACCACTGAGTGTAGCGTCTGTAGAATGAAAGGACAGCTTGGGGGTGTATAGATTGAGGGAACTGTCGGTGCAATTTAGCAATCTTAGCAAAATAAGAAGTGAAAGCCCAAGGAAGAAAATGCTCAATTGATTGTGTTGGGATATAAGAGCAGTGAGAACATTTGCATATGTTGAGAGCAGGAAGGCTATCACGTTATGTCTGGGAGGAAGACTGGATTCGGCGATATTTTGGTAAACAGATTCTGTTAGGGCAGGAATTTTGGCACATATGAGCTGAGACAATAAGAAAGTAGGCATTAACTATTTCTGGGAGGGGGGGGGGGGTGGCTATGGAATTTAGTAGAGTTAGACTTAGTTATTATTTTAGACAGCAATGTGAGTTGGGTATAAGATTGATAAGGTTTGTTGGTTTCATGCATTTGATATGGTATGTAGCTAAGGCAGTGAAGCGTGAGTCAATTGTGACGTCGAGTCCACTAGAATCGCTAAGGAGAACGCAGGTTCTGCTATTGTGGAATGGAATTCTGCAGCGTCTTCGCTGGACCGCAGTTAGAGTTAGGGTATAGTGGAACGCCGAAAGTGCACGACTCCGCTTGGAGTGCATGCTGTGTAAATAAATGCCCGATCACTAAAGGCGCCTATATACAACTTTGGAGTGCGTTCGGCTGCAGCTCGCTGCGACACTCCCGCTCAATCACGTCAGCATGTGTGTGTAGGTGAACACGTATTTGGATAGGAATTTCTCAGGTGTTATGTATGAATGGGGGTGCCGCCACCTCATGCTTGTGGAAGCCGAGCATGGGCTGTGCGCAGTTTGAGATCTGAGGGATGCATCACTTATCACTACCTCCTGTGTACTCTAATGGAGTGGGGGCGGTGGACTGTGCTTGCGCGTGTTGATTGCATTATTTCGGGAGCGGTTCTGTAGGCTATGATATGCGATATTTGGACAGTTTACGAGTACTTAGTGTGTCTACACATCAATGTGCTGACGGCGAGGAAATGTACTAAGACCGTTGGGGTCTAGAGCTCGTGGTGAACACACAAGGTGGCACCATCGTAGATTGCGGTACATCACTACAGCGTCCTCTTGTGGCTTCAATATGAACTAAGTCAGTTGGGCTAGTAGTGGCGAATACACTTGGTGGTGGTGCTGCCTCTAATTGTTTAAAAAAAGGCAGGTGTATGATTAGGTTAGATGTGCGATGTGGGTGTTTGCATATTTACAGAAGACTATGTACGGATGTGTGTATGGAGGTGGCAACCAAGGGTGTGTGACGCAAGTGGTCGGACGCCCGCAGGCTGGCGGCTCGGCTAGTGTCCCATTATAACGCACACACACGAGAGAGAGCAGACGATCATGTGTCATCACGCGACATCACGGTGGTATCCTCTGGTGCCGGCGATATGAACGAAGTTAGTTGGGTTGTGGAGCTCGTGGTGGATACATCGGGTGCAGCCATCTTGAATAACGGTACTTGCGTCATGATGCGATATCAGGAGAGCGCCCTCTGGTGGCACCGATATGAACTAAGTCAGTCGGAGTCTAGGCCGCATGGTGAATACACATGGTTGAAACTGATTAAGTAATAAAGACAAGTCCATTTTTGCCACCATTATCATGTTGGAATTTGAACTTCCCGCCATTTCCTGGGGGGAGGGGGATTAGGTTAGTGGGAGGTAGCCCAATTGACCTTCTTCCCGCCAAAATCCAAACTTCCCGCTAAAATCCGCCCTCTTGGATGATGTCATGGTGGGGCTCTATGGTGGCGACGATATTAACTAAGCCAGTTGGGCTCTAGAGCTCATGGTGAATGCACATACTTGAAACTGGTTAATTAATAAAGACAAGTCAATTTTCCCCCCATTTTTCTTTATGTGACGGATTATCCTGTTGTAATTTGAACTTCTCGCCACTTTTCTGGGCGAGGGGGGCGTGTCACTTTCCCACCAAAATTCACACCTCCCCCAACATCCGCCATGTTGGATGACGTCCTGGCCGCCATCTTGGATGACCTCACGGCCGCCATCTTGGATGACGTCATCGCCGCCTTCTTGTATAACGGTACTTTGCCCTAGAACATAGGTTGCTTCAATATTGACTGATAGTGGGCAAAGAACGCAAGGGTGAGGGGGGGATGGATAGAGGCTCTCATACAGTGGACCAACTTACATAGCAATCACAAGTCGCAAGTACTGTTCGTCAACTTTAACTAGTCACTTTCAAGACTTGAACATTCTTTTGACCCTTGAGAATTTTACAATTTTATGAAGAAGAGAGATAGTGAAGTTAAGCCTGTCCTTATCATTTTGAGCAATGACGGTCCCAACAAGGACCCATGATATCGTTAAGTGACTGCACACGCCATAGAGCATTTCAAAAAATATAATCTGGACGCAATATTCATGTGATTAAGGCCCCATGTAGAAGCACTTCAAACAGAGTGGAGAGGCACAGACTCCCCATGATTCTTTTGGGACACACCTGAACTCCAGTGGCAAAACAATAAACGTTAGTCTGGAAAAGGATAATTTCAAAAAGTCAGGGGAAATTTCGGCTGAAATGTAGTCTGCCTACTGTACTGAGAGACATAAAGTAGTTGATAGGTACATAGAACAACGGCACTTCCATCTTCCCAGACCTGCCAGATGAAGGACAGTATGCAAGGCATGTTAGAGAGAGCAGGTACACGGCAATTTGTTCACATTTAATAATATATTATTTACATTTTATAGTTTTTACCTTAGTAGTTATACCTTTGTAGTTTACCTTTTATTTCTACCATGATTTCATGTGTGCTTTTCATATTTTTCTTAATTTTTGTAGTGGGTGTTAGTACAAACAAATGCATTTTTATTTAGTGTTAATATTAATGAATTGTTTTTAATTAATGTTTTAGGTTCTGAAATCCGATGACCAGGCCTGCCGCAGCCCATTTGCTCCCTTCTTGATTCACCATTGCCTAAAGATTCATCTTTTTCATGCCTTCATCAGCAGGCCCTGCATCATCTATAGCTCAACTGTACGTGGCGATCTAGGAAAGAGATGCTGCAGTACTTGCAGTATCATGCATCAAAATAGATACTGAGCACCGTCATGTGGTCCACATTGTACCAGCTGCACCAGCACTGAGCTACTTTCACAGATTGTCACACATTGGAGTACAGAGCTTTCATGTACAAACAACAACAGTTTACAGTAGCTAAATCAGAGCGAGGTTTAAAGATCAGATGATTTTACTAAAAATCACGTGGACATGTTAGTTCCAGTCATCGCTCTTGAGACCATACACGAGTCCCCATGGACTGAATTAGAATAAATATTCTCTTATGAATTTTAGCACTTCCTTTTTTTAAGTATTTTATTGTTCGAGTTTCTCATTGTGATTCTAGACAACGTTCTGTCTTAAATACCAGCCTTAACTAGACTTAAATAAAAATAATTAGCAAATTATGTTTTTTTAATAAATCCAACACAATCAAGTGCATACTGACGTATTTACACTAAAAATCTCACATGAGATTAGGGGGTCAAGACAGATCTCATGACATAAAAAACACCAAAATCCCTCATGTAATTAATGGCCGCCTGCTTATCTATAGTTTTTGGTAATAATGAAAGTTGAATATTTCGTGTATTCAGTTTGTTTTATATATCCTTCTGCACATTGTCATTGCTAAGGATGTTAATACACTTATGTGGAAGGAGGACCAGTGACTTTTCATACGTATATACAACAAATGTATAATTATACTCGCCGGCCGGGGTGGCCAAGCGGTTCTAGGTGCTACAGTCTGGAACTGCGCTACCGCTACAATCGCAGGTTCAAATCCTGCTTCGGGCATAGATATGTGTGATGTCCTTAGGTTAGTTAGGTTTAAGTAGTTCTAAGTTCTAGGGGACTTATGACCTCAGAAGTTAAGTCCTATAGTGCTCAGAGCCATTTGAACCATTTGTTATAGTTATACTCATAAATGCCATATTGATATGGTGAACTTTGTATGTTAAAAACTATCGAGACACAGCATTATAAAGTCTGGTATAGTAGAGACAACTTATGCAATTTTATGGCCATACATTTAAAAGAGAACTGCTACATAAATTTGCAAATCTGTCCAAGTAAACTGCCAGTCAGTGTATATCTATTGGTGCTATGTTCATATGAAGAAAAAATTTAGACATGACAGTCTAATTAATTTCCCCCAATTTATGCAGGTTCTCAACCCCTTATGAGCATCTAGATATTTCTGCATGAAACAATTTCCAACAAAGTGTCACTGTAATGTAATTAATTAGGACACATTCGACTAAAAGAGTCAATAGAACAGAAAACCAAAAAAAAAAAATATTTTTGGCTGTCACTTCTGTTATTCTTCCAAAATTTAAGCATTGAACTTGTACTAAAATTATTTTTCTTTTTTGTGCATAGTGTACAGTTCTACTTTTCTGATGAGATTCCTATGCATTCAGAAGCAGAACAGTAAATAAAGGAAAATTGAAAATAATACTATACAAGCAAGTGGTGATACTTGATTACCATATTTACTGTAACGGTTTCATAGCTCCTAATGCATAGATTTTTCATGGCACTACAGCGACATCTACAGTGTCATTGTAATGTAATTCATTAGATCAGAGATTTGACAATTAAGTAAGTGTAACAGAAAACATAAAAAATACTGTTGGCTATCACTTCTTGTCCTGTTAGCGAAAAAACGCAAATGAAGTGGAACACGATCTATGATACTGTGGCGATTAAACTTTTTACGTCTTTAATCCAATGTTAAGATATCTGTAAAACACATCACAAATTTTCATGCTACTTCTGAAGGTGATCTGTCTGTATCAGCGAAGTAATAACACTAAAAATACGCTAAGCACTATACAAACTAAAATGCGCCATTCAAAATCAAGTTACTTCAGCTGCAAACAGAATTCTTGTTCTACTCATCTGAATGCTAGTTCCATAGACATTTATACCCTATGGTTCCCCACGACACACGTGCGTTTCGGGAAGCCTAACACACACATCATTGTGGTCCAGAACAACTCGGAAGTGACGTCAAAATGACGTATACACAAACGCGCTGCATAATTAGGTTTGTTTGAGCAGTTGCCAGTGGGCTCGTGCGCATGCGCTAAAGCTGAATTCGCATATGAGCAGTGCCTTCTCCTGCTTCTGGCTACTTGAAGCGTGGCTGTTTGCCGTATCAGCAGTAACAGCAGGTAGCCAGATGTTACCAGGAAAAATTGTTCCGGCGCGCCAAAGCTACCAGATTCGCGCATGCGCAGAGCAAGCTGAGCTACAGAGGGGGGGGGGGGGGGGTGGTCCTTCTCCACTTGACCTGTGTATATGTTTTGTGGTATTGCTGGTCTCTTTGTTTACAGCTACCACGTCAAATGAAAACTAAACAGATTTCTGTCGCAGGGAGCCATCAAGTGAATTAATATACATTCTCATAGTAATGAAAGACCAAAATAAGTTAGTAGTTTCAACTTTCTGATTTTATATTATTTCCACGTTATTAGCAATCAACCATTAATGTCTTAACGAAACTATTTCTGTCAGTTTTGTAGAGAAATTTGCTTCTATTATTTTTTTCCATTGAGGCAGTTAGTTTATTTGCAATGAAGTGTTTGATTCCCACTATTGGATACTTTCAACTTCGTTCAATTTCAAGGGCAAATTTTCATTTTCTGGGACTAATGACATTATACCATAATAAAGAACCAAACATAAGAATACAGTACTGGACCTGCAAGAAAACTGGTATCACAAAAATTACATAGAAGAGCTGAATATCAGGTACTTCAGAGTGCATTTGGACATACACTCCTGGAAATGAAAAAAAAAAACACATTGACACCAGTGTGTTAGACCCACCATATTTGCTCCGGACACTGCGAGAGGGCTGTACAAGCAATGATCACACACACGGCACAGCGGACACACCAGGAACCCCGGTGTTGGCCGTCGAATGGCGCTAGCTGCGCAGCATTTGTGCACCGCCGCCGTCAGTGTCAGCCAGTTTGCCGTGGCATACGGAGCTCCATCGCAGTCTTTAACACTGGTAGCAGGCCGCGACAGCGTGGACGTGAACCGTATGTGCAGTTGCCGGACTTTGAGCGAGGGCGTATAGTGGGCATGCGGGAGGCCGGGTGGACGTACCGCCGAATTGCTCAACACGTGGGGCGTGAGGTCTCCACAGTACATCGATGTTGTCGCCAGTGGTCGGCGGAAGGTGCATGTGCCCATCGACCTGGGACCGGACCGCAGCGACGCACGGATGCACGCCAAGACCGTTGGATCCTACGCAGTGCCGTAGGGGACCGCACCGCCACTTCCCAGCAAATTATGGACACTGTTGCTCCTGGGGTATCGGCGAGGACCATTCGCAACCGTCTCCATGAAGCCGGGCTACGGTCCCGCACACCGTTAGGCCGTCTTCCGCTCACGCCCCAACATCGTGCAGCCCGCCTCCAGTGGTGTCGCGACAGGCGTGAATGGAGGGACGAATGGAGACGTGTCGTCTTCAGCGATGAGAGTCGCTTTTGCCTTGGTGCCAATGATGGTCGTATGCGTGTTTGGCGCTGTGCAGGTGAGCGCCACAATCAGGACTGCATACGACCGAGGCACACAGGGCCAACACCCGGCATCATGGTGTGGGGAGCGATCTCCTACACTGGCCGTACACCTCTGGTGATCGTCGAGGGGATACTGAATAGTGCACAGTACATCCAAACCGTCATCGAACCCATCGTTCTACCATTCCTAGACCGGCAAGGGAACTTGCTGTTCCATCAGGACAATGCACGTCCGCATGTATCCCGTGCCACCCAACATGCTCTAGAAGGTGTAAGTCAACTACCCTGGCCAGCAAGATCTCCGGATCTGTCTCCCATTGAGCATGATTGGGACTTGATGAAGCGTCGTCTCACACGGTCTGCACGTCCAGCACGAACGCTGGTCCAACTGAGGCGCCAGGTGGAAATGGCATGGCAAGCCGTTCCACAGGACTACATCCAGCATCTCTACGATCGTCTTCATGGGAGAATAGCAGCCTGCATTGCTGTGAAAGGTGGATATACACTGTACTAGTGCCGACATTGTGCATGCTCTGTTGCCTGTGTCTATGTGCCTGTGGTTCTGTCAGTGTGATCATGTGATGTATCTGACCCCAGGAACGTGTCAATAAAGTTTCCCCTCCATGAAGACGACTGCCTCGCTAATACACTGCCAATATGGTTGCACTATCAGTCAGAGGATGGCATTCACGTATTGTACAGCCATTATGGCGCCACCCATGATCGCCAGCGGCGTACGTCGGCCCCACATAATGTCAACCCAAAACTGCAGGGAACCTTCACCTTGCTGCACTCGCTGGACAGTGTCTCTAAGGCGTTCAGCCTGACCAGGCTGCCTCCAAACACATCTCCGACGATTGTCTGGTTGAAGGCATATGCGAAACTCATGGGTGAAGAGAATATGATGGCAGTCCTGAGTGGCCCATCTGTACTGCACTGCATGGTGTCGACATTGCAAAGAAAGATCCTCCCCATGGAAGTTGGAAGTGAAGTTACGCATCATGCAGCTTATTGCACACAGTTTGAGTCATAACACACGTCCTGTGGCTGCACATAAAGCATTATTCAACATGGTAGCGTTGCTCTCAGGGTTCTTCCGAGGCATAATCCGTAGGTAGCGGTCATCCAGTGCAGTAGTAGCCCTTGGCCGGCCTGAGCGAGGCATGTCATCGACAGTCCCTGTCTCTCTGTATCTCCTCCACATCCGAACATCATCACTTTGGTTCACTCTGAGATGTCTGAACACTTTCCTTATTGAGAGCCCTTCCTGGCACAAAGTAATAATGGGGTCGCAATCGAATAGCGGTATCAGCCATCTAGGCATGGTAGAACAACAGATAACACGAGGTGTGTTCCTCCTTCCTGGTGGAATGATTGGAACTGATCGGCTGCCGGGCCCCCTCCATCTAATAGGCGCTGCTCATGCGTGGTTGTTTACATCTCTGGGCGGGTTTAGTCATATCACTGAACAGTCAAAGGGACTGTGTCTGTGATAGAATATCAGTGATCTCCATACTAACTGGATGTACATCTTCTGTCGACTTTTTAAAGGAGCTCTTAAGCCTTGGTCACTGCCAGCCGCTTTGCACGATCCGAACTCTCAGAGACACAACTAGGAGTATATATGATGCCATATCCCGGTTTCTAGCAAAAGAAGACATAAAAATCTAAAATGAATTGAACTTAACTAAAAAAATTTTTCAGCAGTCAACTGTGTTTTGTAATCTGATTCCAACATATGAATGTATGCCCTAAACAGTATGTATGACGAAGAAAAGAAAAGTTACCTTGTTATGTGTGTCAGTACATTTAGTTGTGATGGCTAAAAAGTTTGTATGCTAGAAACCAATAAAAAAAGTCTTCTGTCTTTGACCATAGCTTTTATTGTGCCGTCTCAGGATCGTTTGTTTACGTTGTCCTCCATCTTTTAGTTAGGTAGAATGTTTCTCTTGCTCTTAATGAAGAGGATGTTGTGAGTGTAAAATGCAGCGAGGCAAGTGATTTAACTTTCCATAGGTAATAATTGAATGTCAAGAAATCACAACAATCTCGTAAATATCTTGGTCGTTGCCCGGCATGATAAATGTGTCTTCTGTTTTTGATAGGTTTCCTCTGCAAAAAGGTGGTTTGCAGAAACAGTGGGTCATTGCCACTAAACTCAAAGGTTCACGCCTACAAGGGCTAGTTTACTGTATGGAAATCACTTCTTGGAAGAAGATTTTTTACTAAGGCCTAGTACTCCGAGAAGGCATTTCAAGCCAGATGCAGTGCTTTCACAGTTTGCGTTTCCGATGCATTTAATGACCAAGGAAAAGCAACCAAGGCGACAGATTAGAATAACAACTGAACAGTCTGCAGCAGAAACTTATGATTATATTGAACAGGTTAGTCACTTCACATAAACATTGTTTTTGTTTTCAAACAAACATGTTTCCTCATAAGTACTTGCCAAACTTTGTTTCATGCCTGTACTACTTGTATTCTATTCTTGTTTCAATTTTGCGATACATCTAAGGAATGTGGATCTCAAAGACAAATAGAAATGATTGACAAGGCCACTGACACATACAATTTTATACCAGCTGTTGTGGAGGCACTGGGAAGAAAAATCAAGAGCCTGCAGGGAAAAAAAATGTGAGAAGAGAGAAGAAAAACTATTCAATGAAAGACATCATAAGTGCTCTGAAAGACAAGGGTCATGTAACAGAGAAGCTGCATGAATTCCTGAATCAACAAACGGGGACTCAGATGGAATTAATGTGCAATTTGTTGAATGATAGTGGGGCATCTAAGGGAAACAGGTACAAAGCAGACATTAAAATGTTTGCGATGATGGTGTATTTTTATTCTCCTACTCTGCATCACAAATAACTGATTTCTCGTTGGGCTGGGACTGTGAATGGCGATCCTGGCTTTTTAAGTGATGTGTTCAGGTACTTTGAGTTTAACCATCAAGTGAGGATTGAATTTAAAGATTCTAGCCTCATAATAGACAGTAAATAGGGGTAATGCAGGAGTAGGTTTAATAATGAATAGGAAAATACGAATGCGGGTACGCTACTACAAACAGCATAGTGAATGCATTATTGTGGCCAAGATAGATACGAAGCCCACACCTACTACAGTAGTACAAGTTTATATGCCAACTAGCTCTGTATGATGAAATAAAAGAAATTATTCAGATAGTAAAGGGTGATGAAAATTTAATAGTCATGGGTGACTGGAATTCGGCAGTAGGAAAAGGGAGAGAAGGAAACGTAGTAGGTGAATATGGATTGGGGCTAAGAAATGAAAGAGGAACCTGAATGGTAGAATTTTGCACAGAGCACAACTTAATCATAGCTAATACTTGGTTTAAGAATCATGAAAGAAGGTTGTACACATGGAAGACCCCTGGAGATTCTAAAAGGTATCAGATAGATTATATAATGGTAAGACAGAGATTTAGGAACCAGGTTTTAAATTGTAAGAAATTTCCAGGGGCAGATGTGGACTCTGACCACAATCTATTGGTTATGACCTGTAGATTAAAACTGAAGAAACTGCAAAAAGGAGGGAACTTAGAAGATATGACCTGGATAAACTGAAAGAACCAGAGGTTGTACAGAGTTTCAGGGAGAGCGTAAGGAAACAATTGACAGGAATGGGGAAACAAATACAGTAGAAGAAGAATGGGTAGCTTTGAGGGATGAAGTAGTGAAGGCAGCAGATAATCAAGTAGGTAAAAAGACGAGGGCTAGTAGAAATCCTTGGGTAACAGAAAAAATATTGAATTTAATTGATGAAAGGAGAAAATATAAAGATGCAGTAAATGAAGCAGGCAAAAAGGAATACAAACGTCTCAAAAATGAGATCGACAGGAAGTGCAAAATGGCTAAGCAGGGATGGCTAGAGGACAAATGTAAGGATGTAGAGGTTTATCTCACTAGGGGTAAGATAGATACCGCCTACAGGAAAATTAAAGAGACCTTGGGAGATAAGAGAATCACTTGTATGAACATCAAGAGCTCAGATGGAAACCCAGTTCTAAGCAAAGAAGGGAAAGCAGAAAGGTGGAAGGAATATATAGAGGGTCTATACAAGAGCGATGTGCTTGAGGACGATATTATGGAAATGGAAGAGGATGTAGATGAATATGAAATGGGAGATATGATACTGCATGAAGAGTTTGACAGAACACTGAACGACCTGAGTAGAAACAAGGCCCCCGGAGTAGACAACATTCCATTGGAACTACTGACGGCCTTGGGAGAGCCAGTCCTGACAAAACTCTACCATCTGGTGAACAAGATGTACGAGACAGGCGAAATACCCTCAGACTTCAAGAAGAATATAATAATTCCAATCCCAAAGAAAGCAGGTGTTGACAGATGTGAAAATTACCGAACAAACAGTTTAATAAGCCACAGCTGCAAAATACTAACACGAATTCTTTACAGACGAATGGAACAACTAGTAGAAGCCGACCTCGGGGAAGATCAGTTTAAATTCCATAGAAATGTTGGAATACATGAAGCAATACTGACCTTACGACTTATCTTAGAAGAAAGATTAAGGAAAGGCAAACCTACGTTTCTACACTCCTGGAAATTGAAATAAGAACACCGTGAATTCATTGTCCCAGGATGGGGAAACTTTATTGACATATTCCTGGGGTCAGATACAACACATGATCACACTGACAGAACCACAGGCACATAGACACAGGCAACAGAGCATGCACAATGTCGGCGCTAGTACAGTGTATATCCACCTTTCGCAGCAATGCAGGCTGCTGTTCTCCCATGGAGACGATCGTAGAGATGTTGGATGAAGTCCTGTGGAAAGGCTTGCCATGCCATTTCCACCTGGCGCCTCAGTTGGACCAGCGTTCGTGCTGGACGTGAAGACCGCGGGAGACGACGCTTCATCCAGTCCCAAACATGCTCAATGGGGGACAGATCCGGAGATCTTCCTGGCCAGGGTAGTTGACTTACACCTTCTAGAGCACGATGGATGGCACAGGATACATGCGGACGTGCATTGTCCTGTTGGAACAGCAAGTTCCTTTGCCTGTCTAGGAATGGTAGAACGATGGGTTCGATGACGGTTTGGATGTACCGTGCACTATTCAGTGTCCCCTCGACGATCACCAGAGGTGTACGGCCAGTGTAGGAGATCGCTCCCCACACCATGATGCCGGGTGTTGGCCCTGTGTGCCTCGGTCGTATGCAGTCCTGATTGTGGCGCTCACCTGCACGGAGCCAAACACGCATACGACCATCATTGGCACCAAGGCAGAAGCGACTCTCATCGCTGAAGACGACACGTCTCCATTCGTCCCTCCATTCACGCCTGTCGCGACACCACTGGAGGCGGGCTGCACGATGTTGGGGCGTGAGCGAAAGACGGCCTAACAGTGTGCGGGACCGTAGCCCAGCTTCATGGAGACGGATGCGAATGGTCCTCGCCGATACCCCAGGAGCAACAGTGTCCCTAATTTGCTGGGAAGTGGGGGTGCGGTCCCCTACGGTCTTGGCATGCATCCGTGCGTCGCTGTGGTCCGGTCCCAGGTCGACGGGCACGTGCACCTTCCGCCGACCACTGGCGACAACATCGATGTACTGTGGAGACCTCACGCCCCACGTGTTGAGCAATTCGGCGGTACGTCCACCCGGCCTCCCGCATGTCCACTATACGCCCTCGCTCAAAGTCCGTCAACTGCACATACGGTTCACATCCACGCTGTCGCGGCATGCTACCAGTGTTAAAGACCGCGATGGAGCTCCGTATGCCATGGCAAACTGGCTGACACTGACGGCGGCGGTGCACAAATGCTGCGCAGCTAGCGCCATTAGACGGCCAACACCGCGGTTCCTGGTGTGTCCACTGTGCCGTGCGTGTGATCATTGCTTGTACAGCCCTCTCGCAGTGTCCGGAGCAAGTATGGTGGGTCTGACACACCGGTGTCAATGTGTTCTTTTTTCCATTTCCAGGAGTGTAGCATTCGTAGACTTAGAGAAAGGTTTTGACAATGTTGACTGGAATACTCTCTTTCAAATTCTAAAGGTGGCAGGGGTAAAATACAGGGAGCAAAAGGCTATTTACAATTTGTACAGAAACCAAATGGCAGTTATAAGAGTCGAGGGACATGAAAGGGAAGCAGTCGTTGGGAAGGGAGTAAGACAGGGTTGTAGCATCTCCCCAATGTTATTCAATCTGTATATTGATCAAACAGTAAGGGAAACAAAAGAAAAATTCGGGGTAGGTATTAAAATCCATGGAGAAGAAATAAAAACTGTGAGGTTCGCCAATGACATCGTAATTCTGTCAGAGACAGCAAAGGACTTGGAAGAGCAGTTGAATGGTATGGATAGTGTCTTGAAAGGAGGATATAAGATGAACATCAACAAAAGCAAAACGAGGATAATGGAATGTAGTCGAATTAAGTCGGGTGCTGCTGAGGGAATTAGATTAGGAAATGAGACACTTAAAGTAGTAAAGGAGTTTTGCTATTTGGGGAGCAAAATAACTGATGATGGTCGAAGTAGAGAGGATATAAAATGTAGACTGGCAATGGCAAGGAAATCGTTTCTGAAGAAGAGAAATTTGTTAACATCGAGTATAGATTTAAGTGTCAGGAAGTCATTTCTGAAAGCATTTTATGGAGTGTAGCCATGTATGGAAATGAAACATGGAGGATAAATAGTTTGGACAAGAAGAGAATAGAAGCTTTTGAAATGTGGTGCTACAGATGAATGCTGAAGATTAGATGGGTAGATCACATAACTAATGAGGAAGTATTGAATAGGTTTGGGGAGAAGAGAAGTTTGTGGCACAACTTGACCAGAAGAAGGGATCGGTTGGTAGGACATGTTCTGAGGCATCAAGGGATCACCAATTTAGTATTGGAGGGCAGTGTGGAGGGTAAAAATCGTAGAGGGAGACCAGGAGATGAATACACTAAACAGATTCAGAAGGATGTAGGTTGCAGTAGGTACTGGGCGAAAAAGAAGTTTGCACAGGATAGAGTAGCATGGAGAGCTGCATCAAACCAGTCTCAGGACTGAAGACCACAACAACAACAATAGACAGTACAGCAGTCAGAAAACAGATAGTGTGGGAGCAGGAGACTAAGAGGTATATATGTTTTGTAGATTTTGGAGGAGAAGTTGAACAATCAAAATAAGTGAAAGAACCTTGAAAGGCATTAGTTTTTATGCTTGTGGCCATTAAAGGTAAATTTAACTGCCCTGTAGCGTATTTTTTAGTGAATGACTTTGATGGTAGTGTGCACACAAAGTTAATAAACTCTGTTCTGGAGATTTAATGGTTCAAATGGCTCTGAGCACTATGGGGCTCAACCTCTGAGGTCATTAGTCCCCTAGAACTTATAACTAGTTAAATCTAACTAACCTAAGGACATCACACACATCCATGCCCGTGGCAGGATTCGAAACCGCGAACGTAGTGGTCTCTCAGTTCCAGACTGCAGCGCCTAGAAACGCATGGCCACTTCAGGCGGCCTGTTCTGGAGAGGCTAAGCAATTCAGGCATCAAAATTTGGGCAGTCACTTGTGATGACACAAGGACAAATATAAGTACTCATCGTTCTTTGGGATGCAGTATTAATTTTCTGAAAAAAATGTTCTTCTTAGTTCCTTCACCCAGTTTCAAACCACAATTTACGCCGTCTTTTAGGGAAACTTGCTCGAAATGCATTAGCAGAAGAAGTAGGTGTTATAGAGTCTACAAATGGTCTTATTAAGTGGCAGTACTTAAAAGAACTAAATGAGTTGCAAATTGAGGAAAGCCTGACACTTGCTAACAAGTTGTCAGGACAACATATTAATTACGTTAATAAAAAGATGAATGCCAATTTGGCAGTTCAAACACTCAGTTCTATTGCTGCAGATACTCCACATTTTTTGAGAAGAGCTGACAATCCCAGATTCCATGGTAGTGAGGGAACAGTAGAGTTTTTGAGATTCATAGACAGAATTTTGATGTCTTCAACTCCATAAATCGTATAGCTTCAGGATATAAAGCCAACCTGAAACTCAGTAATCATGCATATTGGCTTGATATTTTTCATCAGACAGAAACTTATATAAGAAGTTTAAAAGTAAATGGTGTTTCTCTCCTGAAGCACCCAAGAAATACTTTTCCCTTTGGCATAATTTTGAACTTGCATTCGATTAAAGCCATGGCACTGGAAATAGCTACTAGGTAAAATTCTCCTCTGCAATATTTGTTGACATATAAGTTTTCGCAAGATCATGTTGAACTCTTCTTCTCATGTGTGAGATGCAAAGGGGGTTGGAATAACAACTCAAATTCATATCAGTTGAAGTGTGCTATGTGCAAGTTACTTTTAGGCAGTAATGTTAGCACTGTTGGGAGAAACTGCAAATTTTAACATGTATTCAATGGCACCTGTAGGAACGTATGGTTTCTGATCACAAAAGCGTCCTATTGTAGATGATGATGATTCTTGTATGTTTGTAGATGAAGTAGAAAAATTGTGGTCGCTTATTGAAGGGGGTACTATGTTTTCTACATACAAGCAAAACATTTTGTACTACATTGTAGGGTATGTTGCTGTCACAATTTCAAAACAAGTTACATGTAAGGACTGCCTCTACATTCTTAGGCCACATGTTGTTTGTAATGACACAACATATGCACTTCTCAGTTCTGCAGAAAATAGCTCATTTCCAAAATTTGTAAGCTGAGGCAAGCTTATTGAAGCAAGTAATTCTGCATACTCTGTGGTGGAGCACTCACAAAAATTGTTTCAAATGTTTGTTGTCAATGGTGACATGAGGCAAAATCACTTAATTAGTAAGATTGTCATGTGTGTCCTTAGGAAATTTGTGAACTATTCATTCCCTCAGCTTGACCATGACCTCCATAATGAATGTGGAGTTGAAGATTTGAGTGAGACACAGCTAGTACGTAAGATTGCATCCAGGTTCATTCAGGCGTGGCTGAAAACATATGGGAAAAGGTTTTCAGCTGAGAAAATAGGTCACAATACGAGTGTGAGATAAAAACTCAATGAAATTATTTTATTCAGTAATGTTAATGCTGTGCCTGTAAAATGTATGGAAATGACAAAAATAAATGTCATATTTTGTGTTTCAATGTGTTATTGTGTTCTCATTTCAATATTTTTGCTCATGTTTTATGTTTACAGTATTCATCATTTTACAAACGATAAAAAAGTACATAGACATATGAAGGTGTTCCTTGGGACATTACAATCAGGGTAGCTTTTAACTAATCATGGTATCTTTGTACCAAATGCTATTTTTGTTTCAAATGGCTGGTGTTCCACCTGTTTGTATTATTTTGTACAAAATGTAACGTTTTTATTACCTCTGTGATTCATTCAAGTGTCTTTCCACCTCCCTAAAAGCTCTTAGGCTTGTGATTTTTTTTTTTAATTGCTTCGACTGTGAAGTAAGCTTCTGACAGTGATTTAAGTTGAACACTGCCAGGTCGAGTGAATCTGGAAACTGAATTAACACTGTTTTTACTTCTTATTAACACCTGATGTCCTTTTGTGGTGACGTAAATTTATTCAGAACATTAGATATGGTAAAAATACTATGTTTTTTTTAGACTAAAGTTACCCAAAATGGCGGAGTACCAGTATTAAAATTGACATTTTACTCTAAGAGAGCGTCTCTAGTACATATTTCCTCATTACCAAGCACACCTTAGCAATACATGTGAAATTTTAGTATCTGTTGTAATGCAAATTGTGTGCAGTACTTTCTAAAAGATGGAAAAAGTGGTGCAAAGTTATCCAGATTCACTAAACTGTTTATAGTTGTTAGTTCTCAGTTAAATATGCACTTTAACTGATTTCATCACAAATTCTATGTTGGTACATGTGAATTAGTTCAGTAAAAGAAGAGCACAATTTTCGTGTCGGTTTCACACGTAATTTTGGTTGTTTCATACGGTGCCTGACAATAATTACCATATTTTTGTGGATTCCAAAATTCAGGTTTAAATAAAGCCCCATTACGTTTTTTTTCCGACGCCAAAGATGATGTCGCCACTGATCAGTGCATTACATATGTGAATAAATTGTTCCTTACGCCTGGGAAAAATATTGTTTCGCTTTTAGGTACTTTATATTTACGATATTACAGTAGACTTTAGTGTTCATGAGCGTAAGACGAAATAGGTAGTTCATTGCTTTAATGTTGTTAGTTTTATTATCGTCAAGAATGTAGATACTTTCGAACGTAAACGAGTGCCGCCTTTCTAACTGAAATATCACATTCAGTTTCTTGCCTAACTGCAATACGGTGGCGCTGTGACAGTCGAAGTTCACCATCCAGTTAGTATAGAGATCACTGTACAATATCCACAGTCAACGCCTGTCTTCAGGAATTCTTGGAACTGGGGTGATGCAAAACGTGTTTTGATGTGTGTATATACATGTCAGTCTCACTAAGTTTCCACAGTTTATGCAAGTTTTGAAAGTATGGTGTGTATGTATTTCTGCATGAGACAGTTTCCTATAGAGTGTCACTGTAACATAATTAATCATGACACTTTCAACTGTACGAATCCAAGCAATATAAAACCTAAAGAAATTTTTTTGGCTGCCACTTTCTTTATTACTCCAAAATTAGAGCATTGGTCTTGTATGTTTTCTGCATTGTGTATGGTTCCACTTTTCTGATGACATGGTGAAAAATGTTACAGCTAATTTGCTTGTCCATAAAAAGCAAAAAATAAATAAAGAAAAATTGAAAATAATAATGGACAAGCAGGTGGTGCAAACTGCTTACTGTATTTACTGTAACAATTTCATAGTACCAAATGCATTGTTATTGTGACAATTTGGCGCCACCTATAGTGTCATCACTACGTTAATTAAAACAGAGATTCGACAATAAGTAGAATAGGACACATAAAAAATACTGCTGGCTGTCTCTCGTTATCCAGTTACCATAAAAACGTAAACAAAATGGAATGTGAGCTATAATACTGTGGCGAAAAAGCGTAATACCATTGCTGTTCACATCAATAATCCAACTTCGGCTCGTGGTATCAGATTTTTAAGATGTCTGTAAAACGCATTACAATGTACACTCAAAATACGCTAAACACTATACAGGCTAAAATGCGCCCTCCCAGAATCAAGAGACTAGCCAGCCGCGGTGGTCTCGCGGTTCTATGCGCGCAGTCTGGCACCGTGCGACTGCTACGGTCGCAGGTTCGAATCCTGCCTCGGGCATGGATGTGCGTGATGTCCTTAGGTTAGTTAGGTTTAAGTAGTTCTAAGTTCTAGGGGACTGATGACCACAGCAGTTGAGTCCAATAGTGTTCAGAGCCAATCAAGAGACTTGCGCTGAGGGAAATATTTTGGATAGAACTCTCGTTCTGCGCATCGGAATGTCCACTCCATAGATATTTATACTCGATGGTTCCAATCTATTGTCAGCCACCTTCTGTTGGTATAGGAAAAAAATTTCGGTGACAAGTGACTAAACTATCGCACAGTAACCTCAAGTTTATTTCATTCATTCAGAAATGGAGGAAATTCTATTACAGTCTATGTTCGAAACCTGTGTTGCAAAAAACGAAAAACAGACAAAATTTCAGAAACAGAGAGGATTAAAATGGACTACATAGTGGCTACATAACCAAAAGCAGTTTTCAACACACAAATTTACTTTACGAGTTGCAGAGCGAATTCGACGACTGGTGTAATAATTTGAGGATGGATTTAGAGCAATGTATAATTATATTTTGGTGTTGATAGCTCCTAGTTGTACTGAGTGAAATCATACTCAGCACCTGTGAGCTATTTAGACCGCCCTGAAGGATGGCTTTGTTATGGCAAGTAGAGTACTTTAACGTAACTCTCATAAGTTGCAAATTATATTTTTGTGGTTTTAGACATGTCTGAGACAGAAAGTTATACAAATGGCCAATGAGCTGTAATTCAGCTTGTTTCTAAGTCGAGATTTTCCATTCCCTGCCTGAAGTCTGCCAGCAGCTATTACACCAGAATTCGAAATTCCTGTCTGAATTCTAGACAGGATTTACAATAAATGCGGCAAGTTTTGATTGTAGTATTATGGTAGTGAATTCTACAGTGCATCTTTTTATCAGTCTTCAAATGAACCACATATTATATTAGGAAGTAAAAGAATTATAGTAATCACTATGTTCTTGATGACACTATTTCAAGATGTTCCACTATCAGCTTAACACGATATCGTAAGTGCACTCTTCTTCAGAACACATAGGGCCTACTTATTTTGCTACACTGTCACAACTCACATCAGATTATGGCATACAACAGTACTGAATGAATGTATACTAGCACTCCCCTGGCACCAAATCTAATAGATTTTGTTACTTTGCTAAGCTCTTTGAGGTAACAGTCCACAATGGCATTTTGAAAAAATTGTGTACCGTATCCCTGCTTGCCGTATGGTCAGCCGCTGGTAATTTTTATGTTAAAAAATTATAAGCAGCTGCCTTCATATCAATATCGCTGTATTCCCTGATTTTGTTTTTTCACAAACATGTATGACACCAAGACATTTCAATAAATTCGGCAATGAACTATGTAGAAAACAGACGTATCTACCATTTTCAAATATTAACTCTGTGCACATGACTGGACAAACAGCTGAATCAAACAAGTTTTAGCGGCAGGTTTGCGGCGATCTCCTGTCCGTAGGCTCCAGCTTGTGTGCATAGACATGATTTGAACCCACAGATTTGAGGAGTTTCACTCAAACCTCCAACTCCAGGTTTGGGCACATCTCATATCTGCACAAATCTCCTACTTACACACAATGATCTGTCTGCATATATGTGATGTGATTTAACAGACCGATGGGTCTTGGTGCATGCCTATGGAAAATTAAAAGGAAGGAATGCACAGGTAGAGATGAGAAGGCAGCTACTTGTAATTCTTTAATGGAGAAATTACGAGCAGTGGACCGTATGGGAAATAGAGAAATGATACATAATGTTTAAAAAATTGTTGTCGACTGTTTACTGCAAAGAGCTAAGCAAAGTAATGATATCTATTCGATCTGGTGTGGAGGCTTGCTAGCAAACGTTCATTCAGTACTGTCTTATGCCATAATTTCATCTGACAGCACAGCATAGAAATGTGAGTCCTATTTGTTCTAAAGAAGAGTGCAATCAGAATGTTGTGTTAAGCTGATAATGGAAGATCTTGAAACAGTTATTATTATACTCCTGTTTCACTTCCTAACATAATATGTGATTCAGAAAAGAGTGTTTTAGAGTTTGTGGGGCGGCGGGTTTCTGCTATATTGTATGGTTGCCGTTCTCTCTAACTACAATGTTGGCAACCAGAAAGTGATTAGCAAAAACGTGATGCCTGTAATTAAAGTTCACTGTGCCCACTCTGATGATCACATAAGTTCATTACTCTGAGGATTTAGGATGATGTCTGGAATTCATAGAAAATGCAGTACACTATAACAATTTTCACTATATTCAGAAAACGATATAGCGTAAGGTTTCAAATCAATATTTAACCAAGCAATGGTACTATCAGCTGTAGTACTATCAGAGCTGTTCAGAGTCTATTGTGCGGATCCTATTATCCCTAGATAACGAAACTGTTCAATAACAGTTATCGATCTATATGTCCAAAGTGAATGCTCGCCAAAATTTCATGTTAATATTCATTAAATGGCACGCTAGAAATGACAGAAAGTCTGTCCTGAACCTCTTATTCCTATAGCCGCAGTGCGGACCGCTCAAGGTTCAGTCGACAACATTTGCCTTCTTGACAAGCCGCTGGGCTAGCAGAACACCACTTCAAGTTACTAAATAATTAACTGCTTCATTCGCTTAAGGCCAATGAAACTCTCTATTTAACTGTGCTATCAGCACACAGGTAAGTATCTGTAATAAAATTCTGATGTGGCTAAGCTAAATACTTTTGGCGAGAGAATTATTTTAGTTACACTGCACGCAATAGATGAGCTCTGAACTTGCCCTTTGGAGAGACGCTGCAGCTATAGTTTTGTAGCTACCTTTTGGAAACTTCTCACATCTTTGTTGTTATAGCGTATCTCCATTCTACCTATATCTAAACATCCTAGCTTTAAGAATGAGAAAGTTTCATCCTAGCTTTATCTAGTCACTTACTTAATCTATCTTGCTTCCATACTCTTAGGACACAAAAACAGAAAATCATGAATTTCAACCAAAATATTACTTCGTGTGCTCCAGCATGCTGTTTCCCTTAAATGACAATGAAAAAGGAATCCGAATATAAATTTTGAAGTTTCTAGCTCTTCTGTGTTGCGCCGATGATTTTTATGTAAAACGTCCAAATTTCGAAAACTGTTCAACTTACTAAACTGAAACTGATCACCTGATATGCTATTAACTTTTCAGTTTATTTACTTTACTTTTAAGGTATTGCACATCATTCGCGACGTCATAGCTAGTTACAGCGGACTAGGGTGGCACACAATGGAAAGCATATGAATTCTATATGGCGTGAGTAGGCTGCTTCCCTGCATCACCCTCTACTTACTTTTTTGAATGTAAATGAAAAAAATACAAAAAGGGAAGCAAAAGTACAGCTTAACTCCTTACTAAAATGGAAAACTTGAAATTTAAATATTTGGAAATATTTAAAAAAAACTTATTACCTACTCCAATTATTTAGATCGCTGGCATGCATGTTCACTGCCTCTTAAAGCAAAATTACAAAACTTATAAGAACATCTATAAAACACGTAAATTGCAAGTCTACAAAAATCATGGTACTAATGCCTAGCATATTAAATTTTTCATAAAACGCGTATTAATTGGACTGCCTAGAAAATTACGTAAAAGTTTAAGTAGTTTCGAAAATCAATGATACAGTTTGGCATACATATTGCCTCAAATACATAAACATGTAAAATTATGAAAATGTCTGGCTCAAGTTTCATTTAATTTGGTGAAAATCTTAAACCTATTAAATTGTCTGTAGATTTTTTACATTCATAGGTACAAAGCAAATGACATAGTTATTCTTGTTACATTTAATAAATAATGAAATCTTAGCAGTCTACACGTGAAAGAGAATTTCACAAATCAAAACACTTCCACTTTTACATACGTTGTTACAGCCGCTTTGGCTGGCATTCTGCATTTCGATTCATAAGGGTAGAGGCGGGAGTTGCTATGGTGTGCGTTCTTCACGTCCACTCTATACTACAACGAGGAAAGGGGAGGGGTCACTGTGAGTTGTGTCCAAGTCACTCCACTCTTTCGCGCAGCTACTAGGCTGCCATTATCTGGTTTGTCCCGTAGAACACACAAAAAGGGTGCCTCAGACTCCATTCACTTATTAACTAGGGGAGGGTCACAATGAAATGGGGATATATACATTTTACCTCTCACTCGTTACTGAAACAAAGTTAAGAGAACGGTTTTCTATTTCAATCTCATGGTCACTTTACTGTAATTAAATCGGTAAACAAATGGCTCAATACGCCATTAATAATCTATTAAAGAAAATTTTGGGCCCAAGGCATACAATCATGAACCCTTTAAATTTCAAATTATTATTTCTGGGCCGGAACACTGAATCAATGCTCGGTACATTCCGGACTCATCTGCATTTATTTACAGGCGGACTCATCGTCAATTACATCATTCTTAGAGATGGTATGAGTATACCTAATTATTAGTTGTCATTCTTAGCTTTTCTGTAAATTTGAGTAACTTGTGGTAATAGGAGTACAATTGCTGAGTCTTCAAAACACACTGTGATTAGTCGATTACTACATTTTCTTACTGGTCCTTCGCTGCTGTGTCAGTTCCACATTTCATTGAAGTTTAATTATGCTGAGCTGTTAATAATGTTTCACGCCTGCAGTTGTGTTATTCAGTTACGTTGCTAGTGTTTGTACTTATGTAATACTCACTCTGTTAACAATTTAAAGCACAGGATAGCACATTGATTTCACTTCTATGGTGTATTGCAGCTGATCAGTTTGCTCACGTGGCAATTCATTTCCACTCGATCGGATGCTGAAACCACAGGTATTGTTTGTTCAGTAAGAAAAGAGCTAATTCTGAGGGGGGGAGGGTGGGAAGGGGGGAGGGGGGGTACAGGGTATAGAAGAGGTAAGCTCCGCCCACCAGTACACAGCATATTGGCGGGGTAATAAGTCGCGCTAACGTTACGCAGTTCCGGCAACACTCTGGCATCCACATAAAAGTTGTGCTCCAAGCGGTATACACAATGCCATCTATTAGCTGCAGCAGCAACTGTTAATGCTGCGCATATACTAGCGCAAAAGCGGACAGTGGTACAATAAAAGATTGCACGATACGTGAAATTATTTATGTGTAAATTATTTATGTGAAATCGAAAGTTTCATATTGAATGATACTGCCTATTGCTACTAATTTCGTAACAATTCTCTTGGACAATTTGGCATTATACAGAACTAGTAGAAAAACTTACATTGTGGCAATAAAAAGAGAAGGAATAAATTTTGAAAATTTATTGACAATTGTTACACTGTATTGTACCCTCAAATACATCACTCAGAATCAGTTTCATTGTACTCCTCTTCTGTGTGTGCTTCATGTTCGTCGCTACTGTCCGTTTCGGCAGTGTTAATAATGATATCATCTATTGTTAGTTCAGTTACATCATCACGCCTCCAATTTTCTTCTTCTAGTTGTTGGGGATCTTCTTGCAGTACCATTCATAGTCATTAGCAGTTACAGACAAAAGGGATTCACTTGCTGTCGCAAAAAGGTTAACTTTGGACATGTACCCTGAAATATTGCGCTCCCTAAACAACCGTTTTAATTTCGCCCATGCCAGTTCTACCGCACTCAAATCACAATTGTAGGGAGGCAAGCGTACAACCATGTGGCCTTTCTCATTTGTCATTTCGTCAATAAAATACGGTTTTTTAGAAGGTCTATGCTCTTGTACTAAAGCGAACAGAACCTGCTTTCTCATGCTCTCATTACAGGCGACACGCTTATGTTGAAGCCATTCCAACTCCTTCACTTTGGTGCCATACCGTGTGGGTGTTTTCTCAACCTGTCTGTTGTGGTATGAAGCGATGTCCATCATAATTACCGACTTCGGAGGAAGTTTCGGGAGCACCATGCTTCAAAACCGTCTTTCAAAACTTCCTGTATTTATCTGACTATGGTAGTCACCTTTAGTAGATTTAGCCCAAAATTTTAGTTCGGCTTCCCTGACAAATCCCTTCCTTGACTCAACGTTTCCAATAATCAGTCTTTTGGAGGACGTTCCCCAATCCACAACGCCGAAAATATCACTCTTCTGCAAACATTTACCTAGTGTCATATTGCTGTCGATCCACGTTTCATCCAAATAGAGTATTTCTGTGGCTGCTTCCCTCAGATGTTTCATTTCCACAATGAAACACGACTGCTAATCAATAATGTCTGCAAGTTCTATCAGTTGTTGTTGTGGCTGTGGTCTTCA
The DNA here is from genome assembly GCF_023897955.1 of Schistocerca gregaria. Classification (NCBI taxonomy): domain Eukaryota; kingdom Metazoa; phylum Arthropoda; class Insecta; order Orthoptera; family Acrididae; genus Schistocerca; species Schistocerca gregaria. Next base: position 862,975,089 of record NC_064931.1, on the reverse strand, counting down.
GTCCTGAGACTGGTTTGATGCAGCTCTCCATGCTACTCTATTTTGCGCAAGCTTCTCCATCTCCCAGTACCTACTGCAACCTACATCCTTCTCAATCTGCTTAGTGTATTCATCTCTTGCTCTCCCTCTACGATTTTTACCCTCCACGCTACACTCCAATACTAAATTGGTGATCCCTTGATGCCTCAGAACATGTCCTACCAACCGATCCCTTCTTCTGGTCAAGTTGTGCCACAAACCTCTCTTCTCCCCAATCCTATTCAATACTTCCTCATTAGTTATGTGATCTACCCATCTAATCTTCAGCATTCATCTGTAGCACCACATTTCAAAATCTTCTACTCTCTTCTTGTCCAAACTATTTATCCTCCATGTTTCATTTCCATACATGGCTACACTCCATAAAATGCTTTCAGAAATGACTTCCTGACACTTAAATCTATACTTGATGTTAACAAACTTCTCTTCTTCAGAAACGCTTTCCTTGCCATTGCCAGTCTACATTTTATATCCTCTCTACTTCGACCATCATCAGTTATTTTGCTCCCCAAATAGCAAAACTCCTTTAGTACTTTACGTGTGTCATTTCCTAATCTAATTCCCTCAGCATCACCCGACTTAATTCGACTACATTCCATTATCCTCGTTTTGCTTTTGTTGATGTTGATCTTATATCCTCATTTCAAGACACTGTCCATTCCATTTAATTGCTCTTCCAAGTCCTTTGCTGTCTCTGACAGAATTACGATGTCATCGGCGAACCTCACAGTTTTTATTTCTTCTCCATGGATTTTAATACCTACTCCGATTTTTCTTTTGTTTCCTTTACTGTTTGCTCAATATACAGATTGAATAACATTGGGGAGAGGCTACAAACATGTCTTACTCCCTTCCCAACCACTGCTTCCCTTTCATGTCACTCGACTCTTATGACTGCCATCTGGTTTCTGTACACATTGTAAATAGCCTTTTGCTCCCTGTATTTTACCCCTGCCACCTTTAGAATTTGAAAGAGAGTATTCCAGTCAAAATTGTCAAAAGCTTTCTCTAAGTCTACAAATGCTAGAAATGTAGGTTTGTCTTTCCTTAATCTATCCTCTAAAATAATTCGTAGGGTCAGTACTGCCTCACATGTTCCATTTGTCTGTAAGGAATTCGTGTTAGTATTTTGCAGCTGTGGCTTATTAAACTGATTGTTCGGTAATTTTCACATCTGTCAACACTTGCTTTCTTTGGGATTAGAATTAATATATTCTTCTTGAAGTCTGGGGGTTTTCACCCATTTCATACATCTTGCTCACCAGCTGGTAGAGTTTTGTCATGACTGGCTCTCCCAAGGCCGTCAGTAGTTCCAATGGAATGTTGTCTACTCCAGGGGCCTTGTTTCTACTCAGGTCGTTCAGTGTTCTGTCAAACTCTTCATGCAGTATCATATCTCCCATTTGATATTCATCTACATCCTCTTCCATTTCCATAATATCGTCCTCAAGCACATCGCTCTTGTATAGACCCTCTATCTACTCCTTCCACCTTTCTGCTTTCCCTTCTTTGCTTAGAACTGGGTTTCTATCTGAGCTCTTGATGTTCATACAAGTGGTTCTCGTATCTCCAAAGGTCTCTTTAATTTTCCTGTAGGCAGTATCTATCTTACCCCTAGTGAGAGAAGCCTCTACAACCTTACATTTGTCCTCTAGGCATCTCTGCTTAGCGATTTTGCACTTCCTGTCGATTTCATTTTTGAGACGTTTGTATTCCTTTTTGCCTGCTTCATTTACTACACTTTTATATTTTCTCCTTTCATCAATTAAATTCAATATTTCTTCTGTTACCCAAAGATTTCTACTAGCCCTCGTCTTTTTACCTACTTGATCCTCTGCTGCCTTCACTACTTCATCCCTCAAAGCTACCCATTCTTCCTCTACTGTATTTGTTTCCCCCATTCCTGTCAATTGTTCCCTTATGCTCTCCCTGAAACTCTGTACATCTACATCTACATGACTACTCTGCAATTCCCGTTTAAGTGCTTGGCAGAGGGTTCATCGAACCACAATCATACTATCTCTCTACTATTCCACTCCCGAACAGCGCGCGGGAAAAACAAACACCTAAACCTTTCTGTTCGAGCTCTGATGTCTCTTATTGTATTTTGATGATCATTCCTACCTATGTAGGTTGGGCTCAACAAAATATTTTCGCATTCGGAAGAGAAAGTTGGTGACTGAAATTTCGTAAAAAGGTCTCGCCGCGACGAAAAACGTCCATCCCAACTCGTGTATCATATCTGCCACACTCTCTCCCCTATAACGTGATAATACAAAACGAGCTGCCCTTCTTTGCACCCTCTCGATGTCCTCCGTCAATCCCACCTGGTAAGGATCCCACACCGCGCAGCAATATTCTAACAGAGGACGAACGAGTGTAGTGTAAGCTGTCTCTTTAGTGGACTTATTGCATCTTCTAAGTGTCCTGCCAATGAAACGCAACCTTTGGCTCGCCTTCCCGACAATATTATCTATGTGGTCCTTCCAACTGAAGTTGTTCGTAATTTTAACACCCAGGTACTTAGTTGAATTGACAGCCTTGAGAATTGTACTATTTATCGAGTAATCGAATTCCAACGGATTTCTTTTGGAACTCATGTGGATCATCTCACACTTTTCGTTATTTAGCGTCAACTGCCACCTGACACACCATACAGCCATCTTTTCTAAATCGCTTTGCAGCTGATACTGGTCTTCGGATGACCTTACTAGACGGTAAATTACAGCATCATTTGCGAACAACCAAAGAGAACTGCTCAGATTGTCACCCAGGTCATTTATATAGATCAGGAACAGAAGAAGTCCCAGGACGCTTCCCTGGGGAACACCTGATATCACTTCAGTTTTACTCGATGATTTGCCGTCTATTACTGCGAACTGCGACCTTCCTGACAGGAAATCACGAATCCAGTCGCACAACTGAGACGATACCCCATAGCTCCGCAGCTTGATTAGAAGTCGCTTGTGAGGAACGGTGTCAAAAGCTTTCCGGAAATCTAGAATTACGGAATCAACTTGAGATCCCCTGTCGATAGCGCCCATTACTTCGTGCGAATAAAGAGCTAGCTGCGTTGCACAAGAACGATGTTTTCTGAAATCATGCTGATTACGTGTCAATAAATCGTTCCCTTCGAGGTGATTCATAATGTTTGAATACAGTATATGCTCCAAAACCCTACTGCAAACCTACGTCAATGATATAGGTCTGTAGTTAAATGGATTACTCCTACTACCCTTCTTGAACACTGGTGCGACGTGCGCAATTTTCCAATCTGTAGGTACAGATCTATCGGTGAGCGAGCGGTTGTATATGAGTGCTAAGTAGGGAGCTATAGTATCAGCGTAATCTGAAAGGAACCTAATCGGTATACAATCTGGTTTAGTCAGTTTTTCAGGTCCCATCTCCATAAATTTCCATCTATTTGCAGTTTCTTCAGTTTTAATCTACAAGTCATAACCAAGAGATTGTGGTCAGAGTCCACATCTGCCACTGGAAATGTCTTACAATTAAAAACCTGGTTCCTAAATCTCTGTCTTACCATTATTAATCTATCTGATACCTTTTAGTATCTCCAGGGTTTTTCCATGTATACAACCTTGTTTCATCTATCTACATCTACATCCATACTCCGCAAGCCACCTGATGGTGTGTGGCGGAGGGTACCCTGAGTACCTCTATCGATTCTCCCTTCTATTCCAGTCTTGTATTGTACTTGGAAAGAAGGATTGTCAGTATGCTTCTGTGTGGGCTCTAATCTCTCTGATTTTATCCTCATGGTCTCTTCGCGAGATATACGTAGGAGGGAGCAATATACTGCTTGACTCTTCGGTGAATGTATGTTCTCGAAACTTTAACAAAAGCCCGTACTGAGCTACTGAGCGTCTCTCCTGCAGAGTCTTCCACTGGAGTTTATCTATCATCTCCGTAACGCTTTCGCAATTACTAAATGATCCTGTAACAAAGCACGCTGCTCTCCGTTGGATTTTCTCTATCTCTTCTATCAACCCTACCTGGTGTGGATCCCACACTGCTGAGCAGTATTCAAGCATTGGGCAAACAAGCGTACTGTAACCTACTTCCTTTGTTGTCGGATTGCATTTCCTTAGGATTCTTCCAATGAATCTCAGTCTGGCATCTGCTTTACCGACGATCAACTTTATATGATAATTCCATTTTAAATCACTCCTAATGCGTACTCCCAGATAATTTATGGAATTAACTGCTTCCAGTTGCTGACCTGCTATTTTGTAGCTAAATGATAAGGGACCTATCTTTCTATGAATTCGCATCACATTACACTTGTCTACATTGAGATTCAATTAGATTCAATTGCCATTCCGTGCACCATGCGTCAATTCGCTGCAGATCCTCCTGCATTTCAGTACAATTTTCCATTGTTGCAACCTCTCGATACACCACAGCATCATCTGCAAAAAGCCTCAGTGAACTTCCGATGTCATCCACCAGGTCATTTATGTATATTGTGAATAGCAACGGTCCTATGACACTCCCCTGCGGCACACCTGAAATCACTCTTACTTCGGAAGACTTCTCTCCATTGAGAATAACATGCTGCGTTCTGTTATCTAGGAACTCCTCAATCCAATCACACAATTGATCTGATAGTCCGTATGCTCTTACTTTGTTCATTAAACGACTGTGGGGAACTGTGTCAAACGCCTTGCGGAAGTCAAGAAACACGGCATCTACCTGTGAACCCGTGTCTAAGGCCCTCTGAGTCTCGTGGACGAATATTGCGAGCTGGGTTTCACACGACCGTCTTTTTCGAAACCCATGCTGATTCCTACAGAGTAGATTTCTAGTCTCCAGAAAAGTCATTATAATCGAACATAATACGTGTTCCAAAATTCTACAACTGATCGACGTTAGAGATATAGGTCTATAGTTCTGCACATCTGTTCGACGTCCCTTCTTGAAAACGGGGATGACCTGTGCCCTTTTCCAATCCTTTGGAACGCTACGCTCTTCTAGAGACCTACGATACACTGCTGCAAGAAGGGGGGCAAGTTCCTTCGCGTACTCTGTGTAAAATCGAACTGGTATCCCATCAGGACCAGCGGCCTTTCCTCTTTTGAGCGATTTTAATTTTTTCTCTATCCCTTTGTCGTCTACTTCGATATCTACCATTTTGTCAACTGTGCGACAATCTAGAGAAAGAAGCACAGTGCAGTCTTCCTCTGTGAAACAGCTTTGGAAGAAGACATTTAGTATTTCGGCCTTTAGTCTGTCATCCTCTGTTTCAGTACCATTTTGGTCACAGAGTGTCTGGACATTTTGTTTTGATCCACCTACCACTTTGACATAGGACCAAAATTTCTTGGGATTTTCTGCCAAGACAGTACATAAAACTTTACTTTCGAATTCATTGAAAGCCTCTCGCATAGCCCTCCTCACACTACATTTCGCTTCGCGTAATTTTTGTTTGTCTGCTAGGCTTTGGCTATGTTTATGTTTGCTGTGAAGTTCCCTTTGCTTCCGCAGCAGTTTTCTAACTCGGTTGTTGTACCACAGTGGCTCTTTCCCATCTCTTACGATCTTCCTTGGCACATACTCATCTAACGCATATTGTATCATGGTTTTGAACTTTGTCCACTGATCCTCAACACTATCTGCACTTGAGACAAAACTTTTGTGTTGAGCTGTCAGGTACTCTGTAATCTGCTTTTCGTCACTTTTGCTAAACAGATAAATCTTCCTACCTTTTTTAATATTTCTATTTACGGCTGAAATCATCAATGCAGTAACCGCTTTATGATCGCTGATTGCCTATTCTGCATTAACTGATTCAAATAGTTCGGGTCTGTCTGTCACCAGAAGGTCTAATATGTTATCGCCACGAGTCGGTTTTCTGTTTAACTGCTCAAGGTAGTTTTCAGATAAAGCACTTAAAAATATTTCACTGGATTCTTTGTCCCTGCCACCCATTATGAACGTTTTTGTCTCCCAGTCTATATCCGGCAAATTAAAATCTCCACCCAGAACTATAACATGGTGGGGAAATCTACTCGAAATATTTTCCAAATTATTCTTCAGGTGCTGAGCCACAACAGCTGCTAAGCCCGGGGGCCTATAGAGACATCCAATTACCATGTCTGAGCCTGCTTTAACCGTGACCTTCACCCAAATCATTTCACAATTCGAATCTCCGTCAATTTCCTTCGATACAATTGCACTTCTTATCGCTATAAACACGCCTCCCCCTTCACTGTCCATCCTATCTCTGCGGTATACATTCCAATCCGAGTTTAGAATTTCATTACTGTTTACATCTGGTTTCAGCCAACTTTCTGTTCCTAGTACTATATGGGCGTTGTGACCGTTTATTAATAAGAGCAGTTCAGGGACCTTTCTATAGACGCTCCTGCAGTTTACTATTAGCACATTAATATTGTTATTCCTTGTTGCATTTTGCCTACTCCTGCCTTGCCGCGTCTCAGGAGGCGTCTTGTCGGGCCTAGGGAGGGAATTCTCTAACCTAAAAAAACCCCATGTGCACTGCACACGTACTCCACTACCCTCGTAGCCGCTTCTGTCGTGTAGTGCACGCCTGACCTATTCAGGGGGACCCTACATTTCTCCACCCGATAGCGGTGATTCTTAAACCAAGTGTTACCTATGATTAAGTTGTGCTCTGTGCAAAATTCTACCAGGCGGCTTCCTCTTTCATTTCTTAGCCCCAATCCATAGTCACCTATTATGTTGCCTTCTCTCCCTTTTCCTACACTCGAATTCCAGTCACCCGTGCCTATTAAATTTTCGTCCCCCTTCACTATCTGAATAATTTCTTTTATTTCATCATACATTTCTTCAATTTCTTCATCATCTGCAGAGCTAGTTGGCATATAAACTTGTACTACTGTAGTAGGTGTGGGCTTCGTATCTATCTTGGCCACAATAATGCGTTCACTACGCAGTTTGTAGTAGCTTACCCGCATTCCTATTTTCCTATTGATTATTAAACCTACTCCTGCATTACCCCTATTTGATTTTGTATTTATAACCCTGTAGTCACCTGACCAGAAGTCTTGTTCCACCTGCCATCGAATTTCACTAATTCCCACTATATCTAACTTTAACCTATCCATTTAATTTTTTAAATTTTCTAACCTACCTGCCCAATTAAGGGATCTGACATTCCACGCTCCGATCTGTAGAACGCCAGTTTTCTTTCTCCTGATAATGACATCCTCTTGAGTAGTCCCTGCCTGGAGATCCGAATGGGGGACTACTTTAGCTCCGGAATATTTTACCCAAGAGGACGCCATCATCATTTAATCATACAGTAAAGCTGCATCCCCTTGGGAAAAATTACGGCTGTAGTTTCCCCTTGCTTTCAGCCGTTCGCAGTACCAACACAGCAAGGTCGTTTTGGTTATTGTTACAAGGCCAGATCAGTCAATCATCCAGACTGTTGCCCTTGCAACTACTGAAAAGGCTGCTGCCCCTCTTCAGGAACCACACGTTTGTCTGGCCTCTCAACAGACACCCCTCCGTTGTGCTTGCACCTACGGTACGCAAGCCTCCCCTCCAACGGCAAGGTCCATGGTTCATGGGGGAGGGGTGGGGCTCTAGCAGTAAAGACCGCTTATTTTGTACTTTTTGCCATGTAAATCCCATGGATAACAAAATATGCTGTAGTGAAGTAATACCCCACGTCCAGATGATCTTGTCTTGTAGTACAGGACGAAGTGTTGTCAGACTGGGAGCAATCCCCTGTACCATATAAAAATCTTCAATTGTTTGTTTTACGACAGTCCTGTCGAAATTATCCAACTGGATTTTTTCAGTAGAGAAATAAAAGAGAATTTTTTAAAAAAAGGTTAGAGAGTCAGACTGTAAGAATGTGTAGTTAGAAGTAACAAGGAGACATTTCCAGGGGAAGAATCTACTTTTTTAAAACACTTATAGAGTAGTGTTAGTTAGTGTAGTTGGTTATGGTACTGGGGTCGCACTATGCAGTCACATTTAACTTCACTGAGTGAAAATGATTATAACAGTCCTTGCTATTAATTTTAAACAAATTGTGGTGCAACAGGATTAATACCTGTCACCTTCAGTACAGCAATCAAGCACCATAACCGCTACACTACAAAGCAAATTGCGTAGATATGACTAATTTACAGCTTTAGACTCAGTTTTATATGCCTATTGGAGGACAAGAAATTCTTTTATACCATACAAACAAAACGACTACAGTAATTCAGAAATCGGTAAGGCAGATTCAAAGCAATGTCGAAATGAAAAACTTGAACTGAAATTTACCTTTTTTTGCCGGGAGTTTCTGGTGATTTTACAGCGTTGTCTTTAGAAAATCTACGTATCCTTTCACGGAACTGACGCTCACCCCTGTATAAGTAACTGTTCATGTTATTGGTTGCGAAAGAGGGTGGAGCAATTTTTTTTATTTTTGTTCTCTTCTTCGCAGCATTTAGCGACATGACTAATTATTTTTCTTTCTCGACTCCATAGTGTGCTACCCTTTGCTCTTCTCTGAGGAGTGGATGGAGTATTTGGCGTTGTCCGCGATGGGCCAGGAACCTCTTCGTCACTCATAATGCACTGTAAAACTTCACAAGGAACGTAGCGAAGCTCACCAGTCACTTTACAATGGCTACTCACGGTTCAGTATTACATATTACATCACTGAGATTGGCAGCGGCCAGAAGCTACATACAATTAAACCGAAGTGGACCGAATTTTAACGACAGAACTAGGGAGGCCTGGCTCTTCTTTTTGTGAACATGCAGTAGTATCTCTCAACTACCACTAAAGTGCATTAAGTAATCATGGATATATGTTATGCTAAATTCCTTAAACCTATAGGACATCATCAGCTGCTTTGTCTCATCTAACATAAGGGTACCTATGGTCGCATTCACCCCTCCAAGTCATAACCTTAATTCATGTAGGTGTGTCCCAGCAAACACCAAAATAATGGGCAGCTCCAACCTAATAAATACTTCAAGTATGTGTCCTTCACATCTCAACCACAGACACTATTCAATTCCATTATTATTGCCAAACCTTGCTGTACAAGGTGAGTTCATCATTACAACTTGTCTGCATATATTCCATAACACTAAGCAATCTCTTCTACTACTTACTAGTTAGCTCTAATGCAGACAATAGGTCTCATTGACACTTCAGCATCTGCTTACAAACGAATTTGTGTATCTTCATATTATTACTGTGGAACCATTTCCAATAAAACAACACCTTGTACTTATAATATTACCAAGGTTTTTCCTAAAACGTATATATACATACTTGTTACTCACATACATTTACGTCTTCATTACTTCATACGTATCCATTGTTTACTATAGTTCAATTCTTTTACCTTGGCGGCTCACGCATGCCTGCCCAGACGCGGGAGATTGCTGCATTGCCAGTTGTACACGCCATGAGAAGCAGCGCCATAGTACAGTATAGTTCGCAGACTTATGTTTAGGGGGGAGCGCACGGTTTATGAAGTAAAGCCACCACGGCCGCATTAACCCTTTCGATGCTACAGAGACGTGCTCCCCGCATTCCGCGCTGTGAGCGATTTTGTCACTGCACTGCTCGCCTGTGCACACACATGGTGTTCCGACTGCTTTGACACTCTTATCAGTCGATTCCACAAAAACTATTTGGCCCAAAAATTAGATTTTTACACATCTTCTTGACTGATACCTTCCTCTCATAAATGACTTAATTTTGTTTCGATGTTCAACGCAGTTATTATGCAGCATTAAATATAGTAAACCATTGCACGAAATTTTGAAGCGTTTGCAGAGGTAAAAGTCCATAGAGAATACTTTCCGTATGCTCGATTTTAGTTGCCACAATGTTGAGAATGAAATGTGGACAAGATACCTAAATTTCATATAAAATTTACTGTATAACAATATCTCATTTAATTGAAGTACCACATAGGTGTCGTATGTAATATTGAGAAATATTCCATCTTTCGCGACTGTAACAAACGTTTTATTTACACCGGGCACGTTTGGCTTTATTTTAAAGAATTTCAATCAATCAAAATGCAGTACACAAAATACATTAAACAAAACTGTCGACTTATAAAAACATTAGGACTTGAATATACCGTCTATCAGTGAAGTGCTCTGAGCTATGTCAAATATAATTTTTGTGTGTGGCACACAAAACAACATTTATTTGCTAAAACACTGACCAGCCGACACAAACGTTGAATATTGTGTTACCGCAGTACAAAACTACGAAAGGTGACTTGGCAATGGAGGAGACAAAATACTGTCCACTGAAGATGCTTCAAAAGAGAGAAACGCGTCTGGTCTAAATAATTCGCTTATTACAGTTGCAGAAGAGGAATATATTTCAATACGATTGTTAAAACTGCGACTGTGGAACCAAAACAAGAAAGAGAACATGAGTACCATTGTGTATGTGCCATTCCCTTCATTGATTGAAGTGCTTTAAAATAAAGCCAAACTTTTACCTCTGCAAACTCTTCAAAATTTCGTGCGTTGGTTTACTACATTTAATGCTACATAATAACTTTGTTGAACATCGGAACAAAATTAAGTCATTTATGGGGAGACGTTATCAGTCAAGAAGACGTGTAAAAATCAAATTTTTGGGTCAAATAGTTTTTGTGGAATCGACTGATAAGTGTGTCAAAGCAGTGGGAACACCATGTGTCTGCACAGACGAGCAGTGCAGTGATGACAAAATCGTGCACAGCGTTGAATGCGGGGAGCACGTGTCTGCAGCAGCGAAAGGGTTAATGAAGAGACAAAGCACTAGAAATTTCAAAAAAATTGCATTCAAGCGAATAAAATTCGTGTAGTATGGCACTTCAATATTGCTTTTAAATAAAGAAAATATTAAGCACCGCGCATCTTTTTTTGGAGTGTATATAAAGTTTTATTTACAATTTTTAACAATTACAGATCTTTACATCAAATGGTGTGCTTGATTATTGAACGGTTATATTCATTTTCTCGTTTTCTGTTCTGATTGTTCTTTGAGTAGTCTTTTGGTTGAGTTACAACACTTTTATTCACTGAGTGTCTTTCAGATAAATTATTTCCTGTCAGTTGTTTATGTCTTTTTAATTACAGACTTGTGTTACTTTGATTTTTTTGAATTTTTTGAATTTAAAATAAAATATTTTTTCATCTATGATATTGAAATTGACCTATTTTGACAAGTTCGCTATATGTTTGCCAAGGCGAAATATGGAATGACCAGAAACTTCTATGTGAGTAAATTCGTGAATGCAGGAGATTGTTAATGCACTGCATCAGGGTGGACGCAACAGTTTTCACGGAGTTTGGTGCAAAGAATGTCTAATGTTAAAATCATTTTTAGTGGCAGAGAGGCATGCTACGTTTAGGCATATGATGGGCCGAAATTTATATATATATGCACAGGCATAAACACAACAAAACAAAAAATCAAAAAACAAAAAATCAAAAAACAAAAAATCAAAAAACAAAAAAAGATGAGGGAAAGGAAAAACGTACCTAGAGCGAGAGAGAGAGAGAGAGAGAGAGAGAGAGAGAGAGAGAGAGAGAGAGAGAGAACTTCTTTGTATCCTTTGCACTAAATTATTCGCTGATCATTTCCTTTTGCCTGCTTTATTTGGCTATTGGCACTGCTACACATACACACTTTTACTTTGCGCACATTTCGCAAACGCTTTCCGCACTGCACTACTCTTGCCCGGGGGCTTTGGAGGAATCGGTGGGCGACGTCCTCAGCGACTGGAGTGTGGGTGTTGTGGGAGGGCGTCGGTCACGTCGTGTTGAAGGCGTCTCGGAAGGCGGCGTCCAGCGGGACCTGCAGGAAGTTCTGGTAGGTCTCACAGTACTTGGAGCGTTGTTTGGCCCTCCTGTGTTCCTCCCACAGGTCCGTGAGGAACTGCGCCTTGTCGGTCGACCGTTTGCTGACGATGGCGTGTGCCGTCATGGCGATGATCCACACTGTGGCCAGGCGTTTTGCGTTGGGGAAAGGCTTCGCGTCCGGGGCAGTGACAGCTGTGACATGTATCGCCCTCTCGTCGGTTGTGTTGATGTGGGCGATCATTCTTCTCGCTGTCGCCCATATTTCCCCGGTCTCTCTGCAACCAAAACGATGCTCGACGGTATCGGTCTGGTTGCAGAGGATTGAACTCATAACCTTTCGCGTAGAAATCCAACACCTTCACCGTTACACTGCCGCAGCTCGTATGTGTACGTCACTCCTACAGAGGTATAGAACGTCACGCAAAATATTGCCAAACACTGTTGGTATGACTGAATATTCACGCTTCGTCGAAGTACAATAGGAAATAAACAATTACCTCTGTTATTTATTGCGAAAAAGCGGTTCGCGAGATTGATACAAACACCTTTCCTTGCTATCGCCTGAAGTAGGAGTCTTATTTCTTGTTTGGTTTAATTAATTAATAGAATATGAAGCAATTGGTATAAAGAATGCTTTTTCCATACTTTCAATAAAAGAAAGTCTGCTATCTAGACATTGCTTTTGTTCTATTACTTTATTTATGACTGATCATTTCTAAAACTGAAGACACTCGTCCATGCTCTGCACTGCAGTCGAGATCTGGCAAATTCGTTCTCTGTTCATTGTCTGACTGTGTTTTGTGACGTCAAATGCGCAGAAAGAACCTAAACTCGGACGCCAACATAAATGATGCGCACTTTAGTTCCTATTAGGTTTGTCACATCCAGTAGTTTCTTCACCAATCGGTGGATAGAATAGTTACAGAACTCATAGTTTGTTACTGGCAATATTTGCAAAATTTGTTACGGGAATAAGAAATTGAAATCTTGTGAGTAGGAAAGATGGAGAATGAGCGAGACCTTAAAAGGGGGAAAGACGATCTCACACAGGCTGGGACTGCACAGCTACCATACTGTGTATAGGTTACAGAACAACCTCCCCCCTACAGTATTCATTGGCTTATTATTGGCTTGATAGCCATATCTGAAAATTTTCGTATTTGAAAGAAGGGGTCGAAACTTTGGTGGATAGGAAAGATGAAGAATGAGTGAGACCTGAAATGGGGAAAGAAGATTTCACACAGCTGGGACTGCACAGGTGCCACACTGTGTAGAGGTTACAGAACAACGTCCTCCCTACAGAATTCATTCACTACCTATGAATTTCTTTAATCGATCACGTTTCTGAGACCTAATTCTTTTTTACTCTTCGGGTACTGCAGCCTATACGCATTTGCATGCAGTTTTCCTATAGTCCTGAAAGATCCTCAGTGTACAAATATGAATTTCTTTGTTTCTGCCTCTGCTGTGTTCAACCTACCTTTACTAAGATCAACATCTTCATCCCAATACCTTCTATTTTCCAGCACTCGTATAGGCAGTTCCCAAGTCTCGACATTAGTTTCTGCCTCTGCTGTGTTCAACCTACCTTTACTAAGATCAACATCTTCGTCCCAATACCTTCTATTTTTCAGCACTCATATAGGCAGCTCCCAAGTCTCGAGATTAATTACTATGGGTTTGTCAATAAATGGTAGCGTAACTACCATTTTTAACTGGCTTCTTTCAAAGCCAACACCACCCTGACACTTTGACAAGAAATCTATGCCAATTAGAACGTCGATACTGAGATTGTTCCCTATTAAGCATGAATGATCAATTACATTACCATTAACATTGAAATGAAATGTCGTGTGACAAGGGCCTCCCATCGGGTAGACCGTTCGCCTTAAAGGGCAGCAAAGCTTCTTGCTTTACCGTTTTTGACACCTTGCCAGTAGCACCAATTACCTCAGTCCTGATACCCTCATTACTGTAAGCTTATCGTAACTAGGTAATGCATCAAAGAAGGACTGAGACAACGCACTCAACTCACTGCCACTGTCTAAAAGACAATGTACATTGATACCTAATATATTTACTAGTATTATATGGTGGCTTATTTTAGGTTGTATAGGTGGTTTCTCAAATTCATCCAACAATTCCTTTTGGATTTGTCTCCAGCTAAAGTGATCGACATTTGTCATCCTTACATTTAGATCAAGGTGTGTAAGTGTTTCCTGAACTACATTCTCAGCTGCCTTTTCCAGTCGGTCTACTAATTTCAAATCAAAACACCACACGACTTCATTGCATTTAGTTTGCTGAACGTGATCTAAATTATTGTGGTCGGAGCGACTCTGCGCCTCCAAACAGGGCATAACACTAGTTCCAGCCAAACCACTTTCATTATTATCGTCGGGTTCCTTCTCAAGTGATAACTGGTCACAGCCACTCGGTTCATCGACCCACAACAGGCTACCCTCTACATTTTCGCTTACCTCCTGCCCTAAATCTATCAGCAGAGTGTCAACATCCTGCACAGACACTTTAGATAAGAGCACATCACTCTCATCGTAGATATAAGCATGAATTTCTTTTACTTCTTCACCTGACAATTCAGTACTTTGTAGCTCTTCCCCAACGTTACGTTGCTGCACTTTCTCTTGCTCTTCCCACTTAGAAAGCGTCTCTAACATGGTATCAACTAAATAGTGTGAGTTGTTTAATATTTCTGCTGTATCATTGGAGGCTACTGACTCATCATCCGAATGCTCGGTTTGAGTATTTTGATCTGTCTTACCAATTGCTCTAATTACTGGCTTAGGAAAAGTAACCGCCTGGTGAGCACCAGTGTCCTCATAGACGGGAACTAGTTTCCCTGCCTTTGCCAACTGCTGTTTCCCTAATTGCCATTAATATTAACTGGAACAGCATTGCTTTCAGCACTATTGTTTACCTGCACATTTTCGTTACGAACAAAATTACTATCATCGGGTTGACATTGTTAGCTATGGTTATTGTTTCTCCATTTCCTACCTTTCTTAGGATGGCGAACACCTACTGTTGGGATGTTTACATTGCCATTCTGCTCATTCTTAAAATTACTGTCAGTGCTACTATTATTTTTATTATTACGTGCTCTCCCCCCAAGAACCATGGACCTTGCCGTTGGTGGGGAGGATTGCGTGCCTCAGCAATACAGATAGCCGTACCGTAGGTGCAAGCACAACAGAGGGGTGTCTGTTGAGAGGCCACACAAACATGTGGTTCCTGAAGAGGGGCAGCAGCCTTTTCAATAGTTGCAGGGGCAACAGTCTGGATGACTGACTGATCTGGCCTTGTAACACTAACCAAAACGGCCTTGCTGTGCTGGTACTGCGAACAGCTGAAAGCAAGGGGAAACTACGGCTGTAATTTTTCCCGAGGGCATGCAGCTTTACTGTATGGTTTAATGATGATGGCGTCCTCTCGGGTAAAATATTCCGGAGGTAAAATAGTCCCCCATTCGGATCTCAGGGCAGGGACTACTAAGGAGGACGTCGTTATCAGGAGAAAGAAAGCTGGCGTTCTACGGATCGGAGTGTGGAATGTCAGATCCCTTAATCGAGCAGGTAGGTTAGAAAATTTAAAAATGGAAATGGATGGGTTAAAGTTAGATATAGTAGGAATTAGTGAAGTTCGGTGGCAGGAGGCACAAGACTTTAGGTCAGACGAATACAGGGTTATAAATACAAAATCGAAAAGGGGTAATGCAGGAGTAGGTTTAATAATGAATAAAAAAATATGAGTGCGGGTAAACTACTACAAACAGCATAGTGAACACATTACTGTAGCCAAGACAGACACGAAGCCCATGCCTGGTACAGTAGTACAAGTTTATATGCCAACTAGCTCTGCAGATATCTAAGAAATATATGATGCAATAAAAGAAATTATTCAGATAGTGAAGGGAGACGAAAGCTTAATAGTCATGGGTGACTGGAATTCGGTAGTAGGAAAAGGGAGAGAAGGAAACGTAGTAGGTGAATATGGATTGGGGCTAAGAAATGAAAGAGGAAGCCGCCTGGTAGAATTTTGCACAGAGCACAACTTAATCATAGCTAACACTTGGTTCAAGAATCATAAAAGAAGGCTGTATACATGGAAGAAGCCTGGACATAGCTTACATAATGGTAAGACAGAGGTTTAGGAACCAGGTTTTAAATTGTAAGACATTTCCAGGGGCAGATGTGGACTCTGACCACAATCTATTGGTTATGACCTGTAGATTAAAACTGAAGAAACTGCAAAAAGGTGGGAATTTAAGGAGATGGGACCTGAAAAACTGACTAAACCAGAGGTTGGACAACGGTTTCAGGGAGAGCATAAGGGAACAATTGACAGGAATGGGCGAAATAAATACAATAAATACTGTAGAAGAAGAATGGGTAGCTTTGAGAAATGAAGTAGTGAAGGCAGCAGAGGATCAAGTACGTAAAAAGACGAGGGCTAGTAGAAATCCTTGGGTAACAGAAGAAATATTGAATTTAATTGATGAAAGGAGAAAATATAAAAGTGCAGTAAATGAAGCAGGCAAAAAGGAATACAAACGTCTCAAAAATGAAATTGACAGGAAGTGCAAAATGGCTAAGCAGGGATGGCTAGAGGACAAATGTAAGGATGTAGAGTCTTATCTCACTAGGGGTAAGATAGATACTGCATAGGGACCTTTGGAGAAAAGACAACCACTTGTATGAATATCAAGAGCTCAGATGGAAACCCAGTTCTAAGCAAAGAAGGGAAAGCAGAAAGGTGGAAGGGGTATGTAGAGGGTCTATACAAGGGCTATGTACTTGAGGACAATATTATGGAAATGGAAGAGGATGTAGATGAATATGAAATGGGAGATACGATACTGCGTGAAGAGTTTGATAGAGCACTGAAAGACCTGAGTAGAAACAAGGCCTCGGGAGTAGACAACATTCCATTGGAACTACTGACGGCCTTGGGAGAACCAGTCCTGACAAAACTGTACCATCTAGTGAGCAAGATGTATGAAACAGGCGAAATACCCTCACACTTCAAGAATATAATAATTCCAATTTCAAAGAAAGCAGGTGTTGACAGATGTGAAAATTACCGAACAATTAGTTTAATATGTCACGGGATGCAAAATACTAACACGAATTCTTTACAGACGAATGGAAAAACTAGTAGAAGCTGACCTCGGGGAAGATCAGTTTGGATTCCGTAGAAATACTTGAACACGTGAGGCAATACTGACCTTACGACTTATCTTAGAAGAAAGATAAGGTTCCTGGGTTCGATTCCCGGCGGGGTCAGGGATTTTTTTTAAAAGCTGAAATAACAATACTAATAGTATAAATATATACAACACATTTGTTACTATTAAAAAAATCGTCAATGGAGAAGAAGGAGTTGGCCACTAGTGAGTCTTTCAGGCTCCTTTTAAACTGATCTCTATTTGTAACTAAATTTTTTATGTTTGCTGGCAAATTATTGAAGATGAGTGTTCCTGAGTAGTGGACCCCTTTTTGAACTAAAGTAAGTGCTTTTAAGTCCTTGTGCAGATCATTTTTGTTCCTGGTATTGTATGTATGAACTGAGCTGTTTGTTGGTAAAAGAGATATATTATTTAGGACAAATTCCATTAAGGAGTAAATATAATGAGAAGCAGTAGTTAGTATACCCAGTTCTTTGAAGAGCTTTCTACAAGACGTCCGTGAGTTTACTCCACAAATAATACGTATTACACGCTTTTGGACTCTGAAAACTTTTGTTTGACTTGAAGAGTTACCCCAAAATATTATACCATATCACATTATGGAATGAAAGTAGACGAAGTTTGCAAGCTTTTTCACTTTTATGTCGCCTATGTCTGCTGACATTCGAATTGCAAATACAGATTTGTTGAGGCGTTTCTGCAGTTCTGTGTTGTGCTCCTCCCAACTGAATTTATTATCAAGTTGTAATCCCAGGAATTTAAGACTGTCGACCTCTTCTATCTGCTCTTCTTCGTACTTTATGCATATGCTGGGTGGAAAGATCTTACAGGTTCTGAATTGCATATAGTGAGTCTTTTCGAAGTTTAGTAACAGTGAGTTGGCTTTAAACCATTTATTAATATCTATGAAAATATCATTAGCAGATCTTTCTAGAACTACACTCGACATACTATTTATTGCAATATTTGTGTCATCTGCAAACAAAACGAATAGGTATTAAAACCCGTGGAGAAGAAATAAAAACTTTGAGGTTCGCCGATGATATTGTAATTCTGTCAGAGACAGTAAAGGACTTGGAAGAGCAGTTGAGCGGAATGGACGGTGTCTTGAAAGAAGGATATAAGGTGAACATAAAAAAAACTAGGATAATGGAATGTAGTCTAATTAAGTCGGGTAATTCTGAGGGAATTAGATTAGGAAATGAGACACTTAAAGTAGTAAAGAGTTTTGCTATTTGGGGTGCAAAATAAATGATGATGGTCGAAGTAGAGAGGATATAAAACGTAGACTGGCAATGGCTGGGGAATCGTTTCTGAAGAAGAGAAATTTGTTAACATCGAGTATAGATTTAAGTGTCAGGAAGTCGTTTCTGAAAGTATTTGTGTGGAGTGTAGCCATGTATGCAAGTGAAACATGGACGATAAATAGTTTGGACAAGAAGAGAATAGAAGCTTTTGAAATGTGGTGCTACAGAAGAATGCTGAAGATTAGATGGGTAGATCACATAACAAATGAGGAAGTATTGAATAGGATTGGGGAGAAGAGAAGTTTGTGGCACAATTTGATTAAAAGAAGGGATCTGTTGGTAGGACATGTTCTGAGGCATCAAGGGATCACCAATTTAGTATTGGAGGGCAGCGTGGAGGGTAAAAATCGTAGAGGGAGACCAAGAGATGAATACACTAAGCAGATTCAGAAGGATGTTGCAGTAGGTACTGGGAGATGAAGAAGCTTGCACAGGATAGAGTAGCATGGAGAGCTGCATCCAACCAGTCTCAGCACTGAAGACCACAACAATTATTACGTGCCTGCTCCTCATTGGCAGTAACACGCTCCAAATATTCAAGGAAACGGTCAAGATTGTCTTTAGGGGCGGATATGATTCTAGTTTGCCAATTCCATGGCAATTTAGCTTCAAGACCTAGAACTATGATTTCAAGTTTCAGCTTTTTCGTCAAATGTGGCAGATTTGAAATCCAAGATCTGGCTAACTCTTTGATAGATTCCTTCCGTTTCCCACTCCAAAATTCTTTCAGCACCTCATTCTGCTTATGACTAGACCAGTATTCATTAATGAAAGCTGTCTTAAATTCCGCGTATGTGCTACACTTCAACATGACATCAGCTGACCAACGCATGGTATCACCTGCCAAGTGACTTCTAACAAATGAAATTTTCTCGTGTTCAGACCACACTGACGGAAACACATCTTCAAAATCGTTCCAGAAATATAGCGGATGGACATTTTTGTCTGGATCGAACCGTAAGAACTGCCGACACCCGATAAAAGCGGCGATTTCAGCTACAACGTGTTGTACACTACTGTTACCAGAAGCTACTTTACTCTCAATTTTAGTTATTCTAGTGCTAATGGTTTTTACTTTCATTTCGACACTACCTACTCTTTGCACAACATGAGTAGTATCAGTCTTAATGGCTTCTACCCTTGTGTCACGTACGTTCACTTTTAAATTAACATCTTTAAATCTATCTGAGCACAGTTCAGATTCCGTCTCTATCTTTTCTGTTAACTTTTTCTCCAGTTTCGCATCTTCCTTTTGGAAGTCTTTGCGAACCTCAGAAACTTCGGACTTAACCGTTTTATGCAACTCAGATAATTTCTGAGCAACCTTTACCTTAATACCAGCATGGTTGGAATCAATCTTATAATTTAAACTGCCCAGATCTGCTTTGTGTTCAGCTTTAAAATCCTCTTTCAACTTATTGCAGCCAGCTTTGAAGGAAGTCTCTAATTCTGCTTTAGTGGATTCTAATTCATTGTCCATTATCTCAAATCTTTTATTAAAATTATTTTGGCTGGCCAAAATTCTGTTATCTGAATCCTCTTTCAACTAAATGCAGCCAGCCTTGAAAGTATTTTCCATTACCTCAAATCGTTTATTCAAATTAGTTAGGCTGGCTGATATTGCATGCAGTATTACATTTAAATCAATTGCCCCGGAGTCTTTGCGTTGCTCATTAGCTGGTTTCTTATCATATTCAGGTGACATAAAACTAGACCCAATACCAGAATCATCAAAACTAAATGAAACATCTGATTGATCTGTTATATTCAACTTCTCCTTTTTAAACATTACCACCTCTGATGACTGTTTCATTTTTAAATAATGAAAGAAACTATCATCTGATAAATTAACAATCTCTGATTTCTGCTTTACTACAGGTGTTTCTGTTATTGAATCATTGCCTCTTTTGACATTATTGTCAGGAGACAATGGTGCGGATGTCACTTTAACATCACTATTTTCAAGCAAATTTACATTTGTACCGCTGTCTGGATTTGCACTTTCTTCATCAGGCATTGGTTCTGATTTAATTTTAACCTCAGATTCTTTTAGCGGTTCCATCGCCGACAGTCTTTTAGCGAAGGTTAGTAAAAAGTTGAACAGCTTTTCACTTAACTTGGTTCCTTCTGCACGACATATGGAGATTCTGGGGCGGCGTACTAGGATTACTGACGCGGCGCAGCGCCTTGAACTGCAGACGGCACCTCAACAGCTGCTGTGTGTGTGTCCCGTAGCAGCAGACGCTGCTCCACCCGCAACAGAAGACTGCAGTGGGGCGAGACTGGCTTCTTGCGATGCCGGCGGCACAGCTAGATTCAGCGACAGCTTCGTCAATCCAGAGCGTTGTAATCCTAGGCGTCATTAATCCATTTGCGTCGTCAATGTGCACACCTAACACTGTTTATCACTGTTCCATTGTTCAGCTGCGTGTCGCATTTCACTCTCGAATACGAATAACTAAAATCACTTTCACTCAGTTTAACGGTGTGATTCCCGGCCGATTAGCACCATATGTGGGGCGGCGGGTGGAAAATTTAAATTTCTGTTGTATTGTATTGTTGTCGTTCTCAACACAGTCTCTCTAACTACAATGTTGGCAACCAGAAAGTGATTAGCAAAAATGTGATGCCTGTAATTGAAGTTCACTATGCCCACTCTGATGGAGAAATCAAGTTATTGATCACAGAAGTTCATTACTCTGAGGATTTTGGATGATATCTGGGATTCATAGAAAATGCAGCTTACTATAAGAATTTTCACTATATTCTGAAAACGATAAAGCGTAAAGTTTCAAATAAATATTTAACCAAGTAATGGTACTATCAGCTGTAGTACTATCAGAGCTGTTCAGAGTCTATTGTGCGGATCCTATTATCCCTAGATAACGAAGCTGTTCAATAACAGTTATCGATCTATATGTCCAAAGTGAATGCTCGCCAAAATTTCATGTTAATATTCATTAAATGGCACGCTAGAAATGACAGAAAGTCTGTCCTGAACCTCTTATTCCTATAGCCGCAGTGCGGACCGCTCAAGGTTCAGTCGACAACATTTGCCTTCTTGACAAGCCGCTGGGCTAGCAGAACACCACTTCAAGTTACTAAATAATTAACTGCTTCATTCGCTTAAGGCCAATGAAACTCTCTATTTAACTGTGCTATCAGCACACAGGTAAGTATCTGTAATAAAATTCTGATGTGGCTAAGCTAAATACTTTTGGCGAGAGAATTATTTTAGTTACACTGCACGCAATAGATGAGCTCTGAACTTGCCCTTTGGAGAGACGCTGCAGCTATAGTTTTGTAGCTACCTTTTGGAAACTTCTCACATCTTTGTTGTTATAGCGTATCTCCATTCTACCTATATCTAAACATCCTAGCTTTAAGAATGAGAAAGTTTCATCCTAGCTTTATCTAGTCACTTACTTAATCTATCTTGCTTCCATACTCTTAGGACACAAAAACAGAAAATCATGAATTTCAACCAAAATATTACTTCGTGTGCTCCAGCATGCTGTTTCCCTTAAATTACAATGAAAAAGGAATCAGAATATAAATTTTGAAGTTTCTAGCTCCTCCGATGATTTTTACGTAAAACGTCCAAATTTCGAAAACTGTTCAACTTACTAAACTGAAACTTATCACATTATTATTTTAGCATCGCCCCTGAAATGCTATTAACTTTTCAGATTATTTACTTTACTTTTAAGGTATTGCGCAACATCATAGATAGTTACAGCGGACTAGGGTGGCACAGAATGGAAAGCATATGAATTCTATATGGCGTGAGTAGGCTGCTTCCCTACAAGTTGAACTGTAGAATTCACTACCACAGTAGTAAAAGTAAAGCCTTCCGTATACTGGTTTCCTGTGAGTCCTGTCTACACTTCTGAATGGAGTTTTATATTTGGATGCAATAGTTGCTGGTGAACGTTAGGTAGGGAATTGAAAATCTCGACTCAGTAACAAACTGTACTACAGCTCATGGACCACATATATAACTTATAACAATATTCAATGTTTCAACATGTATAAACCAGTAAAAATATTAACTGTAGCTTGTCAGAATATGGGTACAATACTTTACTTGCTTACAGGAAATCATCTTTCAGTACATTACGGTAGCAAATTCTAGATCCTTGTAGCTCATTTTGCTGAGGGTCTTAACGTCAGTGTCGGCTGCTCTTTTGGATTGCTCTCCTCTTACAAACATTTTTTGTATTACATGAGGAGTTATGAGTGTCAAAAGATAACTATACGTTTCCAAATCCACCCTCAAATAATTGCGCCAATCGTTGTTGAGGTGTGTGTCAAAAAATGGAAAAGATCGTATGGCATCATTTGGCTGAAAGGCCCCTATTCGGGGAGGTTCGGCTGCCAATTGCAGGTCTTACAGGGTGTCCGAAAAGTCTTTCCCTAATTACACAAATTGATAACTCAGACTAGAAGTAAGATACAAATATGAAACTGGTGTCTAATTGTTTATAAACTATCAAAGTTTTTTTTCACACATCAGTAAACTCCCACATGAGCAGCCTTGGTAGCACGTAGCACATCTAGGCGATTTTCAGTTTCCATCCACACATTAGTCAACATCACTGGAGGGATCGATTCAATGACTGTGGTTATCCGTTGCCACAGGGTTTCAAGATCTGATACACGTGTTCAGTAGACCTCGTCCTTGACATAACCCCATAAAAAGAAGTCTAATAGGGTTATGTCAGGAGAGCGTGGAGGCCAAACCGTTGGCCCATCACGACCAATCCATCGCCCAGGGATGGTCATATCGAGATAGGCACGGACGTCCAAACCCCAATGAGGCAGTGCACTGTCTTGCTGAAACAAGACATGGGGGTGATACTGAAGCAGCTGAGGAACAGCATGCAGTTGCAACACGTCCAGATACACTGCAGATGTGATGGTAGCCTCAGCGAAGAAGAATGGCCTGATAATTCGATCATGCAAATGCGCGCACCAAACATTCACCTATGGACTGCCTCGGGTGCACTCCATGACCTTGCCAGAGGGTTATGAACCCCAAATGCGCACATTATGGCGATTCACTACTCAACTGACAAAAAATGTCACTTTGTCGGAAAAGGCAATTCGTCTGAGATAACCATTGTCGTCCTCAATACGTGATAGCATTTCGACCGCAAAGTCATATTGACGTGTACTGTCATTGGGCAACAAGGCCTGAACGATTTGCACTATGTATGCACGAAACAATAAACGTTTGTGTAAAATGTCATGGAGAGAGCTTTTTGGCATCTGTAATTCACGTGAGGCCCTGTGCACCGATGTCTTCGGACTTTGCCTTACACCTTCTACCCTGTCTGCTGAGGTTCTCGGTTGACCAGACCTCGGAAGGTCAGCAACCGATCCTGTGTTCTTGAACTTCTCATACCAGGCTTTTAATGCTCTTGACATCAGGTGGATTCCTTCCAAATGTTGTCTGGAATGTCTCTGCACTGTGGTTGGTGATCGTGTCTCATGGTACCACAGGACACACTGTGCCTTTTCCTCATTGGTTAACATGGCTTCTTGGGCGCTGCACCTCATCCACTACTTACATACTGAGAACCTTAAACAGAAAAAAAACTTTGTTTATAATTATCAATTCGACACAAGTTGCATGTTTGTATCTCACTTCTAGCCTGAGTTATCAATTTATGTAATCAGGGAAAGTCTTTTCGGACACCCTGTATTTCATTCGGCGCCACATTGGGCGACTTGCATGTCGGTATGGTTTACCTCACCAGCTGGCTGACTTGACAATAGGAGAGGAAGTGTGTGTGTGTGTGTGTGTGTGTGTGTGTGTGTGTGTGTGTGTGTGTGTGTGTGTGTGTGTGTGTGTGTGTGTGTGTGTGTGTGTGGGTGTGGGGGGGGGGGGGAGGGGGGGGGGGCGTTCTGGGTAAAGGCTGGTAATAGCACCTCACTGGGGCCGCTATTCCAGGCAAAGCTGTTGTGGTTGTGGGTCGTCGGTCACTTAAGTTCTTTTGCTTATTGCGATCCTTTGTCTTGGGATCTTCTTAATTTTCCATTCCCCTTTAAATGTGCCCTTACCTGCTGTCCCCTCCTGGAATCAAGCCTCAAAACTGTTCAAACTGGAAGGCTTCAGTCCATCAGACAGTTGCTAAATTTCACAAAGATAAACTCTATTTTTAGATTGTTGTGAATTTACCAAATGCTTAAGCCCCTACTGGCCTGCTTGCTGTCACTGTTTTTATATTTGTTGTATTCCTGGTAGCCACCACCGTGGCCTTGAAGTGGGGAATTTACTCTCATAAATTATTTTGGAAGAATTATAAAATATCTTCATCTATTTCTATTAAAATTTGTTTCTTTTAATTTTTTTAAGGCAATATTTCTGAGCTTTCTAGTGCTTGGTGACTATTGATTTTGATCCTGTTATAAATTTTTTTAAGAGAGAATTTTAAAGTATATTCGAAATTTTCTGACACTCTGTAATGATTGATGATGATCTTCTTGTAATTTGTTTTAAAAAGAAGAATAAATTTCAAAGCAAATTTTTAAGCCCTTCTGTCGCTCTGTGATTATCGATTGTTGTTTACTGTCTTTTTGCTCCATTCCATTTTAACGGTAAATTTTTAATGTTTTCTCGAAATAAATCTAGGTGGTGTCAACCAAAAGTGATGTTGAACCTGGGGCTTGGCCCTTCGATGAATTCTTGCCACCACCAATGAAAGAACATTTCAATGGTAGTTGCAGAGTGTGGTTGTTCCATTGTGTGAAAGTGGAGGGGAGAGTTTGTCTTCCCCATATTGGCATCACTTGTGGTTTCATTACTGTATTATATTGCTCGTTAATATTTTTGTCTAGTATTTGTTGTCGCTTACAGGGGTGTATTCCGGGTGATGGATCCCAGAAGCTGCCTTGGCATAGCCTATTTTAAAAAGGGATCAATTTTGAATATGAGCTTACGTTATGGCAGCAACCAATAGGTGGAGGCATTGCTGAGTTAGCAGCAAGGTTGTGCGTATCTTTGGACAGCCCAGTCAATATTTCTTCTGACCTGATTGGCAGGGTAGGTGCAATGCTTTCTACTTGTTCTAGTGCTCTCAGTGAGCTTAGTTGCAATGTGGCTGATTGTTTAGAGAGTCTTGCAGGTTCTCCACTCAGCCATATT
Source organism: Schistocerca gregaria (assembly GCF_023897955.1). Taxonomy (NCBI): domain Eukaryota; kingdom Metazoa; phylum Arthropoda; class Insecta; order Orthoptera; family Acrididae; genus Schistocerca; species Schistocerca gregaria. The sequence goes on along the minus strand of NC_064931.1, from coordinate 862,949,550 downwards.
GCATTTAATATCCTTTGACTCGAGGTTCACTGCACAGTGTACTTTTGGAAATACTTAGGGAATGGGACACTCTAGGAAATCTGAGGATTTGGGTGATTCAGTTAAAGTTATCATCCCACGTCCCTCATGAATTTGAACATGCCCATTATTGGCAGGTACAAGGGCCTACTGAGAATCTGCTAAATACATAGTGTGCACTCATGGCAGTTGTCACTTTGCAGATGATTGTCACAGAACATGACAGTGTGGTCATCATTCTCTAGGGAATGAGACTGGAAGGTTGGTCACAGACTGCATTTGCCCAGAAGCCCACTATGTTTTCTGAACTAAACGAATCATTGTCTTCCATGGCGGTCTTCAGATTCAGAGACGAGCAGTACAAACAGCAAAAGGGGTTAGAGTTCGAATTCCAAATGCAAGGCAGCAAACCCCATTGATCACCATTTAAACCTTGTGGTCGAAAAGCAGATTTCTGGTATAGAAAGGGGGTTCAACTGGTGAATGACTGTCCAGTCGAGCGGGGCTCGAGACCTAATGGATGATGCCTTATGTACTGAACTGAGACCGGTTGGTGCAAACCTCCGAGCTGATGCGCTCGTGTCGGCAGCATTAACGCTTGTTACTTGCTGTATGTTCGGCTCAGCTTAACCAGGAACAGGTCTGTGGCCTCTTAGACTCACGCAGTTCCATTTCTTTGTTATATTACCACTGGTATTTGGAATACCATGGGTTATATAGAATGCCCCCTTTGCAACCACTCTTCAGAGATGTCAGGCAGTTAGTGGCCAAATGTTGTCTCTGATAGGTGAGGTGCGAGGGAAACTGCGCATTTGTGTTTTTTCATGGCCAGTTAAATTGGTTGTCATTAAGAATTTGCCCATTCCCTTACTCAGTTGTGACTTTATTCAGCAAACTCGATTGGTGCTTGATTTTGCCAGTAAGACCTTCTCCTTGAAGTTTCATAGTTTGGAAAAAATATCCTTTTGTTCTTGTTGTAACAGTGGCAAGGTCAAAGTACTTAACTCATGCCAATCTGAGCTCATCGTTAACCATCTTGAGGAAGGTGATGCTCACAAACTGTTGAAGATCTTGGGAGACTATCCCAATTTCCTCACTAACCATTTAGGTGTAAAAGACAAAATTCAGTATAAAATTCAATTATTGGATAATGTCTCTATGTGACAAACTCCATATCGTTTTTACCACCAAAATGAGTATGTTGCAGCAGAAAGTGAACCAAATGTTGAAGGATGGGCTTATCGGGCCATCCATGTTGCCTTATGTGTTGTCCACTTTTATCGTTCCCAAGGGACAAGGCAATGATTTTAGGCCACTAGTTGATTATAGGGCCCTTAACCAAAAAGGTCGTCCTTGCATCCATGCTGTTGCACGAGTTACAGTTTTTCACGTGGTCCTCTGGAACCAGCTCTTTCACTGTACTTTATCTTAAGCAAGCCTATTATCATATACCGCTTACTGAGGATTCCAGGCAGGTGACTGCATTTTGTACCAACTGGAACCTGTATGAGTTCAATTGGGTTCCGTTTGGATAATCTACCTGTGAACCAGTCTTGACTTATCTCTTGGACCATGTGTTACACAATCTCAAGTTTAGCTGCATGTATAATTACCTCAACGAAGTTCTTATCTATAGTAGTTCTTTTGACCAGCTTCTGTGTCATCACAGCTTCAGGCAGCTGGTTTAACAGTTAAACCAGCTAAAGTCACCCTAGCTAGACATCAGATCTCCTTCCTGGGACATCTTGTTTCAGAGGACAGGATCAGTTTTGACCGAGGGTGCACTTTTGCCTTGTTATGGTTCCTGCCTCCAAGGAATAAAAGGGAATAGCTCGGTTTATTGGCCCAACTTACCGGCCCTCTTAATAGTTTTGCATAAAATGGGGGAGTCCTTCGTTTGGGGAGAGACTCAGCAGTATGCCTTTGAGGCCATTAAAGCTGCCCTGAGTAACCCTCCAGTCTTGGCCATCACACATGTAATTCATCCAGATTTTATGGACCTTACATGAGCTTGATCCGTAATGACAGTATGATACAGTATGAGATCCTCAGAAAATAATAATTATGTTATATTAACAAAAGACAGTTGCAGTAATCTCATGTACTGAAAACTAAAAAACAATATTTACCAATATGGACAGGGGCATCAGTAAGTAAGTTAAACTGAAACGCATTTTGGAGATGAACCGAGCAGGTGGTTAATGGCATTAGAAAACCCCACTTAACAGAGATTGGCCAGATTCAAAAAGGGATAAGGCCAGAACAATACATTATTCCTTGTAACGTAAATACGGCCGGGACCAAGGGTAAGTGGCTGGACGGCTTTAACAGGACTAGGCTGTGACCCAGCAAGACAAATAAAATTCACCTCTAACGCGTCAGCGATTGGCCAAAGCCATACTGGGCGACGCAGATGTGACACGGTGGGGATATCCCCATTATATAAAAGCATTTTGAGAACTAAAATTTCTAGATATCTCTCTCATTTTGTGGTGGACCACACAAATGTATGGAAAATGTGTGTGTGTGTGTGTGTTTGAGGTTTACGGGCGCTAAACAGCGTGGTCATCAGCGCCCAAACGCATAGAAACAGGAACACAAGCGGTGAAGGGACGAAGACGGACGCCGAACAAGGAGAACGGCTAAAAGACACAGGCCTGACGCAGTTCCAAATGCGCACATACAGAGGCAAAACAAGAGGAGAAGAAACACACTAAAAAAGGAAAGGAAACACAAGGAAAAGAGAACAGATACCGAAGGGAAACAAGGAGGTAATCGTGACTGGCGGACCTCTTACCTAAAACCTGGGTGAGCCAGTCACCCAGCAGCACATTAAAACCTTCTCCCTAAAATCCGAGGCAACAGATTGGACAGGACACAAAACCGTAAGAGCTTAACCACAGTCGCTGCGTCGTCTTGCAAAATAGAGGGCAAATCCGGTGGCAAGGAAACCACCGCCCTCTGGTCAGAGAATAAAAGACAGTCAAGTAAAATGTGGCGGACAGTAATCTGGACGCCACAAGCACTGCAGATTGGGGGGTCCTCCCGCCGGAGTAAAAAACCATGTGTGAAGGGACTGTGTCCAATGCGGAGGCGAGTGAGGAGAAACTCATCCCGCCTGTATGACTGGTAGGACGTACGCCATGGTCGCGTAGTGGCCTTTACCAGACGCAGCTTATTGTCAGAAACTGCCAACCACTCCTCTTCCCATTGACGCATAACACGAAAACGCAAAAGGGAGGTTACAGCATGGAGGGGGACGGCACATTCAACAACGTGAGGGAGGGAACATGCATCTTTGGCAGCCACATCCGCCAGTTCGTTTCCCCTAATACCCACGTGCCCCGGCACCCAGCAGAAAGAAACCTCCTTCCCCTGCTGTGGCAGGTGGAGTAGGGCATCATGGATGTTCTGGACGACCATATCCGCTGGGTACAAGTGTTGCAAGGTCTGAAGGGCACTCAGGGAGTCAGAAAAGATGAGGAACTTAAGACTGGTAACACATCTCATCTGCTCCAATGCCCGCAAGATTGCAAACAATTCGGCATCGAGGATGGTAAACGCCGCAGGAAGCCGTAACTTGACGACTCGATCAGGGAAAACAACAGCACAACCAACAGTGTCCCCCTGTTTAGAGCCATCTGTGAATACAGGTACATGGTCCGGATGCTGGTTTAAAATATCGTAAAATAAGGAGGTAAAAACAAACGCCGGAGTGCAGTTCCTCCGGTTCTCCGACAAGTCTAAAAGGATGCTGGACCTCTGGAGCAACCAGGGAGGCAGGCGAGTAAAACCTTGTCGTTGGGGGGCCACACGCTCCACACCAAGGGACTCAATCAAATGCTTGGCACGAATCCCAAATGGTTTTGTTGCCCTGGGACGACTGGAAAAGAGACGTTCCATAGGCGGTCGGGCAACGGTAGGGTACGCAGGGGAGGTAGGACAGGCAAAGAAATGACACACCCGTCGCACCATGAGGAGTTTCCGCCGGATGGCGAGCGGCGGTTCCCCTGCCTCAGCACACAGGCTGGGGATGGGACTGGTACGGAAGGCACCAGTGGCCAGCCTGATACCCTCATGGTGTACTGTGTCAAGGATCTTCAGATACGAAGGCCTTGCTGACCCATACACGGTGCAAGCATAGTCAAGACGCGATCGGACGAAAGCCCTATAAAACTGCAGCAGACGCGCCCGATCTGCTCCCCTGGACCGATGGCTCAGACACTTCAAAATATTCAGTGCCTTCAGGGCCCGCACCTTGAGCTCTTTAAGGTGAGGCAACCACGACAACTTGGAATCAAAAGTGAGGCCCAGGAACCTCACAGTGTCTCTAAAAGGAAGAACGGTGTCCCTCAGACGCAATTCAGGGGAGGTAAAAAGACGCCGAGAACGATTAAAATGAACACACACAGATTTGTCTGCAGAAAAGGTAAAACCCGTCTTTGCAGTCCATGCCTCTAAGCGCTTTATCGTAAGTTGTAACTGCCGACTAGCACTGACAAGACTGGAGGAAGAACAGAAAACAGCAAAATCGTCCACAAACAAGGAGCATTGGGCAGGACTCCTGATAGTGGACGTGATACTGTTAATAGCAACGGCAAAGAGGGTGACACTTAAAACGCCGCCCTGAGGAACACCATTCTCCTGCACGTACAAATCCGATAGCACATTACCAACCCGATACCGAAAGAGGCGGTGAGAAAGAAAGGACCGAATGAAGATGGGGAGACGGCCACGAAAGCCCCACTCATGGAGTTGATTGAGGATAAGGCGGCGCCAAGTAGTGTCATACGCCTTATTAATGTCAAAGAAGACCCCTAGACAATGCTGGTTACGTAGAAAGGCCTGCTGGATGGCGGCCTCAAGCAGGGTCAAGTTGTCTATAGTGGAACGACATCTCTGAAAGCCACACTGAGAGGGGCTAAGGAGCTGCCTGGTCTCGAGCAGCCAAACCAGGCGGCGGTTGACCATGCGTTCCAACGTCTTCCCAACACAGCTCGTCAAGGCAATACTCCGATAACTACTGGGATGCGTTCGGTCCTTCCCTGGTTTGAGGAGGGGAATCAAAATTGCCTCCCTCCACGAGTCAGGGTACGTGCCAGATAACCATATCATATTGAAACAGTTCAGGAGAACTTCCTTGGATGGCAGCAACAGGTGCCGTAGCATGCTGTACCGGATTTGATCATGACCAGGTGCAGTATCATGAGCCACAGACAGCGCAGAATCCAGTTCCCCATTGTGAAGGGGCAGTTATAGGGTTCAGAATTTAGAGACCGGAAGTCCAAGTGACCCCTTTCGACGGCAGTGCGGTAGCGGCAGAAATCTGGATCACAGTTAATAGTGGCGGTAGATTCCGCAAAATGCATGGCCAGTGTCTGGGCAATGTCTCTCGGCGCCGTGAGGAGACATCCCTGATGCAGCAATGCCGTGACAGGTAGCTGGCTGAGTTTCCCGGAAATCCTCCTGATGGCTTCCCATACTTTCATAGAACTAGTGGAGCGAGAGATGGAATTCAAGAACGATTGCCATGACCGTCTTTTGCTCTCTTTAGTCACTCGCCGCGCTCTGGCCCTTGCCACCCGAAAGGCCGCAAGATTGTCAGCTGAGGGACGGCACTTGAAGCGGCGCAGTGCTGCACGGCGGGCGCGGATGGCTGAGTGGCACTCAGTGGCCCACCAAGGGACAGGACGCCTCTTGGGATGACCGGATGACCGTGGGATTGACAATTCAGCAGCATGAGAGATCACGGCTGCAACATGGTCTACCCATTCGTGGACGCTGGCACGGTGTTCCAAAACAGCCAGTTGGCTGAAAAGTGTCCAGTCAGCTCTGCAAAGGTGCCACCGGGGCGGCACTGGTAATGCCACAGCCTCATCCAGGAGGCGAATCCAGAGGGGGAAGTGGTCACTAGAATGGAGGTCAGCTGCAGCCTCCCACAGAGCAGAATCCGCGAGTGCTGGAGAGCAAAAGGAAAGGTCAATAGCTGATGACGATCCGGAAGCAGTACAGAAATGAGTGGGAGCACCAGAGTTGAGGAGGCACAGTTCTTCAGACATCATGACGCTTTCCAGAATGCGACCCCTGGGGCAAGTAGTCGGAGAGCCCCATAAGACATTATGAGCGTTGAAGTCCTCCAGAAGAAGAAATGGGCGAGGGAGTTGGCTAATAAGGTCCGTGAGAGCCTCAGAGTCTATCGCATCCGGAGGTGGTAAATAAACAGAACAGACTGTGAGCCTCCGACCCACAAGAATGTCAACTGCAACTGCTTGCAAGTCGGTGACGAGAGGGAGCTCAGATGAGGGGTGCACGTCACGGACAAAAACCACAACACCACCCTTTGCCCTTTGCCCCGTCAGATCATCTTTTCGATATACGGTATAGCCGCGTAAAGAAGGAGAATCAGTGGCCCGAAAATGTGTCTCTTGGATACATAAGCACAAGGGGCACTCTCGTATAAGGAGTTGTAATTCGGCCACATGCGTCCTGAAACCATTCAGGTTCCACTGTAATATGGGAGCCAGTGATCAGGGTGGCTGAACTTTCACCCTGCCTCTGTGCTTTGTAGGAGAGACCGTACTGGCGGGAGATTTATTCCTGGGGCGAGAAGATCGCCCCCGGTCGACATCAATGTCCATAAGATCCGATGACGACCCACGGGAGATGTCAGACAGTACGATGGCATCATCATCGGACCGACGCTGACTAGTCTCCTCAGGTGGCAGAACCTTCATCTTCTGAGGCTTTGTCTTGGGGGGCTTGGAATGCAGAGCCTTGTCAACAGTTGGAGGTTGACTCGCCTGGGCAGAAGGCGCCATATGGGGGGAGGCTGGAAGTACCTCAATGTCAGCAACCACGGCCTTGTCCGATGTAGCGGGGAGAGCTGCAGATTGCAAAACAAACGCAGCAGCACAAGTGCACTGGCAAGCGCAGGTTTTAGTGCTAACACTAGCAACCTCCGTTTGTGTAGCAACAGTGGCCAGTTGTACCAGTTTTTTGAGAGCGGAAGCGAAAGATGTTGAAAACACAGGAGGTTGCATGTCCTTAAAGATCTTCTTGGCCTCACCTTAGGGGATGCGCTTAGATGTTTTAATCTCCTGTACCTTCCGCTCTTCGAGATAGATGGGGCAGATCCGGCTCCAGACAGGGTGACTCCCAGAGCAATTCACGCACTTCACAGGCGATGAACAATCGGCTCCGTCATGGGCAGGCTGACCACATTTACCACACGTGGCTATCCCATTGCACCCCAACGTAGTATGCCCAAAGCGCTGACATTTAAAACAGCGCATTGGGTTGGGGAAATATGGCCGTACGGGCAAACGTAAGAACCCCGCTTTAACATGCTCCGGGAGTCTCGGGCAACTGAATGTGAGAATAAACGAGTCAGATTTGACGAGGTCCCCATTGACTCGTTTCATAATGTGCTGCACGTCAACAATTCCTTCGTCAGCCCACTCAGATTTTAGCACGTCTATGGGGATATCCACCAAGTCCCTACACGTCACAATACCCTTACCATAATTCAAAGTAGAGTGGAGCTCGGTCTCGACAGCGTACTCTCCTAGACAATTTGCTTTCCGAAGGGCAGCGACTTGACGGGAACTAGAAGTTTCAACTAACAGAGTCCCATTGCGCAGTCGCTTTACAGATTTCAGTGTTCCTGCAATTCCCTCAAGACCCTTGTGGATGTAAAAGGGAGAAACCCTCTCAAAGCTACCCTCCTTCCTTTTAATAATCAAAAACACATTCTGATTATCAGCATGTGCTCCGTTACTACATTCTGTTAAATCTCTAGCAACACCAGGCGCTGGAGGACTCGCAGCGTGTAGCCGCTTTTTCGACTGGGTGTGTTTTCCTACCAGCGGCCCACCCAAGCCACTGGTAGGGGGAAATGTAGAGGTCGAAGGGTCCATTGCGGTCCCACGAGCAGCTAGGGAACTAAAAGTCCGCTCAGACAGAGCCCCGCGTGCCTGAGTAAGCCTTATACAACTGGGGTGCGGCAGGTGCCCCAGAGGTTGCCCGCTTGCGACTGTTCCACCCCAACAGCCATGCATCTTCTAGGCGCGGAGCACACCGAAAGATTGAGGGGTTTTTATAGAGGTTGGCCTTCCTCGCAATCCAGGCGGTCAAGCCAAGATTACCATTCCCCGCAGCACACAACATTTCACCGCCGCGCCGTACGGTGGTCGCTGAAGCATGTTCGGGGGTTACGGTGACAGGACACTGGCGGCGCAGACCAGTCCCCAGCTCAGGACCCCGGGGTCGCCAAGCCCGTACTCAGCAAGTGAATGCTGAGCCCCTGGGGGCGTATGGAAAATAGCGAGGGTGTTGAGAGCTTTGCTTTCTGCAAAGTGTGCATGATACACTTCACGTATTGTGGCGACAGATAGCAAACAGGTAATTAATTATTCCCGCGGGAATTTTTGCGGGCAAAGAAATTGTGCACGTCACTCCAACCCTTAGCGAGTGTACAACAGCCATTATTTCAACTAGGGAAAAATTAACGTTCTACGGAACACAGGAAAGTTGAGACTGAGTGAATTCAGTCAAGGCCAGAGTAGGGAATTAGCGTTTCAGATCCAGCACGGAGACAACGCTGTTGCAGATGCAGCTTGGTAAAGTACCATCATGCATTAGGCCACAGTAAATGTTGAGTCGAGATTTTGCTCACTCCAAACCGCATACGCTTTGACTATTGACTATCTAAAGCTAGAATACTAACCTACCCTCACATTGAGTAGATGATTGGTTTAAAAAGTGAATTTATTCTCCACCAACTCAGTGCATTGACCAGCTACGACATCGGAGATGTAATGAGCTAATGAAATTTTAACCAGTCTTTCCTGTGATAAAAAAATTTTCATGTGTAGAGATAACAATTCTAAAAATCGTGTATTATGTCCCAGAGTTAAATATTTTGTAATTGAGTGTTGAAAGTAACTGAACATAATTATTGTGTATCACTTGACCCCTGAAAGCACAGATGATAAATTATATGTAGAATAGAAAAGAGAATAGCTGTTCTGTATCTCTAGAATAGAGCCCAAACTTTCACTTTTTTCATTCGTGCATTGTAGTTAAGTGACAGCAGCATTTCTAATTATTTTTGTTATGATCCACACTTGATATTAGCTGACTTATAGGGCCAGATTCATATTTATATAGAATGTCTGTTTACCACCCTAGGCTTGAGAAGACAGTTCAGATCTTTTGTCCATTTGCGCGCCAATTGGTAAGCTAAGTTTGCACACATTAGTACACTTGCTGTGCAGATACAAAGTGCGGACAATCTCACACAGACTTTCAAAAGCCTTTTATTGTCCAGACAGATGTCTCCAATGCTGGTGGTGCCGCTGATCTACTGCAAGAATGTTCTGGGAAGAGGCACCCTGTCGCCTACACTTCTAGGCGCTTGACACTGGCTGAATTAAAATACTCTATTTACGAGTATGAGTCTTTGGCTGTACTCTTTGCACTCGAAAAATTTAAATTCCACCTGGAGCATAAGGAGTTCGATCTTGAAACTGACAAACAGGCGTTATGCTGGGCCCTGGCCTGTCCCAGGAAAACTGGTAGAATTGCTAGGTGGGCGGTGAACATACCCGCATTCCGGCATAAAACAGGGGCTGACAACCAGGTGGCTGATGCACTCAGCCAGACGTTTCAGGACGACGGCGAGGAGATAGCCAAGTGTGACAAAGCATTCAAGGAATGGGCTCATGCCATTTTAACCGAGGTGCCAGAGTTCTTTGCTGATGTCGACATTGAGCAGGACCAGGACCCTGAGCTGGGAACCATCAGGAAGTGTCTGAGGTTGAGAGACCACCTGAGCCAACGGTCTGCCCGAGTAAATTGCCCTTCCATTTTTCACTGTTTTCATAACTTCTTGCTTGGGTGCCATTTGGGGTTTCACAAGACCCATCACTGAGGTGAAACAATACGTAACTTGGCCGTTGCCGAGTAAGGATGTCTGACGATTAGTGGAGGACTGGCAGGCAATCATTACATCTCGGTTGTCGTGAATGGCTTTTCCCGGTTTAGTTGGCTTATTCCTAGTAGGGGAGTTACAGCCGCAATTACTGTCAACCATCTTTCTAGTGGCCTTTGTTTAAAGAGAGTTCGAGTGCTTTTGTTTTCAGAATGCCATCAGACATATTATGGCAATGTCCTACTATCCCCAGGCCTCATTTGCCGAGAGAGTAGACGGGATCTGGCCTGGTGGAGAAACAATGTCAGCTAGTATTAGCTGTCCTTCACCAATTGTTGGATGCTTTCAAATCTAGAGTGGAGAAAAGACAGGCCATGCAGCCCATAATAAAACACTATATGAACAATGAGGATCATCTACCAATTATCCAGTATTCATATATGGTATTGCCAGTTGAATGACACACTATTGAGGAGCAAGATGCTGAAAGATCATTGAACCTTCAGAAAGTCCTTGGTCCTTGTGGAGGAGGGGGGTGGCACTCCTGCATCAACCACCAACTACTAAGCAAAATCACTAAAAATAGGTCCACCCACTGCCAAGCATTGATGACAACCTATACTGCTAAAAAGTAGCAAACAAACTGTCAACTATGGACATTCAAAGAGGCTACTAGCAAATCAAGGTTGAGGAGGCTGATGGAGAAGACTGATTTTGTAACTCGTGACAGCCTCTGAGTTCAAAGTTATGCTCTTTGGTCTATGTAATGTTCCAGCCAACTTCGAATGTATGATGGACAACCTGCTTCAACACTACGATGGACGAGCTGTCTTTGCTATCTGGATGATAATGTCATTTTTTGAAGACATTTAAAGAACATCTAAGCTGCCTGATAGCCATGTTGAAGGGTGTTCTGACTGCAGGCCTTTGCCTGAATTGTTTGTCACCCAAGAAATGAAAATTTTGGGATACCCAGTTAATAGGAAAGCCAATGGCCTTGCTGCAGTGATAACACCAATTCTCATCAGATCACCAAACTTAAGAACTGTAGTTGCATGGCTAGCACTTGGATGGGTGACCGTCCACGTCTGCCAAGCACTGTTAGCAAGCAGGGTGCACTCAGCACTTCTGAGGCCAATTGAGTAGCTACAGGGTGGCGCACGAAATGTGTTACCATTTTGTTTCTGAATATAAACTTTATTGTCAATACAATCTGTAAGGAACATATACTACACTGAAGAGGCGTCCATGGAGATTTGTTCTAACTCAGCACATGCTCAATATGTCCACCATTTTGTTTCCTAACTTCCATCAAACGAACACTGAAGTTATTGATTACCCTATGGCACATGTCTTCCATAATTTCACTGCAAGCTTGAAGAATAAATCTTCTGACCTCCATTGAATCGCATGGACGTTTCGGGAAACTTTTTTCCTTTAGGTACCCCCAAAGAAAAACATCACATGGATTGAGGTCTGGACTATTGGGGGGCCAATTTTGTCCATCACTGAAGCGACCTGGAAACCTGAGTGAAATGATGCGCATGTTGAAAAGCTCGTGTGAGAACTCCAACACAGTGTTTGCAGTATGTGGCCTTGCTCCATCTTGCATTAACCACTGCATGTTGAAGGGCAAGGCAGTAGCAAGAAGCTGTGGAATGAAGCTATTGCGAAGCAAGCTCAAATAAGGCTCGCTGTTCACAGTTTCTTCAAAGAAAAAGGGTCCAGTAAGTCTGTGACTGGAAATTGCTGCCCACACTGTAATCCTCAGAGCATAATGTTGTCGTTCACGAAGCACTTGTGGGTTTTCAGTGGCCCAAAAAGCGTACATTTTGTTTGTTAACCACACCGTCTAAATGAAAATGCGCCTCATCTGAAACCCAAATTTTATTGAGAGTTTCTTCCCTATTCTCCGTCCACTGAACAAACAGTAGTCTCTGTTGCTTGTGTTCTTCAGTGAGCTTCTGTGCACTGGTCATCTTGTATGGGTACATATGGAGGTCACTTTTAAGAATTCGTTGAACGGGGCGTCTGGATATTCCCAGTTGCACTGCTGCCTTTCTACACGATTTCCTGGGACTTCTCCGTACAGCAACTCGTACCGCTTCAATATTCTCTCTGGCGAACAAACAGGCTTAGGCCGAGGTCACTTCGCTTCCAATACTGTTCCTTCCTGTACAAATTTATCGTACAACCTGTGGATGGTCTTCTTGCAAGGGACCCATTGTGTGTTAAACTGTTGTCGAAAATGCCTCTGAGTCACAACAAGGCTTTTTGTTTCATGAAAAAGTAACAATTGCCAATCGTTGCTGAGTCGTCAGTCTTCCGTTGTCAGCCATTGCTGCTTACTAGTCTCCTAGCGGCAGTATCGTGAATTACACGTCATTTCGTAACTCATTTGTTTTTCTAAGCTCTGCTGGAACTGCTGCAGAGATCCCAACGTGATATCTAATGTGTGTCGTAAATTGTGAAAGAAACAATTGGTAACACATTTCATGGGCCATCCTGTATTTGAGTGATGTAGTGGCTCCGGTAATGAAAACTGACAATGGGTGGAAAAGCGGTGTGCTGACCACGTGCACCTCCATATTCACATCCAGTGACACCTATCGGCTGAGAATGACATGGCGGTCGGTTGGTACCGTTGGACCTTTTGAGCTGTTTGGATGGAGTTTTAAGTTAATAACAATGGAGTTTGTCCTCCTCCACAGACCATAAGAGCAGTAACAGATTATCTCATTCTTAGCACATTTGTGATGTGAAATATGTTCTCAACTCTTAGGACATTTGTGATGTGAAATATGTTGTCAGAATGTGCTCACGCTATCGGCAAGTCATACAGACTTCTGTACCTGGGCCAGTCTCATTGCAATAACTACTGCAAGAGACACCAAATTCTCCTTGTCCTTAAGAAGGCATTGTACGATGAGAATTGCACGACAACTGTGCGCCGACACTAGCAGTTATGGTATAGGTGCTGTTCTAATGCAGATTCAAGAATGTGCTCAAAAGGTGATATATAAGGTGCACATGTTGGTGGGCACAGTCTGATATTTGGTGATAAGCAAGAATTTTTGCAGCCAACGTTGCATGTTAAAATATTTCTATTAGCTCAATGCCTGTTTTCAACAGAGTCTGCCTGTCATCTTTGGATCTACAGTACACCAGGAGAAAAACATTACTATGACATTCTGCAAAACTGTAAAACCTATACACAAACCAGGTCACAATATTTATTACATACCTTCTGGAAATAATATTACTGTGCATGAATTCCACAAGCATAATGAGAGCACACTCCATTTACAAAACAAAGGCTCCACATTTTCTAGTCAAATACACAAAACAAAGTAAATAACAAATCGATTGTACCAACAGTGTGCACCTGTGTAGAGGCGAATTTGTCCATGGAGCCATTATAGCCTTGGCCCATCAGAAGAGATTGAGCGGGCATGCAGCAGAAACATTGAAGGGCGGCTATATGCTTGGTCATCAATTATTGACTATTTGTTCAAATAAAACATATTACTCGCTAGAAATATTGACATAGGAATGGTTATTATGTAATGAAAAAATTACCTATTGGCCTAAGCAAAAACAACCATACGTATTTGCATAATATCCCAGCATAGAGCAAAGACTGTCGGTTAACCTGAATCACTGACAGAATTATATCATACACTACTACATTTATAGCTTATTTATACATGTAGATGACTTATCTTGTTGAAGGTAACAAAACATATAGATATAGTTGCTACACTTACAGGAGCATCTACAGAACTATACTGACGACATTGTCGTGTAGACGTTCTGAGTGTAATGTCAGCAACAGTTGGCTAAGAAGGTACTTGCAGGTCAGACTACCTTATGATTACAGCTTCAACATTCATAATTTTTGGAAAAATAAAATTGACCGTAACAATAGAAAAATATGTGCCAAGAGGATACTACAGATATGAGGGTGCTCTTGTGACATATGGCCAAACAAACATTATACGAACATGCTTAACAAATAGTATAGAGGATAGGCTGGACATTTTCATACATCAGTTTCATAAGCACTGTACTTGCTAACATACTGGAATAGTTAGGAACCATAATGCTACAAATGCATTACAGAAAACTAACAATTGGGTACTAGTGAATAGTGAATTATTCGTCTCATAACACACAATTTCTAATCATATGATTAATGTACAGGAGACACGTCAAAGAAATGGATAACACTACTTAGGCCTAATCGATACAAACAATTTTAACATTAACATAAACTTTTATCTTTCTTTAGTCCCTTTTGTGAAGGACAGCTACATTTACACACAAGACTATATGAAAATTTACCCTGCTCAAATGTTCAGTTCATCCTTCATGAACTCCTCAACAGTGTAGTAGCAGCGTTTGACAAGTATATCATATAGCTTTGTTTTCAGTGTCTCTAGGTTCATACTCAGAACATTCTTTCCTTTTAGCTTGTTATGAATTTTCGTTGCAATATACTGAGGAGACTGCGCATGTAGGTTTAAGCGATGAGTGGGAAGCATAAAATTGTCTTTGTTTCTCGTGTTATATGCGTGATTGAAACAGTTTTTCTCGAATAACTCTAACTTGCTATGTAGAAAGATGATAATATCACAGATGTATAAGGAGGGAACTGTTAATAGCTATTGTTTTTCAAATAGTGGGCGGCATGATGTCCTTGGATAGGCAGTACACACGTTCCTCATCATTCTTTTCTGTAACTTTAGTAGTATGCGCAATATATTGCTTGAATTTCCCAAAAAAATAATACCATACCTTACAACTGATTGAAAGTAGCTGTGGTATGCAATTTTCCTTGTATTCATGTCTGTTATACCAGCTAATACACTCCTGGAAATTGAAATAAGAACACCATGAATTCATTGTCCCAGGAAGGAGAAACTTTATTGACACATTCCTGGGGTCAGATACATCACATGATCACACTGACAGAACCACAGGCACATAGACACAGGCAACAGAGCATGCACAATGTCGGCACTAGTACAGTGTATATCCACCTTTCGCAGCAATGCAGGCTGCTATTCTCCCATGGAGACGATCGTAGCGATGCTGGATGTAGACCTGTGGAACGGCTTGCCATGCCATTTCCACCTGGCGCCTCAGTTGGACCAGCGTTCGTGCTGGACATGCAGACCGCGTCAGATTACGCTACATCCAGTCCCAAACATGCTCAATGGGGGACAGATCCGGAGATCTTGCTGGCCAGGGTAGTTGACTCACACCTTCTAGAGCACGTTGGGTGGCACGGGATACATGCGGACGTGCATTGTCCTGTTGGAACAGCAAGTTCCCTTGCCGGTCTAGGAATGGTAGAACGATGGGTTCGATGACGGTTTGGATGTACCGTGCACTATTCAGTGTCCCCTCGACGATCACCAGAGGTGTACGGCCAGTGTAGGAGATCGCTCCCCACACCATGATGCCGGGTGTTGGCCCTGTGTGCCTCGGTCGTATGCAGTCCTGATTGTGGCGCTCACCTGCACGGCGCCAAACACGCATACGACCATCATTGGCACCAAGGCAGAAGAGACTCTCATCGCTGAAGACATCACGTCTCCATTCGTTCCTCCATTCACGCCTGTCGCGACACCACTGGAGGCCGGCTGAATGATGTTGGTGCGTGAGCGGAAGACGGCCTAACGGTGTGCGGGACCGTAGCCCAGCTTCATGGAGATGGTTGCGAATGGTCCTCGCCGACACCCCAGGAGCAACAGTGTCCCTAATTTGCTGGGAAGTGGCAGTGCAGTCCCCTAAGGCACTGCGTAGGATCCTACGGTCTTGGCGTGCATCCGTGCATCGCTGCGGTCCGGTCCCAGGTCGACGGGCACGTGCACCTTCCGCCGACCACTGGTGACAACATCGATGTACTGTGGAGACCTCACGCCCCACGTGTTGAGCAATTCGGCGGTACGTCCACCCGGCCTCCCGCATGCCCACTATACGCCCTCGCTCAAAGTCCGTCAACTGCACATACGGTTCACGTCCACGCTGTCGCGGCCTGCTACCAGTGTTAAAGACTGCGATGGAGCTCCGTATGCCACGGCAAACTGGCTGACACTGACTGCGGCGGTGCACAAATGCTGCGCAGCTAGCGCCATTCGACGGCCAACACCGCGGTTCCTGGTGTGTCCGCTGTGCCGTGCGTGTGATCATTGCTTGTACAGCCCTCTCGCAGTGTCCGGAGCAAGTATGGTGGGTCTGACACACTGGTGTCAATGTGTTCTTTTTTCCATTTCCAGGAGTGTATTTGCATAGCAAATGCAAAGCTACATAATTTGTTTAACAGGTAGTCAACATGTTTATTCCAATTAAAATTTTTATCTAGGTTTACCCCTAGAAACTTCACAGAATCTACTTCTTCTATATCCTGATTTTTATGAGATATTTTAATTTCTTGGGGCTTTCACTGTTTTGTTCTGAACTGGACCATGTGGGTTTTGGGGATGTTCAATCTTAATCCATTCAGTTGGAACCATGTTTCTAGTTTGTTCATTGTGTTTATTATGTAGAGGGGGATTCTTTCTGGCTCCTGGTTTTCAATTAATACAGATATGTCATCTGCAAATAAAAACGATGGAGCATTTATATTTTTCGGTAAATCATTAACATAGAACAAGAACAAAATAGGTCCTAGAATCAAGCCTTGAGGGACACCTTGGGCTACTGTTTTCCATTTTGAATAGTAATTTGCTGCATTTGATGAGACAATCACTCTTTGTTTCCTATTTGTTAAGTATGAAGTAAGCCAATTTAGAAAATTACCCTTGATCCCATACTTGTCAAGCTTATAGATGAGCAGTGCATGATTTACAGAGTCAAAGGCTTTTGTGAGATCACAAAAGATTCCTGCAACTTTATTATGGTTGTCTAATGATGTGCTAATCTTGTCGATAAACTTGTCAATTGCATTAGTAGTACTGCCATGCTGGAAACAAAATTGGTTTTCCATAATAATATCCTACTTCTCCATATAATTTCGAATCTGATTAGCAGCAGCATTTTCAAAGATTTTTGATAGGACTGGAAGGAGGGAGATGGGATGATAATTCCCCATATCCTCTCTTGACCCTTTTTTGAGCTACGGTTTTACTTCTGCATACTTCAGCACCTCTGGGAAGCTTCCTTCTTCAAAGGATTGGTTTATTATTTTAGAGAGTGGGTATCCTATTATTTTACACACAAATTTAAGGACTTTTGCTGGTATTCCATCCCAACCTGCAGAATTTTTGTTTTTTGGTTTTAATATAATTTTTCCTAGATCTATTGTTGAAACTGTTTTGAATTTTGTAAGGCATTCAGAATTATGATTTAGTCCAAAGGGGCATACACTGTTCTCATAATCTCCAACATTAACCTCTGGTTTCACTACATTAATGAAGAACTCATTGAAGCATTCTGAAATTTGAGCTGGTTTTACAATGGTCTCATCTTCAAGCTTAATTGCACTAATTCCATGTCTACAGGCTTTGACACCTAATTCGTGTTTTACAACTGACCACACTGCCTTTGATTTATTCTCATGTTTAAGATTAATTTATTATTTGTCATTTGCTTTGCTGCTTTGAAAACTTTCTTAAATGTACTTTTGCATTGTTTAACATATTCAATTTTTTTATTATGTCTTAGTTCCTTATGTAGCTGCCTTTTCTTAGCACTGGAGATTTTTATACCTTTAGTGATCCATTTTAATTTTGTAATTTTATTAAAATAAGTTTTTCGTGGAAACATTTCATCGAAAACACTAAGAAAATCCCTTAGAAATGCTTCAAAATTTGCCGAGCATGAAATATTTTTATCAAAGTGCCATTCTGTCTCCTTGAGCCTATCATGGAATAGAGTCAAAGTTTCTTGGTTGAAGATCCTTTTTACATGGGACTTCTCTACCTGCCCTGGGTAGCTCAATGAATAATGCTGAATGATCAGAAATTCCTAGATCTAGACAGAAATTATATCCATCTTCAAATACGTAATTCGTTAAAATATTGTTAATGCATGTAGCTGACAGCATTCTCTCTTATAGACTCAGAAAAATTTCATTTGAAGCCATATTTTTTATTGAGTCTAAATTTTGATACCTCACATGTTTTATTCAACACATTGATGTTGAAATCAGCAGCAACCACAATTTTTTCCTCTTTTCTTTACTAAGGTATTCTAACAAACTCTGAAATTTACGTAGGAAATGCTCAGTTGTCATTTTCCCTGGGATTCTATAAATTGATATTATAACAACATTTAAGTCCTTTAACTCAACACAGCAACTTTCAAAAATACACTCTTCATTAAAACAACTGAAGTCACATCTTACTGAATGAAGTGCTCCAATTGTTAGCAAGTAAACTGCACTTATTTCTTTATTACTGCTGTAATTTAAATACAGTAATTCAACAGGCTCTTCTCATGTAATATAACCATGTTAATATTACCTACATCCTGTATTAATACAGAGGGCATACTCCAATACTTGATTTTCTTATTAAATACATCTGGATGTTGGTTCCTCTGATAATCCAAAGCTGCTGCCCCACACCTGATAGTCTTAAATAGTTTTGGTTTTACAAAGCTTATGAAACTGATTTATGAAGATGTCCTGCTTGCCTTTATACTGCTTGCTGTATTTGATAGGCCATGTGTCACAATAAGAGCCCTCTCGTATCTGTAGTATTCCATCCATAGGTGCTTCATACTACCAACTCATAGTTTTGGAGGATATTGTGTGTTCTTTTATTTTTATTGTAAATTTTATTTTTCCAAGAATATTTGAATGTTGGGGCTGTAATCCTAAGGTAGTCTGACCTGCACGTATCTCTCTAGCCAACTGTTGCCAATACTGCATGCGGAATGTCTACATGACAATGCCGTCAGTATAGTTTTGTGGATGATCCTGGAAGTGTAGCAATTAAGTCTGTATGTATTCTTACCTTCAATGGGACAATTACCTGCATTTATTAATAAGCCATAAATGTAGTGGTGTACGACATAATTGCATCAGTCACTCAGGAGAACCGACAGTCTTTTGCTCTATGTTGGGATATTACGTAAATGCTTATCGCTGTTTTCACTTAGACCAACAGGTAATTTTTCCATTATATAATAAACATTCCTATGTCAGTGTTTCTAGCCAATACAATGTTTTACTTCAAAGAATAGTTAATAATCAGTGTAGTGGTTCAATAATGCCATCTGCTGACAAAGCACATAACCACCCATCAATGCTTCTGCTGCTTGTCTGCTGTCTTTCCTTTTTATTTATTTATTTATTTATTTACATTTTCTTCGCATGGAGCCGCCGTAATGATGGCTTTTGCAAATGTCAGACTTAATACTATGGTTATATTTATACTTATAAAATACACTATATTCTGTAGCTGTTGCTTCTTATGTCTATTTTTTACGTTTATCACATTACAACTGATATGCTAATGCCTCAAGGTACAACCACTATCTTAAAATTCATTGAAAGAATATAAACATTTTTCTATTAGAAAAGATTTTAATTCTGTTTTAAAAACATTTCCCGTGTACGTTCTTAGACAGTTTGGTAGCTTGTTATACCAAATCAAACCACTGATATACGGACTTCTATCAGTCATTTTTAACGTTGTTCTGTTACGTAAATAGGTACACTTTGATCTAGTGTTGTGATCGTGTACATCACTGCCCTTGATAGCATCTGTTGGTTGACTTATAAAAAATACAACTATTTTGAAGATGCACAAATTTCTGACAATATATTCTCTGTACAGCACAAACACTTCACGGCATGAATCTCTATGTCCCATTCTATGTTTAAGTCTTATTGCTCTTTTCTGTAGTAGTAGTATTCTTTTTAATTGTACATCAGCTGCGCAGCCTCATAGTTCAATCCTGTAATTGAGAAAGGGGTAAAGTGTTCCATAATATACTAATTTCAGTGTTTGGCTAGGAACTATATTTGCGAGCTGGCTGAGGAGATATATGGCACTACTGACTTTTCCGCATACGAAATTAATGTGGTATGTTCACTGCAAATTTTCATCGACATATACACCCAGGAATTTACAGTTACCATTTTCTGTTGCTGAGATATTACACACACTATTCATATTGTTGTGATGAGAACTGCCTGTTTTAAATGTCAGTAGCTGAGATTTGGTGACATTCACCTTGAGTGCCTGATCATTGAAGTATTTTGTTACTTCTGTTACACCACTAGTAGCAAGAGATTCATGAGCTGTTGCTACAATGGCTTTACTGACGAACTCGTCTCCACTCCGAGGCACACGATTGCTGTTATGTACTTCTTGTTTATTCCGTTTTATATATTTGAAAATAAAAGGGCGCCTTTGTTGGTTGTGAGATTCATGCATAGTAACATTTCTTGAAAGTACATAAAAAAATACTGTGATCTGGTTGATGTTTTTCCATTTGTCTACAGTTTCCACACTTTTGCAAATTGTCATAGTAATGTTTTTCTCCTGGTATACTGTAGATCCAATGACAACGGCTAGACTGTCAAAACTGGTCATTGAGGAAATAAAAATATTCAACACATGACCTTTGCTGCAAAAATTCCTATTTGTCATTAACCCTTCACTGGACTCGCCTATGTATAAAGTGTGCCAACCTCAAATAACATTGTCTTGTACTGTTCCGTTATTGTTTGATAATTGTGCATCTACACCTACATGGATACTCTGGATACTCTACAAATCACATTTAAGTGCCTGGCGGAGGGTTCATTGAATCACCTTCACAATTATCTATTATTCCAATCTCATACAGTGCATGGAAAGAACGAACATCTATATCTTTTCCATACGAGTTCTGATTTCCCTTATTTTATTGTGGTGATCGTTTCTCCCTATGTAGGTCGGTGTCAACAAAATATTTTCGCATTCGGAGCAGAAAATTGGCGACTGGAATTTCGTGAGAAGATTCCTTTTAATGATGTCCATCCCAAATCCTGTACCATTTCAGTGACACGCACTCCCATACTTCGAGAATACAAAACATGCTGCCCTTCGTTGAACTTTTTCGATGCACTCCATTAGTCCTATCTGGTAAGGCTCCCACACCACACAGCAGTTTGCTAAAAAGAGGACGGAATAGCGGAGGGTGGGCAGTCTCCTTAGTAGATCTGTTACATTTTCTACGTGTTTATGAACACATGGACCAACTGAACTGCATCAAGGACGGGCTGAAAAACTACACAGAGCAATGCAGCAACGAGTCACCTGTTCTATCCCATGAACAATGCAATTAACTTTGCATCAGATTTACAATGACAACTTTCTCTGATGATAATGACGAATGCTTACATATTGCTTTTTCAATGCCTTAACTTTAACTGTGATGTACATTATCACTGAAACTCTGTATTGAATAAAGTACAACAGTCTGAAAGTAACATATGCAGGCCTCTACTGAAAAATCTAGCCGATTTTATCACATTTCAAGCAACTCTTAGGTCTTTCATAGAGCAGCAACAACATGTCACTGAAAAATCTATACTCTGTGGTTTGAAATTGTGTGTAAAACATTGTTATTTAGTGAATAGGCACAGTCATACAGCAAAACACAATTTTTGAGAGAAAGAAAGAAAATAATAAATTGATTTTCTCTGAACTTAAATTTTGTTTACATAATTAATTAAAAACAAAGTATGCAGCAAGTATTAGGGACAGTATTTTAGTATGGGATCTTTTATGATAGAATGTTCAAATTCTTGTTCCAATAATCTGACATAATTATTTGTGGTTCAAATGTAAAAAGAGGTGGATTGAAATTTCTGCTTTCTGCAAGAAATATGGCTGTCAAACTGAAAAGGTTAGACAGTTTCCTGTTATTTTGTCATATGGTTTGCCGTTTTCTGATAAAATTTTGTGGGAAGCCAATTTCCCTCATGACTTCAAGGTTCAGTGCACAAATGTCCCATATGACAGCTGTTTGTCAGGTAAATCAACATCCAACATGAAGGCAAAGGTCCCGAGTCTGAGTCTCGGTCGGGCACACAGTTTTAATCTGCCAGGAAGTTTCATATCAGTGCACACTCCGCTGCAGAGTGAAAATCTCATTCTGGAAACATCCAACATGTTTCGCTGTAGTCCACGACATGAATTCACTCTTATGACATGTGTGATCATTTATCATATGAGGTTCTCTCACTTAGGAGTTTTTGTCATTCCCATAGTAATAATATAGCAGTTTCCTTGAGAAATGCGTTCATTGGTGTCACT
This sequence comes from Schistocerca gregaria, assembly GCF_023897955.1. Classification (NCBI taxonomy): domain Eukaryota; kingdom Metazoa; phylum Arthropoda; class Insecta; order Orthoptera; family Acrididae; genus Schistocerca; species Schistocerca gregaria. Next base: position 862,927,338 of record NC_064931.1, on the reverse strand, counting down.
AATATATACAGCTTTACACCATATTTGTTTAGTTTTATGCCATGCAACCCTAGAAATAAAGTCACAAATTTACTCACACTTTAATTCTTTGTAATATTCTGAGACCATAACAGAAAGTAGCACATACAGTTTTCATACAGTGGGTCATAGCCAGTTTCTCCTTTTTCATGTCCAATTTTTTTATGGATGTTTCTGAGAATAGATACAAACCTGTAATGGTTCATGACATTCGGACAGACACCAGTTGCTCTCATATGCACAGTATCAACCTGTCATATATGGACCATAATTTGTACTCCACTAGAACACGTGTAGATGAATGAAACTTAATGCTTTGCCAAACTGAGTGTAAGAAAGCTACATACAGATTTGTTTGCTCCTTGACATGTTTAATCACAGAACACACAATATAGTACAGAAAAATGTACAGACGCGCTGTTCTAACCTTAGTTGATGAAAATGCTCTCGCCGCACTGTCTTACAGAGACATCAATATCTGATACATGGTCAACTGTTGTCCAGGCTTTTTTAAAATTAATTCAGTCTAAAGTTCCTGACTTTGGTTTTCTACACTTGTGAAGTGTAAAACTTATGGGAATAATGCCACTGTTTGCCTCAGAAGCATCTTGAAGTCCACACTCCTCTTTTGATTTTATGACATTAATAAAAATGATATTTATAGATAACATAACTTCAGAATTATGTACTCTAAGCTCTTTCAAAAATAGGAAAAATTACTTTCCTCAAAATCATGAGAGCAGTTTCATTCCTAATCAAAGCATCCATCACTACACTACTGATCCTGTACATTATAAACATGCCACTCCACAAAAAGAATAAAAAATGTAGCTACATTTCCAGTATGTCCACAAGTGTTTAAATACGGTGTCCACCATATAGCCCAGACAAGTGGGAACCGTAACACTAGCAAGAAACTCATAAAATTAAAGGCAAACATACTTTTAGACAGGTCAACATACCTGTTATTTTACAGCATCAGCCCCAAAGTGTTTAATCAGAATGGACAAATGGGGATTAAACCTCACTTTTTCCGAATAAAAGGCCAGTGTCTACCACTTAATCATTTTGCACGAGTATTTTAAAATTTATACTAAACAAACAGTCCCACATTTGCTCTTATATCCCCAAATGTAATTTTACAGGAAATATGTTTTGACATTATATATATAAAAAACAAAGATTCCAAGACTTACCAAGCGGGAAAGCGCTGGTAGATAGGCATAATGAATAAAACACACAAACACACACACACACAGAATTTCAAGCTTTCGCAACCGGCGGCTGCTTCGTCAGGAAAGAGGGATAACAAAAAGAGAAAGTAAGACGATAGAGAAGATTTCGAAATGCAACAGAGACAATAACAAACGTAATTGTTGGGTTCAAATTAATGATGATGTAAATAAAATAGAAAGAAACTTCCACATGGGAAAAATATATTAAAAACAAAGATTCCAAGACTTACCAAGCGGGAAAGTGCTGGTAGATAGGCACAATGAATCACACACACACACACACACACACACACACACACACACACACACACACACACACACAATTTCGAAATTCTGTGCGTGTCTTTGTGTGTTTTATTCATTGTGCCCATCTACCGGCGCTTTCCCGCTTGGTAAGTCTTGGAATCTTTGTTTTTAATATATTTTTCCCATGTGGAAGCTTCTTTAGAGAGAGAGAGAGAGAGAGAGAGAGAGAGAGAGAGAGAGAGAGAGAGAGAGAGCTTATATTTGCTTATACTTATTTGTTGAGTGTAATCCAATACTAATCTAAAGCATCAATGCTCCCATTTAAAAATGGAACAGTTAAAAGCGGCACCTTCAATTAATAGTTAACATCACAGTCTTTTTATTGTCTGAAAATATACTCTGTGGTGGGAAGAAGAAATTAAGTTTTTAACACAAAATATTTACACAACTCAAAAATAAAAGCTGTAAATGTAATACAAATAAAAAGCACACTGGCATAATCTCTAAATAAGACACACATTTATGTTTTTGTTATAATGGTAACAATGAATTTCAATATTTTAAGTAACAACTGAGTTTATAAGTTTTTTGCAAAACCTAAAATTACACAATATGGAATGCAATTCTAAGACTTATTTCCATTTGGTGTCTCCTGTTGTAAATTTTCCGGTCTCAGATGTTATCTAGCCCCAAAGCCAAGCTTATCTGCTGGAGGTAATGACTCTTGAGTGGCAGAAAGTACATTCTGTCAGCATCAACAGCATCACACTGTGAATAAATACAAACAGATTTCAAATATATTACAAACGCACACCACTGATAATCATCTTCATAAAGAATGTGCAGTGAATCTCAAACAAAACATTATATGGAGGGATAAATATAGGATAAGGGTTTGTGTAACACCCTGTCAACAAAATTGTGATGTCTGGTTTAATTCTTATTTAAGAAACAGAATGCAGAAATGTTTTCAAATGTAGATTAAAGAGTTTTCTCCTTGGCGAAAATTGTATACCATAGAGGAATTCTTGAGTAGAAGTAATTAGCTATTGAAAAATAAATAAAAAAGGAACTTATGAAAGGCCAGCATATAGCTATACAAATATTTTTCTAGTTTTTTCATAAGTCTTATGATCTGAAATGTAACAACAGAACAAAATATAACATTTATCATGAATTTGATCTACAGAACAACTAACTAACTATAGATGGAACAAAAGATCAGATATGATGACACTGGGAGGACAATGGCTTCTACAACTACGTCAATACTCTCCTAGCAAACCTGATGGTGTGTGGCAGAGGGAACTCTGCTACCACCAACTGATTTCCCTTTTGTTGTTTCATTTGTGAATGATGTGTGGGAAGAATAGTTGTTGGGAAGCCTCTGTATTAGCTCTAACTTCTTGAATTTTCTCATTTTTATCATTTCATGAGATGTATGTGGAAGGAAGTAGTATGTTGTCTGACTCTTACCAAAAAGTATTCTCTCAAAACTTCAACAGTAAACTTCTCCATGCTGTACAATGCCTCTCTTGTAATGTCTGCCAGCAGAGTCTGCTGAGCATCTCTGTAATGACCTCACATCAACGAAATAAGCCAGTGGCCAAACATCCTGCACTTCTTTGAAGGATTCTCTCTCTCTCTCTCTCTCTCTCTCTCTCTCTCTCTCTCTCTCTCTCTGTCGTACCTGATAAAGGTCCCAGACTGGTGAACAGTACTCAAGAATTGCAAGAATTGGTTGAATTGGTTGAACAAGTGCCTTGGAAGCCACTTCTTTCATTTCTTTCATGGATGAGTTATATTTTCTTAGGATTTTTCCTATGAATCTCAGTGTGCCATCTAATTTTCCTATTGTTTGATTTATATGGTCGCCCTGGATAGTTATCCTAGATATTTTACAGTAGATAATGTTTCCAGCAGTTTGTCCTCAATAGTGTAGTTGTACAGTTGTGAATTTCTATTCCTATGTATGTGCAACATGTTACAACGGTCAACTGAGAGAGCCTGCATCATCCATCAATCCACTGTAGGTCATTCTGCAAATCGATGAGTAAGATGTTGAGTTCTAACTGCAAGAAGTCTTGAATGCAGTCACAAACCTGGTCTGATACTCGGCAAGCTCATATTTTTTTCATTCAACAGGAGAGCGGGATGGTGTCAAATGCATTCCTGAAGTCAGGGATAATTGCACTGACCTGAGTGCCATTGCCTACACAGGTTGTATACGCGGACAAGAAAAATAAATTCCCAGATTTCCCAGACAAAAACATACTCTTCCCCCCACGTGAAAATTCAATTCTTCCAAGGTGAAGAATGCACGTTTTTCATGGTAAGTGACAGTATACTTTCCCTCGGAGCTGTAAAAATATCAGTTCTTTGAATGGTAAAGGTGATGTACACCAGCATGGAACTTCAGAGAACAAAAAACTTGGCAAAAAAATGTTTTGGAAAGCTCTGATGTTCAGCAACATTTATGTTGCATATTTTCATTTTACGATATGCTGGATATTTTTATATTGATATTACGAAAGTATAGATTTATAACAGCACATTAATTTCCAAAGCACTAAAATCGAGATTGAAATGCACTTTTGTAAGACAGTCATAGCTCATGTCATGTGATCTCGCCAGCCAATGACAGCAGATATTCAGAGGATAGGACACTTGATGTAGTCAGCCAGCTGCAACATCACTGTTAAGTGGTGTTAACACACAAACAGAGAAAGTTAATGGTTTAAATTAATGTACACAGTGAAGCTACAAGAAAAGTCAAGCTTTCACATATAATATTGGTCTTAGAGATTAATAAGCTACAATAAAAGCTAAGCTTTTACATATAATATTGATCTTTTTTTGTGTGTGTTACACTTTAAGATACATCACACTTAAGTGCCAGTAAAATTTTAAATACTGGCATTAATGTCTCGTCTTCTGGGCTCAAAATTCTTGTAAGCGGCTAGTCCACAATGTGTTAAGTTTTAAATGAGAGTCAAACACTCTGTGATTTAAGAAATTCATTGCACATGTAACATAATTCATCTTGTGTAAAGGAAATTTACTTTGAAACTAAAGCTTTTCAAAGCACCATTTGCAATATTTCCCAACAACCTGTTAGAAATAGCTTCACTTCAGTAGTTGCCAGAGAGTGCCAGAAAACGCGTTACTGTCCACGATGACTTAGGAAGCCCATATGTTCATACCTATACAGCATTAAGAGATCTTATGTGACATCATAAAAGAAACAGGATACTACAAGACCATCAGAATTTCATACTTACATGGAACATTCATATGCCCAGATTCATAATGAAGTAGGTCCCAACCTGATATTTAAGATTTCAGTGTGGTTTTTGGGATGCAAATTTTCTTGGAGCACCAGTACTGTATTATCTCATGTTTGGTTCTTTATTATGGCATAATACGATACATTCCAGAAGATGAAAATGTGCACTTGAAATTCACTGAACAGTTGAAACTAGCCAGTAGTGTGGAATGAAACACTTCAGTTCTAATAAATTGACTGCCTCTGGGAAAAGATATATATAAATAAAATAAAAATCAGAAAACTGAAACTTCCGTAATTATGTGAATGCATTTTAATTCACTTGATAGCTTCCAACACACAAAAATCCATTTAGTTTTCATCTGATGTGAGAAGTGTAAACGAAGAGGACCAGACTGCTATGTGCATGCGGCAATCTGACAGTTTGCATGCCAGAAAAAATTTCCGGTTATCATCTGGCTGCTTGTTGCTACTACGCATGCTAACAGCCACATGTCAAGTAGCTGAAAGTGAGAGAAGGTACTGCCCAAACGCAACCCAATAGCACATGCGTGTGAGCCCATGGGCAACTGCTCAAATGAAATGCAAACAGTTGCGACATCATGCTAATCAGCAGCAGTTTGTACTTATGAAGTATTCCATAGTCTTCATACTAAAATTATAAAAATTTAACCTAAGTCTAAAACAATGAAAAATTCCCGGGATTCTAAAATATTCCCAGGTTTTTCTCAGTTTTCTCCTGGATGAAAAAATTCCCAGAATTTTCCCGGAGCGTATACACCATGCTATAGCACTATGGATCTCAAGAAGGAACAGAGCATGCAGAGTTTCACAAGATCCCTGTTTGGGGAATCCACGTTGATTTCTTGACGATGGATTTTCGTTCTAGAAAAAGAGTCATAATTTCTGACCATAAAACATTCACAAAATGTTGACCTCAATCATATAGGCCTATTATTATGTGTGTCTGCTTTTCCATCTGTGCTCCAAATACTTGAACTCAGCACTAAATATTTGATGCTGTCTACTCAGATACTATGCAATTTGTATCTCCTCATATTTGCCAAGCAAAAATATATTCCTATCTTTCTTAACTTTCCTTGTAATACCCATAGACATAATTATCATCACAGCCTTATGATCACTGATACCTACCTCCGCTTTAACTGATTTGGTTGGTTCAGATCTGTTTAATGCTAAGAGGTCTAGGATGTTATCTTCGTGAGTTTTTTTCCTAATTATCTGCTCAAAGTGACTTTCAGACAAGACATTCAGAATAATGTCATAAAAACCACTGTCTGTGGCACCAGTTTTGATTGTGTGACACTCCCAATCTTCACCTGGCAAGTTGAAGTCACCCCCTATTATTATTATTATTATTATTATTATTGTTGTTGTTGTTGTTGTTGTTGTTGTTGTTGTGGTCTTCAGTTCATGAACTGCTTTGATGCAGCTCTCCAAGCTACCCTATCCTGTGCAAGCTGCTTCATGTCTGAGTAACTACTGCAACATACATCCTTCTGGATAGTGTATTCAACCCTTGGTCTCCCTCTATGATTTTTACCCTCCACACTTCCCTCAAAAAAAGCTTTGCATCACCCCGGTTCCCAGAACTCGGGAAGATAGACGTTGACTGTGGATATTGTATCACAGACACAGTCCCTTTGAATGTTCAGAGATGTCACTAACAACCCCCCTCAAAGATGTAAACAACCATGCACGAGAAGTGCATATTAGATGTAGGGGGTCCGACAGCCGATCAGATCCAGTCATTCCACCAGGAAAGAGGTACATGGCTCGTGTTGTCTGCAGTTCAACCATGGCTAGACGCTCAAAACCACGGTTCGATTGTGTGTGCATAGTTACTTTGTGCCAGGAAGGGTTCTCAACAAGGGAAGTGTCCATGTGTCTCTGAGGAACCAAAGCGATGTTACTCGGACATTGAGGAGATACAGAGAGAAAGGAACTGTTGATGACATGCCTCACTCAGGCGGCCCAAGGGCTACTACTGCATTGGATGACCGCTGCCTATGGATTATGGCCCGGAGGGAGCCTGACAGCAATGCCACCATGCTGGGTAATGCTTTTCGTGCAGCCACAGGATGTCGTGTTCTGACTCAAACTGTGTGCAATAGACTGGTGCAATAGGCGGCCTGATGGGCAACTTCACTGCCAACTTACATGGCGAGGTCAATCTTTGCAACCACGACACCATGCAGCGTGATGCAGATGGGCCCAACAACAAGCCAAATGGACCGCTCAGGGACAAATAGCATTAAGAGTAAATGATACATTGGTGACAGGTGTGTATAGTGTTGCAGAACTTTTTAACAATGATTTCAGTAACAGTGTTACTGAAAAGATGGAGTTGTCAGGTTCTGTAAATGCTGCTATGGAATACCTCAGACCAGACATTTCAAGTAACTTCCATAATATGAATTTGACCCTCACTACCCCAGCAGAAATAATGTCCATCATAAAATCTTTAAAATCAAAAACATCTAGTGAGTATTATGAAATGCCAATAAAGCTAATTAAAGAATTTGATTCTGAGTTAAGTAACATATTACACTATCTGTGTAACCAATCATTTATCAGTGGAATATTTCCTGAATGGTTAAAATATGCTGAAGTTAAGGCACTGTTTAAGAAGGGAGATAAAGAAATAGCATCAAATTTCTGTACAAATGCTTTTGCCAGCATTCTCAAAAATTTTAGAAAAAGTATGTGCAATCGGCTTTACAACCATATTATCTCAAATAACATACTATCAAAGTCACAGTTCGTATTTCTAAAGGGTTCTGATACTGAGAAGGCTATCTACACTTACAGTGAAAATGTGCTTAATTCATTAGATAAAAAATTGCAGGCAACTGGTATATTTTGTGATCTGTCAAAGGCATGTGACTGTGTAAATCACAATATTCTTTTAAGTAAATTAGAATATTATAGTGTAACAGGAAATGCTTCAAAATGGTTCAAAACTTATATCTCCTGCAGGAAACAAAGGGTGTTGTTAGGAAAGAGACATGTATCAAGCTATCAGTGTGTGTGTGTGTGTGTGTGTGTGTGTGGGGGGGGGGGGGGGGGGGGAGGGGGGGTCCCCCACAAGGTTCCATTTTAGGGCCCTTACTTTTTCTTGTGTGTATATCAACGACCCTTCATCAGTAACATTACCAGATGCCAAGTCCGTTTTGTTTGCTGATAATTAAAACATTGCAATAAATAGCAAATCAAGTGTAGTCTTAGAAATATCAGCTAATAAAATATTTGTCGACATTAATCACTGGCTCATAGCCAATTCCTTGTCACTAAACTTTGAAAAAACACACTACATGCAACTCGTAAAGTGTGCCCCACGAGTATATGCCTAATATATGATCACAAGCAGATAGAAGTAGTGGACAGTGTTAAATTCTTGGGATTACACCTTGATAATAAATTCAACTGGGAAAAGCACACCACAGAACTGCTGAAGCGTCTTAACAAATCTCTATTTGCAATGCGAATTGTGTCAGACATAGGGGATATAAAAATGAAAAAGCTGGCATACTATGTTTACTTTCATTCCATAATATGGGATTATTTTTTTGGGGTAATTCATCAAGCCAAGCTAAAGTTTTCCGGGCACAAAAACGTGCAGTAAGAGTTATATGTGGTGTGAACTCAAGAACATCCTGCAGAAGCTTGTTTAGAGAAATAGGGATACTAACTACTGCTTCCCAATATATTTATTCTTTAATGAAATTTGTCATTAAAAATATATCACTTTTCAAACCAACAGCTCAATTCATGGAATCAATACTAGAAATAAGAATAATCTTAACAAGGATTTGAAGTCATTTAGTCTTGTACAAAAAGGGGTGCATTATTCAGGAACACACATTTTCAATAACTTGCCAGCAGCCATTAAAAGTTCAACAACCAATGAAATTCAGTACACGTTTATTACCCTATAAATAAATTAAAAAAAAACTTATTTTAAATTCAATGCATTAGTACTTGTAAAATGATTCTTTCGTATAGTGTTCATTAAAAAATGACGATCATTCCACATGGGACCTGTGGAAGCTTATTTGTTTGAGTTGTAAATATTTGCCATGTATTGTTGCTTTTCTGACGTGTTCTACATCCTGGAGGACCTCTTCACTATGGATCAATTGGAATGAAAGTAAATCTAATCTAATCTAATCAGGATTAGCATCACATTCTCTTCACCTTTGAGTGTCGCACATGCCTTCAACCAGGCACTTGTCGGGCCCGTGTTTGGAGGCAATCCAGTCAGGCTAAATGCCTTGGACACACCCTATCCAGCGAGTGCAGCAAGGTGGAGGGTCCCTGCTGTTTTGGGGTGGGATTATGTGGGGCCAACGTATGCCGCTGGTGGTCATGGAAGGCAGCGTAACGGCTGTATGATACATGAACGCCATCCTCCGACCGATAGTGCAACCATATCGGCAGCATACTGGTGAGGCATTCATCTTCATGCACGACAATTCGCACCCCCATTGTGTGCATCTTGTGAATGACTTCCTTCAGGATAATGACATTGCTCACCTAGAGGGGCCAGCATGTTCTTCAGACATGAACCCTATCAAACGTGCCTGGTATAAATTTAAATGGGCTGTTTATGGTCGACGTGACCCACCAACCACTTTGAGGTGTCTACGCTGAATCGCCATTGAGGAGTTGGACAATCTCGACCAACAGTGTATAGCGTCCCCAGTGAGGTAATAAGAAAACACTTAAAAAACGGTATTTATAAAGAAGACACATTTAAAACTTGAATGGTACAGATTTCTTTAATAATGTACCCGTTAAATAATAATTTCTCTGTGTAAGTTTCAAGTGCAAAGAAATATAACAAAATGATCTAAAGAGACGACAAGATACGCTCTTTTGTTAATTTTTCAGTCGTCTTCTCTTCTTCTCTGGTCTTGGTTGTGTGTAGACGGACATCTTGCGTGTGCTGGCAAATGTAAGCATATTTGTACTAATTAAGCATATAATATATTCTTTTAGTATTATTGTGCACTTTTAATTTGTAAGAGGTGATCCCGATTTCATGTCCGCCGTCGTTGAATTAACCTGCATTCAAGTGATTTACAGGTCAACAATCGCAGCAGCCAATGCAGCCAACGACGCAATTACGTGGCGATATTAACTTATGAAAAATTAGCGGAAGTGAAAAACTCGCCCGCTATTAACATAATATTAATTTTTCTCCACAGCCACACGATGATGCAGAAATACGTAGCTTTAAGATGGTTAACGAAGATAAGAAAAAATACTCTCGCGCGTGTGCAGGCCGCAATTGTAATTAATAACTAAAGATCTTTTGCTTTAAAGTGAGTTGGCTAGCCGAGGAAATTAATATGAAAAGTTTATCACATTGTTCAGCTTATATGCTCATGTTTTAAGATTCAGCGAGTCTAACATTCATTAACGTAACAAATAATTTAAGATTAATATTGTTAAAAAGAAGAACTTCACAAAAGCATTGAATCGTAAATCGAAATTGAATGAAATATCATTTTTATCAAGGTCCACCATGTAAGTTGGCAACAAACAAAAAATAATAACAACAATAATAATATATTAAATTACGACGGCCGACGGACGCGAGAAGTGCCTTGATGAACTTGTGGATAGTATGCCACGACGAATACAGGCATGCATCAATGCAAGAGGACATGTTACTGGGTATTAGAGGTACTGGTGTGTACAGCAATCTGGAACACCCCCTCAAAGCCTCACTGTATGGTGGTAAAACATGCAATGTGTGTTTTCATGAGCAATAAAAAGGGTGGAAATGATGTTTATGTTGATCTCTAATCAAATTTTCTGTACAGGTTCCTGCACTCTCAGAACTGGGGTGATGCAAAACTTCTTTTGGTTTGTGTGAATTGGTGATCCCTTGATGCCTCGGAAAATGTCCTACCAACTGATCCCTTCTTCTAGTCAAGTTGTGCCACAAATTCCTCCTCTCTCCTATTCGATTCAGTACCTTCTCATTCGTTACATGATCTACCTATCTAATCTTCGCCACTCTTCTGTAGCACCACATTTTGAAAGCTTCTATTATCTTCTTGTCTAAACTATTTATCATTCATGTTTCACTTCCCTACATGGCTACACTCCATACAAATACTTTCAGGAGAGACTTCCTGACACTTAAATCTATACTCGATCTTAACAAATTTCTATTCTTCAGAATCGCTTTCCTTGCCATTGCCGATCTACATTTTATATCCTCTCTACTTCGACCACCATCAGTTATTTTGTCCCCATCTGCTACTTTAAGTGTCTCACTTCCTAATCTAATTTCCTTAGCATCACCTAATTTAACGAGATTACATTCCATTATCCTCATTTTGCTTTTGTTAATTTTCCTCTTATATCCTCCTTTCAAGACACTGTCCAGTTCACCTGCTCTCCCAGGCCCTTTGCTGTGTCTGACAGAATTACAATGTCATGTCTCCCCTACTGTTGTTGTTGCGGTCTTTCAGTCCTGAGACTGGTTTGATGCAGCTCTCCATGCTACTCTATCCTGTGCAAGCTTCTTCATCTCCCAGTACCTACTGCAACCTATATCCTTCTGAATCTGCTTAGTGTATTCATCTCTTGGTCTCCCTCTACGATTTTTACCCTCCACGCTCCCCTCCAATACCAAATTGGTGATCCCTTGTGTTCCTCCTGCCACTGAACTTCACTAATTCCCACTATATCTAACTTTAACCTATCCATTTCCCTTTTTAAATTTTCTAACCTACCTGCCCGATTAAGGAATCTGGCATTCCACGCTCCAATCCGTAGAACGCCAGTTTTCTTTCTCCTGATAACGACATCCTCGGGTAGTCCCCGCCCACAGCATAATCAGGAAAGTTGGTAATGATATTATGCACGTTCTTTCTGAAGCACACTTCCATTACAGCTCCTAAGCCAGGCTGTCTATAAAAGCATCTGACCTTGCTATATATTATCAATTTATTTTTGCTATATATTATCGAATTCTTTACTGGAATAAATACACCGCCACCACTGGTGACTAATCTTTTCTCATGATAAATATTCCAATCTGAACTTAGGATTTTGTTGCTCTCCATTTTTGCTTTCAACCAACTTCCTGTTCCCAATACTATCTGGACATTATAGTCTTCGCAGGTGATACTAATTCTAGGACCTTTCCTCGGATGCTCCTGCAGTTTACTAATGTCATATTAACTGTTCTGTGAGCACTAGGATTCTCTGAAAATATTGTGGCTGATGTATCTTTGATTTTGGTAGGAAATTCATCTCTGAACCCAAGGGAGGGTTCCGTTTCAGAGAAATCATCACGGAATTTGCCTAAACTTATCAAGGAAAATGACAGAAAACATGAAAAACAACAACTGGATGTGGATTTCTGCTCACTCCTCCCACAAATGCACCACCACACTTGGTAAGACTACACACTGTTCCTGAAGAATTTCAGTGCTTACTCCTCAACTTGGATACTGTGTAAACAAACCACAGGAATCAACCTCTCACACATTCTTTGCTCACTAGGACAATAAAAGAATAAATTTTAGCTGAAAATTCATAACCATCTGAACAGAGTAACACCTCAGCAGCAAAAACTGTCACGAAACTGTGGTCTGCTTCACCTATGAAATTTATAATCGTTTTTATAGTTTTTGTCTGAATTTGTAGTTACTGTGATACATGAAACAAGAATTGCTGTATGTGCTTTTAACGTGTTTGTATATTTACAGTACTACTACACACACAGAAAATCTCCCCACAATGTGGAATACCTGGAGTGAGTAGTGGTATCTTATTGAGCGGCAGTTATGGGTAAAGGACAGGGAGGAGGAGGAGGAGGAATTCTCCTGAAAGCACAATACACATCTACTAAAGCTGAATACAAAATGTACAATGAAATATTGGAATTGTCAATTCTCTGCACAAATTGCTGTGATTATTCACAATTCACTTGATGGTATAGTAAAATTCAGCAAGTTTTAAAATGTTATGTAATTATATTCATTTGTAAAACTGTGATACTTACTGAGGCTTTATAAGCTGGTGATGTCTCCTCTTGCTGAGACTTTTCTGATGCAATCCATGGTTTTTTACGGAAACTAGAATGGATTGGAAACAAATGGCCTTCTGTGCTGAACAAGTAGTGATTTGAATGTTTATTTACATGGTTATCTGTATCAAATAGCTGTAAAAAGAAGTAAACATCATTTGCTTAAACAGTTGCATCTAATAATAATAATAATAATAATAATAATAATAATAAACAACAACAGTGCCTATCCAAGCAGAAGGATAATGAAAGCAGCACTGTGCCTTCTAGTACTTCAGAAAGAAATAGAAGGATTTATTCTGGCACTCAAAGTGCAAGAAAAATTGATGCAAAGCATATCAGCTTCTAGTCCATATTATTCTCTTCCCAAGAGAAGGGGGCAATGGTGGTGGTGACACAGCATAAAGGAGCAAAGATGTTAGTGGGCATACTGCACTTTGAGCAGTTCCAAGATGCACCATCATCCTTCCAGGCATACATCTTGTTTGACTTAGCATCCCATTGAAATTTAAGAAGATCAAATGCTATTACTGAAATGAAGATGACAAATAATGTACCCAGAATCTGAGATAGTACTTATGAAAGGAGATAGATGCACAGATTTAAGCACCAATTTTTATAAAATAAAATGCACACCGATTGAAAAACTGTTTATTAATCACCAAAGATATTAATGGTACAACGTCAGTACAATGTACTTAACTGGGAGAGTACAATTTGAATGGGATTTGTGTGTATCATTTTGGTATGAGGCAGGTAAAATTTAGATACATACAAGTACTTTCTTCATTCTAATTTTTAGTAGTTTTTAACATTGACAGATAATACAGGGAACTACATTGCAACCTGGAAGGTACAAAACTACTTGAAACTTATTGTCTGGGTACACGGGCTACTATTCAATATCCATAACTTGTTCTAGCTTTCTCCAAACTGATAACCCTGACTGTATGTGCTGCTGAAGATAACAATCACCTTCAAATATTTTTCAAGTATCAACTATAAAACAATGGCTGCCAATTATGAGGTAATTGACACAAAACGAGATTTTATGTAAAGCCAGAAATGAAAACCCTCATGGCACATACATGGAATATACAAGTTGTGGATGGCATACGGAAGTACAGTAAATCATGTAGGTGTGATCAAACAGAATCTTCATTTCCATATTGAAAATAAAACAATAAAGTTTCTACAAACACTTTGATGTATAATAATGTTACAGGCACATAACAGATACTGTATCAGTAACTGCAGTAAAAAATGTTTAAAGACTTTATGAAAGGTTTTTGAACATCATTGTTAACAAACTGGATAACAGGTTTTTTTTGTTTGCACACAATGAGAGGTTTCGTGGGTCTGTCTTTATCCCCAGTGGTGGGATGATGATGTCTTTAAAGGAACTGGACTACTGGATTATCAGTCCCTCCTTATGAGAGGAACACTGAAGAGGTAAAAAGTGGTAAAAAATCAGGCCTTGGCTGCTCAAACTATATAAGGAAGTCAAAGAGTTTAAAAAGGGCGTTAAAGTGGTTGTAACACGATAGGTAAAAGAAAATACAGATAACCTGGACAGCATCTTGTACAAGAGGGTCTAAGGGTACAACAAGGTGACGGGGGAAGAAACTAACCTGAGGTAGTAGCTTCAGGGAGGGAGGGGGGGGGGGGGGGGAGGTGGTACCCGCCACAGAGGGAGGCTCTTCCCACCACAACCACCCCTAATACTGTCGAAGAGGAGGAGTATTATAGGTTAGAGTAAAATCTGCTCTAGCTCAGGAAATGTAACACTTTGCTAGTGGCTGTCACATCATCCTCATGCATCTGAGGTAGTGAGGTATGCAAGCTGAGAGCATGTCACAAATCGCCCAGCAGGGTGCACTCAACAAGAACATGTGCTACTGTCAGTAGACTACCGCAGCTGTGCCAGGAGGCTGTCAACAGGGCTTGTATGGAAGGCCCCTGTTGCCAACCTCATGTCGGTGTGGCAATCAGGGTCCAGCAAGCTTAGTACAGATGGTGCTGCCGACACATAGGCAACACATCCATGGTCCAAGTGGGATAAAATCAGTGCTTTGTAAAATCTCAGAACTGTGCTGTCCATGCCTCATGAAGAGTGACTAAGCTGTTTTGAACCGCCAGACATGTGGCAGCCAAGTTAGCTTGCTGTCACATAAAATACCTAAAAATTGGAAAGTTTCAATGACTTCAAGTAACTGGTCACCAAGATAAATCTCTGGGTGTGGATGCACAGTCCAAAATTGACAAAAATGCATAATTCATGATTTAGCAGATGAAAATTGATGGCCACGATTCAGAGCCCAGCAATGGAATCTTCAGACAGCTCCCTGAAGTTGGCACTCAGCGGTCCGCATTGATGCAGAGGCATAGTACAGGCAAAGATCACCCACTTACGATACCACTGATGACAATAGCAAACAGTATTATGCTCAGAACCGATCCCTGAGGGACTCCCGTTTCCTGTACATATTGGCTGCCAACAGACAAAAACAGACAAACCTATCAGGACTTGGGGAGAGGGGGGGGGGGGGGGGGCACCCGGAGATATAGGAAATTCTGGATAAAAATGGGTTAACTGCCCCGGAAACCCCAATCATGCAGTTCACACTGCAAATTCATGAACCAGGTGATCTGTTGTGGACTGGAAAGCCCAAAAGCCACTTTGGAATCTTGATATGTACCCTCCAGCTTCAAGGGACCAACAAGGACAGTGGATGACCATTTGTTTGAATAGCTTACACAGCCCGTTCAACAGAGAGATTGGCTGGCAGTTACTTAAAATACATGGGTCCTTTCCCAGTTTCAGGACAGGAATAATACCACCTTCCCACCATTGAGAGGGAAATATTCCCTTCCGCCAGATGCGATTAAAAAGCCTGAGGATGTGTTTCACGCTGTCGGCACCAAGGTGTTTGAACATTTGGTAGTAGATTTTGTCAGGCTGTGGGGCTGTATCTCAACACACTGGCAAAGCACGGTGAAGCTCCCATTCATTAAAAGGGACATTATATGATAGAGAGCTGTGTGTATGGAAACCTAGTGGATGGCACTCAACAAGGGGTTTCCGTGTCAGGAAATGAGGATGGAAATTACTGCAAATGGACACTTCAATGAAGTTTGCCACAAAATATTTGGTAAATACCATGGATCGGTACAGATGCTACCATTGACAAGGATGCCGGGGACCACCATAGGTGGCGGATGGCAGCAAATGTTGCGGAGTTTATTCCATACTTGGGATGAGGGGGTGTGGGACTGCCTAGATGATACCTATTCCTCTAACACTACTCCTTCCTTTTCTTTATTAAAATTGTGCTTTCGCCCAGAGCCTCTTCAAAGATATTAAATTATCCATAGAAGGATGCTGCTTGTGCCGCTAAAGTGCCCTGCAGTGTTCCCTGATAGCTGTGGCTATGCCTTCAGACCACCATCGCACCAGCATGAGCCTGAAGAGTAAGGTATCGTGGCTGCTGCACATGAGTAATAGTATCAATAGCATCCTGTACCAATTTGTCAATATCTGTACATGACGGGTTGCAGAAGTGACTGAAGGACAAAGCTTGCCACTCACCTTTCTTAAGCAACCAACATAGAGCATGTTCTGTGTGTCAGAGTGAAGAGGGAGATAATAATAGGAAAATGGTGGTTGTCACACAGATAGCCAAGGACACACCACTAAATGAGGTGTAAGATACCCAGGCTACAAACTGCGTGGTCAATAGCTGAAAATCTTATTTATTTATTGTTCCGCGAGACCAAATTAGGGAGAAGTCTCCATGGTCATGGAACGAGTCAATACATGAAATTGTAACACGATATTAGAAACAGATAACATGAAATATAAAAAAACATATTCAGGTGACAAGTCTTAAGTTTAATTAAAGAAAATCAACAATGTAACACTGGAATTTGCTTAATTTTTTAGCTGTTCCAGGAGCTCCTCGACAGAATAGAAGGAGTGAGCCATGAGGAAACTCTTCAGTTTAGACTTAAAAGAGTTTGGGCTAATGCTAAGATTTGAGTTCTTGTGGTAGCTTATTGAAAATGGATGCAGCAGAATACTGCACTCCTTTCTGCACAAGAGTCAAGGAAGTGCATTCCACATGCAGATTGGATTTCTGCTTAGTATAAACTGAGTGAAAGCTGCTAACGCTTTGGAATAGGCTAATATTGCTAACAACAATCATCATTTAAAGAAAATATATACTGAGAGGGCAATGTCCGAATTCGCAGACTATTGAATAGGGGTCGACAAGAGGTTCTCGAACTTACACCACACATAGCTCGAACAGCCCGTTTTTGAGCCAAAAATACCCTTCTTGAATCAGAAGAATTACCCCAAAAAATAATACCATACGACATAAGCGTATAAAAATATGCGAAGTAGACTACTTTTCGTGTTGAACTGTCACTTATTTCAGGTACTGTTCTAATGATAAATAAAGCAGCATTTAGTTTCTGAACAAGATCCTGGACATGGGCTTTCCACAACAGCTTTCTATCTATCCGAATGCCTAGGAACTTGAACTGTTCCATCTCGCTTATAATATGCCCATTCTGTCTGATCAAAATATAGGATCTTGTTGAATTGTGAGTTAGCAACTGGTAAAAATGAGTCTTACTGTGATTTAGCATTGAATTATTTTCCACAAGCCATGAACTTACTTCATGAACAACATTATTTGATACTGTTTCAATATTACACAAAAGATCCTTCACTACCAAGCTGGTGTCATCAGCAAACAGAAATATTTTTGAATCACCTGTAATACTAGAAGGCATATCATTTATATAAATAAGAAACAGCAGTGGTCCCAACACTGACCCTTGGGGAACACCCCACTTAACAGTGCCCCATTGGGACTGAACATCACTACCACTCTCAATATTGCGGAGTATTACCTTCTGCTTTCTGTTTTTAAAGTAAGAGGCGAACCAATTTTAAGCTACTCCCCTTACTCCATAATGGTCCACTGCAGTAATATTTTGTGGTCAACACAGTCAAAAGCCTTCGTTAAATCAAAGAGAACACCCAGCGATCGCAACCTTTTATTTAATCCGTCCAAAATCTCACAGAGAAAAGAGAATATAGCATATAGCATTTTCAGTTGTTAAACCATTTCTAAAACCAAACTGAACATTTGACAGGAAATTATGTGAATTTAAATGCTCCAGTAACTTTGTATACATAACCTTCTCGATAACTTTAGCAAACACCGATGGCATAGAAATAGGTCTAAAATTGTTAACATTGTCAATGCCTCCCTTTTTATAAATTGCCTTCACTACTGCGTACTTTAATCGGTCAGCAAACCGACAACTCCTAAAGGAAAAGCTACAGATATGGCTAACATACATAGAACAATACTTGAGTATTCTGCTAGATACCCCGTCATATCCATGAGAGTTCTTGGTCTATAGTGATTTAATTATTAACTCAATCTCCCTCTTGTCAGTATCATGGAGGAGCATTTCAGGTAACACTTTTTTCTAAGAGCGCTATATGATTCCCTGTTGGGACTAGGTTTCTATTTAGTTCACCTGCTATATTCAGAAAGTGATTATTAAATACTGAACATATATGCGACTTATCAGTAACATGGACATTCCCACTATGCACTGATTCTACATCCTCTACCTGTCTCTGTAGACCAGCCACTTCCTTTACGACTGACCATATGGTTTTAATTTTATCTTGAGACTTAGTTATTCTATCTGCATACCACATGCTTTTTGCCTTCCTAATAACTTTTTTAAGCACCTTACAATACTGTTTGTAATGGGCTGCTGCATTTAGATTGTGGCTGTTTCTAACGTTTTGATATAATTGCCACTTTGTTCTACAAGATATTCTTATCCCGCTAGTCAGCCACCAAGGCTGCCTGTTTGTGCTAGTACCCTGTTTTGAATGTTCTAACTGAAAGCAACTTTCAAAGAGCACGAGAAAAGTCTTGAGAAAAGCATTATATTTATCGTCTACTGTATCAGCGCTATAAACATCTTGCCACTCTCGTTCCTTGATGAGGTTTACAAATGTCTCTACAGCAACTGAATCTGATTTCCTAAACAGCTGATGACTATATTTAACACGTGTTGCAGCACAAAAATCTTTTAGAGTTAAAATTTGTGCATCGTGATCTGAAAGGCTATTCACCTTTTTGCTAACAGAATGCCCTCCTAGTAATGAGGAATTACAGAAATGTTGTCTATGGTTGTTCTACTTCTCCCTTGCACTGTAGTTGGAAAGATTACGGTTTGCATAAGATTATATGAATTAAGGTGGTCTACCAGCATCGTCTTCCTTGCACAATCACTTATACAATTAATATTGAAGTCACCACATATAACTAACCTTTTGTATTTCCTATAAAATGTACCTAGAACCTCCTCTAGCTTTAGCAAAAATGTTGTGAAATCTGAGTCTGGGGATCTATAAATAACAACAGTTAGAAGTTTAGTGCCATTAAATTTAACCACATCTGCACAACATTCCAACACCTTTTCAGTGCAGTACTTTGAAACATCAATTGACTCAAATGGGATGCCATTTTTCACATACATGGCTACTCCCCTACACCGCAAAGAGCTCCTCGAAAAGTTGCCAGCCAACCTGTATCCTGGTAAAGGAAGCCTCTGAATTATCTCCTTATTTAAGAAGTGTTCAGATATACCAATAATTTCAGAGTCAACATCTATAAGCAGTTCACTGACTTTATCTTTAATATCTTGTATATTTTGATGAAATATACTAATTCCCTCATTACTTGTATACCCAAGCTTTGTCAAAAGTGGTTCCTTTGTTAGAGAGACTTCCCTTAAGCAGGAATACCTATCAGCTGACTTCAATCTAAAAAAGGTGCAGCTCTAACACCCACTACTGCAGGAATTTTCCCATGAGTGATCCCACCAACCCCACCTACGGTGTCACCTATAAGCTTTGCCAACCTCCCCTTTCCATACCTGTTGAAGTGCAGGCCATGTCTAGTGAAACCTGTCCTGCTGATAGGACTCCACCGACACCACTGAAATGTGACCCATGCTTTCTGTCATCAGCGCACCTCCCAAGTCTCATGTAATTATGCCTGACAGCTGTATTAAGATGAGGCCGATCATGATGCTGAAACAGTCCCACAAAATGCACATTCATGTTGCCAGTCTGAGTGGCTATCTTTTTCAGGTCACCATCTATGTCATACTCCCCATCCATATCAATACTATTACCAGCTCCACCCACAATCACTACCTGATCCTCTTTAGTAAAATCCCTAGATAACCCCCTATGTTAACAGTCACCTGAGCCAATCCTGCATTAGGCTTCACAATGCTGGTGACCTGGTGCTCACTCCCCAGCACTTCCTGCAACTGCTGGCCTACACCTCTACCATGAGAACTACCTAACAGCAGAACCTTCTTCTTCCTCTTAGACTTTGCAACTATTCTAGCCACCGTAACTACTGAGGTCTGCTGCATACCTTCTTCATCTACAGCTACTAGAGATTCCTCTCCACTAGACTGACAGTTGGTCGTACCTATTGTTAACACCAATAGTAAAACTATCTGAAAATCTTCTTTTCCTAGCAGATCTCTTGCCAACAGCCAGCTCCCATTCCCCAACCCCCTTCTCCCTCCTCGTCCTATCTAGTTCCTCCTGTGCGTTTTTCAACTGCACCTGAAGGGCACACATCTTACGCTCCTGCTCCTCTATCAACTTACTCTTGCTACATAACCTGCAGTTCCAGGAGAGGATCTCACCAGAATGCCCACTGGTTTCCCCACTGCATTCCCCCCAGTGAAAATACTTCGACGAAGTCTCACACCGCAATCCACTACTCACGAACCTACGGCAAAGCCCACACTTCTCACTCATGGTAAAATTTTACAGTTATTGAAACAAGAAAACAACTTTATCTAAGTTCTGCTACTACAATAAGATGTTAAAAACTGACTACAATAATCACAAACTTGCTCTACAAGGGAAGTAACTACTATTATTGACAGTATTAATCAACAACAAATGAGAATATAACAAAAGACTAATACAGAAAGAGAATCAAACGTCTAATGACACAGTAATGAAGCTGAAAACAGTTCCCCAAAAGGTTCTTCTGAAATTATTTCACCAGAAAACACAAAAAACACCGGTTGAAGACTACTAAAGTTCCTAAATAAACCACTATACACAAACAATTAATTAGTACTTAGCTTTCGATGCGCCGCTACAGCTGCAACTGGTCAGCGTGGAAAATGTTCTGTGGGTCACACCAATATGGGTTGTAGTTCGAATGTTGAGTAGACAGACGTTCAATTCTAAACAAGGTGTTCTAGTACTTGGTCTCTGTGAGACGTAGTGCTGCTGCCCCACAGATAATTATGGGCATTAGTCCCCCAATAAGAGGAAGGGGACAGGGAGCCATGCCACTAACTATTGGAAAGTGTCTGTGGGTAAATAAACATTACATATTGTCAACCGAACTGACAGGTAAACACTAACAGTCATGGCCTCTAGCACAGTAGTAAGGGGTAACAGCTCACTGAAAATATCAGAGCATATGAGGGCACAGATACCACCAGATACTCACTCAATGTTAACATGATTGATACAGTAAGGTTTGTAGCTTTTCTGAGCAGGGAGGTGTATTGCCGTAAGCAATGTTTCCTGAAGCGCTATGCCAATTATGGAGTAAGTAGCCATTAAATGGCAGACTTTGTTCAAATTGCAATAGTAGCTGTTACAGTTACAGCTCCATTGAATGAGCACTGGTGTCAGGTTTGAGAAAGTGGCAAATGGAAAAGATGGATGTGATTACTTCGCTACCAGGTCATAGTCCATGAATGCATGATCTGTCACCCATGTGCATAGGCTCGACCACTGCAGGGTTGGGGAGAGGAACATCTGAAGCCTCAGAAAGTAGCTTATCTTTCTTATTCTTCTGAGACTTCGATTTCTGTGAAGATTTTGCCCATTTTATCTTCCAGGAGTGAAGAGGACTGTACTTTTCTTTGGCCCACTGCCTGTGGTTGCAAATCTTTGATTGCGCAGGAGTTGGGGGGGGACCTTGACATGTGTCCTCATCCCTGATGCCAGAGGATGACTAGGCATCTCTAGCTGCACCAATTGTGTGTGAACCTATGAGGGAGCGGATGTTCCCTCCACCAACTGTGCGGCAGACCCTGGAATACAACAGGGCTAGATGTCATACGAGACCTCGTCATCATGCGAGGTGTGGACTGTGACATGACAGTTGCTAAATTAGAGACTATATTAGGTGGATGAAGTCTTTCACACTTTTTCCTTGCATCCTGGAAAGATAAGAGGTCACATGTTTCATACTCTCGAACATTCTTCTCCATCTTTAAGAATGAGCACAGTGGTCAACAACGAGCGTGCAGTTCCGGACAGTTGACACATTGAGGCGATTGGTCACAAGGGCGGCCCTCATGGGATGCCTGTCCACCTAGAGGTAGCCTCATTAGAACAGCAGGATGACGTGTGTCCGAACAGTCAACGCTTAAAACATCTCATCGGAGAAGGGAAAACATCTCATTGGAGAAGGGAGGTAATTCCTGACATCATACGTACAAACCATGACCTTAAACTTCTCGGTAAAATGTTGTTGTTGAAGCCTGGGATAAAAGCGTGTGTCCACTAAATTATCCTCGAGTTCCTTCTGGATGCAGTGAACAAAATGGACTCCATGCCATGCTAGATTAGTACACAGTTCACCAGTTTGTAGCATTGGGGCCCGATGGAAGATAACACCTTCAATTCTATTGAGCTTGTTATGAGGAGAAATGGTGACTGATTTGTCTCCTAACTTGATACACATCTGAAGTGCCAGTGATTGGTTGGCGTGCAATGTTTTGATCAGCACAGATCCATTTTGATCATCTCTATTGCCGAAACCTTCCCCAACTGATTTACCCTTGCCTGGCTCTTGTCTTGAGGCAAGGCCAATGATGGAAATGCCATAGGATTGTAAACTTCTGTATTAAAATCACTGTTCCCGACTGATGAGATTGCTGTGTTGCCATGGCCACCACTAATCATCCACCCCGATGCCAATCACTCCAATCAGAGTCTTTCCCTGTGGGCAACACCCCGCCAAGCAAAGGCCACCTGGAACAGTAGCTGTTGCCCAGAGTCCTGGTACCCCTTGGTTGACACAGGGAGATCATAGCTCAGGCATCACCAGTGCAATCCTTGTGTTGTAACCAGAAAGGTAAATGGCAACCCCACCATGGCAGGCTGGCTACTGCACTGGATTTCAGGTGTAGAGGTAGATCCATTTGATTGGTAGGTGCAGAAGATAATACTGCACAGTGAGAGGTAATGCACCACAGTAAAGCATCCTTCTCCTAACGGCCCGCAATTCAGTAAAATTTCGAAAGTGGAGGTGAAACCCGAAATGGGGACCAGAATTTAAAAAACCAAAAAAGGTGAGAGGAGAAGAAAAAAGTGAAAAGAGTGAAAATGTTCAAAAGTTCGAAGAACAGTCACAAGACTAAGGGGGGAAAAAAACCACACACACACACACACACACACACACACACACACACACACACACACACACACAACCCCTTGATGCAATAAAAGACTCCTCTCAGTCGCCTCTTACGAACAGGCGAGGAAGGGCTGCGGCTCTAATCTAGTGCCCCCAACAATGCAGAGGGGGCCCAGTGCTGGGTGTTGTATCTAAATAATCACTCTTCCTTCATGCATGTGTTGGATGCAAGAATGACATAAATGGACATGGGTGGGTGGGTGACAGAATAAAACTGTAGGACAAGTGCAAAAGATATTTATCATTTCAGGGCTGAAGAGATGGAGACTAAAAAATATTGGAGGATGTGATTGAACTTTTCCAATTGATGATACTAGTTGCTGCGAGTGGTAGAGCACTGTTTAACACAGGTTAGTGGGTATGGATGGAGTATTAGGATTATGCTAATAGATGACACAGCAAAGCTATTTGTGCTCTAATGTGGGGGATAGTCTTGAGTCTCCCTCTCTCCCATTCACTCACTCACACTATAGATTCTGAAATTTGAGCATGCAGTTGTAATTGTCAACCAAACACAATTTCAGTTTCCATTTGAAGTTAATTCTATTATCTATCTAAATCCCTATACCACTGGGTACATGGTCAAAGACTATTACAGCTGAATACCTTACCCTTTTCTGTGCTACACCACAACTAAGTGAACGACAAGGTAAGTAATTTCTCTCCTCGTATCATATTTACAAATATTACTATTATTTTCTAACTGTAACTGACTGCTGACAACGAACTTAAAAGGGAATAAATGTACTGTGACAATGTTGTAAGTATGCTGAACTGTTATAAGAAGTTCTGCAGGGAGGGACACACCACACATTTTCCTTAGTAGACATTTCTGAGCAACAAACATTTTGTTTTCTCAATGACAAGTTACCCAGAAACTTGCTGTCTTAAGACATTAAGTGAATAAAAAATAGAAGTGAATCAACTTTTTGACAGTTTCATCTCTAAAATATGTAATTATCTGTAACACAATTGTTGCACAGGTTAGAAGTTTTGAGATCTGCAACATGGGGCTTCCAGATCACGTTCTCTTCAATATAAAGAATTTAGAATATTCTGCTTTATTTATTGATTTACTCCCATGCATTATTTCTAATGGTGTGGTCAAGCATTATGCAGTACAGAATTGCATATGCTGTGTTTTATCCAAGTTCAGCGACAGCACATGTGCAGAGATAGGGTTATTAATCTTCGAGAAAATTTTATTTGCATTTCAAAGCATAACAGTTTCTCCATTAGGCTTGTTTCTAATACTTGCATCATTAACAAAAATAGGTATTTCACCTTCTTTTAAATCTGATGGTAGATCAATCGTATATAACAAAAACAGAAGGGGACCCAGTGTACCAGTATCTGCAATACACCTGCAGTGATTATTCCCATTATGTAGATGACAATTCAAAACGTATATTCCCTGGGTTTCTTACTGTGACACTCTGGTTTTCATCTTATTTAACTAAAAGGGCGCAAAGAGATCTATGTAATATTGTAGCTTATCTAAGAGAATGCTATGAGCTGCAAAAATCGAATTCTTTTGACAAGTCACAGAAAATTTAGGTAGCTGTTTGCACAGATGATTGCATACCATGTGAGGCCACGCTGTGCACCTATTACCAGTGTTAAACAAAAAGTTCTGCTAGTAGGTATCCAGTTCAATGAAAATAAAATGGTCTGTATTTACTTCTGGGGGAAGATGTGCTCCAGTAATAGGGTGCCTCAAAATCACACACATCCAGTTGCTTACAGAGTGAAGATGTTCATACGGTCTCAGGTAATACCAGCATTTATTTTACTTACTTTCTGTTTTTACTGCATATGTATGTTAACAGTACCAAATGATCATAAAGCAGTCTGCTATATTAAGCAAACAACAACAAAATGCAGATAACAACAACAACAGTGGATAGTATGTTAAATTCAAATTCCACATAATAGGAAGGTAATGGTAAGGTGATGCCTTCAGCAATTGTTAGGAATCATCTTTTAGGTCAGTAATATTTGCAAGGGTGGTTAGAGCAATAGGAAGTGGTCAGAATATAGTTTGTACGAAGACTCACTTGCTCAACGAAATTTGACAAACAGATGGTTTCAGACATGAAACACCCATTTTCAAAATTCCTACAAGAAGACAAAACCTTAGGTTAGTTACTTTAATGTGTGACCTCTAAACAAAATACCTACAAATAGAATCAGTCTGGTAGAACACTAACAACTAGCAGTGAAGTCACCACTTAAAGAAAAAAAAAAAAAAAAAAAAAATCAGAGATTTTACAAAGAGTTTGTATGAGGCACTGCACTGACGTGTAAGGTTAAAACTGCATAGAACATAATAAAAATTAATCTCAGCTAATCAACAATAAAATGCACCTCCTATTCTTGTGGCTGCTTCAGAATGAAAAGATACTCCTTACTGCACATGGATATATACTTTCTGCATTTTGCTTGTTTGACTCCAGCATCCACAACTGCCCAGAGATAAAGTGACAGAATGCCCCTAGCAAGCTGCTATGAGACATTATTTTTGTTGCTTTAAGGCCAACATATTCTTTTCACTGAGTAGACTCTGGGAGGTGGAATAAGAACTTACTAATTTTGCAGTTGTCCTGTTTATTGAGTAGCGGTTCAGGTTCTCTCTTCTTCTTGGCAGAAAATATTTCCACTTCTGTCAGAGTATAAAGTAATTTACCTTCTCTTACCCTGTGCAGGACTTTTATACCATTTTGTTTGCCTCCACTGTTGTGGATTATATAACCAGATTTCTCACAGTTTCCATACTGGTATCAGTAATCTTGTAATAGGTCTTTTAACACATTCTACAGTACAATTAAGACTATGTACCACATTTTATATCCTGTAACTCACTTGGCAGTAGCAGGGAATGATCTAAACACAGACAATTCTTAATTGTAAAAAAGGGTTGATGCCTATGATTGTTTACAGCACTCACCATTTTACGGTATGTCAAAAACATACTATCAAATTCTTAGTGTCTTGCCTAAAAAACTTTCAAATAACAAAATTTTGCATTGCAGTATCCATTGACTTCTCAGATCTAATAATAACAACAATGGGAAACACAGGAAAGAAATACATAGTTGTGTATATGAGATAATGTTGGATACCTTTAAAGCCGAGTTACAATTAATTATCACAATGCAGCACTTTTTCTGAATTATAGAACATAAATGACCTTTGACAGCCATGGAATAGTCCCTCAGCCTCTGCAGAGCAGCTGTTCCTTGAATAGGTCTATGAGGTTAGGTCTGTCAATGATAAAATTGTATGCTTCTAGTTAGATTTTAGCACTACGAAACTTGAAAAATTTGGCTCTCTTAGTATGTAGACTTACAAAGAATACAAAGAGAAACTACTCACCAAATATAAGTATTTGCATGTCTCACTAAGAAAGAAACTTTCCATCCGGTCCTCAAGACTCTTGTCTAAAACATTATGAATGGTTGCATAACCACATTCTGTACGTGTATAATTGTTGAGACTTCGTAAGATTTCCATGCCCACATGCAAATAAAATGGATTCTTTGTTGCCTATAGATGCAAATTAAAAATTACACACTGAAATTTTCAACCAGAATAAAACACAAATCAAAGAGCTAGTGAATAGCTACTCTTCATGATCATCATCATAATGCTACATCTCTTTCAGTAGCTACAGCCTATTTAAAGCAGAGCAAGAGATATTCAATAAATGAGAAAACACTCAGTAAATTTACAAGCCATGCAATGAAGGACTGTCAGTAACAAAAAGTGTCAGAAATATGCATGTTACTTATCTAATCTGCTGCCGTTATCTTTATGAAGCCTACACTGAACTGCCAAATGTATCCCCTGTGTATATTATAGATTGTGGCACACAATATTAAGTATGTGTAACAGACTCATTTATAAAACTTTACATAAATAATTAAATTAAATTAATACTTACAGATCCAATACAGATAAAAATAAATCACATTCACAAAAAATAAGTATAAATTCTAATTAATGTAAGTATGTATACACAAGATCACAGAAGCATCTGCCTATGAATGAATACAGCAAATTGTAATACCTGTATTTTAACTGTTGCAATATATGCGTAGTAGGCACTCAGTTGTATGTGGAAATTTGCATGAAAGTTGGCTGTTTATCAAACGATTATTAACTTATATAGTTTTTAATGTACATTTCTTAATGGAATCTGAGAAAAAATAATCCACTGTTGTTTAATAACCTTTATGATTTGTATAAATTATTCCACTCTAGTATTTCAAGGTAAGACTACCCTAAGAGGTGGTCTACTAATCCACATAACATGCTCAAGTTTAACTCATATCTGTTATTTTAGTGCTCAATCAAAGCAAATAGTAGATGTTTATATCCTTTCAGAATGCCTTCACAAACAAGCAGGGAACTTTAGAAAACAGGTGGAACAATCTATTATCCTGTCAACCTTAAGACAATATGGTATGTTCAATCATTTTCTTTGTGTGCTAATACAGCAAACAATAACAGGTGTCATACTTCAGTACTATCTCTATTAGACCCCATATACTTTGCAATCATAAATAGTATCACACTAACTGTTTTTGATACTGTCTGGGATGATAAAGAATTTATGACCTGTTGGTAGCTGGTTTTCAAACATTATTCTTAACTGTCAGGATGATGGAATAGCTATCTTGCTTGTACATTCATGAAGATTCTTACTCTTATTACATGGTAAGCTACTATACATTTCTTCATCTTTAATTCCAATCTATTTTAAAACCAAATGCTGGTTCAAGATAATTCGTGAGATTCATACAATGTACGTAGAATGTGAAGTTATGAACTTGACACACTGTTTACTGAACTTTTATTGATGTTATTTAACTTTTTGTATTCACATTAGTTATTTGTCTGTAGCTCCTTCTTCATCGCTTCCTGGGCTGTGCTTTTCAAATTTTTTGATTACTGTTGATGTCACAGACACACCTTATATAAGTGTCAATTTATGCACGAGTAGAATCTTCAGCTTGACTTCAATATTCTTTGATTTTTTTATTTTTGTTTTTCAGGATACAAGAGATCATGCTACTGGCCCTGTGCTTTGACCAGACAGCATTTTGCATTTTGCAATACCACTACTTTCCTGCATTTTATAATTTTGATACAGTAAATGGATAATGGTGATTTTGATATATATATTGTGTTCGGTCACATGACCTGTAATTAATGTTATCCTTATGCAATGCATATTTGGTGGTTGTATGATGATTGCTTTTGTTTGTGAACTTTGAACACACTGTTTCTAAGTACGATCTTTTTCACTACATATAGGTCCTCAAGGGTTGTTTGATTAAAACTGGTTATGTTTCAATAAAGAAGTCACATACAACAATTGTGCCAAACCAAGGTTTTTGAAAGTGTGAAATAATAAATGCATTGGTGTGTAGTCTGCAAAATCATCACTATGTGGACAGGCACTAGCTCATGCAAATGGATGACAGCCTACATTACTGAGCTCTTTACAGATGTATGCTAACAACTGTTTTGGCTTACCATCTTTGCTATATTCCTGACTTTGAAGGCTTTCTTTCTTTAATAGTCTTTTCCATATTCCTCGTGATCTAGGTAGTAAAGTAAAGGTTCATGTTTTCTGTGACACACAAAATTCTACAATTATCCCCAATGGTGTGGCTGAAGCACATGTACTTCTTAAACTAAGTCCAGATAGGCAACACTAAATAGCCACATACTCCAGGAACCACATATCCAGTAAATCTGTATTCAGCAATTGCTGGCCAAGCAGTATGATGTGATCATCACTTATCACCACCCAAGAGGCTTTTCGAATCAATACTGGTTACCACAGAGAAGGTCAATTAATTCAAGGTACATTGTGTTTGAAACCAAAATATTTTCTAAAATTCAACTACATATAAATTCAATGATAGAGAACAGTAGTTCTGTAGTACATCTTGTCTACAATTATAAGGAGTGCCATATTTGGGGTGTGTGGTGCTCCTGTGCAGTAATTTATTTTACACCCCCCTCCTTCCTCAACATATTTGTGTATGGACAACCAGTAATAAAGCTATGTAATTATTAATTTCAATTTGAAACTGTACTGAAGAATTTAAATAATATAACACAAAGCACTTGTGCAAGTTAAACATTCAAAAATAATAAAAGAACTACCACAGTTCAGGAGCCCCTTTTACTGGAAAAATACCGCAGAAACATTGGACTTTGACACAGTTTAATACCCTTTACTAAAATACCTTCACTTAAATGTTTAGTCAGTCTGAAATGGATGATACAATACCATTTAACTGAACTTTTACAAAATTTAGCAAATTTAGAAAAATGACATCCTTTTCACTTTTTTTAACTGCAGATTCATTTATCACTTCCTCAAAATCCAGACTGTGACATGCCCAATACTATGGCTAATACTCCAAGACTGGTCATTCTGTATTTTCTGCTGTCCATATGTAGCTCAGAAAAGGACCTTTCAGCACTATAGTTTGTTCCTGGAGTACAGTCGTAGATCTGGAATGTTATGTACACATTTGGGTAATAATCACCATTTTTAACCAACATTCTACAGAGAAATGAAGGAGAGGATAACCTGTCACCATCATCTTTTGTCATTGGCAACAGACAGCTTTTAAAATGTATACATTCTTCACCAAAGTTGTACTCTATGGCAGAATTTTAAACGGGTGTAAGTTTCTCTACAGCATCATAAATATTAACAGGTTCTACTTCAGTGATATTCGTGAATAATGAACATCTTAGGTTACATTCTCTGTAAACATTAACTCTCTTCTGTAACTCATCCTGAAGACTTTGTATAATCTTAGAATATGACATTTTCATTTTTCTCCAGATCTCAACATAATCTGATCCTCCTCCTCCTCCTCCTCCTCCTCCTCCTCCAGGGCATTTGGGTTTAATCAGAAGTTTCCTTTTTTGATTCTCAGCAGCTGAAGGAGGTGAAACTGATTCCAACTTTCTGATCTGCATAAGTTTCTCTTCAGCTGACTCCTTGTGAAGTGAAGAAGGTGTCTAAAGCTCAGCAAGAAACATGCAAGTGAGTCTCCAATATAACCCTGAATCGATGAAGAATTGGACAACAGACCACACACTAGATCTTTCAGGCTACACGATTATGTAGAGAGCTTCTTGTACTGTAGCCTATGAAACTAATGGGTTCATACAAGGAAGAAGTTATACAGGTGGACTGCAATTACAATAAGAGTTTAATGGCAGGTAGAAATATTTGTCAACGTTTTGTCAGTGAATTATTGAATGCCTGAATGCTGATACAATGCACATTAAAATTATACTTAAAGGTAACTTTGCACCCCACCCTCTCTCTCTCCATCCCTCAAAATTCTGCCACCACGTGCAGTTGCACATGTTGCTTGTGCCTAAATACGACCTTGAGTATAAGATTTGCTCTTTTTCATCAGCTGCAAACATAAAAGTAGTGGTTGTGGTGGTGGTGGTGGTGGTGATGGTGGTCGTCGTCGTCATCGTGGTGATAGGCCAAGAGAGTATCTTTGATTAAATGTAAAAATATGCATTGTAAATTGCACTGCTTAGCAACAATATTGTACAACGATGCTTTGAACAATTTTTAACCATACAGGGGAATGTATCACATTTTAAGATCAGCTATATTAAGTCTATCAACATAGCCGACTTCAGAAGTAGTTTTGGAATGTGTAAGGAAATTTTAACTCAATTTCAGATATAATTTCTAGTATAAACAAATGTATTAGCAGGGCACATGGCATATTCTACAGTGTATCATTCCATCAGTGGACTCCAAAGAGAGAGAGAGAGAGAGAGAGAGAGAGAGAGAGAGAGAGAGAGAGAGAGAGAGAGAGAGAGAGAGAGAGTGTTTGTTGAAGCAAATAAAAGCAGAAAAAGAAGCCAACATTTCCAGAACAAAAGTAAGTGCATCTACATAGAAATTGTCACCTTATGGAACATTGCACTGTTGAAGTTAACTGTGAGTGTTGAGGGGAAGAAACATTGAGTAGCACACATGTCTACACAAATGGGTACCCCACCTTTCACTGTTTCACATTCTTATAAAATTTGAGCACGTCATTTCAAAGTGAAGTCAAAGCTCTTGCTCAGGTATCTTAACTCAAATTACATTCCACAGTAAAAAGGGAGCCATCTTTAGAGTGATTTTTTATTTTATTTTTGCCTCTGGCTTTCTATAGATATGGGAATACAATAACACTCCATGCTTTCCATATTTTAAATGTCATCAAATTTGTCAAACAAGACCAGTGCAGCACGATCGGACGGGCACAGATCAGACGAACTTTTTTGCTCTTCAATTCTTGAGGTTGCTGTGGTGGGGTAGCAGTTCACGTTTGCATCTCAGTCTGGGCATTCCAGCTGTGTCTTGTGAGATGGACGGTGCTGGGTGTGCTCTCATTGTGTTGCCACTCACATGGAATTCCACACTGCACTCAGTCGGTATTCTTCAAAGCTTACCATACTTGGTGTTCTCAGAGTCAAAGGTGTGGTCTTCCTTGACACTGTGCTCTGCTATTGCCAGTTTCTCTGATGTACCTGTTGCAGATGCCTGATAAGCTCCTCATAGCATTTTGTTGGCACACTCGCAGGCAATGCTGTAAATCTCCGGTACGTTCAGGTTAAATGGGTCTTTCGCAGAGTGGAGCCATTCTTATGTCTTCGGTGGTAGGTGGAAAACAGTTTTATGATGGATTTTTCAAGTTGCCTTGCAATTTTGGCTGAAAGCAGTCCCGAGTATGGAAGGAAAGCGAGTCCTGTGTCTTCCTCCTCTTCCTGGTTTGCTGCATCTTTACTCTTCTTGAACGCCCTGCTACTGTGTGCTTCGCTGTACCCATTTTTGCACGTGCTTGCAAGTACAGGTCTGTGTGGGTCCTCCTCCTACATACTGGAGGGTCTCGTGCATTATCTGTCTTATTCTTTATTAGTGTGGCCAAGACAGGGGGACAACCATTCTCCTCTATTTTAAGCGAAAGCAGTGTTTTGATAGATGCTGTTAAGGTGATCCATAAATGCTTCCAGTGCCTGTCTGAAATGCTGCTGTACCACAAAGTACAGTCAACATAGCAGAAGTGCTTGTGTCTTTGGCAAACAGTTTGAAGGGCCATCACCTCTCAAAGTGTTCCAGGTAGAGATTTGCAATCCCTGGAGCCTACGTGCGTACCGTGGCCCTCCGTCCATCTGTTAATAGAACACACTGTTGCAACTGAAGCATGCAGTTGTCAATGCCTGTTTCACTACATTGAGACAGCAGTACTAAGGAGTTATGCAGACTAGTGAGGTAATGTCAAAACTTCTTAGCACATTATCTCGTAGTTTTATGTCCTTGACTACAGTGCTCCACAGGTGGTGCAAGAAGTGTTGCCAGATATTTGGCTGTCTGTAATTGTGTGAATTAATGGTGTCAAGTATTGGCTGCAGAGGCCTGTTCCTTATTTATTTTGGGCAGTCCGTACAGGAATGGTGTTGCTAGTTGGGATACAGCCACTTCTTCACTGCCTCTGGTTGTTATGCATATGTTGTTACAAATGAGTCATTTTTTGGAAAAAAATTTTCCTCTCTTTAAGACAGGTTTTGTGTCGAGATCTTAATTTCTTACAACTTTTTAAAAAATAAATGAATGCTAGGCAGTCACAACTCCAAGAGAGCATGATTGCCTGTGCACTTCATGGAGACTTGTGGGGCACAACAACAATATCCATCTTCATGCTTAAGTTGACTCCTTTTGAGACATGAATGGCAGGAAATGATGCGGTATCCACACAAAAGGCACTTAATTGTGCTGAGCTAAGGACACAGATTCTCACTTCTAGTAATGCTGAAGAGCTGGTTAATACAAATGCATTTTCATTATTGACACTCTTCATACTGTGCCTTACATGTACCAAACCATCCCCTTCCCACTCATCCTTTAACACTTATATTCACTAACATCAAGTCTCTGCAAGAAACAACACCCTGCTAGAGATTACAATGTCGTGCAATTCAATCCCAATTGGGTCACTGCCAAGCAGTTTTCGTTTTTGATCTGCATTACTTAATGCAACCTAGATTCTCCGACCAGAAGCTTATCTTTTCTAAAACGTCAAACAGATTTCAGTGTACCTCCTACAATCCAAACCTTCCATGTGTAAAATGGTGACAGCTTTTCTACAGGTCCCATCACTGTAAAAGATAAAGACAAAAATTGTGATACATTAAGTTCCCTGTTACCAATCTGCATCCACTTACATAGTTTCGTTTCCACTGGATAATTTGGAGCAGTTTTGTTGATCAGTGTTATTGGTACCAGATGGAGTTTTATATGTCTGGGACATGTGGCATGTCAAGCAGACCAAAACTAGCAGCTACAATGTCTTTACATCCTATGTCACAGACATAACAAAGATACACAACTGTGCTTTAACAAAAATTCTTTGTCAGCTTGTTAAAGTAACAACTTATGTTCTTCACATCGAAACACAGAATTTAAAAACTATGCTAAAATAAGAACATTACACAATATTAGACATGTCAAAAAAAATCACAACGTACATTAATAAAACTAAGTAATACACTGATCAGCCAGATCATTACGACCACCGACCTATTATCGATATAAACCTGTCCTTGCGACAGCAGCACCACCTGGTGAGAAATGACTGCTAGTCACACACACACACACACACACACACACACACACACACACACACACACACACACAGTGCGTGTAATATCAGTGTGTAGAATGGGGAGGGTGTGTGATCTATCTGACTATGACTGAGGGCAGAGTGTGACGGCCCAGGGGCTCAGCACGAGAATTTCTGAAACTGCGTGACTTGTTGGGTGTTCGAAGAGTGTTGTGGTGAGTGTCTTCAACACATGTGCAACCTAGTGAAAACATGTCTAGATGTCATGGGGTTAGGCAGCCACCCCTCATTACAGATGTTTGGCACTGTATGCTGGGCAGACTGGTAAAACAGGATAGGCAGTGAACTGTGACAGAACTAAGATCAGACTAACACTGGGCAGAGTTTAAGTGTGTGGGAACACACTGTGCAGCGAACATTCCTAGCAATGGGCCTCCACAGCCGACGACCCACGAATGTGCCAATGTTAACACCACAACATCGGCAACTACGACTGAAATGGGCACACGACCATCAGCACCAGACATTGGCGTGGTGGCAAAGCATTGCACGGTCTGATGAATCCTGATACCATCTTTATCATGTTAATGGAGGGCACAAATCCCTTCCAGATGAACAGCTCCTTGACAGCTGTACTGCGGGACGGAGAGAAGGTGGCAGTGGCTTCATTACATTCTAAAGAAGATTCACGTGGGCATTCATGGGTCCACTGGAGCTCCTGCAAGGCATCTTGATGGCCAAGGAGTATTGTGCACAGGTTGCAGAAACTTACACCCTTTCATGACAATCACGTTTCCCGCCAGCAGTGGCATTTCTCAACAAGATAATGAACCAGTCATTTGAGGAATACAGTGGTGAGTTCCAATTGATGAGCTGGTCCTCCAACTTGTTAGGTCTGAATTCTATCAAACACATCTGGGCTGTGATTGAAAGTGGCATCAGGGCCCATCTACCCCCTCTCCGGAATTTGTGGGAAATAGATGACTCAAGTGTGCAGACGTGGTACCAACTCCCTCCAGTGATCTATCAAGGCCTCACTGTTTCCATGCCACAATGCATTGCCAGCGTTATCGGTGCCAAAGGTGGACAAACTGGCTATTAGGTAGGTGGTCGTAATGTTCCAGCTGACCAGTGTATGTACTGAACAAATGGGACATATGGAAATGTGTACCTAACTCATCTACAATGACTTCCATATAACATTATAATATGTAGGAATGTAAATCTTGAAAGTTGTTGAAAGAACATCAATATACTACAACAGCAGTCCATAAATGAGGTAAAATAACATGGTGAGCAGCAACATTTGTCAACAATTATCTGCAGTAAATGTGTGAGGTAGAATTGCTCCTACGAACATTCATTTTATGAAAGATAAAATAATACTAACAATTACCACAACATTCTGCAAATTACTGATAGAGGGGCGAAAAGGAAGGGGTGAAATATACAATGGGGGGCAGGACGGAGATGCAACCATATTCTTCATTAAAAAAATGTAAGATATTTATCTAAAATTTACTGTATCATAAAATATTGGACTGATAAATCTGTCTGTTCACTGAAGGTAAGGCGGGCAGTGAGAAGGGGGGGGGGGAGAAAGAATTACTCAAATAATTTGTTTGTTTGTTTGTTTGCACTTGTCTGCAATACTGATACATACTGAAAGCCTCATGACACAAAATTGCAGCACACCACAATAGAAGTCAAAACAAAATGGCACAGTGAATTACTGCAGGATACTCCACTCTTCAATTGGGTGCACTGTAGTGTTTTGCCTCTTCTACCAGTGTGCTACGGTATTGTGGCATTGAGATTTCAATGTGTACTAGAACAGAAGACATGCAGCTACAAACAAATATAAAATTAATTTCACTTTTCTCTCTATTTGACATGATAATCCCTTGTATATTGGCACAACATACTAGATAAATGTGTTGTAGCTGTTAGTTCACTTGCTTGGCCAGTCTCGTATGTCTTTGATCTATGAATACCTTACAAATTCATTCCAATGAGACTAGTTGCACAGTGGTGCACACTGGTATTTATTTATTTATTTATTCGTGTCAGTAGGAATTTGGGATCCTAGGCATTCGGGATACGTACAGTGTTCTTGTGATGTTTCTTCCCAGGTGATTTTGATGCTCTAGCTGCCTGCCGGTTTTTAAGATGGAAAGTGCAACTCTGTGCTTTTCCCTCACTCACTGTGCACACTGGTGACTTTGGTGAATATTATACTATTTCTGTGATCAGTTTCAGAACATGGTGTTTTGAGAAGTTGATGTAATTTTATTCTTCTCATAAAAGTTTTTTCTGTAATGAACATTGATAAGCTCACACTTGTTTACTGTTTGTACTTGGGTTGATGACGGCTGACTGTCACAAGCAAACCTCACCAACCTATTCTCATATTTCCATATTTCAAGGGGGGGAAGCACACTTTAAAGATATTGGCTCCAGCTATCAATCATGTGCGAAAATGTTGGCTGTAATTCTGATAGTACACATTTACAATCTACTGAAAGTGCAACTTTTAAACCTGAACATGCAATGGATGTTTGCCCCCTCACTCCACCCCCACTGCAGCTGCCTAATGCCCGAGTGAGAAGTATTGTACTGTTTTGACATTGGTAACATGCATTGTTCATTGTGTCAAAGTGCATGATTTCTATCCTGCAGCATGTGCCAGAGATCTCTTTGGTTGGTTGGTTGGGTGTGGGATTGAAGGGACCAGACTGCTAAGGTCATCGGTCCCTTGTTCCACGATAAAATCACACGAAATAAAAACTGTCAGTCGTTAAAAACGGAGACCTGAGAGAAGGGACGACACAATACAAGAAAGGCAGACAAAGACCAGACAAACGGAACTAAAATCGCACCGAGTGTGAAGGTGGTTGGCCGACCATGAAAATAAGGAAAAGCCAACCACCAAATGACATTAAAACCCACAGTTTAAAACCACAGGCCAAAGGCCCAAGTCAATACAGGAAATAAAAGGACAAACACTCAAATCATACGATAAAAACCCCCTGCCCGAATAAAACTCAACACGAGGTCCGCCATAGCATCGTCATCACATAAAAGGGCAGGGAGGGTATCAGGCAGCGCAAACGTCTGCCTGAGTCCTGTTAAAAGCGGGCAGTCCACCAAAATGTGGACCACCGTCAGAGCTGCCCCGCAGCGACATAGCGGTGGGTCCTCCCGGCGCAACAAATGGCCGTGTGTCAGCCACGTGTGGCCAACGCGCAGCCGGCAGAGGACGACAGAGTCCTTCCGAGAGGCCCGCATGGAGGAGCGCCACACACTGGTCGTCTCCTTCACCGCCCGAAGTTTGTTGGGCGTGGGCAGGGTGCGCCACTCGTCACCCCAGGCACCAAGCACTTTCTGGCGCAAAAGCGACAGGAGATCACACTCCATAAGGCCGAGTTCCAGAGCCGGTGAACTCACTGCCTGTTTAGCCAGCGTGTCAACCCGCTCATTGCCCGGGATGCCGACATGACCTGGGGTCCAAACAAAGACCACGGAGCGGCCGCAACGGGCAAGAGCATGGAGCGACTCGTGGATGGCCATCACCAGACGGGAACGAGGAAAGCACTGGTCAAGAGCTCGTAAACCACTCAGGGAGTCACTACAGATGACAAAGGACTCACCTGAGCGGGAGCGGATATACTCTAGGGCGCGATAGATGGCAACCAACTCGGCAGTGTATACACTGTTCCCGGGTGCCAGCGACCGTTGCTCACAATGATCCTCTAGAGTAAGAGCGTAACCAGTGCGACCAGAGACCATCGAACTGTCGGTATAGGTCACGGCAGATCCGGGAAACTCGGCAAGGAGAGCAACAAAGCGGCGGCGGAGGGCCGGAGGAGGGACCGAGTCTTTCGGACCCTGTGCCAAATCCAGCCGAATGCATGGTCGGCGCACACACCAAGGGGGCAGACGGAAATTGGCCCGGAAAACAGGCGGGAGAGGAAAAAACTCAATCCCACACAGTAGAGCCCGGATGCGAACCGCGATCGTACACCCTGACCGGGGCCGCCTGTCTGGAAGATGGACGATCGAGTGCGGGAACAGGAGACGGTAGTTGGGATGCCCTGGCAAGCTACAAACGTGGGCAGCATAAGCGGCCAGAAGTCGGTCGCGCCGGATCCGCAATGGAGGAACACCAGCCTCCACAAGTAAGCTGTCAACAGGGCTTGTCCGAAATGCTCCTGTGGCGAGTCGGATCCCGCAGTGATGGATGGGATCCAGCAATTGCAACGCTGATGGCGACGCCGAACCATAAGCCACACACCCATAATCAAGGCGGGACTGGATCAGCGCTTGATACAGCCGGAGAAGGGTGGACCGATCGGCACCCCATCCAGTGTGGCTAAGGCAACGGAGAGCGTTTAAATGCCGCCAGCATGTTTGTTTAAGCTGCCTAATATGAGGCAGCCAAGTCAGCCGGGCATCAAATACCAGTCCCAAGAACCGATGCGTCTCTACCACAGCAAGAGGTTCACCGTCAAGGTAAAGGCGTGGCTCAGGGTGAACCGTGCGACGCCGGCAGAAATGCACAACGCAGGTCTTAGCGGCCGAAAACTGGAAGCCGTGCGCTACAGCCCACGACTGCGCCTTGCGGATAGCGCCCTGCAGCTGGCGTTGAGCAACTGCAATGCCAGCGGAGCTGTAGTAGAGGCAGAAGTCGTCTGCATACAACGAAGCTGCGACGGACGATCCCACCGCCTCAGCGAGCCCATTGATCGCAATTAAAAACAGGGAGACACTGAGGACAGACCCCTGTGGGACCCCGTTCTCCTGGACCCGGGAGGAACTATGGGACGCAGCAACTTGCACGCGGAAGGAACGAGACGACAGAAAATTCTGAATAAAAATCGGGAGCGGGCCCCTAAGACCCCACCCAGGAAGTGTGGCCAGGATGTGATATCGCCAAGTCGTATCGTACGCCTTCCGCATGTCGAAGAAGACGGCAACCAGATGTTGGCGGCGTGCAAAGGCTGTATGGACGGCAGACTCTAGGGAGACCAGATTATCGACGGCAGAGCGGCCTTTGCGGAACCCACCCTGAGACGGAGCCAGAAGGCCTCAGACTCGAGGAGCCAACTCAACCTCCGGCTCACCATACGTTCCAGCAACTTGCAAAGAACGTTGGTGAGGCTTATGGGGCGGTAGCTGTCCACCTCCAGCGGGTTCTTGCCAGGTTTCAACACGGGGAGGACGATGCTTTCTCGCCATTGAGACGGGAACACACCCTCAACCCAGATGCGGTTGAAAACATCTAGGAGGCGTCGCTTGCAATTCACAGAGAGGTGTTTCAGCATCTGGCTGTGGATGCGGTCTGGCCCAGGAGCCGTATCAGGGCAAGCAGATAGGGCACTCTGGAATTCCCAGTCGCTGAAAGGAGCATTGTACGACTCCGCGTGGCGCGTGTGAAAGGAAAGCCTCCAACTTTCCAACCGCTCTTTCCGGGAGCGGAAGGCCAGTGGGTAATTCGTAGATGCGGAACACTGAGCAAAATGCGCTGCTAACCGGTCCGCAATCGTGTCGGAGTCAGTACACACCACTCCATTCAGCGAAAGCCCAGGGACAGAGACAGGCGGCCGATAGCCATGGAGTCGCCTAATCTTAGCCCAAACCTGCGATGCAGAGGTACGGACGCCAATGGTGGAAACATACTGTTCCCAGCACTCCTGCTTCCGTTGGCATCGGGCATGGGCACGGAGCTGTTTAAAAACGATGAGGTTCTCCAAGGACGGGTGCCGCTTATGGCGTTGAAGAGCCCGCCGGCGATCTCTAATCGCCTCTGCGATCTCGGGCGCCCACCAAGGCACAGTCCTCCTCCGAGGGGACCCAGATGAACAGGGAATCGCAGATGCCGCCGCAGAAACGATGCCGGTGGTGACCGACTGAACCACCGCATCAATGGTGTCAGGGGAAGGAGGTGCGATAGTGGCGAGAGAGGAGAACAAGCCCCAATCAGCCTTATTCAGAGCCCATCTGGAGGGGCGTTCAGAAGAGTGACGCTGTGGTAGTGACAGAAAGATGGGGAAATGGTCACTACCACATAAGTCGTCATGGACACTCCAGTGGATGGATGGTGAAAGTCCAGGGCTGCAGATAGAAAGGTCGATGGCCGAAAATGTGCCATGGACGACGCTGAAATGTGTCGGCTCTCCCGTGTTTAAGAGGCAGAGGTCAAGCTGCGAGAGAAGAGTCTCGACATCTCTACCCTGGCCAGTAATCGCGGCGCTACCCCACAGGGGGTTATGGGCGTTAAAGTCGCCCAGTAACACAAAAGGAGGAGGCAGTTGTGCTATCAATGCAGCCAACACATGACGCGAGACATCACCATCTGGCGGAAGATACAAACTGCAGACAGTAATAGGCTGAGGCGTCCACATCCTTACAGCGACAGCCTCTAAAGGTGTGTGAAGAGGTACACATTCGCTGTAGACAGAGTTAAGGATGTAGACGCAGACTCCACCAGATACCCTCTCATAAGCTGCCCGGTTCTTGTAATAACCCCGATACCCACGTAGGGCAGGGGTCCGCATTACCGGAAACCAAGTTTCCTGTAGGGCAATGCAGAGGAAAGGGTGACTGCTGATGAGTTGGCGAAGCTCAGCAAGGTGGTGGAAAAAAGCGCTGCAGTTCCACTGGAGTATTGCTTTGTCCATGTCCGAAAAAGGCGTGAAGGGGCCGAGGAGGCAGATCACGCCACTGGGTCACCTGCTGCCACCGATGGAGGACCAGTACAATCTGCTTCCATGGCGTCTGAGGGTCCGGCGAGATCCAGGTCCTCAGCGGACGCCCGGATCTCCACCTTATCCCCGGACGCAGAGCCTGTAGGGAGCAGTGGGGTGGATGCCACCGCGTGGTCCTTGGCCTTAGAGGTCTTCTTCTTCGTCTTGTCTCTCTGGTCCTTGGGTTTCATTGGCTGGGAGGGCTCCAGCGAGTCAGTCTCCGGGACGGAGGAGGAGCGGGAAGCCCTGCGATCAGCCGCTGGTCTGCTTTTCTTCCATTGGCTGACGTCACCCTTCCCAGAGGCGGAAACCTGGGAAGGAAGGGATCCAAGGGACCCTTTCCGTGCTATTCGAGCAGGGGAAGTTTGAGGCTTCCCCAGCTTAGAAGTGGGGACTGATGTCCCCGATGGTTGGGGGGTTGCTGCTCCTGAGGCAGGTAGTGCAGGAGCAGCAGGGAGTGAAGTGCCCCCCACCATCAAGGGGGCAGGTGTAGCATTCCGGCTCTGAGAGGTGGCAGTCTGAGGGAGAGCTAATGGGGCCATAACAGTAGTAGCCGCGGCGTAAGAGGCAGGCATTCGAACAGGATGGAGGCGTTCGAACTTCTGCCTGGCCTCAGTGTATGTCAGGCGGTCCAGGGTCTTATACTCCATGATTTTGCGCTCTTTCTGGTAGATCCTGCAGTCCGGCGAGCAAGGTGAGTGGTGCTCTCCGCAGTTTACACAGATGGGAGGCAGAGCACATGGAGTATCGGGATGTGATGGGCGTCCACAATCTCGACATGTGAGGCCGGAAGTACAGCGGGAAGACATATGCCCGAACTTCCAGCACTTAAAGCACCGCATCGGGGGAGGGATATATGGCTTGACGTCACAACGATAGACCATCACCTTGACCTTCTCAGGTAAAGTATCACCCTCGAAGGCCAAGATGAAGGCACCGGTGGCAACCTGCTTATCCCTTGGACCACGATGTACGCGCCGGACGAAGTGAACACCTCGCCGCTCTAAATTGGCGCGAAGCTAGTCATCGGACTGCAATAGAAGGTCCCGATGGAATATTATGCCCTGGACCATATTAAGACTCTTATGGGGCGTGATTGTAACCGGAACATCCCCGAGCTTGTTACAATCGAGTAACCGGCGGGACTGGGCGGAGGACGCCGATTTGATCAAAACCGAGCCCGAGCGCATTTTGGACAAGCCCTCCACCTCCCCGAACTTGTCCTCTAAGTGCTCGACGAAGAACTGAGGCTTCATGGATGTAAAGGATTCACCATCAGCTCTCGTACACACCAGGTAGCGGGGCGAGTATGGTTCGCTGGCATCCTTAGTCTTTCGTTCCTCCCATGGTGTAGCCAGGGAGGGGAACGATTTGGGGTCATATGTAGTTGCGTTGTATTGAGCCCTGGGACGCTTAGAGACTGCTGGCGGCTGGCCACCAGCAAGAGATGATGTACCACGCTTCATTGCGGGTCATCCGCCCTGATGCCACCTACTCCGACCAAGGGCCCTCCCCACGGGCGCCACCCAGCCTCAGCAACGACCACCTGGCAGGATGGCCATTGCCGGGAGTCCCAATGCCCCAAGGAGATAGGCATCTACTCCTTGGCATACGTGGGGAGTTAACAGCGCTGGCATCAGCAGAGCGATCCCTGTGTAGTCAGGGGGCTACAACTAACAGGGTACATGGCGGCCCCACCACAACGGACTGGCTACCGTGCTGGATTTCAGGTGATGTAGTCCAATATCGTCATTGGCGCATAAAGCGGCACAGCATAGCAGACTGCAAGAAACCGCACCCAAGAACAAATCCACGCCCAAGAGATGGTAGGTGAGCGGGACTGCTAAGCGATGACGACAAACCTGGCTAGAGATGGTAATGCTTGATGGACACATAGCTCCTTGTAAGGCGCCCTTCCCCAATCGGCTCGCTCTTCGGAAAATTTAGAAGGATGGAGGTCAAACCCGTTAGG
The DNA here is from genome assembly GCF_023897955.1 of Schistocerca gregaria. Taxonomy (NCBI): domain Eukaryota; kingdom Metazoa; phylum Arthropoda; class Insecta; order Orthoptera; family Acrididae; genus Schistocerca; species Schistocerca gregaria. The sequence continues at coordinate 862,884,508 of NC_064931.1, read as the reverse complement.
GGACCATCTCACAAGGCCAAAACGTTTGAGACTCCTTTTAGTCGCCTCTTACGACAGGCAGGAATACCGTGGGCCTATTCTTACCCCCGAACCCACAGGGGGGAGAGATCTCTTTGCTTTGAACATTTTTATGTTGTGATTCACAAACTTAATTTAAATGAATGAAATGAATTAATGTGTCATTAAATAGTAGCATAGCGAATTATTAACATCAGTGTTGTGCAGTATTTTTTATTTTATTTTAAAGCTTGGACTATTACAATGAAGTACAGCTGCAGAAAATCAATACAAGAATATTGTTAAAACAATATTTAACATATATGTGCATGAGGTTAACATATTACCTTCTCATATTTAATTTTTGCAAAGAATAACTTAGTCTTGAATGTTGGTCACATGTGTGCACCTTTCGCCTCTTCTTCCCTCTCCTTCAAAATCCCGTGAATAGGAATACTCCGGTTGTCACTTCACCATAAAGTACTTTGCACTCAGGCATTAGGCAGCTACAGTGGGGCAGAATGAGTGACAAATAACTGGAGCACACAAAAATTTAAAAGTTGTACTTTCAGAAGGTCGTAACTGCATACTATCATAATTCCTTGTCAGAGTGTGAATATTTTGCCCAATTTATGCAACACTGTATTATTTCCTTGCTTTTCTTGGTCTTCCTGGGTACAGGTTTGTTTTCATTCTTCACAATGTTGTAGCTAACCAGTACAAAATAGCCTTAAGACAAACCGCAACAGTGGAATTTACACCTGTTTTTAACAGCAATTTGCTGAAATACCACATTAACAATGAGGAAGAGAGATTTTTGCTACCACACAGCATCCAACCTGGGACACAGCAAATGGCAGCCACCTCATGGGGCTTACTAGTGTCTAAATCTGTTTTTGTTGTACAATGGGTTTTCCAAACTGGTGGCTGGTCAGCACTACCTGTCATTCATTAGCATGAACTCTGTGGATGCTTCAGAAACAGTTTAGTGTGACAGCGGAACATTGTTTGATAAAGAGAGCAAGAAACTTGAAATAACTGCATGGTGTGTGAGTGGCAGATACCTTTTTACAAAACCCTCATTGACAAAGAGTGTGTAGGTTGGTGCAAATCAATGATTAGGGGGGGGGGGGGGGGGGGAGCAACCTCTGGGGCATCTGCACAAACCCAGTTGTTTTACGTTTGCTCAGATATGCAAGGCTTTGACTGAGGCAACATATTTTCTTTTCTGATCAGGTGAACAAAGTGGATTGTATCTACTCATTAAACTAAAGTACTTAACATACATTTCATTTCAAAATAACAGATTTCTGTTTCTAGAGGCTTGAGTACATCTCTGCTTAGGTCACACTAGAAGCATGTATATCTGTTCGGATTATACAGTTACACAGCTATGTTCTTTGGAGACACAAGGTTAACAATTTTAACATGGATTTACCTGGTAGAGGAGGTACGTGGACTCAACTAATTCAGGTCGTAAAGGATAAAATGCCATATCAGCAGACATACGCTGCCAGTTCCATCGTTCTGGAAGAACGCCATATAATTTCCAAATGGCATAATACAATGCATGTGAACATATGGCTTCTTCCACATCACCATATAACACCTGGAAATCAAAAAACAAAAAGTCTCCGTTAAGACTGTTGTATACAGACATTTTCGGCTCAATGAAAATGGATCGAGATTATATCTAGTTTCACAAAATTCTGTGCTTGCTGGTACACATAATTATAAATGTCATAATGGATTGTGGACCTAGTTCATTTGCTTGTCTTACACCAGGTAAAAACAGTAATATTATTTGATTATTTCATACAAAATTAAGAAGCTTTCATATGTTCCTAGTATGCTGAGTCTTGTCATTTGTGGCATACTGACCTCTGACATAGTGCGCTATTTGTACAGTTCACTTGAAGAAGGAAAGGAGATTACGGGAAAAAATTGTTCATTTACTAAAAACTGTCTGGCATTTGCCTGAAGAAAATTACAGAAATGGTGGAAAGCCTAACTCTACATGGCTGGACAGAGAAATAAACAGCCATCCTTCCAAATAAGAGTCCTGTATCTTTCCACTTTCCCATCTCACTCAGTGGTTTGTGCTAGTTCTTTCTATCTGTATGTGTCTTGGATCACATTTACAATATTCCATTATGTCTTGGAACACGTCAATTGATTTACCCATCTCGGTAAGCTGCACATTGACCACTTACATGACCGGCCTTCACTGTAATCTTAATCTACATTTAAATTTAGCAACTAGGTTTATCCAAAATTTAATTTGTGGAGTAAAAAAAAAAAAAAAGTTGCTGAAAAAAATTTGTTTCAAATGCTTTTGTAACTTTTTTCTCTACCTCTAAATTCACAAGGGAAGCTGTCAACTCTTTCTATGGCTGCATACTGCACTATCTCCCACACAGAAGCAAGTTTAAGCTGTAAATAATGGATGCCAATTTTGTACTTCTGAAAGCCCCCCCCTATTTCAAATTGTGGCAGATCCTTAATAACTACCCACCCATGAGAGTAAATGTATTATGAGGGTTGATTTAGCACACACAGCAGAAAAATAAATGAAGAAAGAAAGGAAGAAAGAAAGAAAGAAAGAAAGAAAGAAGAGAGAAATTGCTTATGTGATGTTTAAGGAAGTACACGTGGCATCACCCTTAGATACAAAGTAAAAATAGCAGATGTGGTCAAGTGTGGTTTTCGCAGCATATAAATCCACACAACAATTGATGGAAAAATTGTAAGTATGCTTTCACAGCCAAAATCAGCGAGGATGATATTGCATTGTACAGGATGGTTATAATTAAACTTTTCCTATTTAACACATTATAACACTGGAATCAATTATCGTACGAGTAGCAAACTTGACAGAATTAATGTCACGGATATGGAGATGAGAAATAATGCAGAATTAATTCAATTGAAACACTTAATGTGTTGCCACAGTACATAATACCATTACTGCTACAAAAGGAGCTCAATATGGCACCCATCAGTGTCCACAAGTGTCTGAAAGTGCAGGATTGCATTCTCCACAACAGAACAAAGCATGTCCATAGGTATGCTGGCTACCTCTCTTGATATGCTGCACTTCAGATAATCATATGTGCAAATGTACCTCTGGTAAACCCTGTCCTTCTGGTAGCCCCAGAACCAGAAATCACAGGGAGTGAGATCAGGTGACTGGCAGCCAAGCATTTGGAAACGGTTGGCTGATGATTCTATCATTTCCAAATATGTTGCAGAGAAACAGGTGAACCTCATGAGCAATGTGCGGTGGGGCCCCATCCTGCATGAAAACAACAGAGTTCAATGCGTCTCTCTTGTAGGGTGGGTATGACATGCTTTCGAAGCACATGGTAGTAACGTTACGAGTCACATTGCACATCAATGATCATTTAGCACCAACCTGTTCAAAAAATACTGGGTCAATGATGAAATTAGCCATGAAGCCACACCATACAGTGACATGTTCACCATACAGAGGAACTTCATGCACAGTGACTGGAGATGAAGATCCCCACATTCAGCAATTCTGTGTGTTCACCTCACCCGTCAGAGAAAAATAAGACCCATGTGTCTACAGGATGGTCCAGGGCCAGCCCTTGTCAACTTCAAACCTTGCGAGAAAGTGGAGAGCAAAGTCAGCATGTCGTCGTGCATCCTGTGGTGCATGCTGCTGTACGATATGGATCTTGTACGGATACCATTTGAGAATGGTTCAAAGCACCTTCTGTTCAATGGACCACGGGATGCTCAACTGTCACGACACAGCACATGCACTACCTGATGATCGGGAATTGTGTGCGGCATCATCTGCCATAGCAACAGCGATTTCATCAACCACATGAGGTGCAACTGGTTGTTGGCCTCTTCCCGGAGTCACACCCAGTTCTCCAGTTGATTCAAACTTCATCACGCTCCGCACAGCATGTGGAGGAAGAGGACCCTTCCGTAATCCTTTCAGCTGGCGACATTCTTTAGATGCAGCTGCAGCATTACTGTTGTTTGGATAACAGAGCTTCACCAATAATGCCCTGATCCTTTTGTCCTACCTCACGTTGACGCGTCAACAAGTGCACTGCAACTGGTCAGTTGTGTGAGACTATGATTCACCATGACTTATCATGGTACCTGGTGGCCATAGTTGGAACTGGATGGCACTGTGATGCATGGGAATCATGCACCCCATACTCTGGTCATTAATATTACCACATTTGGTACTTTTACAGTAATTAGTTTCTGTGTTATAAAGTGTTAAATAAGGAAAGTTTAATTATAACCACTCAGTACCCCTTCCACCTTTTAGGTTTCCCTTCTTTCCTTAGGACTGGTTTTCCATCAGAGTTCTTGATACTCATACAGCTGCTTCTCTTTTCCCCTAAGGGCTCTTTAATTGTCCTGTAGGTAGTATATCTTTTCCCAGTGAAATACATTTCTAAATCCTCACATTTGTTCTCTAGCCATTCCTGCTAACCATTTTGCACTACCTGTCAACTTCATTTTTTAAATATTTGTATTCCCTTTTGCCTGTTTTATTTTTAAAACTTATCCTTTTATCAATTAAATTCAGTATCTCTGTATTAAATAATTTCATCAGTTTCTCTTGTGTTATCCAAGGATTTCTACTAGGCTTTGTCTTTTTATGTATCTGATCCTCTGCTGCCTTCATTATTTCAACTCTTAAAGCTACCCAGTCATCATTTATTGTATTCCTTTCCCCTGTTCTAGTCAACTGATGCCTAATGCTTCCTATGAAACTCTCAACAACCTCTGGTTCTTTCAGCTTATTCAGATCTTATCTCCTTAATTTCCTACCTTTTTCTCAATTTCTTCAGTTTAAATCTACAGTTCATATAAAAAAAGTGGTCAAATTCCAAATCAGACCCTCGGAGTGTCATACAATTTAAAATCTGGTTCCTAAATATCTGTTGTATGATTATATAATCAATCTGAAACCTTTCAGTGTCTCCAGGTCTCTTCCACATATACAATACTCTATTCTTAAACCCAGTGTTAATGATGATTAAATTATGCTCTGTGCAAAATTCTACCAGGTGGCTTCCTCTTTCATTTCTTTTCCCCAGTCCACATTCACCTACTATTTTTCCATCTCTTCCTTTTCCTGCTATCTAATGCCAGTACTATAACACAATTAAATTTTTGTCTCTTTTAAACTAGCTGGATAATTTCTTTTATCTCATCATATATTTTCTCAATTTCTTCATCTGTGGAGCTAGCTGGCATATAAACTTTTACTACTATGGTAGGCATGGGTTTAATGCCTATCTCTGCTATGATAATGCATTCACTGTGCCGTTCGTAGTAGCTTACCCGCATTCCTATTTTCTTATTCATTATTAAACCCACTCCAGCGTTACCACTGACTGACTTCGTATTTATAGCCCTGAATTCACCTGACTAGAAGTCCTGTTCCTCCCGCCACTAAACTTCACTAATTCCCACTACATATAACTTCAACCCATGTACTTTTCTTTTTAAATTTTCTAACCTACCTGCTTGATTTAGGGATCAACATTCGATGTTCAAATCTGCCAATTGTCAGTTTATTTTCTTCTGATGACGACATCCTCCTGAGTAGTCCCTGCCCAGTGATCTGAATGGGGGACTACTTTGACTTCAGAATATTTTACCCAAGGGGATGCCATTATCATTTGGCCATTATCAAGAGCTGCATGCCCTCAGGAAAAATTATGGCTACATCTTCCCCTTGCTTTCAGCTGTTCACAGTACCAGCATAGCAAGGCCATTTTGGTTGATGTTACATGACCAGATCAGTCAAATGACCAGACTGTTGCCCCACAATTACTGAAAGGGCTGCTGCCCCTCTTCAGGAACCATATGTTTGCTATCTATTGCTGAGGCACACAAGCCACCCCACTGATAAGGTCCACGGCTCATGGGGGAGCATATTACATTACTGAATGAAAATGTTAAAAATATGCCAACTTATTGATTTCTTTCTTCCAAACTAACTGGAAACTACACAGGGTCATTCTTCCTTTGGAAGAAAGTTGTGTTTTAAGAGTGAACGATTAGTGTAAATGACAGTGACAAATGATCATAGTGTGGGTGTGTAATTTCTTTGCCAGACCTGAGGCCTGTATCCTGAGCCAGCACAGAGTCTATACCTTTGGAAGACTATTATGGAGTCTGCCTGGCATAACATCTCCACATCAAACAACTGATATATGTCACTCGTGACACCTGTCTTGAATTCACATAACAATGTCATGATGGTTGAGATTTAAACTTGGATACTGGTACACAATGTGGCTATGAGAAACTGAACACTATCACTTTTTCCTCTTCTGGGCAGCCATCTAGTGGAAACACAGCTAACAGCAATGGCATTTTAATAAGTTCTCTCCAGCTTTAGCACCATCACATTACTGTCCATTAGCAACCCTGGATACAGACGTGTGTGAATGAACAGTATGAAACTATCACCGTTCTAATGAACCATAACAAAAACACTTTACTGTAAACATTGAGTTATAAGGTCAGATCTTGTGAGATACAATGTTCATTCCATAAAACCATAATGAGATCAAGGGTGTGAATATGTCATAAAACAAAAATACATAATTAATATTTACAAAAAAACTAATATAGTAACATTTCTTCCACATACATTGAGACGTTGGTCAAAGGGGTGTGTGTGTGTGTGTGTGTGTGTGTGTGTGTGTGTGTGTGTGGGGGGGGGGGGGGGAATCTTTTAAATACATTTATTTGTTTACATGTTATTAAAAAGGCTATTGCAGTTAACCATGTTCAATAACAAGAACAATTTGAAAGGCTGACTTACATAGATCGCATTACTGAAGCTGTGCCAAAGTCAGGTGTTACATAGTGTTTATGTGAGACATAGTTAATAATACCTACATCAGTTGGTTCTGCTAAGAAATTCATCAATGAAGTGGAAGGAGTATGCCACCAATAAATACATTATGCTTCTTTTAAAATGTCATTTATTAGTAGCTAAAACGTTTTACAGTTGCTGGAAACTCATTCAAAATGCGTGTTCCTGAATAATGAACACTGTTTAGAACAAAGTCAGGACTTCCTGTGTTTGTGAAGACTGATGGTCTTGCCTCCACTGATTCCGTGAACTGAGCAGTTGGTCTGAATGAGGGATAACTACTTACGCCTGACTTCAAGGAATTAATACACCAAGTCATATTAATCAATATAATCATTTTTTAAAAGTTGGATTCTGAAACACTTCTCGAATTTTTACCACACACAATTTGCATTAGATTTTTCTGGCCCCGGATAACTTCAAATCTGCTTTAGATGTTACCCCAAAAATGGAATGAGAGAGAGAGAGAGAGAGAGAGAGAGAGAGAGAGAGAGAGTTATGGGTGCTCAATGGCGAGGTTATCAACACCCTAAAAAAAATCTGTAGAAACAAATTTAATTAAAACCTCTAAAATGTTATAAAATAAATAACAGTGAGCTTTAAATAAAATTGCACACACACTCTTCCAACCTCACTCACTACCACCCATGCAGTCACATTATCTCATACCCCTTAATATATATAACCATGGATGATCCAGTCACCCCGGTAACACACTAAAAACTTCTCCCTAAAATTTTAAAGAATATGTTGGTCATTTCACAGAACCGTAAATGATTATGATTATGGGTTCAAGGGGACTAAACAGTATTTTAACAGTCTCTTGTTTGACTAGAAATTCAAATAACATAAGAAAAGGAGAACTGTCAGCTCCAGTGTCTGTGATCTTGTGCCCATGGTTGAAGTTATGCATGAAAGTAGTTTAAGGCAGATAGTTAGAAGTGGGATAAAATCCAGGCATCTGAAAACTGTGGTCGGTTGCTGAAGGATACACCAAGATTGGTCATCCTCATAGTCAGTACAACTAAAATGGTGTGAGAAAAAGAAGACTAACAACCAGACAGTTAATTAGCTCAAAAAGTAAGATAAATAAAATATGTGCATAAAAATCTAAAAATGCATGGCAGTGCAGTGGGGAAAGTAGCTTGGGACCACTATGGACACATACCAGAGCGAGAGGTACAAGTCAACGTCATTCCCCGACACAAAATGTTGAGGTGCATTAAATTTTGTCATGAAATCTACTTTCTCCCAGAAAATGCACGACTTCAGTAGCTGTGATCATTCACAAGTATTTTGGTTAGGGAAGTAGACAGGTTGATGACTCATCTCAGGCCAACCAGCAGGGCACACACTGTGAGAATATGAGCTGTTCATCATGGAGGGGGGATTGTTCTTGACATAAAAGGAACTTGGAGGAAAGTCTGATGTGGCTGATACATTGTCATCACAGTGTGATGGCATCCTTCCAAGAGGCTTGGAGAGAAGTAGGCCACACGTTGCAGGTCCCAATTTAATGTCCTAGTTGCAGTCGTAGGCCTGTGCCTCATACTCTGAGTTCAAGTTCATCTCCTGTGGTTGCTTCTTTAGCTAATTTTTCAGTAGTTCATTTCCCGAAATACCCATGTAGTTTGATGTCCACACGAATGTTATGGTGGTTCCAGAGCTGTAGAGATAAACTAGCAGGTCTTGGTACGTCACACTACCCTGAAATTTTCTGGTTGCTAACATCCAAGTTGGAATCTTTCTACTCCTAATTTATTATTTTACTACAGATTATTACAGGGGAAATCAGTAATTATTTCATGACAGATTATTGTTGAGTTATAAAAAAACATAAATTCTGTTTTAATTACAGACATTTGGAAGAAGAATACTAGGATTCTTGAAGTATTTATTTGGCTCTATTAGCAAAGCCAGCCCTTAATTCCAAAATAATTACCAGGTTGTCAAAAAAATTGTATAACTGTATCTGTTGATTTCAATATTTAAACAAATAATTTAGCCTAACCTTTCTGTTAGAAGGAACTGTTGAAAAGAAGGAATTTTTCGATGTATTCAGTTAATTGAATGAGTTATGTTTTAACAGTAATTTCTGTACCTTAAAACATCTAACAACGTGTAGTTTCAGTGCCTATTATTGTGAGGATATATAGACGCCTGATTTTTTGACCCAAGACAGTCAGTCCATGGCCGAACAACTTAACAGTGGAATAAGTTTAACACAAATAGGCCATGTGTTAGAACAATAAATGACAATTTCTGTCTAATTTATTTGAGTGTCCCACATACCACATTATTCTGCGAGAACTGTGAACTGTGTGGTTAGGTTTTTACTGCTCATAGATGTTCAACAGCAAACTATTGTAGCAGTATGCTGATGTTGTCTGCAACCTATTAACGAGGCTTATCAACATTTGCCAATAGTGAACTGGCCATATAATTGTGTAATATTGGGGGATTGTGAACAGTGAAAGTAAATAACTGTTAAATGCAATTGTGCAACTGTCAGCTACATCATTTACAGTTGTCGGTCTTTAACTTCCACCCCCCACCTCCCCAATTTTTCAGCTACTATAACATTGTAGTATGTCAACACCAAGGACTATCAACGAAGAAATAAAGCAGTCTAACATCGCAGTAGCACTGAGAGGTGTCTTGTAAGCAGTTCACAGAGCTGCTGCAAACCAAGAAGCTATTTGTTGCATGAATTTTAATGTATTGCAGAGCCCACAATATGTCAACCAACTCTGCAGTGTGTACATTGCATGCAATCAGCAGAGAATACTTTTCGTATCACCAACTGAACAGAATAAGCACCTGAGAAAGGCAGAGTCAGGATTTTTCTTAGAGCCATGGAAGAGGTCCATTCAAATCACAGGACTGAGTACACACCACTGGGGGGGGGGGGGGGGTTGTTTGTGAGGTAACGGGCAAGTTGGGGCGCCTAGAAAATATTCTAAGTTCAGAGTTGGCATGGCTGTGCGTGGGCCTTTCAGTGGGCCGAGCTTGTCGGTGGCCAGGTTGTGCTGGACATTAGCCGGTGGAAGAGGGGTAGCCCCAGCGCATAGTCCAGGCCGACCGCGTGGCTGGGAACTCCACAATGCCGCTGTGACGAGGACTGTGCTTTGTGTTGTTGAAGGAGAGGCCAAAGATGGCAGACTTTGTGAAACCATAATAGCAGACATTTCACAGCACATGTAGAAATTAACAATAGCCAGAGGAATCATGATACCTTAAAAAGAAACATGTACATTACAATTATTTATATGACGATTCTGATGGTGTAATCAGATTTTAAATATCCTTATTAGCTTAAAAGTTTAGTATCTGACTGTAAATTATACAAGTACACCCAGCAATGGATTTCCAAAATCTAAATGGTTGATCCAATTTTGTTGATCGACATGTCTTTAGAAAGCTGTTAGTGTAAACCTAAATTGGTATTAATTACAGGCATGTACCTAAAATAGTACATGAGTTATTGGAGGTCAAGTGGCCAATTATTATTAATCGCTTCAGGCCAAAAGTACTCCTCAGTTACACGAAAAAACAGTAGCAGCAAGCTTATAAATATATTTATTCGTCTATGTCTGTTTACATCCGATATATACTACTAGTGAAGAAATTGGTTAATATTTACTTTGTTTTAGAAAGCACAGGCATTATGCTACTGGTTTACCCTTTGTTTCCATTCCTTTGATATATGTTTATTTGATTTGTTTATGTATTTAATAATGTGTGTTAGAGCATGTTTATGGTCCAGCCGTAGGAATATTTATTTAATTTCAAGTTATTTAAATGTAAATCCAATATTTTGTATGTGTTTCCATATGTTTGCGAGTGAGCGTTGGCTTGGAGACATGGCGGGAGCGTTTTAGCCAATCACAGTGCTCGTTAGTATGGTAGGCGACTACAGTGAATGGAGAGACTGGATGGTAGTGGGGGATGGGGAGGGGGGGCATCGGGTCACAGAGAGGCAGAGAAGTGCTGGACAGGAAGCAGCGACAGTCGGTCGCAGGAACTACGTGGAGAGTGGAGCAGTTTGCGCGTGGTCGCGGGAGAAAGAAATATTACGTAGTGCCAACTTGTCCACTTGTGAGATTTCTGTGGCTTCTGCAGTGAAGACATTGTATGTGTTTAGAAGTGAATATCTTGGGAGCTATGTTGTTGTTCATAACTAATTACGTGAAGTAGGAATCTATTGGTTGGTTGGTTGATTGCTTGGGGAAGGAGACCAGACAGCGTGGTCATCGGTCTCATCGGATTAGGGAAGGAAGTCGGCCGTGCCCTTTCAGAGGAACCATCCCGGCATTTGCCTGGAGTGATTTAGGGAAATCACAGAAAACCTAAATCAGGATGGCCGGACGCGGGATTGAACAGTCGTCCTCCCGAATGCGTAGGAATCTATTGTTTCACTGTTATTCAACTTAGATTTTATTTAATTGCTGCACCATCGACACCAATAAGTGTTTTGCAGTAATAAACGACATTCTAAAAGGTACTTCTGCTATCGTACTCATCATTAAAGTCATTAACAATAGTACCTGCAGGTTTTATTTAATTGCAATCTTTCATTTGAAAATTTTTATGTCACATTCAAAATCCACAATTGACGAGTGACAGGAATCTTCACTGATTCGATTCATGTGTATATTCATATTGTATACTGTAGACCTAGCAGTATTTGGCTTGTAATGTGGCAACTATGTATCCCAACCCCTAGACAACGAAACCAGCCAAAACAGTCAATATTTCAACTCTGAGTCAGAGGGTACGTAGTTGAGGGCCACACATTTTTTTAATTTATAGCCTGCAGGGTGTATTATATGTATACACGTAAGAGGGAGCAACTGGAGGTCCTTGCACAGAGCGTCCAGTCATGCACATGCTGCTCTGCCCATTTTTAAAGGTGGTTTGTAAACAGTCTGAACTGTGGACTGTGGAACAGAGTTGACTGACATGGATTGGTTATGCATCTGACAGATTGTGACTCTACAGCCCGCCAAGAGGTGTCAGAGTCTGATCCTCATTTGTGGGATACCAGCTTGCACTAGGAGACTTCCATATGAGCACCGTAGACAGCCTCCAACTGCCAACTGCACACCAGTGTGGTTTACATGATCTAACAAGCTCGGTGGTGGTGGTGCAGCTGCTACTGCTGAGTAAGCAGCTCACCCATAGTGCAGTTGGGTTAAAGTCAGCTTTATAGAATCACAGAATAAATGTGCCTTTGCTTGCACCCCAAGATATTCTGCTGAAAAATTTGAGGCTTTTATGTTTCCTCATGTTATTTGCCCTGAGCTGGCATACATCTGGTAACCATGTTAACTTACTGGTAAAAAAAAAGCCTAAAAATTGAAAGTTACAACTTAAAGTAACTGGTTACTCAGGTAATGCTGTGGGTGAGGATGCACAGTGCTGATTTAACAAAAGTGCACGACGTGAGTTTTCGTGAGAGAAAATATATATCCATTTCATCACCCAGTTATGTACTTTCTGTACGGACTCCTGAAGTTGGCTTCTTAGCAGTGCACTATGACAAGGCTATAACACAGGTAGAGATCATCCAAATACAGTGCAGTGAGTTTGTGGGTCTCACTGCAGTCATGATACCATTGATTGTGATGGTAAAGAGGGTCACACTCAGAACCGGTCCATAAGGGATCTATGTTTCATGTACATATTGGCTGCTGAGGGCTGAACATATCTGGGCACAGAACAGTTGGAGGGGTACGAAATTCTGAATAAAAATGGGTAAGTAATCACAAAAACCCCACCCATGCAAAGCAGACAGGATGTGATGTCGTCAGGCGATATTTTACCCCTTTTGCTGTCCAAAAAACCCGCAAATCAGGTGTTGACTGTGTGCAAAAGCAATGTGCACTGCAGATTCCAGGTGAATTACTTGGTCTGTGGTGGATCAGAGTGCCTGAAATCTACTTTAAATTGTGTTAAATGTCCTTTGGCTTTCCGGCACCAAAACAGTCATCGGTTGACAATTTTTCCAAATAATTTACAGAGCCTGTTCATTAGAGACTGGTCAATAGCTAGTCAAAACAAAGGGTCTTTTCCCTGTTTTGAGGAAGGAATAATAATACCCTCCCACCAGTGACAGGAAAACTCCCCTTCCTACCAAATACATTTGGAAGACCTGAGGACATGTTTTACGCTGTTGTTGCTAAGGTGTTTAAGCATTTGATTCTGGATTTTATCAGATCCAGTGATTCTGCCCCAATGCTCTGCTAAAGCACTGTGGAACTCCCATACAATAAATGGAAGGATAGGTAGTTTCACTTAGCCTGACATTCCTGGATCAGGAAATTGGGATGGTAGTTACTGCATGGGGACACTTTGGCAAAGTGTGCTGCGAGACATTCAGCAACAACTGTGGGATGAGTACAGATGCTGCCATTCTTGGAGATGCCAAGAACTACTACGGATGACGGGTGGCCTCAAATGCGACAGAGTTTAGTCCATGCTTGAGACAATTTGGTGTGAGCTCTCTTAGATGATATATACTGCTCCCAACACTCCTGCATTCTTTTTTTAATTAAATGCCTTGCCTTCATCTGAAGTGTCTTGAATGCTGTTAAATGTTCCACAAAAGGATAGTGTTTCTGTCATTAAAGTGCCCTTCAATGTTCTTTCACAGAATGGAGCAGCAGGATTCAGTTCAACTTCAGATTTACATTCTTGTCCTTGTGAGATTCCCGTTTCTGCGGATTTTCCTATCTTCAGTTCTGGGACAGAAGAGGATCCTCTTTTTTTTTCTACAACACAAAGACTGTGGCTCTTTCCACCAATGGCTGGTGGTAGGCTGCTAATCTGCTTCATCCTGGGAGGGAGGTACCTTGGCAGGTATCCTCTTCTTTAGTGATGCAGGAGGAGGACAAGCCATCTCTGGCTACATTGGCGGGTTTCTTTACCACTGGTGCTGCAGGTTTGAGGGTCAAGGGAGCTGATGCCTCCTCTCTTGACTGTAAAATGGGCACTGACATGTAGCTATAGCCAGGAGTTAATGTCTGAGGTCTCTTCATCATACTGAAAGTGGATTTTTACACTATATTTGCCAAGTATGATGTTGTATCAATTGTGTGGAGTTGTTCAAACTTTTTCTTAGCACCTTGATAAGCCAGATGGTCATGTGTTTCATATTTCTGGATTTTCTTCTCCCTCTTGAAACTGTACACATCGGCAAATGAGGAGGGTGGTGTTTTGTGTAGTTTACACATGTAGGGAGTTTGCAAAGTCTGTCCTTACATGTTGTCCTTCCATATATCCCAAAAGTAGTCTCATTAGTGCAACAGGAGGACGTGTGACCGTAACTCGGCACCTATATTGTCTCGGACGAGGAGGAAAATATGGTTCGACATCACGCCTATAAACCATGTCTAAAGTTTTCTAGGTAAAACATTTCAATTGACGGCTAGGATAAAAGATACAGTGTCCACTGCTTATCCTTAGGTCCTCTCTGAATGTGACAAACAAAATTTACTCTGCACTGCTCCCAGTTAGCACACAGTTCTCCATTTGTTCGTAGTGTTAGGTCCTAATGGAAGATCATGCATTCAATCCCGCTGAGTTTGTTATGACTAGAGTTAGTAACTGGTACATCTGCAAGCTTGATAGATGCCTGAAGAGCCTGTGATTGTTTAGAATCTAAAGTTTTGTTCAACAGAGATCCATTTCTCATTTTCTCGACTGCAGAAAATCTCCCAGCCTATCTCAATACTTTTAATGAAAGCCAGTGTCTTTATTGATTCTCCATCAGTTCTGGAGCAACCAAGAACTGGGCAGACTGTCCACCTTCATGTCTCCTTGCCTGAATCTTATCCCATTGCATGACCAAAGACAGAAACACTATGGCATTTTAAGCCTTTTAAATGATATCTTGTTTTCCATCTGCTGAGATGGTCATATTGGCATGGCCACTGGCAAGGGTTAGTTTGATCTGTTTCATTACAGATTATCTGCCCTGTTAGCACCCACTCCAATCCGAAGTTCTCCCCATAGGCACCACACTGCCACAGCACAGGCTACCCGGCATTGTGGTGTGGTGGTCAGGTGAACATGCCCAGCCTCATCATAAAACACCTGATGGTCTCTGTGGCCTACGACAACCCAGTCAGTCCACACTGGATGCTGGTCAAACACGTGAGTAGATGGGCTTGTATGCAAGATGGGCACGCTGCATGGGATGGAGGTGGTTTAACAGGGTGTGATGCCTGCACCCATGCAGGATTCCAGCCCAACTGACCCCACTGACGAGGGTAGACTGAAATCACAAGGATGCCTTGCAAGGCATGCTTGAGTCTTGAAGGTGTGATCCAGCCACTCAGCCTCATGTTTGAGGCACGGTGAAAGGAGGCGTTGGTCGGATGGTCAATGCAATTTCAACAACAAAAAGGCCTTGAACTGAGTCAATGTGAACAGGAGCCCGTTATCCAGCACAGGGTGCAACATGCCCCTCAATAATGAAAATCCTCTCAAGGACAAGAATGGTAGTAGGTGTAGCGGTGGATGACGTGTGCCACAAATGGAAATTAGGAGAGGGCATCCATCACTAGCAACCACACAGCACTTCAAAATGGCTCTGCAAAACTGATGTGGACCCTATCCCAAGAGTGTTCAGTTAAGGACCATGATGATAAACTTGAGCTGGACACACTTTATCATGCAAGCAGGCATCGATGCCTGGCCAGTAAACGTGTTGCCTGGTCAATACCTCCATGCACATCATCCTTCAATGCAATGTATAAAGGAGCCAGAGGATGCTGGGCTGGAGTGAGATTCAAATAATGACCTCGCAGACATGAGTCTTCTGTGGCCAATGTAGAGACTCCATATAGGGTATTGACCCAGTAACGTAACACAAAATAATTGTGAAATGTGGTCCGGCCAACACTTCTGGACTGCCAATGACCTTGCACACCACCTCTGGGAATTAATTCAATGCTGTTTACAGCTGTTGATCCAGGGCAAAATAAACAATTTCCTTGTGATCGAATTACATGTTGAGGCCAACAGGGAGGCAGGACAAGGGCGTCTGCGTTGGCATGTTTGGAAGTAGAACAAAAATGTATTTTTGTAATGATACTCACTCAAAAATACCGTTCAGTGCTGCAGACGCTGTGCTGTCGTATCTGGGAGCTTAGACCAATGTCCGAACGAGGAAACCAAACATTTGTGGGCAGGCAGCAGGTGAAATTTGTTGCCATACAAACATAGACAAAACTTCTTGACTCCAGTAATGATTGTAAAAGCCTCCTGCTCAATTTGGGAGTAGCTGAGCTGTGCAGCATTCAACGTTTTGGAGGCAAAGGCAATTGGCTGCTTTAAACCATTTAACAACTTGTGGGACAAAACTGTCACATTGCCGTAGTGTGTTGCCTCCATCACAAATGTTAATGGCAGATCTGGCATATATGGCATCAGACAGAGCCATCTTGAGCCCCCTTGAAAGTGCTAAAAAGCCTGATGACAGCTGACTGACCACACAAATCTGGTGCCCTTCTTGTGCAGCTGAGAGACAGGAGACAGTTTGCATCAGTTGAGGAATGAACTTGACATAGTGCACGATTTTCCCCAGAAATGACCAACTTTTTAAGGTTAGTGGGGGCTGCCATTTTCATAAACAAGCTGAAGTGTTCACACATGGGAGTGATACTCTTATGGCTAAATATGTGCACAAGATATTTGATGTGGGGGGGCAAAGAAACCGCACTTTTCTAACTGACAGCATAAAAAGTTTTCCTGGAGCCATTGAAAAATCTAGTCATGATTCTTGTAAAGTTTCCCATGTGTTGGCCCTGTAACAATATCACCCAAATAGTTAACAGTGAGGAATACTGTGACACAATTGTTTGAAATAATTTTCGAAAATGGCAGATGCACTCACTACCCCAAACAGTGGGGAATTGTACATGAATAAGCCAAATGGTGTATTTAAAACTAGAGATTGATGGGAAGCATCATCAAAGGCAGTTGGAAATAAACATCCTTTAATATTTTTTCGAATAATACTGGCCTGCTGTCAGTTTAGACGACGACTCTTGTGCGTGAGACAGGAAATAAAGATCGGTGCTAGACTGGGAATTAATAGTAGACTTAAAATCACTGCAAATATGTAAAGACCCATTCTGCTTTTAATGACCACCACAGGGGCAAAGCTAAGGGCAGTATCAACTTACTTCGTCAAAATATCAGGGGAATAAAGTAGATGAGCTATTAGCATGTTCAGATGATCTCAAAAATAAAAATGAGATTGATATACTCTGTATGTCTGAACACCGTGTAACTGTGGAGATAGATACTGTCAGTATAAATGGGTATAACTTAGCATCTTTTCGATCTAGGATGGATAAAGGAGTAGTTGCCATTTTCATAAGAAAGGGTATAAATACAGAACTGTAGAAGTAAGCAAATTTTGTGTTGATCAGCACTTTTAAGGTTTGTGCACGTGAACTTCAGCTAGGTAGTATTGATATTAGCAAGAGTGTACAGGTCCCCATTAGGAGACTGGGGCCAGCTGCGGTGGTCTCGCGGTTCTAGGCGCGCAGTCCGGAACCGTGCGACTGCTACGGTCGCAGGTTCGAATCCTGCCTCGGGCATGGATGTGTGTGATGTCCTTAGGTTAGTTAGGTTTAAGTAGTTCTAAGTTCTAGGGGACTGATGACCACAGCAGTTTAGTCCCGTAGTGCTCAGAACCGTTTGAACCATTTTAGGAGACTGGGAGCTATTCATAAAAAAGTTTGACTCCCTATTATGCTGTCTGTCAGACAAAAAGAAGAAGTTATTAACCTGTGGTGATTTCAATGTTAACTTTCTAAGTAATTCTGATAGCAAAAGTGAACTAGAGGTGTTATTAACAACATGTAACTTAGAATCAGTGGCCAATTTCCCTACACGTATAGCTCAAGACAGCAGCACTCTAATAGATAATGTATTTGTACAGAAAGAGGATGTAAAACAAACATATGCTTTCCCTGTGGTAAATGGATTGTCAGACCATCATGCACAACTGATTAACTTATAAAACCTAATGGGGTGTTCAGTTCAGAAACCATGAAAGTGGAAGTCTCAGGTTGCTCAACCAGGTATCTACAGAGCACTTCAGAATGAGTTTAAGAAATGTCAATTGGGGAGACTTATATAATGAGCCAAATGCTAATGATAAATGCAACATATTTCTTGAACAATATATATCCCTTTTTGAACATTGTTTCCCAAACAAAATTACTGAATGTAACACCACACACTTTTCAATGAAATCTTGGATTACTACAGGTATGAAAGTGTCTTCAGAAAGAAAAAGAAAACTGTATGAGACAGCAAGAACTAGTAAAGATACAGAAGTAGTTTTACACTATAAAAATTATGGTAACATACTGAGAAAAGTTGTAAGGAAATCAAAAAATATGTATGTAAGAGAAGAAATTAACAAATAAAATAAAATCAATATGGAATGTTGTTAGAAGGGAGACAGGAAAAGTAACCACTGGGGTAGGTAGCATTACTAAGAAGGAGAAAGAGACCATCCTAACCAACAGTACAAAAGCAGCTAATGTATTTAACAACCATTTCTTAAATGTAGGAGAAAAAATTGGTGAGAACAGTTCAAAAGAAAAAGCCAGGCAGTACATGTAAAAGTCTGTTTTGAAAAACTTCAGTCACATTAGATTTCACCTAACAACCTCTTGTGAAATAAGTAAAAGTATTAAATCTTTCAAAAAAAAATGTTTTGTTGGAGTATATGACATCTCTAATATGATATTAAAACAATGTGGAGCAATTACAGCTGATGTTCTGAATCACATATGTAATGCATCACTAATTCAAAGTATTTTCCCAGACAGGTTAAGATATGCCATAGTCAGGACTGTCTACAAAAAAGGGGACACCACAGATGTCAATAACTATCGGCCAGTATCCATGCTTACAGCATTTTCAAAAATATTTGAGAAAGTAATGTACTCAAGAGTGGGTAGCCATCTCAACAGTAACGGGATACTAAGTAAATCACAGTTTGGATTTCAAAACTACGGTTCCACTGAGAGAGCAATATACAATTTCATTGTCCACATAACAGAGTCTTTAAATAGTAAAATGTCACTAATAGTAATTTTGTGTGACTTGTCCAGAGCATTTGATTTTGTGAACAATGACATTATGTTACAGAAATTACAATTCTATGGTATAAATGGAATAGCATGTGAGTGGCATAAGTCATACCTACAGAACAGGAAACAAAAAGTTTATTTATATGGATGAAGTGATTTATTTAAATAAGTTTGCCACGTCATCTAACTGGGGTGAAATTACATTAAGTGTTCCACAGGGTTCAATCATTGGTCCCCTTCTGTTCTTGATCTATGTGAATGACCTCCCTTCTTACCTGAAACAAGAAGCTGAAGTGACACTGTTTGCTGATAATACAAGCATAATTATTAATCGAATAAAAGAAACTACAATTGAAAATGATGCTAATAAGGTCTTTGGAAAAGTCGTTAATTGGTTTTCTGCAAATGGGCTTGCTCTCAACTTTGAAAAAAACACAGTACATCTAATTTTCTGCTGCAAGAAGTACAGTTCCTTCAATAAATATAACACATCAACAGATGTCAGAAGACAGGGTAGAGTATACTAAGTTTGTGTGTGTGTGTGTGTGTGTGTGTGTGTGTGTGTGTGTGTGTGTGTGTGTGTGTGTGTGTGTATAGATGAGAATCTTAATTGGGAAATTCATGTTTTGGATCTTCTAAAGCAACTAGATTCAGCAACTTTTGCAATCAGAATAATTTTCAATTTTGAGGATGAAGAAATTAGTAAGCTAACATACTTTCACTCTCTGATGTCATACAGAATAATATTTTGGGGTAACTCATCATTTAGACAGAAAATATTCACTGCTCAAAAGAAAGTGCTTAGCATAATGTGTGGGGTTCATAGTCGCACATCTTGTAGGAAATCTTTTTCAAAGATTGGCAATTCCTACAACAGTCTCACAGTACATTTATTCACTAATGAAATTTATTCTCAGCAACATGGATCAGTTTAAAAACAACATTGACATTCATGATTATAATACCAGAAAAATGAAAGACTTACACTATTCTTTACTCAACCTATCTTTGACACAGAGAGGGGTAAAATATGCTGCTATAAAATTTTTTGACAAATTACCAGATGAAATAAAATGTCTGACAGACATCAGTAATAGCTTCAAAAATAAATAGAAGTCATATCTTCTTGACAATTCCTTGTATACCATAGATGAATTCTTGAATAGGAATAAATAAAGCTATTAATATAGTATATGCATGTTGTGCCATTTAAGGGAATGGGATAAATAATAGAAATATTAATCTTTAACACTGTACTGTAATATATATTAAAAATCTTGTATCATATGTGCATTTCTTGTGCACTTGACACATTCCACACCATACTAACTAACTAACTAACTAACTAACTAACCAACCAACCCATTGACTGGTGGAAACTGGAGAAATAATGCCTTGGTCCTGGAGCAATGCGACTATCACCCGAACAGCCGCATTAACTGCAAGCTTGGCAAAATTCACATAACACTTCAGAGAAATGCGGGCCGTAAAGTTACAAGCACATTCGGGGATTGGTTTAAGTATCTCTTTACACGAAGTGCACATGGCATCAAGATCAGAAAAAGGCACTGTGGTTGGCAATAAATTAACTTGGTTATCTTGTACGACCCAAAACTGGCAAAATCGTCTAAGCCGGAAATGTTAGTAGCATTCGGGAATCCCACCACTAACATGGAGAGGTCCCCACGAGTAGGAATGACTTTCTGAAACCATCGTATGGCGGTGTCGGTTAGGGATCCCAGGTATCCCATGCTGCAGGCTTTCATAAAAGTGAATGCCTTGGTCGAGAGTAATCAATGAAAGATAATTTTATATGTTACTCTAGGGCCTTATAATCAACACAGTTACTTCAAGTGGTCATGCAGTGTAGTGGTTAAAGTATGTAGTTGATACGATGAAGGTGGTGTGTTCGAATACAGGTAGAAGTGACTTTGATCATTATTTTTATTCTGTTAATTGCTTCAAATGTATTTTTTTATTTCTAATTCTTTGCCATACCATTTTAATGTTAATACTATAATTTTTATTTGCTCTCATTTCACTTTTGTAGCACTCTTTCTACATTTTGAATCTTTGTCCATGTGATATTAATTATTCTTACTTCGTCTGGTGCAATATTTAATCCTTGATTTAACAACAAAAGGTCAAATATGGTATCGATATTCATGTTGATTGTGCAATAGTCACAAAAATTTATTTTTTTGTTGAGATGTGTATATTTTATTGGATGGTAATCATCATACAAACAAGTAAAACAAATTCTTCGCATGCCACGGAAACAACATAAACACCATCTTTCTAGATTCACATTATTTCTCCAACAAGTTCGAAGGTAAGCAAACTTCAGTAATATTATGAAACATGCAAGGCATAGTGTAAAAGCTGGTGCACCAATGAGTTGAATGGATTTTGACCGCAAATTCATATTTAGCAATTCTGCATTTATCTTTAAGTAATTCAGTGTTTTTATCGGATTTTTCACCTAACAATAAAAATATACATCACATGGCTGATGTGGGAGATAGTGACTGCAATAACATGGATGAAAATATAAAATGATAGAACATAAGAAATTAAATCAAAGTTAATACATATAAATTATTAATATCCCAAGTAAAAAGGGTTCCAATGAAGAATGAATGATAGGAAGAAAAAGTGAGAGCAAATAAAAATGTAAATAAGATAATCAAATTGACACAGCAAAAGATTACAAATTAAAAATAAATAAATTAATTAATTAATTAAAAAATAAAAAATGTTAAAGTAATTTCAATTAAAATTTTAAAATAAAAATTTAGTATCCTCTGATTGAATGGGAAACAACCATCTTCTGCAGCTCAGCTATGTGCTGTAACCACAACGTTACACCACTGCTTGAAATAACTTTGTCACTTATAAGGTTCCAGAGTAACATGAAATTTTTTTTCCATCAATTACTTGCGAACATAGACCCAGTTTAATGAAAACCTATAGGATGTGACACCTGGGACCCTAACCCACATCACTCGTGGTTTCAAAAAGGCCATCCCCTACCTGGGGGCCTCTTCCTGTAAGAAGGTACTGAGCCCATTGCAGCAGAGGCTAACTGAGCCTGCTCACTGATTTAAAGACATTGCAGAGCTGTCGTCTAGTTGGAATCCCACTGACTGGACAATTCGCGTTGGGTCCGATCTGAGCCTCCACGGTAGCACAGAAACTGCAGACTCTGCAGCCGTAACGAAACAGACAGCGATGTCGTCCTCAGGTCACAGCAGAGTATGCAGTGAACAGACCACTTGCCGACACACGACGGCCACATAACCGCTACTGCTATAGGCCCGGCCGTCCGTTGCATGGTGTTGGCATCCACTTCTGGTGTGACTACTGCTGCCGTCAAGGTCGGACGGGAGATTCTTTGACGTACATTGTGGTGCTGAGGAGGGAGGGTGATTCTGCCCCACCTAATTAAAAAGGACGCTAAACCAATGCTGCTGCAAAGGGAGCAGAAGAACTGATATAAGAAAAAGGAAAAGGACACCAGTGATCTGTATGTTTGTGAAGCCGAGTGAGACTTAGAGGCAGAATTAGAGGATGAGTCAGAATGATCAGATGAGCACTGCTTGTGGTGACAACTAACAACTCTGAAAAGCTGAATTTCATTTGAAAACACACGCTGAGCTGCAGAAGCAACCTTGAAAGATTTATCAATTTTGAGCACTTCATCCAAGACTTGCACCAGACTTGGTTGCGACCCCTTCCCCCTCCAGGTTGTCGTGTGCAAAAATAATGATGACAACTCCAGTCTCCCGAGAGCATTAGACATTCTGTGTAACAATACTGAAACTGCGTAACTGCACTTGCCACCTACTTAGCAATTACTTTGCACCAAGATTTATTTCTTGAACTCCAAAAGAAAAGAAAAACAGAAAAATCTTATTTTTTGTTAACTGACCTGCACACCAGCAAAAGCAGCCTGAAGTGAGTCAATCCAAGATGTCTGTATAGCACCACTGTACATATCGACATTTACGTAAAGTGGATGGTCACCGACACCTCTATTGCAATGAGGACGCCTGGAAAAATAGAAATATGTTTATGTGATTCAGACTGTGAACTAGTAATTTTTAAGGTCAGCAGAATTAAGTCCTCAGAAGTAGTTTTGGGATTTGTAAGACATTGTAATTTTACATGTAATTTCCAATACAAACACATGAATTAATGAGCCTAAAAGTGTTTGTGTTGTGCATATAAAGGCGGAAAAACAAGCCACAAATTATAGAACCAAAGAAAGAGCACCTAATTAAATGTAAACATACGAACAACCCTCTGCCCCACACTCTCTTCTGATTTTGTATAATGAAAATGTTTTGGAGACTATTTCACTCTTGGTGTGATGGCTGCCATAATAGAATCTTCATTGTTACATGACACATAGTGACTCATCAATGATTACAGTTGTATGGCTACATAGGTATACATAAAAACAACAAACACATGTAAAAAAATAAGCACACACATGCCAGCATGCTACAACATAAAAAGTTAAATGGGTGTTATACTTCATCCTCTTTCTTAAACTTTTCCAGTGTTATAACATTTTCTTTTTAAGTATTTGTAGTGTTTGTTCCTATAGTTTATAAATATGGGTAAATATAAAAAGAACATACCTCCATTAAAAGGACACACACAGACACACACACACACGAAGATCATACGTACAGATGAGGGGAATCATATTTGCTACTTGCCCTCATTTATAAAATCTTCCACACTTAATAATATTTGCTTTTTAAATATATTTCAATGTTTGCTTCTGTGGTTTCTAGCTTCCACTCCTTAAACAATGACTATTTTATTGCTAAGCTTCAAAGCCATGTAATATGGGACATTTTCAAATAAGCTAAGTCTGTGACAAGGTAATGTGTACTTTGATCTACGCCTTGTTTTGTAAACATGTGTAAGAGATTTTCCTTCAAAAATATGTGGTTTTTTTAGTTCAAAGAGGAGTATTTAATATACAAATATAGAAGGAATTGCCACTAAGTGAAGTTTTTTAATATACAAATATAGAAGGAATTGCCACTAAGTGAAGTTTAATGAAAAAAATGTTTACACAATTGTCTATTGTTTGTTTCCATCATAGCTCTGATGATTTTTTCTGTAGCTTTAACATGCAGTGAAGGCTTGATTTTTCAATAGCCCGAAACAATTATGCCATATCCTACAACTGATATAAAATATGCACGATAAACAATGTTCTTAACAATTAAGTCAGTTATTTTATTTAAAACATCCAATGAATGAACAAAACTGTTTAATCACTTCACTAAGCAATCCATGTGATCAGTCCAATGCAAGTTTTTGTTTATAGTAACTCCAAGAAATTTAACGGAGTCTACAGCAATCAGTCCTCTCCCCTCATAATTTAACTGTGATATATATTCAACAGTCCCCCCCCTAAAATGTATGATTAGTGTTTCTGTAAGGTTCAGTTTCATAGCATTATTCTTTATTCAATTTGCAAACACTTGAAGAGGTTGTTTTGTATTCTGTGATAGTTCTTCATTGCTTTTACAACAAAGTATTGCTTTTGAGTCATCTGCATACGAGACTGTTTTTGAAGTTACCTGTAATGACATGTTTACGTAATAAATTAACAGTAACTCTTCTAGTATGAATCACTGGGGCACACCTGCTTGAAATTCCTTTCAACTAAAACAGGATTTCTCACATTTTTGCTGTATAATAAGACTCTGTTTTTGAGATAGATTCTCCAGAAGCCATAAGCAGCCTTTTGAGAAACAACAGCTGATGGTTTATGGTATCAGTGATGTCACAAAATACACTGCGTATCTATTAAGCAACGCATATCCAGTGTTAGCGAGGCATTTGCTTACTTTAGTGATTAGTTCATTAACAGCGAGAACAGTACTTTGCCCCTTCACACACACACACACACACACACACACACTGGTTATTAAAAATAATGTTTTTTTTCTGTATAATTTTTCTAATTGATTACGCACTGTTTACTCAAATATTTCAGAAAGAAATGATAATGTTACTACTGGGCAGAAATTTCCTACCTCATTCTGTCTCCTTTTCCACAGATACATCAATATTGTACCATCCTCTTTTTATCATTTTTGCTGGAACTTCATCCCAGTCCACAAATTTAAGATTTTTATAAGTAGTTTATAAAGCTAGCCACTTTATCAGAGAATACATGAGTGAATTTAAACTCTCCACATCTGGGTTGCATTATTGAGATTTACTTGACGCGGAGAGAAATTATCAATTTTGCTTGAAATTGTGAAGTACAAGATGAATTCTTCACAAATCTGTCTCAAACTTATAACAGTTTCTCATCAATTTTTAATTTAGGGTTAAAATGTGTTTTTGTTCAGCACCTATTTCAGTCTTGACAATCCATCATACAGATTTTGATTTATTTATAGCACTTAAGATGAATTTATCGTTTGCCATTTGTTTCGCTATTTAAATACTTTGTTACATATTATTCTGTATTCGTTTCCATACATGACAAACTCGGAATCACAGTTATTTGTTTCTATGTGCAGTTTCCTCTTTCTAACACTAGACATCCTAGGCATGCCCACACCCTTAATAACATATGAAACCTCAGTTATCCAAGAGTTTGTTTTACTCTATTTGTAACATACTGTTACAAAGGGGAAACAATCACTGAAAATACTTGTGAATTCTTTCACTGAACAGTGGTTGCGGAATGACCAGGAAGTTTGTTCAGTTTTGAGACAACTATATCACATTCCAATGACTAAAGTGCCTGACTTTTATTCCAATTTGGTAATGAGAGAAAGAGAGCCGAATGGTGTTTTATCTAAATTTAGCAATGAGATACAAAGGGTTAAATGAGTAACTCTCTCTCTCTCTCTCTCTCTCTCTCTCTCTCTCTCTCTCTGTGTGTGTGTGTGTGTGTGTGTGTGTGTGTGTGTGTGTGTGTGTGTGTGTGTGTGTGTGTGTGTGTGGAGGGCGCATGGGGGGCCTGCGCGCATGCACGCAAGTTTATAGTGGTCCCATTCACAGTTCTTTTTCACACAGTATAACACACAACGGGTTAGCCATTTAAATGATGTTCTTCACAAATTTAATAATTTACAGTTTCTGAAAGTATTGTTCCAGTTGCTCCTTCACGTTATAATGTTGAATGATAATGGCCCTCCCTTCTGATAGTGCACTTACTAAAAATCATAATCTCTCTTTAGCTGAATTTCCCTTAATGTCCACCTAACATCCACTATGCATTCTGTCCTCAACCTCACTTTTAGCAGATTTCTACAATGAATATTACCACATTTGGTAGCCCGTGCATTCTTTCCGTGTACATATAACTTCACGCACCTCCACTTTCAGACAAAGACAATGAGACTCTAAACTGTTCAGGTACTAACCAGTGTACTGCACTGTCAAAATACTGTTTTGTCAGGCTATGCTGAGGCATGCCCACACCCTTAATAACATACGAAACCTGTATGAATTTTTCAGAATATACACACATCAAATAAAGTTTTGCTTCACCCCGGTACCCAGAACTCCTGAAGATAGACGTTGACTGTGGATATTTTATCACAGACACAGTCCCTTTGACTGTTCAGAGATGACACTAAACCCGGCCAAAGATGTAAACAACCAGGCATGAGCAGTGCCTATTAGATCAAGGGTGTCCGACAGCCGATCAGTTCCATTCATACCACCATGAAGGAGATACGGCTCGTGTTGTCTGTATTTCAAACACACCTAGACGGTCAATACTGCAGTTCGATCATGTTTGCATTGCTACTTTGTGCCAGTAAGGGCTCTCAACAAGTGAAGTGTCCAAGTGCGTCCAAGTGAACCAAAGCGATGTTGTTCAGACATGCAGAAGACAGAGAGAGAGAGAGAGAGAGAGAGAGAGAGAGAGAGAGAAACTGCTGATGACGTGCCTCACTCAGGCCGCCCAAGAGCTACTACTACAGTGGATGAACACTACCTATGGATTATGGTTCTGAGAAACCCTGACAGCAATGCCACCATATTGAATAATGTTTTTTGTGCAGCCACAAGATGTCGTGCTATGACTCAAACTGTGCGCAATAAGCTGCATGATGCGCAACTTCATTCGCGACATCCATCTTTGCAACCACGGCACGATGCAGTGATGTACAGATGGGTCCAGCAACATGCCGAATGGGCTGCTCAGGATTGACATCACGTTCTCCTCACATATGAGTGTCGCATATGCCTTCAACCAGACAATCGTCAGAGATGTGTCTGGAGGCAACCTGGTCAGGCTGAACGCTTTAGACACACTTTCCAGCAAGTGCAGCAAGGTGGAGGTTCCCTGCTGTTTTGGGGTGGCATTATGTGGGGCCAACGTACGCCGCTGGTGGTCATGGAAGGTGGCATAACGGCTGTACAATACGTGAATGCCATCCTCCAACCAATAGTGCAATCATATCGTCAGCATAATGGTGAGGCATTTGTCTTCATGGATGACAATTCGCGCCCCCATTGTGGACATCTTGTTAATGACTTCCCTCAGGATAATGACATCGCTAGACTAGAGTGGCCAGCATGTTCTTCAGACATGAACCCTATAAAACAAGCCTGCGATAGATTGAAAACGGCTGTTTATGGACGATGTGACCCACCAACCACTCTGAGGCATCTACGCAGAATTGCCGTCGGGGAGTGGAACAATGTGGACAAACAATGCCTTGTTGAACTTGTGGATAGTATGCCATGACAAATACAGGCATGCATCAATGCAAGAGGATGTGCTACTGGGCATTAGAATTACCAATGTGGACAACAATCTGGACCAGCACCTCTGAAGGTCTCACTGTATGATGGTACAACATGCAATGTGTGGTTTTCATGACCAATACAAAGGGTGGTAATGATGTTTATGTTGACCTCTATTCCAATTTTCTGTACAAGTTCCGGAACTCTTTAAACTGATGTGATGCAAAACTTTTTTTATGTGTGTATTATGATAAGTGATACTCCACTCACCAAAGAGAAAAAAGGAAGTAACGCTGGATTTCCACATGTAAAAGAAGTGCTGTCACAGTAAGAGAGCCAGTGGTGCCACAAGATGTGACTTCCACGCACAACAGTCAAAATAATATCAGCACTGTTTTCAGTATGACAACTAATTGATTCACTGTGCATGTTATGCTCATAAAGCTAAGAACTAAATAAGAGGAATACAAGTCATAAATATTGGATCCAAAAGTGGAGGGAAGAAAAGTAACAGTTTAATGGCTCAGCAAAAATGAGGTCATTAGATACGAAGCACAAACTCTGTTTGGGGAAAAAAAATCGTGTGTGTGTGTGTGTGTGTGTGTGTGTGTGTGTGTGTGTGTGTGTGTGTGTGTGTGTGTCGGGAACCAACCTAAGGAAACCGAGGAAAATCTAAGTCTAGATACTGGACAGTGACTAACCACTTCCCCACATCAGTTGGTCCCTATAGTGTATGAAAAGCAAATGTAGTGTGTGCACTAAGCTCATCTTAGAGTTCATCAGTTTGTTATCATACTTTTTGGAAGTGAACCGGTACTACATACAGCTGGTGTTTAGACAAACATGTCCCAATAACTGGAGCTTACACCAAACCTTTTATATTGTCTTAAGCCTACAGGATGTTCTCTCGTGACTCCAATTATCAGACTTAAATAATAACATGACAGATTACATTGACATAACCAGAATATTAACATACTGTCAAGTTCTAATTAATTGTAGACCTTTAAATTTCTTCACTTTTTGATGAAATAACCTGCTGGCGAACTATGAATAGCCCTCTATGTAAGCGAAAAACTGAACTGTGAAGGAACTAGCTGAATGGGATGGAAATCAATATTTGTGATGTGCATGTACAGGAAAACAAATTAGTACCATTTCAGAAAAAATTGAGCACTTCATTAATGCACTAGTCCACCATTGGCCCTTATGCAAACAGTTATTCGGTTTGGTATTGATTGATAAAGTTATTGGATGTCCTCCTGAGGAATAGAGAGGGGGTTGGATTGTTTGGGGGAAAAGATCAAACTGCGAGGTCATCGGTCTCATCAGATTAGGGAAAGATGGGGAAGGAAGTCGGCCATGCCCTTTCAAAGGAACCATCCTGGCATTTGCCTGGAGCGATTTAGGGAAATCACGTAAAACCTATATCAGGATGGCCGGATTGAACTGTCGTCGTCGTCCTAAATGCGAGTCCAGTGTGCTAACCACTGCCACCTCGTTTGGTCCTGAGGAATATCATGCCAAATTCTCTCAAAGTGATGCATTAGATTATGAAAATCCCGAGCTGGTTAGAGGGCACTGCCCATAATGCTCCATACGTTCTCAACTGGGGAAAGATCTCATGATCTTGCTGGCCAAGGTAGATTTGGATAAGCATGAAGGCAAGCTGTAAAATCTTCCGCCATGTGTGCATGACCATTATGTTGCTCAAAAGTAAGCCCAAAATGGTTTTGCACGAGGGGCAATGGAACAAGGGATATCATAAACATACTTCTGTGCTGTAAGGCTGCCATGGACGACAACCATAGGTGTCGTACTATGAAAAGAAATGGCATCCCAAACCATCACTCCTGTTTGTTGGGCCATTAGTGGGCAACAGTCTGGTTGGTGTACCACCGCTATCCGAGGCATTTCCAGACATGTCTTCACTGGTCACTGGGGCTCAGTATCAGGACTCATCACTGAAGACAATTCTACTCCAGTCAATAATGTCCCATGTTGAAACATGTCTGGTATCCCGCCCTTATCCAGGACATCGCCCACCGCCCCGTATATGGTGCGACAACCTGGAGCAATGGTCTGGGGCGCCATTTTATTTCACAGTAGGATCTCTTTGGTTGTCATCTGCAGCACCCTTACAGTGGTATGTTGATGATATTTTGCACCCTGTTTTGTTGCACTTCAATGGCGAGCCATCTTGGGCTTACATTTTAGCAAGATAATCCCTGTTTGCACAAGGGGATTGTCTTCAAACTGAACAAACCCTATCTTGGCCAGCAAGGTCATCCAGTCTTTTGCCAATTGAGAATGCTTTGAGCATTACAGTCTAACCAGCTCAGTATTTTGAAGATCTAATGTGCCAACTGGACAGACTTTGGTATGGTATCCATTAAGACATCCAACAACTGTATAAGTCAATGCCAGGCCGAATAACTGCTTGCAAAGCACCAGAGGTGGATGAACGGATTATTGACTAGCTGAGTCTTTGAAGCTCTTTCTCTCTAAGAAATTAACCACTTTTTCTGAAATGGTAATCATTTGTTTGTCTGTACATACACATCACATCTATACATTACTGTCCAATTTGGATAATTCCTTCATGGTGCGTCATTTTTCTGTTAAGAGTGTATTATTAGTGAATCAATTTTATACATTTACCTGCAATGTAACTTACACATAAACAAGCTTTACAAATAGATTTTACAAACTTCATTTACAGTTACGGCAAAAATATGTTGTAATATACCCTGAAGAGGAATGGCAAAACTAGAAAAATTCAAGAAATTTGTGAATAAAGTGTATGAATAGAATACCATGCATTTGGTAACTTACACTTTCATCTTTTTGCTATAATGATAGGAAGGGTGCTCTCATACAGCTTGAAATGCCTACAGTTTTATGCAAGTAAATAAATATGTCCACAACACAGAAGTTGGTTTGAACACTTTAATGCATTACCAGATACTGCCCTACTGGAGATACAATGTGTGACTTCATCTGGCGTTTGAACTGAGTTATCCATCTACTTCTAGGGTGACAACGAGTTTAGCATAGATTCTAAACTATGTTGCAGCTTGGTATCTTTCAGGTACGAAAATTATTGCCAAACATGAAACTAACTATATATAACAACAACAAATCAACTGATCAAGAGGTACAAAATAAAGCAAATATATATACAAATCAAGACAATTATAAGCAAGATGAAAACAAAAGCTGTGGTCACAAATTTAAACAGGATCATCACTGCATTAGAAAATCTGATACTTTTTTATAGAAAATGTGTCAGTGGTCATCATAGAGTTGCCAGCAACTTCAGTAATTACATTTTTATTGCCTGCTGCATATTTGAAGATACTACTGTAATATTCCATTCCAAGCTGACATAGTGTGCAAGTCAATAATAAAGCAATGTCAGTCAATAATAAAGCAATGTCAGTCAATAATAAAGCAATGTAAGCCAACACACAGGAGAACCCTTTGGCATTTCAATTTTTCTGAACTCAAAAACTGAATAATCCAGTGTACAATATAACTACAATACCAACATCAGATTTCACACTTCCAATTAGAACAAGTGTTTTATCTCAGAATATATTAGTGAACACACAATAATAAAGGAACACAACTTACCCTCTGCGCATATATCGTTTAATGTTCTTGTAGGCCTCTGAAAACATGGCGTAGTCACTGGCATCACCAAACAGCACAAATGACTTCAGAAGGTACTCGTAGTATGAATCCAGCCCAGCACCGAGCCCACTCTGATGACCCAACCAGCGACCAGACTCTGCATCTATCACGTTGCCTGCATGTGCGACACTAGCGTTTCACATCTGGCAACATGCAGTTTAAAATCACTGCATGTGAAATTTAGGGGTGGGGACAACAAGCACAGCTGATATGTTGTTTCATATTACATCTCTCAACTGAAAATGAGAGAAACACCACCACATGCAAAACTGGCGGTATGTTTTCGAGCTTCCAGCTAAGATGAGAATTCCACTTTTGCACATAATATTTTGATGTATTACATAACCATCTTTTTCGAGTGCTGTGAAAAGTGATTTCATGCATGGTAACAGCACCTCCCAAATTCGGCATGGCAAGTCATTGAAATGTTGTGCAAAAAAATGTATTCATCACTCTAGAAAACCCAAATATACACCAACAATCAATTGTGTGTGTATGTATATATATATATATGATGTAAATAAAATAGGAAGAAACTTCCTTATGGGAAAAATATATTAAAAACAAAGACTCCAAGACTTACCAAGCGGGAAAGCGCCGGTAGACAGGCACACAAAAACAATAGCTTTCTCAAGTTTCTAAGTAGGAGAATGCATAAAAAATTGCTAAAAAATATTAGTCCATTTACTACTGGAAACTTTGCTACAATTACAGAATGGAAGATGTAGTGAATTCTGCTTGGAACAGCAAGGTAACAATAACAGAAATAATGGAAGGTTAGAATTTTAATGTATATTAGTGATTGAGCATCAGCACAAATTGGGATGGAAATGGGCTATTATTTTGTTGTAGGAACCACTCCAGCAAATCTGCACATGGTATAGGAAAATTATAGAAATTATAAAGCAGGATAACCACTTGGGTATTTAATCTATGCTCCTCTTAAATAAGAGCATTGCCTACGCACTGTACAACCTCCATTCATCAAGTTATTCAAATGTCGAATAGAATATGTGGGAATGTGCAAGTTTCGTAGTACTGCTGTGGTAAGTGAACTGTATTGTGTTACACCTTCTGTGTCAAAGTTTCCCAAATGAGTAAAATGACAGAGTTGAAAACAGCTGGCATGATGTCAACGGGAAACTATGTTTTTATTTATTTGTTTAATTTTATTTAAATTAAAACATGAAATTTTTCTGTGCTGAAAGTCACATCACACCTGATATAATCTAATCTGGTCCCTACAAGGCTGTGAAAACCGATATCTCATGCAGGTTAACGGATTAAAATATCTACTGCACAAAAGGGTGGGTCAAATCTAAAAACTGGAAAGCCAGAGGGATAAAAAGAAGATGTCTTTGCAGAGGGGAGTGGTCATGGGTCCCAGACCCAGGAGGAAAGCAAAACATTATAACTTTAAATAAAAACCACTTTCACAAAGTAAATTGAGGTACAGTTCAACCATCTGTCAATCACCTGTCAATCATCTGCTAACATTAAAGACAAGGGATTTGTAAGGTTATACTTAGTACAAAGGGCCAAAAGAAGAGGGCATTCCACCAATATATGTGATACTGACAGTCTGGCTCCACAACCATACTGTGGGGGTGGCTTGTTACGTAAGAGAAAGCAATGGGTGAGCCTAGTTAGACGGATGCATAGATGGCATAGGACAGTGGACTCCTTTTGAGAGGAGTGGAAAGAAGACTGCAAGACTGCAGTAGTCTCCTTGATTGTGTGGAGTTTCTTACTGAGCGCAGCAGTGCACCATATGTCACTCTAATTTTGGGCAAAAAGAGATTTGATGGGAATCCACATATCTGCATCTGGAATCATGAAAGGGAATGGAATGGGGGGGGGGGGGGGGGTAAGTGCCTGTCCCACAAGCCAAACGTTCAGCCAGTTCATTCCCCGGGATACCCACATGACTTGAGACCCAGAGAAAGGCAACTGAGCAGGTGGCACGGTAATGGACAAAGTGAGGGTCATGGATAGCAGAGACCAAAGGATAATGAGAGTAGCATCAGTCTATAGCCTCCAGGCTGCTCAATGAGTTGGTACATATTAAAACACTGTGGAGGGAGGCCTGAGTAACAAAATGCAGGGCCCTGTTAATGGCTAGCTGCTGTGCTGTGAACACACTACATGATCCCAGCAGTAAATGGTGTTCAACACCAGTAGGAGACGTAAAAGTGTATCCTGGCTGATCTATCGTTTTAGAACCATCAGTGTAGAAGGTGGTAGCACCCTGGAACTCTTCAAGGATGGAACATATGAGACACCGGAACACCACACAAGCACCAGAGACCTTAGGACCCTGGAATAGGTCAGTCCGAATCCGTGGTGAGGCAGAATCCAAGGAGAAGGGAGGGTGGGTGTGGGGGGTGGGGAGGGAGGGGCGGGGAGGAAATACATGGGGCACACTCCAGTGATTGGAGATGGAGATCCAGACAGATGGAAGTGAAATGTATTACAACTGGCAATTCACCCGACAACAGGTATCAGGAGGGAGACATCCCTCGTTAGCAAAGAGGATGGGGTACACGGGATGGTCAGGGAATCTACGAATGGTGAATGTGTAAGAAACCAGAAGTTGGCTCCATTGTATTTCTAGAGCGAGAATCCTCCCTTCTGCAAGGAGGCTGTTGACAGCACTAGTGTGACAGGCACCGATAGGCAGACGCATCCCGTGATAATGAACAAGTAGCTTCAGAGTGGAAGGAGCCACTGAGAAATAAACCTGACAACTGTAATCCAGTCTGGACAATACCAAAGCACGGTACAGATGGAGAAGAGTAGCATGGTCTGCATCTCAAAATGTGTGGGCCAGGAGGCAGAGATTATTAAGCTTCTGCATGCATGTAGTCTTCAGATGGCGAATATGGGGCAGCCACATCAGCTTTATTTCAAAAAGGCGGCACAAGAAATGGGACTGCACTATATCTGTGTGCTGGTCGCCTAAATAAAGTTCTGGATCAGAATGTACTGTAGGCCTAAGGCAAAAATGTAAAACCTGCATTTTGGAGGGAGAAAACTGGAAGCCACTGTAAAAGGGCAACGCAGAGGTGCATCAGATGGCACCTTGCAGCTGGCATTCAGTAGATGCTACCGAGTGGGAGCTTCACAAGATGCAAAAGTTGTCGACATAAAATGCCAGGGTAACCAGAGGCCCCACAGAGGTTACAAGGCCATTGATGGTGCCAAGGAAGAGTGCGACATGTAACACAGAAGATGTGGGATACCGTTCTTTTGAGTCCGAGGAGTGCTGAATGAGGTGTCAACTCTAACCCAGAAGAGCCAAGGGGGGAGGGAGGCGGGGGGGGGGGGGGGGTGGATAAAAACTTGTGAATAAAAATAGGAAGGGGAACGGGCCTTGAAAGCCCCAGTCATGGAGGGTGTTATTAAAAGCCTATTGGATTGCTGTTTCCAATCTGAGTAAATGGTCAGTTGTAGATCATCCTTCCCAGAAGACACAATGGTGGGGTGGCAAAGGCCCTGAGATTTGAGTACCCAACATAATCTGAAGCTGATGATCTTATCAAGCAGTTTAAAAAGTATGTTGGTCAGGCAAATCGGTTGGTAGCTGTCGAGAGATATTGGATTCTTCCCGGGCTTAAGAATGGGGATAACTACGCTGTCTCATCGTAGCAAGGGGAAGGCACCCATAAGTCAAATACAGTTGTTGACCATAAGTAGATGTCTCTGGGTAACATCTAAGTGTTGGCCATCTGGTTGAGGATGGAATCTGGGACTGAGGCCACGTCATGTGAAGAGTAAAGAGCCTGCACAAATTCCCATTAACTCAGTGAAGGGTTCATTATAGGCTTCAGCTTGGTGGGGGTTGAAACAGAGGGGGGATTCTCCAAATCTGTCGTTTCTGCTGGAGAAAGGTAGCAGGATAGGAAGAAGGCACTGATGCTGTCGGAAAGTGTGTTGCATGGTGTTCTGCAAGGACCGATGGATCAGCACACAGAGCACCCTGTAGGATAAGCCCTTATCCAGATGATTGTCGCTGGCAGCCCTGAAGGCTATGGAGTTTGGATCAAACCAGCAATGAAGAGGCATATGTCCACAGGGAGGAAACATAGCACTCCCAGCATTCCTTTTTACTTTGCTTAATAAAGTAGCAGGCCTTAGCACGAAGACCCTTAACAGTGATAAGGTTGGTCTGTAAAGGGTGTCATCTAAATCACTGTAGCAACCATCAGCGGTCCTAGATAGCGACTCCTACGTTCTTGGTCCACCACAGTGCTGGGTGATGATGATGGGGACCTGTGGATAGGGGGATCACAGTGCCAGTGGCATGAAGGATAGTGTCAGGGACTTCTTGCATGCCAGCATCAATGCAATTTGAGAGAGAGAGCAATCTAAGTGCATAGCAGATGTATATAAAGACCAACTGGCTCTGAGGAATGCCCAATGTGGGGGCCGTCTGCCTGGCGGCGGCAGGTGAACAATATAATCACTGAAAAGTGGTCACAGACACAAAATAAACAAGAAAGAAGAACGAAAATACAACACTGCTGACGTTCCTAATTTAAACTAGATGTATGTGATGCTGTAAATATGATTCCCAATTACCAAATCGTGAATAAGCCCGTACTAAAAATTTATCACCATAATGTGCAATCCCTGTGTAATAAGATGGATGAAATTAACGTACTGTTAACACATGAACTTAATGATATCTCAGTGTTATGCATTTCTGAGCACTGGCTTAACCCAGAATTAATCCAGAATACGAAAATAAAGAACTTTGTTCTGGCTGCTTACTACTGGACGAAAAACAGCAAGCAGGGTGGGGTAGCAATTTACACAAAGGATGATGTAGATTTTATTGCACTACCTTACTTAACTAGGACAAATGTCGTAAAGGATTATGAAACTGCAGCTATAAAAATTACTCAGTTCAACCTGGTTATTGCTACAGTTTACCGATCACCATCCGGGAATTTTGAACTTTTCTTAAACAAAATGGAGTCATTGCTAAATAAAGTAAATAAAATGAATTGTGAATTGATAATCTGTGGTGACTTCAATATTGATTTCCTCACGAATAGTGGAAATACGTAGACCATTTAGAACCTTGCAACATCCTACAATTTAAAGGCTGAAGTAAAAGCAGCTACCCGAGTAACAGAAACTTGCCTAACAGCTCTCAGTTTCTAGTCAAGAAGAGTTTACACAACACTTCAATAAAGATTTTCAATGCAGGTTTTAGTGACCATCTTGCTCAAATGTTAAGCATAAAAGTACAAGGCAGTATTATTAACAACATGTCTTTCAGAACAGCATATCAAAGTTATAATCAGCATAATGTAAACTACTTCAACAACTTATTACAGAAAGAAAAATGGCCAGGAGTGTACAAAATGAATGATATAAATGAAAAATTCAACACTTTCACCGATACATTAACCCATTTCTTTGAACTTGCATGCCCACTGAAAACATTAACCATATGGGGGAACTCTAGAACAAACAGCTGGATCACAAAGGGAACAAGGGTTTCATGTCAGAAGAAAAGACTACTTCATGAAATATGTAACTAAAAAAATTCCTCACCTGAAGTATGCGCATACTATAAAAAATACTTCAAAATATTAAGAAAAGTAATAAAAGCAGCAAAAATAATGCATAATGATGAAATAATTTATAATTGTGCTAATAAATCAAAGGCTATGTGGAGTGTTATAAAAAAAGAATGTGGAGAATACAGACAATCTTGCAGAAATATAACACTATCACGTAAAAATAAAAAAGTAACAAACCCCTTAGAAGTAGCCAACACATTTAACAACTTTTTCACAGGTGTTGCTGATAATATGTTACAATCAAACTTTAAAAGCACCCAGGCAAATGAATATAAAATAAGTGCATGTAGAGGATCGATATACATCAGTTCTGTTTCACAAGATGCACTAGCTAAAGCAATGAAAGGTCTAAAAAATTCAAAATCTGCAGGTATTGATGGTATACCTGCAACAATGTTAAAGAAGAGCGCATCAAACCTAACTGAAGTACTCACACACTTATGTGACTGCTCACTTCAGGCAGCCACTTTCCCTGAAGTGTTGAAAAACATCAAAAGTTATTCCTGTATATAAGAAAGGGGATAAAGACAATGTAAATAACTACTGACCCATCACAATTTCCTCCTGCATCTCTAAAGTACTGGAAAAAGTTATGTATTACAAACTTATGAAATCTATAAATAAAAACAGCAAGGATCAGTAATGGGACCCCTTCTATGCATAAACGATCTAAGCTTAAATGTTGATGCACATAAAACAGTCATATTTGCAGATGACACCACGATTCTATTAAAAGGAGACGACGATGAACAGTTACGCCAGACAGGAAATGCAGTCACGAAATAACTTAGCAGCTGGGCACAGA
This sequence comes from Schistocerca gregaria, assembly GCF_023897955.1. Lineage (NCBI taxonomy): Eukaryota > Metazoa > Arthropoda > Insecta > Orthoptera > Acrididae > Schistocerca > Schistocerca gregaria. The sequence goes on along the minus strand of NC_064931.1, from coordinate 862,846,660 downwards.
GTAATCAGCTTGTAATAAACAGTAAGAAAACCATTGCTCTAAAATTCCACAATGTTCCTAACAAGGACATGTTTATCCCATCAGTCTCTATCAATGACGAACCAGCTGGTAACAATACTGAAACCGTGGACTGGGTGTCCAGAGTCACCCAACAGAGGGTGAGATTATGAAATAAAAATTCCAAATATTTTTTTTTTTTTTACGAGAGCCTACTTATCAAAAAGTGGTTACTTTTTGAGAGTGTGTAACTGAGCTCTGTTACTGCAAAAGAAAGAGAAATAATTTAGATGTGAAGCATATGCTTATAGGAAGGAAACAAAGTACACTTAAAAATGTGGAAAACTGGGAAGGACAACTTGTTATCATCTTTATCCCTTGCAGATGTTAGCAATGCACTACATTCTTCTCCAGGGCATTGCACAATAGAACCTATACAGTGTACCACTCACTGTAGCAGCTTGGAGCCTGTGTGATGGGGGATACTCTGAGTATGAGGTTGGCGATCATGTAGAGTGTGGATGACAAATCACAAGGTGCCATTGTGCTGGCCTAGTTTGACTGTTCACTGCAAGCAACAATGCTCCAAGGTATTCCTGCACATTTGACTGTTCAAAGAGAGTGACAATGTTCCAAGAATGGAACAGCCTGTTCTAGAATAATATTACTGTCATGCATTTTAGAAGTTCAGGTGGGCATTTTACTGATCATTATTTGCTTTCATAATATATCAATTATTATTGTGGATATCTGCAGATAATCTATGAACATCAGCATCTGCACATGCTTTTATCTGCAAGGAAACAATTACTGTGTTTATTCTTTGCTATATACAAGGATATAGGTAACACTTGGTTCAAGAATCATATGAGAAGGCTGTATACATGGAAGAAGCCTGGAGATACTGACCGGTTTCAGATAGATTATTTAATGGTACGACAGAGATTTAGGAACCAGGTTTTAAATTGTAAGACATTTCCAGGGGCAGATGTGGACTCTGACCACAATCTGTTGGTTATGACCTGTAGATTAAAACTGAAGAAACTGCAAAAAGGTGTGAATTTAAGGAGATGGCACCTGGATAAACTAAAAGAACCAGAGGTTGTACAGAGTTTCAGGGAGAGCATAAGGGAGCAATTGACAGGAATGGGGGAAAGAAATACAAAAGAAGAAGAATGGGTAGCTTTGACGGATGAAGTAGTGAAGGCAGCAGAGGATCAAGTACGTAAAAAGACGAGGGATAGTAGAAATCCTTGGGTAACAGAAGAAATATTGAATTTAATTGATGAAAGGAGAAAGTATAAAAATGCAGTAAATGAAGCAGGCAAAACAGAATACAAACATCTCAAAAATGACATCTACAAGAAGAGCAAAATGGCTAAGCAGGGATAGCTAGAGGACAAATGTAAGGATGTAGAGGCTTATCTCACTAGGGGTAAGATAGATACTGCCTACAGGAAAATTAAAGAGACCTTTGGAGAAAAGAGGACCACTTGTATGAATATTAAGAGCTCAGATGGAAACCCAGTTCTAACCAAAGAAGGGAAAGCAGAAAGGTGGAAGGAGTATATAGAGGGTCTATACAAGGGCGATGTACTTGAGGAAAATATTATGGAAATGGAAGAGGATGTAGATGAAGATGAAATGGGGGATACGATACTGCGTGAAGAGTTTGACAGAGCACTGAAATACCAGAGTCTTAACAAGGCCCCTGTAGTAGACAACTTTCCATTGGAACTACTGACGGCCTTGGGAGAGCCAGTCCTGACAAAACTGTACCATCTGGTGAGCAAGATGTATGAGACAGGCGAAATACCCTCAGACTTCAAGAAGAATATAATAATTCCAATCCCAAAGAAAGCAGGTGTTGACAGATGTGAAAATTACCGAACTATCAGTTTAATAAGTCACAGCTGCAAAATACTAACGGGAGTTCTTTACAGACGAATGGAAAAACTAGTAGAAGCAGACCTCGGGGAAGATCAGTTTTGATTCTGTAGAAATGTTGGAACATGTGAGGCAATACTGACCCTACGACTTATCTTAGAAGCTAGATTAAGCAAGGGCAAACCTACATTTCTAGCATTTGTAGACTTAGAGAAAGCTTTTGACAATGTTGATTGGAAATACTCTCTTTCAAATTCTGAAGGTGACAGGGGTAAAATACAGGGAGCGAAAGGCTATTTACAATTTGTACAGAAACCAGATGGCAGTTATAAGAGTCGAGGGACATGAAAGGGAAGCAGTGGTTGGGAAGGGAGTGAGACAGGGCTGTAGTCTATCCCCAATGTTATTCAATCTGTATATTGAGCAAGCAGTGAAGGAAACAAAAGAAAAATTCGGAGTAGGAATTAAAATCCATGGAGAAGAAATAAAATCTTTGAGGTTCGCCGATGACATCTTAATTCTGTCAGAGACAGCAAAGGACTTGGAAGAGCAGTTGAACGGAATGGATAGTGTCTTGAGAGGAGGATACAAGATGAACATCAACAAAAGCAAAACGAGGATAATGGAATGTAGTCGAATTAAGTCGGGTGATGCTGAGGGAATTAGATTAGGAAATGACACACTTAAAGTACTAAAGGAGTTTTGCTATTTGGGGAGCAAAATAACTGATGATGGTCGACGTAGACAGGATATAAAATGTAGACTGGCAATGGCAAGAAAAGCGTTTCTGAAGAAGAGAAGTTTGTTAACATCGAGTATAGATTTAAGTGTCAAGAAGTCATTTCTGCAAGTATTTGTATGTAGTGTAGCCATGTATGGAAGTGAATCATGGACGATAAATAGTTTGGACAAGAAGAGAATAGAAGCTTTCGAAATGTGGTGCTACAGAAGAATGCTGAAGATTAGATGGGTAGATCACATAACTAATGAGGAAGTATTGAATCGGATTGGGGAGAAGAGAAGTTTGTGGCACAACTTGACCAGAAGAAGGGATCGGTTGGTAGGACATGTTCTGAGGCAACAAGGGATCACCAATTTAGTATTGGAGGGCAGCGTGGAGGGTAAAAATCGTAGAGGGAGACCAAGAGATGACTACACTAAGCAGATTCAGAAGGATGTAGGTTGCAGTAGGCACTGGGAGATGAAGAAGCTTGCACAGGATAGAGTAGCATGGAGAGTTGCATCAAACCAGTTTCAGGACTGAAGACGACGGCAACAACAACATACAAGGATATCCACGTCTGCACAGACCTTTAGATGCAGCAGAGTTATAGGGTACATAACAATAAAGTCATGTACTTTACTGCAACGAAACAGAGCAGGAAGAAAATTCAAGAGGATGCTATACTACAAACAAGAAGATGAATGTATATCTTTGGCAGGATAGCAATCAAGCTTTAAATATAAACAAAAGATGTGCCACAGAAATCATTCAAACCTGTGGATCAATGTGGTCACAGTCTGATGAGGTAAAGATCTCAGAGTTAACAGAATGTGATACATAACAAACAAGTTCCACTATAAGAAAATAATGTGGGACTTCATACCAGAAATAACAGAAGTTCTATGTTACTAGAATTTTCTGAGAACCACATAATCATAATACTTAGCAAAATTTTCCAGACGAAATCAAAAAGGAAAACTTATTTGACAGATGGAACTAAAAATGAAATTACAACCTTTTTTATATAATGAAAGAAACTGCAAAGCATGTGATGCCCCTAAACCAGTTTTGAATAGCTACACATGATAAAGTAAAAAACTATAAAGAAATGGACTCAGCAGGGGGGAAGTCTGACATATAGAAAAAGTAATGTATCTTACACAACATAGATTATACAGGCACAGATGATGAACGAAGCAATTATTTAATAAAAGTATTTTTGCAAACAATAAAATATATTGCAGATTCAAAGAAAACAGAAGAAAAGAAAATCTAAAAAAGAATGAGACAAATTTTAACAAGTAGGAGAGAGTTCAGAGAAACATTATTGTTTGGCACATGAGGAAATACATTTAATTAAGTAAAACTATTTGGAAATGTGTTCCAGAGGACTTCAGCAGAAACAACAAACTTTTAAGAAAGAGTAAAAATAGAAAATATGGAATATAAAGAAAATGGAAGTGCATTAGGTAGGTGTCATATTTTGTCAGTTACTGTTCCATCAGCCTTGCTAACAAAAGAACAAAAACAAAAAATGTACCAGCATTTCAAGACTACTTTAAATGTTTCTATAGTTCAAGTGATGAATCAGAAAAAAAGATACACAATAATAAAATTAATGGGAGTCCAGAAGTAAGTGTAGATGAGGTGTGCAAAGCTAACTGAGGTTCAAAACAAGACAATTCTCAATGCTGGAATTGCACTGCAAATAACTATTAACCTTCACAGAAAAGTAGTCAGACTAACTATTGGATAATGAGCCTTTTCTTTGTAATGTACAACATGTTCACTAAAGTTATTACGATCAACATAATAATCATGTGTCTTCAACAGAGGAAAGTATCAAGCAGGCTTTAGACATGGATGCAGTATTTTGGACCTCTGGTAAGCTGTGCACACACATTATGATTTTATTCAGGCACCGCTGACCCGAGAGGAGACCCAGCAGAGCAGCAGCACTTGTGTGATAAACTGTAAATTAATTTAGTCTTTGTTTTTGTTCACATGCTTCTGCAAAGAAGTGAACTGTACATCTGTATTTTACTGTGTAGACTAGTGGTTAGAAAATTAATCTTAGTTTTTGCATAAGTCTTGTGAATATCGTTGCATAGGGCAGCTTCCTAGTGTAAATTTTCCATGTAGAGAAATTTATTTCTGTTTAATAGCTTGCAGTCTCAGAGTTCAGTGAGAAATCTGCACACCAGCTTTTAGTGTTACTTCATTCTCCTTTGGTATATTTTCAAACTCAGTAGCGTGATTTGAGACCTCATATCTATTTTATACACAATACGATATGACTAGGGACTGTGCTTGTTGTGAGCAGACACAAGAAGAGTTGGCTACTGTCCGTAAACAGCTGGAAGCTGCATTGGCTACCGTCGACAAGCTTCTAGCTAATGCTCGAAGTTGTGGTGACATTGGGGAGCCAGCAACTGTCTGGTGGCCCAGACATCACTGTGGCTTACGATACGCAACAACTAACTGGTCCGTCCTTACTCCAGAGTGGGTGGTAGACAGTGGTGGGTTCGCGTGTCACAGGGTGAAGGCAAAAGAAGGAGCAGGCCGTGTGGCTGGCTTCCTACATCTTAGCAACAGGTACAAGGTGCTTCACAGTATTTATGACAACTCTGAGCCACCACAGGATGCCTGTCCTGTTCGGCCAGCAGTCTATTTTCCTGCCCAGTCCAGACAAGTACAGAGGGTGGGTATGCTAGTCATTGGGAGCTTCAATGTTAGGCGGGTGATGGAGCCCCTAAGGGAAACAGCAGCAAAATGAGAAAGAATTCCAGTGTGCATTCGGTATGTCTGCCGGGAGGTCTCATCCGTGATGTGGAGGAGGCCCTGCCAGCAGCTATTGAGCACACTGTGTTTAACCAGCTGCATGTAGTGGCACATGTCGGTACGAATGACGCCTACCACTTGGGTTCCGAGGCCATCCTTGGTTCCTTTCGGCGGCTGGCTGATTTGAAGAAGACAATTAGCAATGCATGTAGGATGCAGGCTAATCTGTCTATTTGTAGCAACATACTCAGGGTTGATCGTGGTCCTCTGGTTTGGAGCAGAGTGGAAGGTCTAAATCAGAAGCTGAGACAGCTCTGCGACGGTATCGGATGCGAATTTCTCAACCTCCACTATCAGGTGCAGCCCCTTAATAGGTCAGGCAGGCACTACACACAGGAAGCCGATACTAGGACATGGGGGTTTCTTAGGTTAGAGGACCCCTCCCTCGGGAGCAAACACGATCTGCCCATTAAATCAGCCACAGCAACCTCAGCGAATCTTGGTCCTCGCAGATCAGAGATAGAAAAGATTAATATGATTTTAGTAAACTGCAGGAGCATCCAAGGAAAGGCCCCAGAATTAGTATCACTTGTTGTAGGTTATAATGCACAGATAGTATTGAGAACAGAAAGCTGGTTGAAGCCAGACATCAATGACAACGAAATCTTAAGTTCAGACTGGAATGTTTATTGTAAGGGTAGGTTAGTCGTCAATGGTGGTGGCGTGTTTATTGGAGTAAAAAATTCAATAAAATCTAGCAAGGTTATCACGGATTCCGAATGAGAATTAATCTGGGTGAAACTGAGTATCAAAGAATGGTCAAAAATGGTGACCGGATGCTTTTATAGACCACCTGGGTCAGGATCAGAAGCTGTAGAGCTATTCAGACAAATCTTGCAGAATATCATTAGTAATTTTCTTGGTAATGCCATTGTAATAGGGGGTGACTTCAACTTGCCAGGTATAGAATGGGAGTGTTATGCCATCAAAGCTGGTGCCAGAGACAGGGAATCTTGTGGCATTGTTCTGGATGTCTTGTCTTGTCTGAAAATTACCTTGAACAGATAGATAGAGAACCAACTCATGAGGGTAATGTCTTACACCTCCTGACAACAGACAGCCTGTACTTATCGAATCGTGATCATAAGGCTGTGACAGCATCTATGACGGCAGGTCCTAGAAGGAATATTAAGAAAGGTAGGAAGACATATTTCCTCAGCAAGGGTGACAGGATAAAAATTTCAGAAGATCTCAGCAGTCAGCATCAAATATCTGGTGATGAGGACGAAGACATGAAGAACAAATGGGAAAAATTCAAATGCATTGTTCAATATGCCCAAGACAAGTATGTTCTGGGTAAGGCTTTAAGGGATGGGAAAGACCCACCATGGTTTAATATCTGTGTTAGAAAAATGCTATGTAAACAAAGAGCACTTCATCTCTGAGTCAGGAGAAGTAAAAACCTAGCAGATAAACAAACGCAAAACAAAGCGAAAATGAGCGTAAGGAGAGCAATGAGAGAAGCGTTCAGTGATATCAAAAATAAGATGTTGTCAAACGACCAGAGTAAAAACCGCAAGAGATTTTGGTCGTATGTAAAATCAGTAAGTGGGTCAAAAATCATCTATTCATTCTCCCAGTGACCACACCAGCACCAAAACTGAAGATAAGATTCGGTCTTCCGAAGTTGTTTCACCAGAGAAGATCTTAACGCTGTCCCTCATTTCAATCGTCATGCGAATGTTGAAATGGCATATACTGAGATAATCAATCGTAGAACTGAAAAGTAGCTACAATCGCTTAGTAATGGAAAGGCTTCAGGACCAGATGAAATACCTATAAGATTCTATAAAGATTATGTGAAAGAACTTGCTGCCCTTCTAGCAGTAATTTATTGTAGACCGCTTGAGCAACAAAAGGTACCTAATGACTGGAAAAAAGCGCAAGTCATTCCATTTTTAAGAAGTCCATAAGATAGATCCATGCAATTATAGACCTATATCATTGACATCAATCTGTTGTAGAATTATGACGTTCTTGGAAAATGAACAGCTCGTCTATAGAAATAAACATGGATACCGCAAACAGATATCCTGCAAAACTAAGCTCGCTCTATCCTCCATGCGATCCACAGCGCACTGGAAAATAGTGCTCGGGCTGATGCCATGTTCCTTTATTTCAGTAAGGCATTTGACACCAAATACGAGCTGACAGAGTATCGGAGCAGACCTGCGATTGGATTCAAGACTTTCTTGCAGATAGAACTCAACACATCACTCTTTATGGAACTAAATCGACAGATGTAAAGGTAACATCCGGAGTACCACAGGAAAGTATGACAGGACCATTGCTGTTCACAATATATACAAATGATCTAGTAGAAAGCATCGGATGCCCTTTAAGGCTATTCGCAGATGATGCAGTTGTTTATACCAAAGTAGCAATACCAGAAAATAGTAAGAATTTGCAGAAAAACCCACAGAGAACTGATTAATGGTGAAGACTCTAGCAGTTGGCCCTGAACGTAAATAAATGTAACATAAAGATTCCAAGACTTACTAAGCGGGAAAGTGCCGGCAGACAGGCACAATGAACAAAACACACAAACACACACACAAACACACACACAGAATTACTAGCTTTCGCAACCGATGGTTGCTTCTTCAGGAAAGAGGGAAGGAGAGGGAAAGACGAAAGGATGTGGGTTTTAAGGGAGAGGGTTGTGAATTGTGTTTTATTCATCTCATGACGTACATTTGCAATCCATTTGGTTTGCGTACAGGAGACATGTCAAAAATTTATAAAACAATTACAATGATTTTTACATTAATTAATGATAGCACTATAATAAATAACAACACTATAAGGATATTTCTTGGAACATGTAACACATTGTACCCAGCTCAAATTTCCAGATTGTCCTGCATGAATTCATCCACTGAGTAATAACACTTCATTGTCAGTACCTCATATAGCTTTCTTTTAAGTGAACCTAAATTCATCTGCATCAACTTGTTCCCTTTTAATTTATTAAAAATTTTCATTCCCATGTATTGAGGTCCCTGGGCAAACAGTCTGAGGCGGTGGGTGGGGAGCATAAAATTTTCTTTGTTTCTGGTATCATGTGAATGGACAAAATGGTTTCCCTCAAATAAGTCGCGTCTGGAGTACAAAAATATAATAATCTCATATATGTATAAGGATGGCAGAGTTAATATTTTGAGTTTCCTAAATAATGGTCGACATGGTTCTTTGTGATTGGCAGTGCACATATTTCGTATGATTTTTTTCTGTATTTTTAGTATCCGCGCTATGTTTGTCGAGTTACCCCAAAAAACAATACCATACCTAATAATGGATTCAAAGTAGCTTGTATATGCTACTTTCCGCGTGTCAATGTCCGTTGCAGTTGATAATATTTGCATTGCAAATGCAAAGCTGCTCAATTTGTTTGCAAGGTATTCAATGTGTGCCTGCCACCTCAAATTTTCATCTACTTTTAGACCTAAGAATTTGACTGAGTCAACTTCTTCTATAACTTGGTTGTTGTGTACAATCTTAATTTGCTCACATTTTGACTGTTTGGTTTTGAACTGCATCACGTGAGTCTTAGATATGTTTAGATTCAGCCCATTTAGCTGAAACCAAGTTTCTAAGGTACTGAGGGTACTGATCACAGATTTGAGAATTTTTTCTGAATCCTGATCTTCAACTAAGACAGAAGTATCATCTGCGAACAGAACTGATGGGGAGCTGATATTTAATGGTAAGTCATTAACATAAAAGAGAAATAGGACTGGGCCTAATATGGAGCCTTGTGGAACACCCTGAGTAATTTTTTTCCAGTCAGAAAAATAATATGCGCCATTTGAAGAAATGCTAACTCTTTGCTTTCTGTTGGATAAGTAGGATTTAAGCCATTGTAGGGCACTGCCGCCAATGCCATACTTTTCAAGTTTGTAAACAAGCAATGCGTGGTTTACGGAATCGAATGCCTTTGTGAGGTCGCAGAAAATTCCTGCCACCTTATTTCTCTTGTCTAATGACGTACTTATTTTCTCAATGAAACTGTTAACTGCATCTACGGTGTTTTTCCCTTGCTGAAAACCAAATTGATTGTTTAGAATAACAGAATATTTTGCAATGAAGTTTTGGATTTGAGCAACAGCAAGTTTTTCAAATATTTTAGATAGGACTGGGAGAATTGAGATAGGACGATAATTTCCCATGATCTCTCTTGATCCCTTCTTGAAGAGTGGTTTGACTTCAGCATATTTCAGTACCTCTGGGAAACAGCCCTCTTCAAAACATTGATTTATTATCTGAGCTAGTGGGTTTGCAATTCTATTGTGTACCACTTTAATAACTTTGGTGGGTATTCTATCCCAACCTGCAGATTTTTTGTTTCTTAATGTTAAAATAGCATTTTCTACATCCTCAAAGAAACTTTTGAGAATTTTGTAAAGTTTTCAGAGTTTTTGCCTAGGCCAAAGGGATTTACTTTGTTGTGATAATCTGCTACATCTACATCAGATTTTGCTACATTTATAAAGAATTCATTAAAGTACTCTGGTATTTGAGTTGGATTTACAACAGTTTTTCCTTCAATGTCAATTTTTGGAATTTCTTGGTTACAGGCTTTAACACCTAACTCAGATTTAATGACTGACCACACAGCCTTTGTCTTATTTTTATGATTTAAAATTAACCTGTTGTTTGCCAGTTGTTTTGCTGCCTTGACAACTCTTTTAAATATGGTTTTATAGAGTCTAACATATTTAATGAAATTTATATCTTTATTATATTTTAGTTCTCTGTGCAGTTGCCTTTTCCTTACACTGGAAATTTTTATGCCCTGGGTAATCCACTTTACTGTATTTGTTATCTTATTGCTGCAGAGTCTAGGTGGAAATGTTTCATTAAAGTCTGCAAGAAAACTATTTAGGAATTTCTCAAAGTTTTTATCACTTGAGTTACCATAATCAAAAGGCCATGTTTTATCTCTTAGCTTCTCACTAAATGTTAGCAAGTTTTCTTTGCTAAAGTTCCTGCTCATATGGGTTCTTGTATGTGAAATGTTTGTGTCTGTCTGTGGCAGCTCAATAAACAATACATAATGATCTGAAATACCTAGATCTACACAAAATTTATACACATCTTCATATACATAATTAGTTAGAACATTGTCAATGCATGTTGCTGATTGCCCATTGTCCCTGGTAGATTCAAAGAAATTCAATTTGAAACCATATTTCTTAACTAAGTCAGTGAACCTTGAAGCTTGGCTACTATTACATGTGATATCAATATTAAAATCAGCAGCTATTACAACTTTTTTCTTTGTTTCTCTACAAAGGTCTTCTAGCATAATTTGAAGCTTAGATAAGAATAGTTCTGTTGTTGATGTCCCTGGAATTCTGTATATTGAGATTATTATAACATTTGCTAGCGAGTCCACTATTTCTACACAACAGCTCTCGAACACACATTCTTCATTTAAATAATTAAAACAGTTTCTGGTCTCATAATTTATGTCATTGTGTAGGAGTATACATGAGCCTCCACGTAACTTGTTTCTTCTACAAAAGCTACTTGCTAATCTGAAGTTCCCTATTTTGTTCAGAATTTTAATTGTCCCCTCAGTCAACCAGTGTTCATTTAAACAAACAACTTTAATATTTGCATATTCTGACAGAATGATTTCCAATTCATCTATTTTGGAGCTTTTATTATTAGAAGCATCAGTGTTTAAGCCATTTATATTCCAGTGGATAACATACCTACTTTGACTATTTCTTACAGGCTTTAGCATATTTCTTGCCAGATAATGGTTTGGTGGAGTCATTTCAATCCCGGGAGCGGAAAGACTTCCCTTAGGGGGAAAAAAGGACAGGTGTACACACACACACACACACACACACACACACACACACACACACACACACACACACACACACACACACACACAAGCAGACATATTTCTATTTTATTTAAATGTAACATAATGCGCACACATAGAAAAAGAAATCTACTACTATACAGCTACACTATTGATGACAAACAGCTGGAGACAGCGTCTGCCGTCAAATATCTAGGCGCAACTATCCAGAGTGACCTTAAGTGGAATGACCATATCAAACAGATAGTGGGAAAAACAGACAAGACTCAGATTCATCGGAAGAATCTTAAGGAACTGTAACTCATCCATGATAGAAGTAGCTTATAAGGGGCTTGTTCGCCTGATTCTTGAATATTGTTCATCCATCCAGAATCCCTATCACGTAGGGCCGATAGAGGAGATGGAGAAGATCCAACGAAGAGCAGTGCGTTTCGTCACGGGATTATTTAGATGGTGAGAGAGTGTTACAGAGATGCTAAATAAACTCCACTGGCAGACATTGCAAGAGAGATGCTGTGCATCATGGAGAGATTTACTACCAAAAGTTAGGGACAGCACCTTGCAGGAGGAGTCAGACAACATATTACTTCCCTCCACAAACATCTCACGATCATTCTTTCCACGCAATATTTGCGTGTGGAACAGGATTGGAGGGATCAGATAATGGTACTGAAAGAACCCTCTGCCACACACCAATAGGTGGCCTGCTGAGTATGATGTAGATGTAGATGTTACAGGTTTTAAGAAGGCTTTATCCTCAGTTTCAAGGAACTCTACAATGACAGCCATTGAGAAACAAGTAACTGAGTCACTCCATGCTACTATACACAGTGGGAGAGAAGTGTCTACTGTAAAAAAATAATAACATTTATGAATACTAAAATATTTGCTTTAAGGAATTATATACTTTTATTAAAGTAGTAGAACTCTATCTTCACAAATAGACGTCTGCCAGTGCCAAGGTGAATTCTCTAAGTGCAGCGTTCTGTTATACTGGTGCAGAGATGTTGCCTGGCAGTGCTTGGGCCTTGTGCAGCTTGGCATTGAATGAATCAGAAACTGTCATACAAAACTGATGACTATGGGATCAGTGGTGGACAGTGTAAGAAACAGTCATCGCAGGACATCCACGTCAGAGGAAAATGTGGACTTGTATGGGATAGGTTCACCTGCAACCCCCAAAAATCAACACATTACTCAGCCCATGAAAGTGGTCTAACATGGAGCACAACCTGAAATGTCCTTAAAAAGGAGTTGGAATTTAATTTGTGGAAGCCATAATATTATCAGGAATTGTCTGTGGAAGATTGTGCCCATTAGATGGAATACAGATAAATCATGCTAGGTCTGCTTGGCGACTTCCCCCAGTCGTTTTCAACATAATCTGGAGTGATGAAACTGTGTTTCACATGGGAGGATTTGTAAACCATTATAATTCCCAAGGGGCAATGGATTTTTCAAGTGTCATCCCTGAGAAATGCAACACCAGCCCAAGGTAATCATGTTGTACGTTATGATACCAAAACAAATTATCTACAAATTTCTTCTTTGGAAGGCGATGAACTTGGACCAGTACCTAGCCATGCTGGAAAATCAGGCTTAGCCAATTGTGTTCATGTATGACACTGCCAACAACCTCGTCTTTATAGAAGATGCTGGTTTGTCTCATTTTTCAATCAGTGCAAGCAAATGGTTCGACAATAAATTCCCAGGATGTTGATTAAGTCATCACAGTTGTCACGAGTGGAGAGCATAGAGCCCTGATCTTAAACCATGCCACTTCCTTTTGTGGGGATGGGTCAAGGAGAAGTTTACTGGGCCAAACCTGGTACACTGGATGACTTGGGAGACTACATCCACAGTTCTCACCAATGTACCACTAGTGTTCTTGTTGAAGCCTGTCGAAAACATTTCTAAACAATTGGAGAATCTGGTGGAAAATGGTGATGCGTACACGAAATTTGCACTAAAAAACAATTTGTACAATTCTTCCATTCATAATAAATATCATTTCAATGAAATATGCCAATTATTTTGGGAAGCAATTTCAAATATACATTTACTTTTTACCCAGCCTGTACATCAGTGTTGCATCTCCCATCAGGATTGTGTGAAATTCATAACTGCAACTTCTGTCAGGCAAGGAGATTCAGTATCACCAAAACTGTAGTCAGTAGTTTTTTAAAGTGTGCAAACAAAAGAAAGAATAATTGAAACTGACATATAACCACATTTGTTTTGCTGACGACTTGGTACTGTTCGGCTATAATGCAGATAACCTCTACCAATGAATGGAAGAATTTAACAGAGAAAGTTAAGTAGGCCTGAAAATCAATTACAGTAAGATTAAAACAGTGTATAACCAAAAAATCAATCAGAAAATTGTACATACAAACAATGAACTAGTAGAAACAGTGAATGAATTTTTATATTTAAAACACCTGAGTGCAATGACTGGATGGCTAGGGAAAGAAATAAACAGGTAAGAAAGTGGTCTGGAGAGCTTTTGGTAAACTAAATATGGTTTTCAAAACTAAGTTTTGATGTGTCCTTAAATGGAAGTTTACTATTAGTTCGTATCACTTAGGGCAGTAAGAGATGGTCTCAATGTGAAACTAAAACGATGGTTGCTCAGTGGGCAAGGATATATGCATGCTGGCAATTCCTACAAAAAGCAGATAAACAAGGAAATTTATTAAAGAGGATACTGGAGTGGAAGACATAATCTTGGCCATAATAAAAATGAAATGGAAGTGCGTGGGACAAGTAGCGAAGTGAAAGGTTGTCAACTCTTCCCCCCCTCCCAATGTGTGTGACTGAATGCAGTTGAATATAGATCTGTATACATAAAAAAGTTAAAGGTATCTTAACCTTAGGACACCTAAGGGGGGGGGGGGTCATTGAACCCACAATTTTTTTTATGTCCCCTGCTTTTGCCCAAGTAACGTTCATACTACATATTCCCTTTGAGTTATTGTTTGTTGGCTATTTTATGAAACGTTAGTGTCAATAGAAAATTTCCCTCAGTAGAATTTCGTATCTCTCATCTCTATGACAATGCAAGTTAGTTTCTTGTTGGTTGGTGTTCTTGATATTCTCAACAATCAGTTTACTTTCAGAGCAAGTGTTTGTCGATGTCTGTTGCTAAAATAGTAAGAGGGCAGGCAGGAGTAACTCCAGCTGGTGTTTGCCATTCACCTGGAGAAGCCTTGAAGTTACTTCTTACGCCTGACATCATGGATGTTATAGTAAAACATTCAAATGAAGAGGCAGTTAGGCGAAATATTACTTTGACTAATGAGAAAGAATTGTATGCCTTTATAGGAATTCTGATACTTATGGGGGCAAATAATGACAATTCTGTCAGTGTACATGATCTTTGGTCAGACCTAATGGGTCGGCCAGTTTACAAGGGTATTATGGCAAGAAAACATTTGCAGGAACTTACTGCAATCATAAGGTTTGATGACAAAAGAACCCACCAGCTAAGATGGGAAGCAGACAAGTTCACAGCAATCTGTGATATTTTCAACAAAGTGAATGATAGGTTGCCATTACGGTATAAACCAGGGGTCGACCTCACCATTGATGAGATGCTCAGCTTCTTTAGAGGGTGCTGCCCCTTCAAAGTATTTATGAAGGATAAACTGGGCAAGTATGGCATCCTTATATGCATGATGTCCGATGCAGTTGACATATGACTTGAATATGGAACCCTATGCAGGTAATGTTCAGAATTTGTCGAAAGAAGAACGGGGTGCAGCAGCTGTCGTCAAACGTCTGGTAGCACCTGTGAAAAATACTGGTCGAAATATTACTACAGACCGATACTACACATCGGTGGATTTGGCGGAAGAGTTATACCAAGACTACAAAGATACTACAGTAGGAACTCTCCAGTCAAACAAGAAGCATATTCCAGACATAATGAAGAACACATCAAATCGAGAGCTATATTCATCAATGTTCTTTTTCACAGACCCATCAACAGGTAGGCCTCCAGTAACTTTGGCGTCCTAGATAGCAAAAACGAAACCAAGTAAAAACTTACTGATGTTGTCAACAATGCACCAAGATAAAGGCATAAAACCGAGATAACTGCATATTATAATTCCACTAAAGGTGGAATTGATACCATTGATCAAATGGCGCGTATGTACACCGGGAAGAGGGGAACAAAGAGATGGCCTCTATCTGTATATTACTCTCTCATCGACATTTGTGCTATCAATGCAACCACCATATTGATCCAGCAACATCCAAGATGGAATGAAAAGAAACCCAACAAACGGAAACTTTATCTTCTGCAAGCTGGGATGGAACTAGTGAAATTGCAGGTACAAGAAAGAAGTGCCAATGCAAGAGAGTTATCTAACCAAATTGTTCAATCAATGGAGACTATTCTACAAAAGAAAATCAAAGAAGTGACATTAGAAGCACGTCAGCCTCCTGCAGGGAAAGGTCGGTGCCATATTTGTGTAAGAGAAGCCAAAACAAAGGAGCAGAGGTACAACAATCTAAGTAAGCCAAAACAGTACTGTGGACAGTGTCATACACATGTGTGTAACACACATTCAGAAAAAATTGTGAAGTGTGTCTCTTGCCTTGAAGTTGAGGACTCAGAGTAGTCTATTGTATATGAACATACATGTATTTTGTATTGTAATATGTCAATTTTTTATTCACTCAATCCAATATCTATAACAATTAACAACATTTATAAACCAATGCCTTAGTTAAAATACATAAACCATTTTGAAAGCTGGAATTTTTCGCCAGTAAACTTATTTAATACCTGTAGCTCACCGAACACCCCCCCCCCCCCCCCTTAGGCATCCAAGTCAGAAAAAAAGGCTTGGGTGTCCAAGGGTTAAGATTAATGTAAAAGAATCTCGTAAATCGTCACCATGTTGGCTCCCCCTTTTTAATGAGAAATAGTATTTTAGTTGTAAACTTATTTGTTTCATGCCGTACTGTAAGTTCACAATTACGATCAACGGAATCTGTTAATAGCTAACACCAGTCTTATAAAACACTTCAAAACAACTGTTCCTCCCAACACCCCTGAAGTCAATCACATCTGCCTATTTCTTTCATCAATCTGTCCAAAGTTATGTATGTGGCCAGTAATTCATTATCAGTTGTACTGAGTCCTTGATCCAAGGGAATTACAGGACAACTAAAATGCGAGAGGCTTTCAGTAAGTAATGGGAACACATTGTTTTTCTGAAAGCAGTTTGGTTTTATTCACAACTCCAATACACTCCCTACTCTTTTGGCCACAAAACCATATTTTTCAACCATCTCCATTCAATTCGATGGTCCTCCACTATCGTACTGGGAACCCCTGTATGCCCATATGGTACCTCTCTAGTGGTCAGTGTCTGAGGCACTGTCTCACTGCATCAATAACCTTCCCATCATCATTCCCGCAGAGTGCATCCTTCATTGACCTAAACATGTGGAAGTCTTCTGTTAGGCAGCAAGAAAACCAGCAGGCACCCAACTGGTGGACGACTGTGGCAGCACTACCAACACAGATGTCCATTCAGCAATGAGGCTAACATTGCAAGAGTCACAGCTGTTTGCAGATGGTCAACATGCGGGAGATACGATAAGAGGGCACGACAGATGCCTTGTCCAATGACTCACTGTGCTTTTGTTCACTGCCAGTTCTCTGTAGACATTCTGCAAGCTCTTACAAATATATGCAATGTTCTAGTTTTCTGCCAAAATAAATTCAATGACAGCTTTCTGCTTGGGATGCACCTCCATTATGGGCGCAGTTTTGAAGCCTACATATAGTGCTGCCACCTATCTGAACTTCATGAAACTATAGAGGCTGAAGTGGAAATATTTCACAAGGTCCCATAAAAATCCGCAAATTTTCAACTGAAAAGGGACAAGAAAAAAAATCTGTTGCATAACTTATTGAACACCCCTCACATTTCTGACAAAAAAGGAAAGTAAAAAATACATTCACTTATTTATCACTAAATATATTTACAAAATTAATCTCTTATGTTTTCCTTTTTACTAACACAAGATTTGATTTTATACTATAAAGGAAAAACTGCAGGACAATTTTGAAGCAGTAATTATTAGACATTTGAAAATACTCAGTCTATTCCTTAAGGAAGTAACTAAAAAATAACTAGCTGCCACACACATGAGATAACAATAGTAATAATTACACACAAATAAGAATTAATTTTCATTTCTAAAAATACTGATAGCATCATTTAGTTATATAATACAGAATGTTTAAGACCTAAGCAGTAAACTCACCAAGAAGACCCGTTTTCTGTGACCGCAGGTTCCAGAGGGCCTGGCTAGCACGGCGTGCATAACCTTCATAGACCGGATCACCAAGCAAACGACTAAGCAATCCAAACTCTAGTAGCAAGGACCCTGCACCTGCTGTACAGGTTTCTGAGACTGCATTTGCCGGAATACCACCCTTCAGGTTCACCTGGATACATTTTTCTTTAAGTTGCTTGTGTAATTGTAAGAAATATACGGACATAAAAAAAAGTTTTACATCACCATACAGCAAGACCTTCAGAGCTGGTGGTCCAGATAACTATGCACATCGGTACCCGTAATACCCAGTAGCATGTCCTCTTGCATTGATGCAAGCCTATATTTATCGTGGCATACTATCCACAAGTCCATCAAGGCACTCTTGGTCCAAATTGTCGCACTCCTCAACGGCCATTTGGCATAGATCCCTCAGAGTGGTTAGTGGGTCACGTCGTCCATAAACAGCCCTTTTCAATCTATCTCAAGAATGTTTGATAGGGTTCATGACTAGAGAACATGTTGGCCACTATTTGAGTGATGATGTTATCCTGAAGGAAGTCATTCACAAGATGTGCACGATGGGAGCATGAACTGTCGTCCATGAAGACGAATGCCTCGCCAATATGCTGCCTATATGGTTGCACTATCGGTCGGAGGATGGCATTCACATATCTTACAGCCATTACAGTGCCTTCCATGACCACCAGCAGCATACGTCGGCCCCACATAATGCCACCCTAAAACAGCAGGGAACCTCCACCTTGCTGCACACTCTGGACAGTGTTTCTAAGGTCAGCCTGACTGGGTAGCCTCCAAACAAGTCTCCGACAATTGTCTGGTTGAAGGCATATGTGACACTCATAGGTGAGGAGAACGTGATGCCAATCCTGAGTGCATATCATGCAGCTTATTGTGCACAGTTTGAGTCATAACATGGTGTTTTGAGGCTGCACAAAAAGCATTATTCAACATGGTGGCATTGCTGTCAGGGTTCCTCCGAGCCATAATCTGTAGGTAGCGGTCATCCACTGCAGTAGTAGCTCTTGGGCAGCCTGAACGAGGCACGTCATCTACAGTTCCTGTCTCTCTGTAACTCCTGCATATCTGAACAACCTCGCTTTGGTTCATTGCAAGACACCTGGACATTTCCCTTGTTGAGAGTCCTTCCTGGCACAAAGTAACAATGCGGACGCGATCAAACTGCGGTATTGACCATCTATGCATGGTTGGGACAACACTAGCCATGTACACCTCCTACCTGGTGGAGTGACGAACTGATTGGCTGTTCCTCCATCTAATAGGCGCTGCTTATGGATGGTTGTTTACATCTTTGTGTGGCTTTAGTGACATCTCTGAACAGTCAAAGGGACTGTGATACAATATCCATAGTAAGTGTCTAACTTCAGGAGTTCTGAGAACTGGGTGATGCAAAACTTTTTTTGATGTGTGTACATGAAACAACAAAATGATCAAGAAAGGAATTATAAAAGAGTAACTATTATTTTAGAACTACGGACTGCATGATAAAGTACAATCTGCATCCACCAAGTATAAAAATAAATTAAGATAGACATTAAAATTTAGAAAAACAAATATTTAATACTGGAAAAGCTGGGTTGGAATACAAGCAAGAGCAGAAGTAAAGAGAGCAACACATCACCATATAGTGAAGGCACAAAGCAGTCAACAATCATGTGATCAAGAGCCTTTTAAGACTTTTATCCATTGTGGATGTGGAACACTGCGACTGTGGTGTGAAAAGGTTTTCAGAAATTACTGTTACTGTACCACATGTAGTGATTATTTGTTCTCGTTTCTGTCTAGCCACAGATACTCAACCACCCACACAATGGGTACAAAAAAGCACTGAATGTATATACCATCTGATGATGAGTTGCTAGGCAGCTCGAAACCGGTCATGGTTAAATAAAATACATCTAAATAAAAGGCGACTGGTTGCAGTAATTTCTGAAAACCTTTCCAAGAGCCTTTTGATTGTGTAAATCATGAAATTCTGCTAGACAAGCTCAAGTATTGTGGCATGAGTGGGACAGTGCACAAATGGTTTAATTCGTACCTAACTGGAAGAGTGCAGAAAGTTGAAATAAGCAGTTCTCATAATATCCAAAGATCAGCACATTCCTCAAACTGGGGAACTATCAAGAATGGGGTTCCACAAGGGTCAGTCTTGGGCCCTTTGTTGTTCTTAATATATATTAATGACTTGCCATTCTATACTCATGAAGAGGCAAAGTTAGTTCTCTTTCCTGATGATACAAGTATAGTAATCACACCTGACAAACAAGAACTAAATGATGAAATTGTCAATAATGTCTTTCAGAAAATTACTAAGTAGTTCCTTTAAACAGACTCTCACTAAATTTTGATAAGACACAGTACATACAGTTCTGTACAGTAAATGGTATGACGCCATTAATAAATATAGACCTTAATCAGAAGCATATAGGAAAAGTAGAATATTCAAAATTTTTAGGTGTGTCCATTGATGAGAGATTAAATTCAAAGAAACACATTGATGATCTGCTGAAACGTTTGAGTTCAGCTACTTATGCAATAAGGGTAATTGCAAATTTTGGTGATAAACATCTTAGTAAATTAGCTTACTACGCCTATTTTCACTCACTGCTTGCATATGGCATCATATTTTGGGGTAATTCATCACTGAGGAAGAAAGTATTTATTGTACAAAAGCGTGTAATCAGAATAATGGCTGGAGTCCACCCAAGATCATCCTGCAGACATTTATTTAAGGATCTAGGGATATTCACAGTAGCTTCTCAGTATATATACTCTTATGAAATTTGTTATTAACCACCAAACTCGATTCAAAATTAATAGCAGAGTGCATAACTACAATACTAGGAGAAAGGATGATCTTCACTATTCAAGATTAAATCTAACTTCGGCACAGAAAGGGGTGAATTATACTGCCACTAAAGTCTTTGGTCATTTACCAAATAGTATCAAAAATCTGACAGATAACCAACAAGTATTTAAGAAGAAATTAAAAGAATTTCTGAATGACAACTTCTACTCCATAGAGGAATTTTTAGATATAAATTAAGAAAAAAAGAAAAAAAAAACAAAAAATTATAAAAAAATTAAAAAAAAACAAAATGTAAAGCAGTTGTTATATTAACTTAATTATGTTGTTAAATTAACTTAATTATGTCATGTACTGGAAAATTTGACTCATTCCACATCATTACGAAATATTGCATTCATG
Organism: Schistocerca gregaria; assembly: GCF_023897955.1. Taxonomy (NCBI): domain Eukaryota; kingdom Metazoa; phylum Arthropoda; class Insecta; order Orthoptera; family Acrididae; genus Schistocerca; species Schistocerca gregaria. The sequence continues at coordinate 862,825,822 of NC_064931.1, read as the reverse complement.
ATCCATGGAACTAGCATTAATCTAATCTGAACATGGTAGCTCATCTTACTCACTTGGTGTCACTCTTGTAAACAGGTCTTTAAACAATTGAGAATACTGAATGCAGGTTCAGATCACATTTACTTCTTTATGAATATTGTTGTCATAATCAATTGACATTTCAGAGCAACAGTAACATTCTAACTAAAATTTAGTTCAAAAATAAACAAATTTCAGCAGTCTGACTACCTTTCCTATTCCACATAAAACTTTATTAATGTGTAAGGGGAGGGGGGATGGCGAGAGAGGGAGGGGGAAGGGAATCAAATCAACTTTTATTGGATGCCGCACTACACTTCGAAGCGACACAGATGCACGACACCATATTGCTCTGCAAAACTTATGGACGAGATAGATAACATAACATAACATATTAACTACTTGGTGGAAATGAAAAAGTCTGGTACTATGTTGCTACAGATCTCCCAGTCATGCACTGAAAATTGGATGTCACATGGCGTGAGGTAAGTGTGACTATTAGCACCAAATGGGGCTGGCCCCACAACTCGAGGCAATTGAAGGAATGGGAAGAGACAGTGAGAGTCAATTGGCGAGCAGTTAATGTGTACAGTGGTGATGTTTTTTTTATTACATCAGGGCCCAAAATCAACATGCAGATGACTTCACATGGAGAAGAATCACTGGTAAACTGGAAAGAGGATGAAGTGACAATTTTACTGCACGAGCTTGGCATTGTTCACAGAACTGTTTCACATGCATGGGGAATGTTCTGAACCACAGGCACTGGTACCTTAAGGAGAAGTGGTGATCAACTATGGTCAACTACAATAGCAGACGGCTGCTACGTCGTGCAACACAAAAGACAGGACCCATTCAAACAGCGGGTACAATTGCAACCACATTTAATACGACTGCAAGGAACGCCATCTCAGACTACACAGTGGTGCAATGAGGAATGGGGTCATATTCTCTTCTCAGATGAGTGCAGATTGAGTCTGAGAAGTGATTCTGGATGTACCCTCATATGGTGAGAGATGGAAACACACAATGCACTTGGTAACATGTTAAACATGATTGTTTTGGTTGGTCAGGTGTTATGGTGTGGGGAGACATAATCTTAAATGGACATAGTGACCTCAAAATCTTTGAACACAGTACATTTACCAGTCAGTGTAATTGTGACACTGTACTCCTTCCCCATGTGCATCTTTTCATAGGTACATTCAGTCCTGACTATTTTTATGGATGACAACATGAGATTGGATTGAACAGTGCAGGTGGAAGAGCACTTGGAACAAGAAGATTTTCGGGAAATTCCTACTGAGCAAGTGTGGGATGTGGTGCGGAGATGTACTGAAGCATGTCCACATGCACCAATGACTGGCCAGCAGTTGACAACCACGCCTGTGGGGAACTAGAACACCCGACCACAAGAACTCATTACCAATTTCACAGCCAGCATGGGAGCACAGTGCAGAGCACACACTGGCTGTCAATGGTGATCACACGCTATTAAAAACCACTATTTGTAACATGCAGCGTATCACCATAAACTGCAGTGACTTCAGTGTACTTATTGTCTTTAAATGAAAGTGTCATTTTTGTTCATCTCATTGCATATTTCTTTCAGTTACACTGTAGTAATTCTTTCTATGTGTGGTCCAAGTTTCATCACACTATGTTACTTTCACACATCATGTGCAGGTTACTTTTGCCTTTAAGTTTTGCACTCTAGTGTGATGATCAAAACAGCCAACAAGTCTCTGTACAACAGCCAAAATAGTCTACCAATTGTTTGATTCATCGATGGCAGAAATATAATTCTTGGTCACAGAGCCATTCAAGAACCACTGTGTGAATGTTCTCATTATTGGAAAATCTCTTTCCCCAAGGGTTCTTTCAGCTTCCAAAAAACATAGAAGTCGTATAGTGCAAGATCTGGATGTCCTAATTAACATCACTCATGCCAGAGCAGTGTTTGTGAATTTGTTGGCACCATTCCACTATGGCCGGAGGTGACAGTGCATTTAGTAATGTAAGTTTCCATTGTCGGACATCCACAACTGTTACTTAAATTGCTCATAATTTAAACTTCCACTACAGTTGTACCAATTTTTTATCAGTGACGTCTTACAGAACCTGGTTTTGGGTTTTCAGCCACAACTTCACCTGAAACTGAAAATTAAAAATGAACCTTTACGTCCTAACTGTAAGACACATGGAAAAGCTACCAGTAGCACAAAAGCAAGTAAGGTCAAAAATATATAACCAACAATGAAGTGTGCCTAAAATCAGTACAATGTGTACTTTTGCAAGTTAAGTTGAAAGGCAGAACAACAGCTGTGCATGGCTCATCAGAATATGGAAAAGTGACTGTGCTAAAACCATCTTTCAAATGTGTCTGATGTAAGTCAACCATACACTGCAAGTGTCAGTGAGAGCATTCAGCCTAAATAAATCCAAACAGAGCTAGATTATAGACTATATGAATGGCCAGGAGCTATAAAGTAAGGATAAAACTGAGCCATAAATAGCTACACTTGCAGAAAGCCAACCAACGCCAAGTTTGCACAGTGCTGTCATTGATAGGCAGCATACAAACTGACGTAACTGTAACAAACTAATATACTATTCAAGAATCTTTAACAGGGCAACTATACATCAGAGAACTGTAGCAGCTATGTCTACCACATACCAATTACTCATACAAAGCAGCAATGTGTCACATCTACCAATGGAATGAGTACTGAGCAGTGTGGCTACAATCTGCACTAAGGTAAACGAAGTGTGAAGAGTGCCTCACCTGAGATGAGAAACTAAGATGACGTTCAAATCAGTGAAAATAGTTATGAGCAGCTGACTTGGTCCATATACTGCCTAAATTTCAGGTTGAATGTGTGTAAAATTTATACATTTTGTCCACAAGAATAGTTCTGCCTTGTGTAATTCAACTTTTGAGTACATTTCCATTTGCATTTTTAATTTCAGTTGCACACTGTGATTCACCTGTTATTCATAACACAGCAGACCTGGTTGTGCTGGAAACCATGAATGTGTACACTCTTTTGACAAAGTAACACACTTGTAGCACAATGTTCTTAGCATGGGATGATGTGTAAATCTCTATCTTAAATGACAACATGTAATTAAATGTATTTAAGGAAATATTCTGATATGTGGTCCCGAATAGACAAGACGGATTGCCGAATATGATCTTGAGTGACTGAAACATGTAATCTAATCAAAACATGCAACAGACTGAACAATAAATGAGAATTACCTTAAATATTAATACAGTTGTTGAGTCTCATGAGATGAATATGTTGGCTTTAGTATATGTAAAGAATTTAAAAATGTAAAGGTATCCTGAATGGTCAACATATTAACAGTTTTCCATTGAGAAAGTTTATTAGAATTGCAAAATAACTGAAACGTTCCACATAAAAGTGAGAGATGACCATTATGATCTGGAGAACATGCATAACTAGCACAGACAAACACAGCCACACTGCCCAGTTCCACAGTCTCAGCGAAGTGAGTGAGATGAGCAAAGTAGGACAGAAAAGAAAGGACACAAAAAGAAAGGAGGTGGGGGGAGTGATGCGAAAAAGATACAGGGCAGAGCAGGAAGGCCTGTGAGATCAGGGGGGAGGGGGCGACAAGGGAAGGGGACGTATGCACAATGCTAGAGAATTTTACTCTGGTGAAGGCAGAGGTAAACTACGGATGAGGACACTTGGAAAACTGCTGAAAGAGCATTACTAATGAACATTCAGATAATGATAAACCTATGAATGAAACCAACAAGGAGAGGGCACAAGAGGCGTAGTGATGTGTAGGGAGTTGAAGGAGAGGTGGTGAGAAGAAGTTACTGAAGTTAATCGTGTTGTGCTCTCCTGCATGACAAACTTTGTCATTGGCCATATGGCCACAGATGCTGACATTCATCTTGGTGCACAACTAGTTGCAGGTAGTTCCACATACTAAAAGATAGTAATTTTCTGTGTAATGGAAGCGGTGTAGGCCAGCTGCTACAAGATAGGAGTCGAGTCCCAGGTCACAATCATTGTGAAACCTAGTGCTAAGATTAGCCAGGTTACAGAAAACGTAGGGCCCTTGTGCAAAGATTTTGATGGAAAGGACCATGTCCTTATAGGAGGAGGAGCACGAAACAGCCTGGCTAGCAATTCGGACTATAGTATTAGGTGTAGGATGTAATAGGTGCAGCAACAGCTCACACTCTTTGAGGTTTGTGGATGTTTTGCAGCGCCACGACCAGCCCTGGGTTAATACGGCTGTCAACTGTGTTAACAGAGAGCTGGGGAAGTTACTGTTGGCAGAAACTAAATCTCTTATCTGTGCTGTGCCTTTGATGAAATTGGGAGGTGGGGTTACACTAGTCATGGCCTGCACCTGAATAGGAAGGGGAAGAATAGATTAATTGATCTTCTTGCAGAAAATGTAAGGGGGGCCACATGCACACAAGACAAAATACCTGTGATTACTGGAGTCACAGGGACACATTTTTTAAGTTAGAGTTAGGTTTCAGACAGTGTGTGTTGAAAGATATTAAAACAGAACAGTGCCATGATGTCTGTAGCAGTATCCAAAGAAATAAAATTTGTGTGTTTCATCAGAACATTAGAGGACTGAAAAATAAGATAGATGAGTTTCTTGTATGCCTAGAAAATAGGGTAAATTCTGAAGGTATAGATGTTTTGTGCCTCTCTGAACACCATGTAACTGCAGGGATGGAGAAGTTAAATTTAAGGGATTACAGATTAGCATCTTATTCATGTAGAGTCAACATGGAAAAAGGAGGAGTTGCTACTTATATAAAAACTGGACACAAAGTCACAAATATTGAAACAAATAGTTTTTGTGCAGATCAGACCCTTGAAGCATGTGCTTGTGAGTTGCTACTGCAATATACTTCTATAGTAATTATAACAATCTACAGATCTCCTCAAGGTAACTTTCAGCTATTCATGAAAAATCTTGAGGCATTATTGAGCTACCTGTCAGACAAAGAGAAGCAGTTTGTGGTGATTTTAATGTAGATTTCTTAAAAGATACAGACAGGAAAAATGAGCTAGAATCTTTGTTTGGTTGTTTCAATCTAGTATCTGTTGTAAATTTTCCAACTCATGTGCAGCAGGGTAGTAGGTCACTTATCGACAACATTTTCAGAGACAGTGCTCAGGCAGAAACAATGTGTACCCAGTTGTTAATGGGCTATCTGATCATGATGCACAGTTAACAGAAATAACACATACAGCACCTTACAGGATTCAGGCAGGTTCATACAAGGCTGGGAGGCTTATTAATGTGAACAGGATACATAGCTTTAAGTGCAGCCTAGAAGAGGTAGAATGGGATGAAGTGCACTCAGAAAATGATGCTGATGCCAGATTCTTTATTCCACCATAAATTTGTCTCAATATTTGAAAGTTGCTATCCTGAAAAGTTATCCAAAAAAGCCATTACAAAGTCAAGTAAGTAATGGATTACTAAGGGAATTAAGATATCGTGTAAGAGGAAGAGGGAAATATATGGACAGGCCAGAATAAGTCAGGACCTGATGTTACTTGCTTAATACAAAAGATACTGTAATATTTTAAGGAAAGGCATTAAGAAGTCAAAAAGCTTGTGTGTTCTGACAGAAATTAATAATGCGAATAATACGATTAAAACTATATGGAATATTGTCAAACGGGAGATGGAGCAGCCTGACCGCGCACAGCATACCAAAGCAATAAAGCTAAATGATGATGTTGCGAGTGATAATTCACAAGTTGCAAGTATTTTTAACAATCATTTTCTGAATGTAGCAGCAAAAATAGGGTTAAAGGGTTCAGTTAAAGTAGGGGGAAAAATGTTAAAGTGTCATTCCCCAGGACTTTAAGCCTTTAGAAATAGCACCAACATCCCCACTGAAATTAAGGGAATTATAAATAAACTGATAAACAAGAGCCTATGTGGTGTTGATGGAGTCTCTAACAGAATTTTGAAGTGTTGTTCTAATTTAATAACTGGAGTCCTTCGCGATATATGTAATGCTTCGCTGGCACAGGGAATTTTTCCAGACAGATTGAAATACACAATTGTCAAACCTCTTCATAAGAAAGTGGACAAGAGTGACTTAAATAATTTTAGACCAATGTCATGGCTGACGTCATTTTCTAAAATATTTGAAAAAGTTATGTATTCAAGAGTAGTCTCACATTTCAGCATGTCACAGTTTGGATTTCGGAAGGGTTACTCGACTGAGAATGCTATCTACACATTTGCCCATCAAATAGTACAAGTCCTAAATAACAAATTATTGTCAGTTGGTATTTTTTGTGATCTCTCCAAGGCATTTGACTGTGTGGATCATGTCACACTCTTAGAAAAACTTAGGTTTTATAGACTTGAAGGCTGGTTTGAATCATACTTAATGAACAGAAAGCAAAAAGTTGTGCTGAATAGTACAAATAATGTTGGAAGGGTGGTAAATTCTAGTGAATGGGGAGTTATCACAAAGGGAGTCCCACAGGGTTCAATTTTGGGTCCTCTGCTGTTCCTTATTCATGTGAATGACCTCCCACTTAACATTCAGCAAGCAGAATTAGTACTTTTTGCAGATGACAGTGTTATAATAAATCCCATTCCAGAAAAAGCACCTGAAGATATTGTTAAGGATGTCTTTCAAAGAATTATTAAGTGGTTCCCAGAAAATGGACTCTCCCTCAATTTTGCAAAAAACTCATTATATACAGTTCTGTACACCAAATAGTCATACCGACAATTGATGTAGCACATGAACAGGGCTCAGTTAACATGGTAGATTTCTCCAAATTTTTGGGTGTTCACATTGATGACAACTTGAACTGGAAGAAGCGTATTACTGAGCTTCTCAATCAACTAAGTCCAGCTTCTTTCGCTCTTCGTATAATCACTAGTGTTGGTAATAAACAGATCAGCCTCCTAAAGTACTTTGCATATTTCCATTCAATAATGTATTATGGAATAGTTTTCTGGGGTAACTCACCACTTGGACATAAAGTACTGATTGCCCAAGAGAGAGAGAGCAGTGAGAATAATTAGTGGTGTTCACCCAAGGACGTCACGTAGGCACCTTTTCAAGGAGTTAGGTATTTTAATTGCACCATCAGAGTACATTCACTAATGAAATTCGTTACAAATAATCCATCTCAATTCATGAACAACAGTGATGTTCATGCGTACAACACTAGAGAGAAAAATGATCTTTCCTATCTGTTATTGAAACTGTCAGTTGCTCAAAAAGGAGTACATTATTCAGCAACAAAAATCTTCGATCAGTTGCCCAACAACATTAAGTGTCTGGCAGATAGCAGATGAAGTTTTAAATCTAGCTTAAAATCATTTCTTTTAGACAACCCTTTCTACTCCATGGCTGCATGGCTGAGTTTTGTGTGTGTGTGTGTGTGTGTGTGTGTGTGTGTGTGTGTGTGTGTGTGTGTGTAATGTGACTTGTTCCACATCATATCGATAAAATAATTGGGAAAATGATCTATGGAACATGACATAACTAAAACTAATTTTGAAGTTTTCCACCTCGACTGCTTTCACAAGTATTCATTGTATTATATCTTGCACGACTGGACAATTTTTCAGTCACGAAAGTTGTTTAAGTGTCACACAATTACCTTGTTGTTAAATGGAAGATATATCCAATCACAAAGCACGCACATAACGTGCAAGCATCAGAACTCAAACAAGAAAGTTTACTGTGTGCAGTAATAGTCCTCTTTACATCTAATGCGACATTATAGGACACTATAGGTGTCCGCTTTTGTTGTTGGTGTACAATCTATGTTGTTCTATAACATTGCATTAGTTATAAAAAACGAGTATTGCTGTACACAGTAAAGCTATCTCGTTTTAATTCCAGCACTTGCATGTTTTGTGCTTGCTTTCTGATTGGCTATACCTATTTTACAATATATTGACACCTACTGAACTCGACAATGGCTTGTAAGGCCGAAATTTGCAAATCATGCAAGATATAACAACTTGAATACTTGTGAAAAACATCTGGGATGGAAAACTTCAAAATGTCCTTTAACAAATATATGGCTGTGACACCCCATCTGAACACAGTGATCAATATTTAAAGTTACTAAGGAGCTACCTATATTCCAAGATGCAAACAAAGCATTGGTGGACCACGCCCTTAAGGTCTTTCTACTGCAGCTAGAGACAGTAACAATAAAATAAGTAATATCGTATGGGAGTGTCTTCCCAGATTTGAAGAGGAAAATTAAAAGGGAATCTTTGCACAAGTTCGGAAATGGTCCTGTTTATTACATAAAAAGATTAAGAAGGACTTTGGTAATTTTTCTGGTGAATTCTGACAACATGGTGCAGTAGGTTTTGTTGTAATATAGTGATGTACCATGCACCACAAACAGTAATGAATACAGCTCCTACATTGAGAAATGACAGTTGCTGATTTCAATGTTTGTACAACTTTTTTAAATTTTATCTGTTGAGTGCGTGGTTCCTGAAGAGGGGCAGCAGCAGCAGCAGCCCTTTCAGTAGTTGCAAGGGCAACAGTCTGGATGATTGACTGATCTGGCCTTGCAACAATAACCAAAACGGCCTTGCTGTGCTGGTGCTGCGAATGGCTGAAAGCAAGGGGGAAACTACGACCGTAATTTTTCCCGAGGGCATGCAGCTTTACTGTATGATTAAATGATGATGGCGTCATCTTGGGTAAAATATTCCGGAGGTAAAATAGTCCCCCATTTGGATCTCCGGGCGGGGACTACTCAAGAGGATGTCGTTATCAGGAGAAAGAAAACTGGCGCTCTACAGGTCGGAACGTGGAATGTCAGATCCCTTAATCGGGCAGGTAGGTTAGAAAATTTAAAAAGGGAAATGGATAGGTTAAAGTTAGATATAGTGGGAATTAGTGAAGTTCGGTGGCAGGAGGAACAAGACTTTTGGTCAGGTGAATACAGGGTTATAAATACAAAATCAAATAGGGGTAATGCAGGAGTAGGTTTAATAATGAATAAGAAAATAGGAATGCGGGTAAGCTACTACAAACAGCATAGTGAACGCATTATTGTGGCCAAGATAGATACGAAACCCACACCTACTGCAGTAGTACAAGTTTATATGCCAACTAGCTCTGCAGATGACGAAGAAATTCTAGACATGTATGATTAAATAAAAGAAATTATTCAGGTAGTTAAGGGAGACGAAAATTTAATAGTCATGGGTGACTGGAATTCGAGTGTAGGAAAAGGGAGAGAAGGAAACGTAGTAGGTGAATATGGATTGGGGCTAAGAAATGAAAGAGGAAGCCGCCTGGTAGAATTTTGCACAGAGCACAACTTAATCATAGCTAACACTTGGTTTAAGAATCGTGAAAGAAGGTTGTATACATGGAAGAACCCTGGAGATACTAAAAGCTATCAGATAGATTATATAATGGTAAAACAGAGATTTAGGAACCAAGTTTTAAATTGTAAGACATTTCCAGGGGCAGATGTGGACTCTGACCACAATCTATTGGTTATGACCTGTAGATTAAAACTGAAGAAACTGTAAAAAGGTGGACATTTAAGGAGATGAGACCTGTATAAACTGAAAGAACAAGAGGCTGTAGAGAGCTTTAGGGTAAGCATAAGAGAACAATTGACAGGAATGGGGGAAAGGAATAAAGTAGAATAAGAATGGATAGCTTTGAGGGATGTAGTAGTGAAGGCAGCAGAGGATCAAGTACGTACAAAGACGAGGGATAGTAGAAATCCTTGGGTAACAGAAGAAATATTGAATTTAATTGATGAAAGGAGAAAATATAAAAATGCAGTAAATGAAGCAGGCAAAAAGGAATACAAACGTCTCAAAAATGAGGTCGACAGGAAATGCAAAATGGCTAAGCAGGGATGGCTAGAGGACAAATGTAAGGATGTAGAGGCTTATCTCACTAGGGGTAAGATAGATACTGCCTACAGGAAAATTAAAGAGACCTTTGGAGAAAGGAGAACCACTTGTATGAACATCAAGAGCTAAAATGGAAACCCAGTTCTAAGCAATGAAGGGAAAGCCGAAAGGTGGAAGGAGTATATAGATGGTCTATACAAGGGCGATGTATTTGAGGACAATATTATGGAAATGGAAGAGGATGTAGATGAAGATGAAGATGAAATGGGAGATACAATATTGCGTGTAGAGTTTGACAGAGCACTGAAAGACCTGAGTAGAAACAAGGCCTCGGGAGTAGACAACATTCCATTGGAACTACTGACGGCATTGGGAGAGCCAGTCCTGACACAACTCTACCATCTGGTGAGCAAGATGTATGAGACAGGCGAAATACCTTCTGACTTCAAGAAGAATATAATAATTCCAATCCCAAAGAAAGCAGGTGTTGACAGATGTGAAAATTACCGAACTATCAGTTTAATAAGTCACAGCTGCAAAATACTAACGCGAATTCTTTACAGACGAATGGAAAAACTAATAGAAGCAGACCTCGGGGAAGATCAGTTTTGATTCTGTAGAAATGTTGGAACATGTGAGGCAATACTGACCCTACGACGTATCTTAGAAGAAAGATTAAGGAAAGGCAAACCGACGTTTCTAGCATTTATAGACTTAGAAAAAGCTTTTGACAATGTTGATTGGAAATACTCTCTTTCAAATTCTGAAGGTGGCAGGGGTAAAATACTGGGAGCGAAAGGCTATTTACAATTTGTACAGAAACCAGATGGCAGTTATAAGAGTCGAGGGACATGAAAGGGAAGCAGTGGTTGGGAAGGGAGTGAGACAGGGCTGTAGTCTATCCCCGATGTTATTCAATCTGTATATTGAGCAAGCAGTGAAGGAAACAAAAGAAAAATTTGGAGTAGGAATTAAAATCCATGGAGAAGAAATAAAATCTTTGAGGTTCACAGTGACATCGTAATTCTGTCAGAGACAGCAAAGGACTTGGAAGAGCAGTTGAACGGAATGGATAGTGTTTTGAGAGGAGGATATAAGATGAACATCAACAAAAGCAAAACGAGGATAATGGAATGTAGTCGAATTAAGTCGGGTGATGCTGAGGGAATTAGATTAGGAAATGACACACTTAAAGTACTAAAGGAGTTTTGCTATTTGGGGAGCAAAATAACTGATGATGGTCGACGTAGACAGGATATAAAATGTAGACTGGCAATGGCAAGAAAAGCGTTTCTGAAGAAGAGAAATTTGTTAACATCGAGTATAGATTTAAGTGTCAAGAAGTCATTTCTGCAAGTATTTGTATGTAGTGTAGCCATGTATGGAAGTGAAACATGGACGATAAAGAGTTTGGACAAGAAGAGAATAGAAGCTTTCGAAATGTGGTGCTACAGAAGTATGCTGAAGATCAGATGGGTAGGTCACATAACTGAGGAAGTATTGAATAGGATTGGGGAGAAGAGAAGCTTGACCAGAAGAAGGGATCGGTTGGTAGGACATGTTCTGAGGCATCAAGGGATCACCAATTTAGTATTGGAGGGCAGCGTGGAGGGTAAAAATCGTAGAGGGAGACCAAGAGATGAATACACTAAGCAGATTCAGAAGGATGTAGGTTGCAGTAGGTACTGGGAGATGAAGAAGCTTGCACAGAATAGAGTAGCATGGAGAGCTGCATCAAACCAGTCTCAGGACTGAAGACAACAACAACAATTAACATAAATAACATGTGCAGATATGATAGGTACATAAAAGAGCCTTTTGTATGATAGTTACTTTTCAAAATTTCAATAAGGGAATTCAAATGCCTTCCTCAGCTTTTCCTATGGAATTTGCAAAATGGTTATCTTGGTCGATTCTTTTAACTTTTCAAATGTAAGGAAATGGTTGGTATAGACCTTGTACTTTACGTAATCTCATATGAATTTACTACACAGACACAAATCTAGGGAATGAGGAAGCCAGCAATGGCACTATTTCTCAGTAAGACACTCTTTGGGATTCTCTGCACGTGTTAAAACTTCCCACACTCAAAACAGAGCCTATTTTTTGTCATTTTCTAATCATACAAGTTTTGGTTATTTCTCAAGTCAACATCAATTTTTCTCAACACATACTAATAGTACAGGATGAATGAGGTATCGATAGAAAGGTTTTTTTTAACTAGCTTCTGACACTGTATACTGATTTTGCATTAAAAAATTACTATCTATGGAAAATTTCAACATAAGAGAGACTTAACTATTAAGAGGCAAAAGAGCTTCATGGATACCAAGCTTCATACCTGTATTTTAGGAAGCTAACTTATCAATCTCGAGTAAGATATTTCCTTTTCATATTATTTTATTACAAATAACATTTTATTTGTTTTAAGGTACTTATGAAGTGGATAATTTGTTTACAGCACTATAATATATAATGACAGTGATCACTGCAGAAGCAAAATTTCTCTACCCCTATCCCTTGCAGAAAATGAAAACAAAAAGTACACTACGATTACATTCTTATGTAAAATATCATTTACACTGCGGTATCGTAATGCCATGTAAAGAATTTTGTTCAAAATTCTGTGCATGGGAAAGTGTATGCAAGGATGTATCATAAATACATGATGATTATTCCATGGTGTTCAGTTCATTTCTAAAAATGTTTCTTCTTCATACCAACTACCCTTATCCCAACATCTGCACTTATTCCAAACACTGTCATTATTTAAAATTATAAAAGTGCAACAGTTTCACATGTGTCCCCTGGTTTATTTTACTGCTTGTTGTATCTTTCACTTGTTCTGTCTTTTACATTCATATCTAAAATATAACAGTCCCGTATTTTAACAATTTGTCATTTCTATACCACATGGGTATTTATACAAGTGGCGTACACAAAGTCTGTAAATAGTCATCAATGAATGCATACCTTATGTTTAGCATTATCAAATTTGGTGTCTGGTGGTTTAAATGTGTACAACTTATTTTTAATATTTTTCTGTCATCCATCGCTTAATATGGAAGCATCTATGTTAATCATTGTCACTTGTGAACTTTGAGAAAATTCTCCTAGTTGGTGTAACTTTACAGTACGTGTTACAATATTTATGTGAATACATACACACTGAATTTAGTGTTAACAAAACGCAAGAGAATGAATAGTAACTTCTACAGTGTGATACATATTTATTGAATAACTGCTCACTACATTCAGCAATCACCAGATGATGATAAAAATGAAATTTCATGAGACTTTCGATGTAAAACCTGGGCCCGTAACATTTCAATCTACGTTTGTGTTGTATCTCAGTAGCTGAAACATTACTTTTAAAGACAGACTGTAATTGCAGTGTGGCATTCTTCAATGCACCAGGGAACGATCAAAGTCCTTAGCTATTGTGAACACTTTGGCACTGTACAGCAGTGGGATGGTGGATGATATTAGTGATGTGGCCCACCCAATACTGGAGACTCCCTCTGTCTTTAAGCATAGGTACAACACCCAGTTCACCCCTGAACACCTGTCTGGGTCATTTCTATGTGAAGTATTCTGTCTGGTAGGTGTATCCAGATTGGTAAGTGGTTACCACGAGGGGGGAAAAACACTGATCACTTTCCGGTGACCTACATGTGTAGGGACACGGGAGCATTGTGAAAGATTAACGGCAGGGAACAGATCTGCAATAGCACTGAAGTGCATTTCCATTTCTATGTTTAGAACACACAAACATTCTGTCAACAAGAGATTCTCAACACCTTCGCCCCGAATGCAAGTGGTAGTGTAGTCCCAAACATTCTGTACATTTTCATCAGCACCAATTAATAACGGGTGAGAGAGTTGTGTTATGAGCCTAGTGCAAACCCCTGTGTTACTGGTTCATGAGGGGTAAACTGAAAGTAGCTACAATTCTGCTCAAACCGTGTAAGTCACAGATTGTATATGGCTGCTGTGGGGAGATAAGTGCACCATCCACAAATGACCACTTCTCCATTAGCTGTTACCTCAAAGAGATCATCACTCTAGAGGAAACCATAGCGCTTTAGCACCGGAATGTCAGATATACGAAAATGTGTTTACTGTAAATACAAGCACAAATCTCTACCCTGTACTGTAAGTCCAAGTTCCTCCAGACATACAATGAGGTGACAAAAGTCATGGGATAGCGATATGCACATTTACAGATGGCAGTAGTATCATGAATACCAAGTGCAATGTCAGAGCTGTCATTTGTACTCATATGATTCATGTGAAAAGGTTTACAATGACATTATAGCTGCATGAACAGACTTCGAAAGCATAATGTTAGTTGGAGCTAGACACATAGGACATCAGATCCACACTGTCGTGAGTGTGCCGAGAATACCAAATATCAGGTATTACATCTCACCACAAACAACACAGTGGCCAATGGCCTTCACTTAACGACCAAGTGCAGAGGCATTTGCCTACAGTTGTTAGTCATAACGACAAGCAACACCGCATGAATAATCACAGAAATCAATGTGGGATGTACAACGAACACATCTGTTAGGACAGTGTGGCCAAATCTGGCATTAATACGCTACGGCAGCAAACGACTGATGTGAGTGCCATTGCTAACAGTGTGACATTGGCTGTAGCACCTCTTCTGGGCTCTTGACTGTACCGGCTGGGCCCTAGACATCTGGAAAGCTGTGGCCTAGTCACCTGAGTCCTAATTTTAGTTAGTAAGAGCTGATGGTAGGGTTTGAGAGGGGTGCAGACTCCACAAAGCCATTGACCCAAGTTGTCAATACGGCACTGTGCACACTTGTGATGACTTCATAATGTTGTGGGCTGTGTTTACACGGAATGGACATGATTCCTCTGCTCCAACTGAACTAATCACTGGCTGGAAATTGTTACATTTGACCATTGTGGACATTCATGTATTTCATGTCCCGAAACAACGATGTCACGTCACCAGGCCACAATTCTTCGCAGTTGGTTTGGAGAACATTCTGGACAATTTGAGCGAATGTTTTGGCTAACCAGATTGCCTAACATTAATCCCATCAAACCTTTATGGGATGTAACTGGGAGGTCAATTAACCTGCACCTGCAACACTTGCACAATTATGGGCAGCTATTGAGGCAGCACGGCTCAGTATTCCTGGAGGGGATTCCAATGACTTGTGGAGTCCAGGCCATGTCGAGCAGCTGTACTACGCTGGGCGAAAGGCGGTCAGACATGAAATTAGGGTGCATCCCATGGCTTTTCACCTCTGTGTAGTTAGACCCCATTTACACTGCACTGTAAAATGGCAGCCACCGTAACAGTAACGTTTTATTTTTTCTTTCCTCTCATCAAGTTGGCGATAATCCAATGGTTGAGGTAATCGTTGGATGGGCTTATTCATTTTGTAAAGCAAACCTCGATATCTATTTCGTCTGAGCTGGGGTCATTACCTGATTCAGCATTTACTCAAGACCAGTGTACTATGGTGGGGGATCACATTCTTTCTTTTTTTATATGTCTACTTTTTGACACATGCTTCTCCTTTAATATTATAGTTGTTTTGTATTGGTGTCAGACAGTTTGAATGTTCTCTGTTCCCCAGAAGTGATGAGGTTTGGGTCTGTGCCATACACTGGTCTATCACATTTATTGGTGGTATGGACAAGCCCACTGATTTAGCCTAAAGTCCATTATTGCAAGCAGAATTGCAGGCAAATGTGCTTGTCGCAGCTTTAGGTGCTGAAACATAGATCAATGCTTTTTACAATATATCAATATGATCACTGACATAACCAATAAAATGAATGTGGGCAGCTTGAGTGTCAAGGATAACATCTTTGTGATACTCCTCTTTCATCCTTCATCTCCTATATTTTCTTCCCCCCCCCCCCCCCCCCCCCCCCCCCTCAGGAAGCTGCACAGTCTCAACTGCAGTATACATGTTTTGCTTATCAGTTTATACACAGTGTCACTGAACATGTTCTTCCATTTTCGTTTGCTGTTTGGCCACATTTCCTAAATGCATTATATCCCTTGCAGGTTAGTGCGGTGTCTGCAATAGAGAAGATTGTTGGGTTGTGAATATACAGCTTTACTTTAACATGAATAAACCCTAAAGTTATGCATTACGGCAAAGACTGGAATTCAAGGGCAGTTTGAATGTTGCTTTCTTCTTGAAGCTGCTCATTTGTTCCTGAGGTTAATACACTGGAACATATAAGTAAAAAGTATCAGCCAAGGACCATCCTGGCACTAAAATAAACCACCTGACATCTGTGTTAAAAAAAAAAAAAAAGAAGAAGACTATTGCACGCAACATCCGATCAGCAACTTCCAGAAAATGCTGACGAACATAAACTGTCAACACAGTAGGATCAGCATGTTGGGTTCCTTGCAGTCTGTACAGTAACAACCAGTAAAACAGAATGAACCTTATACAGAGGATTATATCCTTTTTTACCTACCTAAGAACATCAAAGAGAATATGTGCCCTGTGAAGGTTAGCCTTGGTCTCAGAATACAAAGTAATTATTATATTTTCATTTGAATGTGTGGTAGTAGCTACACTGGACAGTCTATTCAGTTTTCAAAATCATGCATTAACATCAGTGACAAATCAAGGACAGAAATACAAAAACCTCTGTTGTAGCCGAAAAACAGCCTTACGAGTCTGCATAAGGCCTGGTTTATGCAGAAATAGAGTCTGACCTACACTTCAAACCACTAGAACTCTGTTATCAAGGAGATTTAGGAAATTAGTACCTGCATTAACACATTTAACAGATTAATACATTAGCACTCAGCAATGCATAGCAGTGAGTGCTTGATATCTAAAGACTAAAGAGTAACATGCACCATATTTTACCTTGTACAGGGAGCAATGATGCTGCAGGCAGTGTCTTATCACTGACATTAGTCTAATCTCCGGTGGCAGGGGTGCATCACACCAACATCTTGACTAAGTGATGTAGCATAGTGTTTAAGATACCCAAGATGCATTTTGAAGTAACTGTTTTTAAACCTTTTGGTATTAATAAATGAGCATTGTTGGTGAACTTTGTCAAAACAGATTGGTATAAAATTCCAAGTTTTCAAAAATACCCTCTATTGTCTTCAGTAGGAAAGCAACTGACTGTTGAAAGGATGATGGGAATCCACAGATGTTACCTGGAAGATTAGGGTTGATATTGTCCTGTCAACAATAAAATAATCTGAGATGAAATTGAAGTTCAGATAATGATCTCACTGTTGACAGAATATTAAATCCTAATCTTTTAAGTAAGATAAATTACAACTGTGAATTTTCATCATCCCTTCAACAGTCAATGTAGGACATCATTCAAAATTTAGAGTTTTACAATTTGACGTGACAAGTATATCAAGAGTGCTCATTTACTAATAACAAGAGACCAAAACAACAGTTAACAGAAAAAGCATCACTAGTTCACAAATTCATTTGTAACAACAGACAACAGAGAATGATGCAGGGAGATGATAAAGGTGAGGGGTACACACACACACACACACACACACACACACACACACACACACACACACACACAAAAAATTCAAGGTTTCGCAACCAACAGTTGCTTCACCAGCCAGGAAAGAGGGAAGCAGAGGTGTTGCTTCATCAGGAAAGAGGGAAGGAGAGGTAAAGACGAAAGGATGGACATGGAATGACTCCTTACCCCTCTCCCTTAAAACCCACATCCTTTCGTCTTTCCCTCTCCTTCTCTCTTTCCTGATGAAGCAACCGTTAGTTGCGAAAGCTTGAATTTTGTGTGTGTGTTTGTTTGTTTGTGTGTCTATCAACACACCACGGCTTTCGTTTGGTAAGTTACATCACCTTTGTTTTTAGATATATTTTTCCCACGTGGAATGTTTCCCTCTATTATATTCATATGTTTAGATGCTTTGGTTGACTTATTTTACAACCTAAACTAATCTCACCTGAAATTGCTTTATTTTCAAAAATAAGTCATATTTATTTTGAAAAAAACTCCTCAATCATCATATAATGTGATGTAATGTAATGTAATGTGAAACAAGAAAGAGAAAAACCAAAAGAAATTTCTTTCAGTCATGTAAGAAATATTAATTACATGATGTAATGGTCACAAAATTTGAAGTAATGACCACAAAGGTTTCTGCAGTATTAACATTCATAGCAAGATGAATAACATTCACTTACCCTTGGATATGGAATGCCTGTTGAGCTCTTCTCAAATGCTGGTAGCAAGCGAGAGGCCAAGTCATGTGCAAGATAGAGTAGGTCATTTTCATACCCTGAAGGGCGTAACTGACCAAATGGCTCATCTGGATCCATGATAAGTAAATGAGCAGAGATAAGGCCACCAATAACCCTGTAATTAAAGAAATAACTTCAGCCATCAAATTTTGAACAAAATGAATTACATGCAACACACTAATAAGTAACACTAAATGGACTGAATTAATGGTTGCTTTAAAGACAACATGTGCCCAAACAAATGTTTTATTTTTCTACCACTCATTTATCAGCACAGTACCTAGTCTCACCAGTATTCTGATCCATGGTGCCTTCAGACAGACAGACAAACTGTTCAGATTAATATCTTACGTCCTATAACTGGTGTTACTGCTACTAAAAACTTCTCAGAAAAATCAACTTCAAGTCGGGAAATGCCTGAAAAAGGCACAAAATTATGAGGGAAAGAGCAAGAATGATGGAAAAAATAATGCTCGGCAGTCAATATGCTAAGAATATTACATCAGTGACAAAATTATTAGTTGATAACAACATGTCAGTCCATCCCATCAGTAACAATTCTCTCTACCAATCACCAGACAGTAGAAACAAATTCAGAAATTTCAGCTTTGCGCAAACAGCTGAAGTCACCAGCATTTTTTTCACAGTTTTCCAAATCAGTAAATCTTCACAGTCTTCTTTTTTTCTAACATTAATGCACAACAAAGCTTTTACCAAAGGGAAATCATGAGAACCTGATATCAAAGTATAACATTGAACAATGTCAACTGGATTGAGGGTAGAAAAACAGTAATTCTTCATTAAAACATTAAGCATGTCCCAACACAAGATGAAGATGCAATCCCCCCACCCCCAGAAAAAGAAAAAAAGTCAACATAATAGCTGGACATTAATGAGACCAAAGGTGATGCTGTGTTCGATGATATTTTTTATTATTATAGGCCTATTTGCGCATGACTGACATCTGGTTATCTATGGAAATAATATTGTAATATTTCAATAATATTGTAATATTTCAAAATTTTTTGTAGATAATTGAACCTATTATAAACATATGGTTTTCTACATGTATCAGCTGGTCTTGATATCTACATAACTCTGATATCTCAGTTGCTGTAACACTATCATATAAGTTTGCTCCTTTGATACTATTGGAGGTATAGTAG
The DNA here is from genome assembly GCF_023897955.1 of Schistocerca gregaria. Classification (NCBI taxonomy): domain Eukaryota; kingdom Metazoa; phylum Arthropoda; class Insecta; order Orthoptera; family Acrididae; genus Schistocerca; species Schistocerca gregaria. The sequence continues at coordinate 862,806,462 of NC_064931.1, read as the reverse complement.
ATATTAAATTTATTGCTGGATGAGTTTTTATGTAGCTTATGGAAATTCGTTTCATGATGACATTTTGTGACAGCTGTATTGACAGTTGAGTCAGCAATGTTACATAGTTACAGGGTGTTTGCTTCTTACGTATTCTCTAGGTCGTATCTTCGTTCTTATCAGCTATAATGTATTGTTTCTATGATTTGTCTTTATGTGGTTCTAAAATCATATGTAATCTAATCTCATTGTTTTTTATGGAACTGGTTATGCCAGACCGTGTTGGTTTCACAAGGTTGGAGACAATTTCCTGATGTGATTTTTGTAAATGCATGTTTTTTATGGTAAGTTATTGTTTTGTCTTAATTCTATTTTGATTTTTAATTTGCTGTGCACATTGTTGAGAGCATCATGTATTAGTTGGGCGTTTTCATTACTTACATCTTAACATTAGTGTGTCATCAACATGTTAAAGTTGTCTACTATTTTGGAGATTATTGTGTTTGTGACACAAAAGAATTTCTCTTGTGAATTATCTAAAAAATGTCGACATGCAATGCTAGATTCCATGCCTACACCGTCAGAGTGAGTATAATATGTATCACTGAATTGAAAGTAATTTTGTGTCAGTATTATGTGTAATAATTGAACAAGCCCACTCATGCTTGTTATGGTTGCTTTCTGTAACATAGTAAATTGTGTTCTATTATGATAATTGTTTTCTCAATTGGAATGTTTGTATATAGATTTGTGATATCAAATGAGACAAATTTGTCATTTTTTGGATTTTTATATTATGTATTTTTCGTGCTAATGATAGTTTTTTTTATTTTGTAGTATTTATTAATAGTGTATAGTTTCCTTACCATGATGTGCAGTTTCTTGCTAAGCAAATATATCTGACTATTTATACTATCGACTACTGGGCAGATATATTGTGAATTTTAGCATGTCCACGCAATTTTGGAGTTCTGGGATTCATTACCAAACATACTCTTCTGTTATAGTCAGATAGAACTGTATTACACCGTTTCAAGTGTTTTCTCTATTTGTGCTGCATACTTGTTTTTGGGATCTTTAGTGATTTATGTGATGTTATTTACTGTGAAAAAGTAATTTACTTTTTGTATATAGTAATTTTGCTGCAGTTAAACTGAACTATTACTGCTGTCTGATTTTACTGTTATTGCATTATTAGCTGTTAGGTTATCATTATAGTCTCTGTATTGGTTTTTGTAATTGTTGGTACTGTTTTTCTATTGCATTCACTGAACTAACAGCAATTTCGTTTTGTTGCTTTACATGTAATCTAGCTATGACAAGCACTATTTTTATTGTTCATTAAGTTATTTCCAGATAGTGTTGTGGAATGGATTCTCCATCATATTTTAAACTCTTATCTAATAGACTTTGTTCATTCTTGGCGTGTTATATGTCAGTCAGGTTTTCTGTCCTTTTATCAAACTGAAATGGGTGTGTTCGTGGCGGATATTGCATTTTTATAAAGTTTTAAATTTGATTTAGTGTAAATCATACTTTCTGGCTAATAAGCTGTACATACTTATCTATAAATTTTTGAAACACAAGCAAAAATAATTTAAATGATACTATTACTAAGTTCTAAATATGCAAGATACATATCTTGATTATAAGGTACACTTTGTGTTTGATTTTGTCCTTGACTTCTTGCCACATCCATATACTGGCTGCAGATTGCTTGACAGTTGATATAATTACAGGTTTTGCGACAATCTTGATAATGACATGTAGGGATAATTCTCTTCTTTATGCATACTGTGTTTAATTTTATACTTTCAACTAATTTTAGCATTTTTATTTTCAATCAATGAAATGCATTTCCCTATTATACTGTATGACATTAATGCTGCTGTGTTTCATGACATTATTTATTACTTTAGGCCTAACTTGGCACAATTGCCATCTGTGTTTCAAAATTTATAGATAAATGTGTACAGCTTATTAGACAAAAAGTAAATTTGATAAAAACAGAAAAACATAACTGAAATACTATTTACAAAGGGTGAACAAAATCTATTAGATAATGGTTAAAAATATAATATAGAACCAAAATTCCCCAAGACTGTCAGGAAACAACTTACACCAACAACTAAAATAGTGACTGATGGAATTAGATTACCTATGAAACAATGAAATGAAATCACTATTAGGGCAGTGAATGCAACAGAAAAAGAAAGCACTGATAATTACAAAGAAACAGTGCAAAGACTATATGATATTCTGCCAAATTAATAATAAAGTAACAGCTAATAACACAACCACAGTAACGTCAAAAATACAATTCTATCTATAACAAAAGAGTGTGTTTGTTAATGAATCCTGGAACACCTACATTACATGGACATTCAGAATTCATGATAGATCTGCATGATCTGGCCAGTAGTCAACAGTCCCCCATACTTGCTTAGGAAGAAACTGCACAACATACTAATGAGACTATACACTTTTAATAAATAATACAAAATAAAAAACTCTGTATTACTAGCACAAAAAATACAAGACCCAAAATCCAAAACAATCGCAAATTTGTGTCATTTGATATCACAAATCTATATACAGACATTCAAATTGACAAAACAATTACGATAACACAACACAATGTACTATGTTACAGATAACTACTATAATGGGCGTCAATGAGATTGCTCAATTATTAAGTTTAATACTGAAACAAAACTACTTTAAATTCAATAATAAATTTTATACTCACTCAGATAGTATACGTATGGGATGCAGCATCAAAGTTTTAACAGTGGACATTTTCTTAAATATTTTAGAAGGGAAATTCTTTCATGCCACAAAACAGTAATCTCCAAAATTGTTTACTACTTTAATACGTTGACACATTGATGTTAGTAGATGCAAATAATGAGGACATTTGACTAATACATGATGCTCTCAACAATCTGCACCACAAAATAAATTCACAATAGAATTAGAAAACAACAAACAATAAATTGCTCGGATTTGACCATAAACGTCAAGTATGCACACAAATTCAAGATTTATCAGAAACTGACCATAAGAAACATTATTAACACACATTCCTGTCATCCAAAATTGCAAAAATATGCATATTTTCATACTATGTTTCTTCAATTAATAAATCTACCTTTGGAGCATGACATCACACAAAACTAAATACAACTCCTAAAATATGTTGCAGAATGAAATGATTTAGATCCTAAAGTTGTCATGCACTGAGCCTCCACAATATGTAAAGAAAAACTTTGAAATAAGAACTACCAACAAAACAAAAATTTATATGCATAACCACTAAACATCTATGAATGATACAGCACACAATTAATGCATTATTAAAACACCCTAACGTAAAATTTGCGTACCAGACCTGACACAATCTTTGAACACTACTAGACTCCAGACGAACACAACCAACCATCTATTCCAAATCCAGGAATATACAAAATTATATGCTGAGTGTCATAAATCTGATATAGGTCACATTGGGTGGAATTTCAATATTAGATACTTAAAAAACAATACAAATAGCGACTGTAACCAATAACTTTCTTCCACCACTTGAAAACAGAGCATCATCATACAGTGGACGGTATGGAATGGGCTGTTGAGGTTTCACACAATGCGCAAGAACAACAATCACTGAGTACCTTTCCAGAAATAAACACACACACACACACACACACACACACACACACACACACACACACACACACACACACACACACACACTATTGCCTCAAAGAAATACTAAATGAACAGGTCGATTTGAAACACAAATACTACAAAGAAATGGTATTGAAATTATCCTTCAAAATAAGAGATGAGCAAAAACACAAAATCTATAAATGTGTCACAGATCACATTAACACTAAATTAAAAGTATCCAATGGAAAGAATGTATTTACAAAAACATCAGGAAAATGTCACAAGCCGTGCACACCACAATACTACCTGGAATAACCACTTTAAAAAAACAATACGATTAAATTATATATGGTCATAGAACCACATGAACACGGCAACATGGGGTCTAGCAATGACCCCACCACATCGTCACAGCTCTAACAATGTGATCAATGGAAAGTCCTAACAGGACTGCAAGTTGAAAAACATTATGTTTCACTCATGCACACATTTATATTTGTTTTCTTACTAAAGTTGCTTTTCATCCTTCAGCTAGCACCACCCTGCTGCAGCCACCACCACCACCGCCACCACTGCCGTCGACTTTCCTTTATTACCCATCCATTAACTGGTAAATTCACTACCGCCTTGTCTTCTCCCACCACTACCATTGTTTACCCCTGCCCCTCACAATCCCCTACATTTCATACTTGACTTACTGCCACCTTCCATCAGGCCTATCCCCCTCCCCCGGTCCTCTCCTCTCCAGGCACACCAGCCTCGACAGCACCCTTTTCAGATCCAGCACAAGGACCAGCATCATAAATTACAGCACCAACGTATGAATTGCCACCATGATACATTGGTGCACCTGTGCCACCACCATCAGCTCAGCCAGATGTTTCTGAAGTCAGCACGTTCCTGGACTGTGGTACCCTCTTCATGCCAGCCCCATTACATTCTTGTCACCTGCTGCCTCCAGTTGTGCCCACCATCCCCTCCTTACTTACACCTACCAGGAAGACATCCAAATGACTCAGCACTGAAGTTGCCCCAACCCTAGATTGCACCCCCCCCCCCCCCCCCCACACACACACAAAACTGAAAGCCCAGACTTTATGGACTGCCAAGCAATTCCATCTGCAATCACACCTACAGAACTTCATCCGTTCCTCCTCTCCAATCCTGAAACCAACCTCCTCAAATCCAAAACACTCCTCCTCGAAATCAGAAAAATACTCCTTCCTCACCATCATCACTCAGCTCATCCCTCTGTTCTCATCAGATCCCTGATCCAGAATTCCACACCAAACTCCTCCAAAAGATCCCCGTGTCACTTTCGGTCCCTTTGGAAGCCTTGCACCCTTTCCCCACAACCACCCAGACCAAGCAACCACAACTTCCTCGCTGTCATCCTACCCTCACCACCGCAATCAAAGGGATCAACCCTGAGACCACGATGGAGTCTGAGTTCAACTCCCATCCTAATCTAGACATTCAGAAAGCACTCCGAATTTTTGATGACTCTGGACCAACCTCCAAAGTCCGCACCCTCATTGAATACCCACCCACAATGGGGCCGCTATCTACGAATGACACGGCACTGAACCACTCGATTCCTGCCCTCAGTCCCACTGCTGCCAAAGATGCCTAATGTATAACAACCACCTAACCACTGACTGCAAAAACCTTCCCTTCTGCCGCCACTGTAAGTACCACTATTTCCTCAAGCAATGCCCTAACCTCACATCTCCCCCCCCCCCCCCCCCCCACATTAACAGCTCCCTCCTGCACCCCAACAACTCCGTCTGTCCACCTCCTGCATCTGAAGACATCATCCATTTTATGCCCATAATTCTTCAAAAGATCCACCCTGTCCAGAGGCCACATATCCTACACCCAATTACCCTTGCTGCCCACTCTGTCTTCCACCTCAGCACACAAGCCACCTACTGGTGCAACCAGGTAAACTTTCTTTTCACCCATCTCTGACACCATAGTTTAAACCCACCCTAGCCACCGATCCACATCACCCCTTCTGTCCCTAACACATGGTGCAACAGCAGTATAATATACCATTCCACAATATCCGCTCCTTTTCAGCCAGCAAACACCTCTTCATGCAAACACTTTCCCAACACCGTATAGGTACTTTCATCATGAAAGAAACCTTTCTCCAACCTCACTACACTATCCGCAATTCGCTGGTCCCATGCTGAACTCCAGCAGTGGCAACCGTTTACAGACTGACTGATATAGTTTCCCCTCCACTGCATACCCACACAGAAAGTAATTACACTCCTGATGTAATTCTCACCTCTCTTAACACCCCTGGGCATATTACTGCAGCAGTCCTTGACCTCATTGTAAGCAACCATCTCCCTGTCCTACTCGCCATCCCCTAACCCTCATCTATCCACACCATCCCATACTCCCTCCCCCCCACCCCCAATGTCCTCACCTATTCCTCCATGAACTCTAATGACCTGGTTGTCGACAGAACGACAAACTAATCCTCTGTGAATCCCGTAGCCTTTACCGATCTTTCCTGCAGACCCGTGACCGAGAAACACCCCCCAAAACTACAACACCATGTCATTTGAAATCTGCTGAATTCTATGAAAGGCAGAGTTTGGTGACAAACCTGCACAAACCTCAATCCCACACTGGCCATAAACTCTTCCAGGTACTGGAGGGCATTTCACCATCTTACTTCCAACTACCCTACTTCCCCCTGTCCCCACTTGCATGATGATCACCTTCTCCCCAATAACCTAATCAATACCAACCACTTTGAATCCTATCTCTACCATCTCACACAACCCCAACATTGATTACTCCTTGTTCCCAACAGTCCATGAGCGTACCAATACCTCCCTCCCACCCCTCACTCCTAGCTTCCAGTATCTTGACAACACCCCACAAACAGAAATCTATACTCCAATAACAACATAAGACATTCAACAGATACTCCTTCACAAACACAACAGTGCTCCTGGTCACGACTGCATAACCTACCTACAGACACCTGAAATAATGTCCTCTCTCATTTCTAGACACCCTAGCCAACCTTCATAATATAAAGCTTCACATGAGTTTCTATCTTGAGCCATGAAAACCTCTTGACTGCTCCTCTTCCTCAAACTAAATAAACCTGCCACTGACTACTATTCCTACCATCCCACCAACCACACCTTCGTGTTTGGCAAAGTTTTTGAGTCCATCCTATCCTGATGTATCCATAAATACCTACAACAACACCTACCCATTCCTGTCCACCAATGTGGCTTCCACCCCAACTTCTCCTATGACGACCAACTCTTGTACCTTATTCATGTCTTACTCCACCAAATAAGCAACCTCTAATCCCTCATTTTTGTGTCTATTTATCTTGAAAAAGCATATGACCATGTATGGCATCCCAGTCTCAGCCTCCTCTTTAAGCTCAAGACCCATGCACTTCCCATAAATTACGTCCACGTTATCACATCCATTCACTCTAACCACCCATCTTATGTCACCATCAAGAACAACAACAACAACAACAACTCCTGTATCTTCCATACCACTGAAGGTGTGCCTAAAGGTTCTATCCTCTTCCCTCTTCTTCTGTCCTCTATACTGCCAATAAGACAAAGCCCCATCTCCTCCAGTTCATCTCTTCCAGTATGTCAATGACACTGGGTTCCTTGTCCTCTGCCTAACCCTCCATATATCCCAACGATCGCTCCAGTTCCATCTCAATTCACCACCTGGTACAACCAGTGGCTCCTCAACATCATCCCTATCAAAACCCAGGCAATAATTACAGGCAGAACCACCCGTAGCTTCCATCCTCACAACTTTTACCTTACCATTTACAACCTTCCTACCCAGTTAACTAGCACACTAAAATACCTGAGAAGAACACTTTATCACCGACTAACATGGGAGCCCCATCTATTAACCATTCTACAGAAACAAATTCAACAGAAAGTCCACAATTGACTAAAGTGACAACTACTAACCAGCCAAACTTGGGGATTGCATCCTTCCACAATCCTCAGCACCTATAAATCCCCGATTCGGCCCATCCTTTGCTATGCAAATCTCCTCCCTCCTTTTATCATGCCCTACAGATCCTTTGACACCTTTCCCTCTGGCTAGCCTTCCTGATCCACTTACCCTCCCCCACCAGCATGCCCTACCAACTTATAAAATTCCCCTGCCTTTTATCTTCTAACTTGTGCAACTGTCCCTCCGGCTTTTATATACAAACTTATAACATTCTCCTTCCTTTTACCTTTTCACTTGTGCAACTGTCCCTCTGTCTGTTATATTTTCTGAAACATTCATTTGCCATTTCATTTGTGTCAATATTGTAATTTATGCATCTGCCTAGCTATATTTTTATTGTGCTGAACACTCATTTTGTCAACCACCATATCCAATTTTATCCTATGTTTTAAAATTTTTACTCCCAATGGCTGAAGAGTGACAACTTGTATACACTGACAGGCCCCCTCCCTCCCACCCACCCACATGGGGCAAAGGGGGTGAAATGACAAAGGGAAAAGAAAGTAGTTTTTGGCACACTGAAGATGTATCAAAGACATGTCATCCTTGGTTGGACTAAATATAATTGCATATCAATAACCCATTGACGGTAAAAGTAGGCAGGAAATCCTAACATGAGCAATAACTTTGTTATGAGCCATTGCTATTCAGTGTGGCCATGCGATTACTGTGTTAAAGGAAACAGGTTCATGACTTCTTGTATACTCATTACTGTATCATCTTTGCATTTTTAACCAATTCTGAGACCTGCAATGATACCTATATTCTTACTTGCCACAAATATTTGACCACTTTTTCCGACCACGTTGTGACTTCCGCAGGTGTCGTTAGGCACGAACCTACGGGTATAGCTTAAATTGCTGTGGGTGAACAAGGAGAATGACATTTAGAGAGAAAACTGCCTAGATGTGAACCTCAATTTCATTTTTTTAAACAGAAAATAGTAAAAAAATATTTTTTTACTTCATAATGTTATGCATTATTTAAATTTTACTAATAGTAAGTAGAAAGAAAAGTTATGATGAAAAAAAATTACTTTCAGAAAGAAATTTACACTTGGTGAGTTTCAAAAATATGTTCCAAAATTGGGTCTCTTGTAAAAACAATTTCAACACTAACCAAAATTAGAAAAAGATATCGAATCAGAGAAAGCATAAAATAGTTGAAAAGTAGGTATAACTTAACATCTTTGAGGAGGTTGTAGAACTTCCATGCATTTTCTTTGCTCAACCTGATTTTCATGTAGACTTATTTTCTGATGATTTTGTTTGGTCGCATTTAACGAAAAGACTAACCAACATCTTCATGGCAGTTTCATCTTTGAAAGGACATTCAATGTTATTTCTTTCAAACAGCTGTACAGCCATTCTTCACAAGTCATTGCAAGTAAGCCAAAGAAAATTCCATAGCAAGGCTAAGACCAGCTCTTCTTCAGGATCTTTCCCAATGTTGTAGCTCTGCCTTTTTTTTTTCTGTTGCTTCCTCAGGTGTACTATACTTCGTGTTGGACACCTTTACAAGAGTTGTTTTTGGAACACTTAACTGTTTGCTGGCCTTCTTCCAACTTAACTGTTTTTTAATGCATTAATAGCTCTAATCGTTTGAGACACATTTCTCTTTCTTTGATCAATCATCCAGAGATTTCCAAGATAATAAGAATGTGTATTAATACAGGCTGGCTTTAAACATGCAATAGTAAGGGGCCCAATTCAGCAACGTCAGGGAGCCAATTTACATGAATGAAACCTACATTTAATAACAGAGTAAATTTTGAATCAAACAGTTTAATAATAACCATTAAATTTAACCCTTACTATTCAGGAACACATACATGTTGAAAGGTTTACCAGCTAACATGTAACAGAAATTACGAAAAATGTAAGACAATGTAAAACTTTTTCCATGGACAAAACATGTAGTAGCAAACTGATACGAAACAAGAGAAGCAGGCAACTTGTGCACCTCACTACAGGGTGGTAAAAGCCTAAACTAATATTTACACTTGCTCCCACTACAGTTCAGGAGAATGTTGTACTAGAGACCAGGGAGGGTAGTCCAGTATAGGGCACTTTGTTCTATTCCTTGGTTGTCATAAATATTTGCTGTTTATTTCCGAATATGTTGCACTTTCCGAGGGAGCAGTTAGGCAGGAACCTAAGAGTAAAGCTTAAATGACATTTATATTCTTTGTTGTCACAAATATTTAGCTGTTTTTACTTGGAACATGTTGCATTTTTTGAGACCCACTCACTCAAGCTATTTCACTCTTTTGCTCACCTAAAATGTTATCGCTGAAATTAATCATGCTAAATTTGCAACGAGCTTCAAACGGGCAAAAACAAAGCGAGAATCCAAAGCTTGTGTAACTTAAACCTGCATCTGGGTGAAGCATAGTGTTTTGTGATTGGCCTTCCTGCGCTGACCCTTTACTGGTCGCTTGGTTTGAGCTCAGACAGCGTGGTTGCGATATCGCTAGACCACATGTTATTTGCATTCTTGCATAAACATGAATCACAGAAGCACTATAATATACCTGATAAGAACAAAGATATGACCTAGAGAACACCAAAGAAGTAAACAGCCTGTAACCATGTCACATCGCTCACTCAACTGTCAATACAGCTGTCACAAATCATCATTATGAAATAAACTTTCATAGTGTGGTGTCACCGCCAGACACCACACTTGCTAGGTGGTAGCCTTTAAATCGGCCGCGGTCCGGTAGTATACGTCGGACCCGCTCGTCGCCACTATCAGTGATTGCAGACCAAGCGCCGCCACACGGCAGGTCTAGAGACACTTCCTAGCACTCGCCCCAGTTATACAGCCGACTTTGCTAGCGATGGTTCACTGACTTCTACACTCTCATTTGCCGAGACAATAGTTAGCATAGCCTTCAGCTACGTTATTTGCTACGACCTAGCAAGACGCCAGTATCCGTACTTTTGATATTGTTTGACAATTACATAAAAACTGCTCCAACAATATACAAACATGTACTATAGCTCCAACAGCATCAAAGGAGCAGACTTATACAATAAGGCGACAGCAACTGAGACTTAAATGTCATATGGATATCAAGACCACCTGATATACCTAGCAAACCATAATTCTATAATAGGTTAAATTATCTAATTAAAATTTTGAAATACTGAAGAAAACCATGTTCTTTTCACAGATAACCTGAGATGTCAGTCAGACTGAAATTGGCCTAAAGTAAGAAACAATATTATCAAACTGCTGTGGCATCCAAACAAGAGACAGCCAGGGCAAAAGAACCACAGGTGCAAAGATGCGAGCTGGTGCCAGTGCCATAGAGACTCACCACTTGGGCAAGTTCCACCAGCGCCATGGGTGGTGATGAGGATGACAATACCTACCTCGCCTCAGCCAATTGCAGGCCGAGTACAATTCGCCAATGACTGGACAACAACAGAGAGAAGCCTACACGGAAGACAGAAGAGCCACTCTCACCCGGTTATAGATCATTGCCCAGGGCTGACAGACAGTAAACATCATTTAGTGAATTCTTAGAATTGAACACACAGTTGCTGTAATTACATCTGCTATGTATTGTGACATCTATCTACGATTATTTGCACTTAGGCATTAGGGCTTTTTTTTCTGTTATATTACAAGAAGTGTTGCTGATTTCAATATTCAACTACTCACAAAGATAAGTAAACCTTTCAACTAATTTGTGTTACTTTTTTACTAACTTGTTGGAGTGTTGTTGAACCTTCGTTCTCCTGTCCTGTTGCCTGACCCTGGAGCATAGCTGTGTAATAGTGGCAGGGAGAAATTGTTTTAGTGGTGTATGCACCAGAAGCCTTTTCATGAACTCAGCCTACTGTAACAACAGCGGCAACTCAGCCTACTGTAACAACAGCGGCAACTCAGCCTACTGTAACAACAGCGGCAACTCAGCCTACTGTAACAACAGCGGCAACTCAGCCTACTGTAACAACAGCGGCAACTCAGCCTACTGTAACAACAGCGGCAACTCAGCCTACTGTAACAACAGCGGCAACTCAGCCTACTGTAACAACAGCGGCAACTCAGCCTACTGTAACAACAGCGGCAACTCAGCCTACTGTAACAACAGCGGCAACTCAGCCTACTGTAACAACAGCGGCAACTCAGCCTACTGTAACAACAGCGGCAACTCAGCCTACTGTAACAACAGCGGCAACTCAGCCTACTGTAACAACAGCGGCAACTCAGCCTACTGTAACAACAGCGGCAACTCAGCCTACTGTAACAACAGCGGCAACTCAGCCTACTGTAACAACAGCGGCAACTCAGCCTACTGTAACAACAGCGGCAACTCAGCCTACTGTAACAACAGCGGCAACTCAGCCTACTGTAACAACAGCGGCAACTCAGCCTACTGTAACAACAGCGGCAACTCAGCCTACTGTAACAACAGCGGCAACTCAGCCTACACAGCAGTAGTGACAATGCCTTTACAAAACTGGTGACGAGGCTTTACCAAACAAACATAGCATTGTCTTTGGTCTCATACTGTCCTTATATGATATATGATGCAGAGGGCCCAGATGAGTACAAAAATAATACCTGAATGTAAGCAGCAACTGAACAATCTGGTTCTCACATACCCATTCTTTTACCCCTTTTAGACAGTAAGCATCAACAATTTTTTAATTATTTCTTTTTCAATCTTGCCTTAAACAGTAAAAAAATGGAACCTTTATACATCTACAGCTGCAAGAGTCATCAAATTGACAGCAGTGGTAAAGAATCTTTTTTCCTCTGTTAACATATTGTTATATGCCGAAAAACAAAGACATTAAAATTGAAGTCGTGCATTATTTTCATTTGTAGCTATCATTTTTATTTGTGGTTGGTTTAATTTTGAGACAGGATTGCAATAGAATGTACAACTGTGTTTTACCAGCTGCTGCTTAATTTATTCCATTATAAGTTACAGTTCATAACCAATAAATTGTGGTCATGTTTGCAGTTTGAAATCTAGTTTCTAAATCTGCTTTACCGTTATGTTTTCCATATGAAACCGTCCAATGTCTCTTGGGCTCGAAAGACATATACAACCTTCCTTGGTGATTCTTTAAGTGTTAGCAATGATTAAACTCCCCCCCCCCCCCCCCCCCCCCCCTCTCTCTCTCTCTCTCTCTCTCTCTCTCTCTCTCTCTCTCTCTCTCTCTCTCTCTCTCTCTCTTCCCCCCCCCCCCTTTCCCCTTCCAATACCACTGTGTACATCTATGTACGTATTCCACAAGTGACTGTATGGTGCATGGTGTAGGGTGCCCTGTATCATTACCTTTCCTGTCATGTCCCACTCGTGAATAGGGTGAGGGACAAATGTCTGTCCATATGTATCCAAACAAGCCCTAATTTCTCTTATCTTTGTGGTCCTTACACAAAATATACCTTGTTGGCAATAGAATCATTCTGCAGCCATCTTCAAATACCAATTCCCTAAATTTTCTCAGAAGTACTGTGCAGAAATAATGTCTGTCTTCCCTCCATGGATTCTCATTAGAGTTCACAAAGCATGTCTGTAATATTTGTGTTTTGATGAAACCTGTGGTTAACAAATATAGCAGCTCACCTCTGAATTTGCTTCAATTCCTCCCTTTAATCCAAACTGGCAGGTACCTCAAATACTTTAGCATTATTCTAGAACGGGTTGCACATGTGTTCTACATGAGGTCTCTTTTACAGATGAACCACACTGTCCCAAAATTCTCCCAATAAACCAAAGTCAACCCTTTCCCTTCCCTACTACCATCCTAAAATGCTCATTCAATTTCGTATCAGTTTGCAATGTTGCACCTGGATATTTAATTGATGTGGCTGTGTCAAGGAGCACACTACTAATGCTGTATTTGGACATTACAGGATTGTTTTCCCTGCTCAACCTTTTTCTACATTTAGAGCAAGCTGCCATTCGTCACTCCAACTAGAAATTTTGTCTGTCACCTTTTTTTCTCCTACAGGAGTCTTAGTCACAAACTGTTCCCTACCACCTGGGCATTCCAGATTTCATTGTGGGTGGTAATGGTTTTAAAAACTTTTCTTTAGGTTTTCATAAAATTCATCGTGACCATTTAAATTTCAGAATATGTACTATTTGTGACACCTGCACATAAGATTAGTTCATGCTACTTAATTGAAACTAAATGGCTTTATAGTGCAACAGCAAAGAGAAGAGCCTTATTCCAGAATAGTTATTGCATCCCTATCACAGCTGGCAGCTGGCACCCATCCCTTCCAAACCCAAACCACAGGAAGCATGTGCATATGATGATATACAGCACAGGCTCTTTTGCTTGCAGTCACAATGGTCAGTACACGTTCAATTCACTTCAAACAAAACATCGAGAAATATTATGAATACGTGTCTCAAAAGAAAAAAAAAAGAGAGAGAGAGAGAGAGAGAGAGAGAGAGAGAGAGAGAGAGAGAGAGAGAGAGAGAGAAATACGTTCATGGCTATCTCTCAGAGTATCTGAACATGGGTTTCATAGAATCTGTTGTAAATAAACAACATCCAACGTTTTTATTGCGTCGAAAACATTATCCAATGAGGCATTGGAGCCAAGTCGATTGCAAGAAAAAACTTTCTACAAAGCATCCAATTGATGAACAAGCCACTGAATATTTCCAGTAAATATATAGAATATTTCAAAATCTTAACAATTGTTGCATCATTTAAAAAACAATATGCAGTGAAAAAGATGGATTAACTGCTACTTATCACTTTTTACAATTAATTGCACACAGTGGCCAAAGCTACAATATTGAAGGAACTGTAAAAAATACCCACTATACAAGAATTTATCAAACAGTAATGCATCAGGATATACCTGAACTTTTAAATATGTTGTCCCTAAGCAACAGCAAGTGACTAACTGAAGAAATGGAATTATAATATTAGGGGAAAAAAGAAACTTTTAAGTATTCTTCAAAACACTTATTTTTCATGCATTTGAAGGAGACTACCATTGTGGATAGTAGAGTTTACTGAAGGCATATATGCATTATTTTGATGAAAACAATTCATTGCGAGGTAAAAGTCTATTTGCAAGAAATCTCATTACAGATACAACAGTATTATCTATAGTTAATCCTGTGAAATTATACTTTACAAAAAATAATATTCCTTTGAACAGTATTGTCGCATCCATTACCAATGGAGGCCCACCAATGGTAGGTCACTATTGTGGATCTATTGCATTTTTGAAGGAAGAACTGCCAAATGTGTGTGTTCACTGTGTGATGCATGGACATCACCTAGGGAAACATCTATGTACAAGTCTCCATTCATATTTGACACTGACCATAATAATTCAAATCCTAAACAAGAACAAACCCATTTCAAAAAATGATAGAATGTTTTGACAGCCATGGCAGTAATGAAAATTGTGTTAGGTTACTTTTGCACACAAAGCTACAGTGGCTGACAAAAGGCACATGTTTGGCCTGTTTGCAGTATTATATGATAGAGTAATACCATTTTTTGAAACTAATGAGATCAATGTGTATGAACAATTGAAAACAGCAAACAAAGGTGTCCTTTATTTGGCAGATATTTCCAAGAGATGTAATTATGAGAATTTTCAGGATCAGCTTATGGGTTGTTAAAGTGTTGTGTCATAATTTATTGACAAACTCAAACTCCTTTGTTATCTGTGGAAGAGATAAATTTGTCACTATCCTGAAATTATCATCTATAAAAGATTATGTAATTCCAGAGAATACTTACAGATTCAGTAACCACTTCGACAAACTTAAATTGCCCATGGAAAAATGACTAAGGTATATTGAAATTGAATATGTCTGACTGGACGAAAAACCATTTAACTGCAGATACTGAATAGGATGATACACCTTGCCAGGAAGAACTATTAGAAATTAGATATGATGAAGAAAGTAAAAATAAATTTGATAGTAGTTGATATGAAACAATATCGCAAAATTAAAAAGGTGCGTGTCTTGTATCCAAATACGTGGAAAATGATATTTAGTTTACTCATACATTTCCCTACTTCATACCTTGTGGAATCAGGCTTTAGTGCTGTTATATTATGACCAAAGAAAGAGGAGACAGTGGTGTCACCGCCAGACACCACACTTGCTAGGTGGTAGTCTTTAAATTGGCCGCGGTCCGTTAATATACGTCGGACCTGCGTGTCGCCACTATCAGTAATTGCAGACTGAGCGCTGCCATACGGCAGGTCTAGAGAGACTCCCTAGCACTCGCCCCTCTTGTACAGCCGACTTTGCTAGCGATGATTCACTGACTACATACGTTCTCATTTGCAGAAACGACAGTTTAGCATAGCCTTCAGCTACGTCATTTGCTACGACCTAGCAAGACGCCATATTCTTCAAGAATGTATTATGAACTGACAATATTGTGATTCATGTACAGTCAAGAGCAATGTTTGTCATTAATGGATTAAAGTTATGTATCAAACTAATTACGTCCGCTTTCTGAATTCTAATTCCTTGTCATGTTCCAGACCTCACGTCAGTATAGTTCTTCCCTCCTCACGCCAGCCTGCGTGAGCTAAAACGCGTGCATTTCGGCCGCCTCTAGTAACACGGTGTTGGCTCTTCTGCCAACACAACAGAGACATTTGTACATTCCTTACAAAATTTGAGACAGAAATCCAGTATTTAGTGTTGCAGTATTAATCTCTGGGACCTCATTAATAATTTAACAAGCTAAATGCATTTTCATCAGATTTCAGGCTTCTGTGTAGGCAAAGGTTGAATAAAAAGACAGATTTAACTACAGTTAGTTATTTTACTCAACAGTTTGGAAAGATGACTGCCAACAGCCATTAGGTAATGTATAGAATGCTTATTTGAACCATCAGCTGTTTTTATTTTAAACCCAAATCCTACCAGTTTCGGTCTTGGACCATCTTCAAGGATGAAGTGTTAACATGGTTTAAGCCACCATATTGCATTAGTCATTACTTAAAATGTGTAGTGCATGCCATTGACGTAAATATATGATATTTACATTCATGGCACGTACTACACATTTTAAGTAATGACTAATGCAATATGGTGACTTACACCATTTTAACCCTTCATTTTTTAAGATGGTCCAAGACTGAAACTGGTAGGATTTGGGTTTAAAATAAAAACAGCTGATGGTTCAAATAAGCATTTTATACATTATTTTATCACAATTTATTCCGTCAAACTTAGTGATAGTTCAACATAAAGTATTTGTTAAATAATTATTATTATGTTCTTTAATTTACGGTAATTCTGCTTTATAAATTTTGTAAGGTACATTTACTCCTCTACTTTATAAATCACCATTACTGTGGAACTGGTGGGCAATTAGGCAATTTTTCTACTAACAATGATACAAAAGTGGGTGGTAGGTATGAAAAGGTTGACTATCTCTGTCCTTCGGTCACTCCACACCACCTTCCCACACATCACATCATCAGCAAATAGCCACATATCGCTGCTCACACTCTCAGTCAGGTTATGTAATAGAGAATAAGAGTGGTCATAGTACACTTCCCTGGGGCACTCCTGAAGATACCCTTGTCTCTTATGAACACTCTCTGTTGAGGACAATGTACTGGGTTCTATTACTTAAGAATTCTTCAAGCCACTCTCATACTTGGGAACCTATATTGTATGCTCGTACCTTCAATAAGTCTGCAGCAGTGCAACATGTCAAATACTTTTTGGAACTCTAGGTATATGAAATCTGCCCGTTGCCCATCACCCATGATTTGCAGGCGAGATAAGGGCAAGCTGAGTTTTGCACGAGTGATGCTTTCTAAAACCATGTTCATTTGTGGGCAAAAGTTTTCCCCATCTCAAGAAAATTTATTATACTCACACTGTTCAAGAATTCTGCAGCAAACCGATGTTCAGAATATTGGTTTGTAATTTTGTGAGTCCATTCTTTTACCCTTCTTACGTACAGTGGTCCCCTGTACTTTTTCCAGTCGCTTGGCATTTTGCATTCGGCAAGAGATTCTCAATAAATGTAAGCTAAGTTAGGGGTTAATAACATAGTGTACACTTTTTAAAACCAAAATGCGACTGCATTCACACCTGGCGACTTCATTTTCAACTGTTTCTCTACATGAGGGATGCCCATTACTATGTCTCTCATACAGGAGTGTACAATCCTCCTCCATGAATGCTTTCTTAAACACAAAATTTAAAACTTCAGCTTTCATTTTGCTGTCTACTATTGCCACACCATACAGGTCAAAGAGTGACACAATAGCAGCCTTTGATCCACTTGGTGATTTTAAATAAAACTAGAATGTTTTTAGGTTCTTGGCAAAATCTTTTGCTAACATATGATGGTTGCAGTTTCTGTATGCTTTGCGCATTCACCTTTTTACAGATGGAAAAATTTCTATCAACCTTTGCCTGACATTTGCAAGTCCTCTTTTGAATAAAGTATGCAACAGCCCTTGCTTCCTCAGCATTTTACGAATTTTGTTGTTAAACCACAGTGGGTATTTTCCACCCTTAATACACTTACTTGGCACATACTTCTGCAGAGTTAAATTTACAATTCATTTTGACTTTGCCCATACTTTCTCTACTTCCATCATACTGAAACTGAATGATGTCCACTCACAGTCTAAGAACAATGTTAGCAACTGCTCATCCGCTCTTTCTAGCAAAAATGCTCTCCTAGCCTTCTCAATTGATTTGTTGACTTTAGTAGACATTACTGTTATGATGACGACATTATTTGCTAATCCATGTCTCTATACTGACACCATCAATAAGGTCAGATCCGTTAGTAGCTATAAGGTCTAAAATATTTTCATTGCATGTGGGTTTCAAATGAGCTACTCAAGACAGTTATTGGAAAATGTGTTCAGAAGCACGTCACAAGGCTACCTGCCCTTACCACTTTACCTCCATAGACCTCTCACTCTATACTTGGTAGGCTAAAGCTGCCTTCTATTAAAATTGCTTGTTCTGGGTATTTCCGCAGTACTGAGTGTATTATCTCTTTGAATGATGCTAAAACTGTCACTGTGGAATTGGGTGACTAGTACAAACATCCAGTAATTACCTTGAGTTCACACAGACTGTTACGCAAGTCCAGAAAACTTCATAGAGTCAGTTTCAGTCTCAATGGATACAATATTTTTGTTGACTACAACAGAGACTCCCCTCCTGTGGCATCTTACATGTTTTCAATACATTTCCATATTTGTTGAATATTTCAAAGCTTTCTACTTTGGGTTTTGGCCAGCTTTAGGTTTCGAGAATAATCTGAACCTGACAAATTTCCTGGAGGACAGTAAATTCAGGAACTTTGTTACGAATACTTTGACAATTTACCATTAAAATTTAGAGAATTAAAGTGACTTTTACTTTGTAAATGGTCTGATTTCAGTCTCTGCATATTAACTGGTGAGTGTTCATCTGAGGACCTCAAACCACCAACTAGCCAAAAAACTACTAAACTCCAAAGAGACTCTGCTATCTGAGTAGGTGCTTTCCTCGTGTAGTGCATCCACGACCTCAATGGGAGACCTACAATTCTCCATGCCATAACAGAGGTCGAAAAACCTGAAGCCAAGACTGTCACAGAACAGACAGAGCCTTTGGTTAAGACCTTCCAATTGGCTCGAAGCCAAAGGACCCTGATCAATTCTGGGAACAATACAGCAATTTGTGAGTTCTGTGTGCACCAGACCAGCAGTCCTCACCACTTCTACCACCTGCCCAATGCACCCTGCATGCTTGATAGTTGCTGGCACAGCCTTCTCCACATCTTGGGTGAGGCCTCCCAGCAGACATACTGAATGCACACTGAATTTACTTCTGCCAACGTATGCTATTTCCCCAAGGGGCTCCAACACACCTGACACTGGAGTCTGATAACTAGCAAAACCCTTCCCCGCATCCCAGCTTGGACCCTACTGAAGGAGCCTATTCACTTACAGGGTGAATGGGTGAGGCCAAACAGCCACACTGACACACTGCACTGTGTGACACAAACACATTACAACCTGCTACTTGCCCTGCACTGAGGGAGAGAATCCACCTTGTCAGGTGCATGGCAAGGTGTCTCAGCAGCAGAGCTTGTGGGTGAAACTTGTGACAACTGAGGTGTTCCATGTATCACACCACATTCTCCACAACCACTACACCTCAAGCAGCTGCCAGAAGACAGCTGGCCATGACCAAAAACATCTTCAGCTGTTTGAGAACTGCGGCCAGCTCCTCCTGTATCCGCACACATCATACACACACATCTTATCCATCTTAGTACTGATAACTTAAGAATTAGCTATAAAAGCAAACAGAGAAAGCTAAATATGTAACTTGCTACCCTCCTGATGTGTCACCAATGGCACCTCATGCCTTACTGAGCTGTGTAGCTGGTCCTTCAAAACAAACAAATGACAACTACACTACAGAGTATACAAATCTACACATCACATTTACTGATGTTCAGGATAACACATCTTAAATACAAAAACAGTATCTTCAGATTCTTGCTCTGAAATTTGCTGCAAATGTTGTAAGTGTTCCATTACTTCCTTGTCTCCATTTTCAGTATTTGCATCATGACACAACCAAGCCATTTGAGTGTGGTCAAGGTATACTGTGAGAAATAAAAGCAACAAGTATGGTAACATAACATGAATTTCTACAGTGCAGTCTTTTTTAAAGAAAATATCATTCATAAAAATTCAAAGCTTTATCGAAAAAAGATTGTCATTACACCTAAACAAAATTTCAAAATTGCCTATTTGAATTCTGCTACAATTCTAGAGTTACATCCTAATAGACTTTCTACAACTTCTGCCCTTCTTTTTACAACAAAATGAACCAGAGTAGCTCCTACACAGCAGCTGGGAAATCTGGAGCATTTGCCCAAATCAATGGAGAACAGTGTGAAAAAGGGATGAAACACCAAAGCTAGACATGACAGAGCATTTGGCATTCAAATAAATCACAGTGTTCCAAAATTTCTACCTGACAATTGGCTCCAGGTGCCATTCCAAATATGACAATTTTTTGAAGGTATTTACATCTACAGCCATATTCTGCAAGCAATTGTATGGTGCGTGATGAAGGGTACATCATGTAACCCCTACCATTTATTCTCCTTCCTGTTCCATTTGTGAATAATGCAGGAGGGCAATCCAAGTTAATTTCTCCGGATTTACTGTGATGGTCATTTAGTAAGATATATGTGGGAGGAAGTAGCTCATTTTTTCAATGTGTGCCCTCAGAATTTCAATAACCTCTCCATAATACACAATGCTTCTCTTGTATCACCTCCTACTGGAAATGAATAAACATCTCTACAACATTTGACAATCAGTCCTGCCTGATAAGGTTCTCAGACAGACACATAATAATCAAGACTCAGTTCTATCACATATTGTGCAGATAACCACTACTTTGCAAAAAGTAGTACAGTTTATGAATTATCTCCCTTCATACAAGTTAAATGGTGCAGAATCTTAACTACTAATATCCACATTCTGCTACACCTGAAATATGATCATGGCCAGAGATCCAAAATGTAATGGTCACTCAAACATCAAGTCTGAAATGAAGTAAAAATGTCATCCTATTTTTCCTACCTCTTTCTTTTTATACTACAGAAGTCCAGTCTCTCATCACAAATAGCCATCCCTCTTAGTGACCTGAAAAATTTCGTTTCTCTCAACCTACACACTTTCGGTCTCTTCATCATACTTTCACTACTGTAACTATTGTTGGCTTTGTATTTATCTTTGGTTACTGCATTCCTCAAAACACCTTACCAACTATATCCTGACACACAACTATTTCTCCTTTGAGGAGAAGGTATATACAGAAATTTGTGGCACAGACATGGGCACCCAATGACATCCTCCTTTGCCAAACTTTTAATGGGTCATCTAGAGGAAACACTGTCTCCAAAAACCTCAAACCTCTTGTCTGGTTCAGATTTACAGATGACATCTTCATGATATGGACTCAGCACTAAGGCGCCATATCCTCATTTGTCCACAACCTCAACACCTTCTTCCACCCACTTTTGCTTGGTCCTTCTGAACACAATGTGCCACCTTCACCTCTTTGATGGTTCCATCCACACATCTGTCCATATTAAACGTACTAACCACCAAAAGTACCTGCATTTCAACAGCTATCCTTTCCACACCAGAAAATCTCTCATATGCAGCCTCACCACCTTGGATGGTGTATCTGCAATGATCATCTCCCATGCCCAGCAAGCTGAAGGTCTCACGAGGGCCTTCACAGACAGGCACTACCCCCAAAAACCTAGTCTGCAAACAGATTTCCTGTGCTATATTCTCACACACTCTTACTCCTACCACCACCCCCAGGAATCAGCTACAAAGGTGCACCCCGCTCGTTACCATGAAGCCATATACTTTGCCAGGCTTTGGATAACTATCAGCATGCCTCGAAATGAGGGACATCCTATCTAACATCCTTCCAATCTCTCCTAAAATGATGTTCCATTGTCCATCCGATCTAGACAAAATCCTGGTGCACACCTATGTCACAGCCACTCCCACTCCTGACCCCAAACCCTTGCCACAAGTATCGTATTCCTATGGAGCTCTCAGGTGCAAGACTTGCCCAATACTCCCACCCAGCACTTCCTGTCACAGGCTTATCTTATACCATCAGAGGCAGGGCCACCTGTGAACTCCGCTGCAATCACTACACAGTTTTTTTAAGTCAATATGTCACCTAACCAGCTGTCAATCAGGATGAATGGCCACTGCCAAACTGTGGACAAAATGCTCAATTTCCACAGCTGCTTCACAACCTGAGTGATTTGGATCCCTCCACCACCAGCTTTTCTGAACTACACAGGTGGAAGTTATCCTTTCAGCACATCCTACACTCCTGCAACCCTCATGGCCCCAGTCTCTGATAACCCACTGATCCCACACCCTCAGTGCAATGGTTTCTCCATGTGTTCCATCACCCCCTTCCAACCCATGTGTCCACATCACATTCATCGTGCATTGCACCTCGCCAGCTCTGGGTACCTGTACATCACCTGCCTAACCTGTGCAACTGCCACCTGTCCTTTCCACAGTCCTGCTACCTCCCACCAAGCTGCTAGCTACCTGCCCCTAACACCTCTTCCTGTCTCCCACCTCTCCCCCACTCTACCACCCTACCCAACACAACCCCAACCCACACTACTCCACCTGCTGAAACGCAATGCCGGAACTGAGTGTCCAGGAGGCACAATGCTGTGTCTTCAAAAGCTAGCAAGTTTTCTTTCTCTTCTGTGTTTGCCTGTCAAAGATTCAACACTTCTGCTGTTTGGTGAGTGGTCTACTTTAATCCTAAATATTTACATTTGGCTACCATTAATATGGTCACTAAGTTGTCCACTGCAAAAAGAGTGGGAAAGGGGGGGGGGGGGGGGGCGGTGTAAGTGGAACCCTCGTGTTAGAATTTTGCACAGATCACAACTACATCATTGTTAACACTTTTTTTTTAAGAATCCTGAAGGATGGCTGTACACATCAGAGGGACCTGGAGACACAAGAGTTCAGATGGATAACATAATGGCGAGGCAAATTTTGAAACTAAATTTTAAACTGCAAAACATTTCCAGGAACACTAATAATTTATTGGTTATGAACTGCTGACTAAAAGTGAATAATCTGCAGAAAAGTAAGAAAGCAAGCATCTGGGATTTGGA
This sequence comes from Schistocerca gregaria, assembly GCF_023897955.1. NCBI lineage: Eukaryota > Metazoa > Arthropoda > Insecta > Orthoptera > Acrididae > Schistocerca > Schistocerca gregaria. Next base: position 862,783,075 of record NC_064931.1, on the reverse strand, counting down.
TGAATTGAAAGAACAAGAGCTTGTTGAGTTTCAAAGGACATATTAGACAAAGATAGACAAACAAGATGAGAAGGAGCAGATATGCAAAACAACAATACTCATAAGAAATCCTTTCATAACACAAAATGTGTTTAACTGATGAAACAAGGAAATATTAAAATACAACAAATACAGACACCTGAAAAATGAAACTGATGGAAAGCGCAAAATAACAAGGAATGGTTAAAGAAGAAACGCAAAGCTGTAGAAGTATGCATGACTATGGGAAAAGACAGATGCAGCATATAAGAAAAATAAAGAGAGTAGCAGCAACACAAATATTAAGAACTTGGATGGGAAGTCAGTACTAAGCAAAGGAGGTAAAGCTGAAAGGTGGAATAAATTATACATAAGGGCTATATAAAGAACATTACCTTTAAGACAATATTACACAAAGGGAAGAAAAAGTAGATGAACACGAGATGGGCGATATAGAACTGCAAGCATAATTGAGAACTATTTTTACGATGCTCAAGATTAGATTAGATTACAAAATTTGCAAAAAATGAATTACAGATGAATTTATGAACTTGTAAATCAGGCAAATGCATTGCAATACACAGATCATATGAAAACTCACTATTTTCCTGTTTAACCTTGCACAAAACTGAAATTTTTCTAAACTGGACATCTACAATAGATGAGTTTTGCCAAATGTGATAGACATTTATTGTTAGTTTTTGACAAAGTAGCTCCCTGCTTCCAAAGCAGAGCTCACATTTACATGCCCCTTATAGGGCATTGGTACATTAAAAAGTAATTGAGAAAAATTGAAACTACAAGCTTACCAACACAGTATCATAAGTTTCCGAATCACCATAGTACGTGTATGATTCAGGGCAAGAACTGGCATGTGTACGATTTCAATACCACTGCTAACAGATAGTTAAAAGAGAAGCTACCATTCACAATGTCTGAAGCCAGAATTCTTATTAATAAAAACACAGACAAAGGTAGTGCCATCTCCAAAGTCAAAAAAACATACTTTTCCTCTCCGATCGTTTTTGAAGTCATGAAAACTACCACAGATAATTTGAAGACATTGATCAGTCAACTGTAATAAAACCTAGAAACCATGCCGGTGTCAAAAAAGCTGATAATGTAAAGGAACTGAAAAGATTTTTTCGGTACAACATCTGGAGCAGTCAGAGAGTTCTAAGGGAAGGCCATAGAGTGTTATGATAAACATGACAATGAAAATAATAAAGCATAGTACATTAATGAAACAATTTATTAAATAGTTAATTGTTCAGAATGTTCAACTGAAAGCTAGTAGAAATGTTTGTATACAGAGTTTATTTCTGGACTACAAGTACAATTTTGTAACTTATCAGCAATGTATAATGCACAGTAATTAAATAAAATTCATGTTTTGAGGTTGACTTTTACGAAAACAGTCCTCAATTTGACACAGCACTGAAAAACCTAAACCCCTTAATAGACGACATTCGCTCGGAATTTTTGAGATGCTTGGTTGGAACATACAGAAGACAGTTGAAATACTCCAAGACTTCAAGAACAATGTAATAATTCCAATTAAAATGTGCACACGCTCATGCAAGGGATGGGGGCGGGTGGGGGGTGACAGGGCAGAGGAGGAAACTATTGGGTAGTAGGTGTAGGTTGAGTGAGTGAGAGGAGACTGAGGCTAGGAGTATTACGGGAGTGAAGGATGTGTTGCAAGGTTAAATCCTGTCTGTATAGTTCAGAAAAGCTGCTGCTTGTGTTGGGGGAGGACAGTGGAAGAAGGGGGGGAGGAGAAAGGGGGGTTGGTTTGTTTAAAAGAGGGAGGGGGGAAGGGACCAAACTGCAAGGTCATTGGTCCCTTGTTCCCGGTAAAATAATTACACAAGGGAAATAAGAAAAGAAAGGAGATGTACAGCAAAATAACAGGAAAAGAAGAAGATTATATGATAGTGGAACAAACACTGGTAGCAGTTACTTCTGTAAAATATCTGGGAGTATGCGTGCGGAATGATTTGAAGTGGAATGATCATATAAAATTAATTGTTGGTAAGGCAGGTACCAGACTGAGATTCATTGGGAGAGTCCTTAGAAAATGTAGTCCATCAACAAAGGAGGTGGCTTACAAAACAGTCGTTTGACCTATACTTGAGTATTGCTCATCAGTGTGGGATCCATGCCAGATCGGGTTGATGGAGGAGATAGAGAAGATCCAAAGAAGAGCGGCATGTTTCATCATAGGGTTATTTGGTAACTGTGATAGCGTTACGGAGATGTTTAGCAAACTCAGGTGGCAAACTCTGCAAGAGAGGCACTCTGCATCGCAGTGTAGCATGCTCGCCAGGTTTCGAGAGGGTGTTTTTCTGGATGAGGTGTCGAATATATTGCTTCCCCCTACTTATACCTCCCGAGGAGATCACAAATGTAAAATTAGAGAGATTCGAGCACGCACGGAGGCTATCAGACAGTCGTTCTTCCCGCGAACCATACGTGATTCGAACAGGAAAGGGAGGTAATGACAGTGGTACGTTAAGTGCCCTCCACCACACACCGCTGGGTGGCTTGCGGAGTATAAATGTAGATGTAGATAACTGACACTACTATAGACAAAAAATGAAAATAAAACTGCAGAGAGAAGCAAGAAGCAGGCAGAAGGGGTAAAAACAAGAGAGCAGATGACTGTGGCTGGCCAACCACGACAATAAAAAGGAAAAGCCAGCCACACATTAAAACATCCACCCTAGAAGCATTAGAGTGGAGAACACAAAGGGACAAAGGACATGCGCTAAAACTTATATAGAATGATAAAATCCACGGACATGTATAAAACATAAAACTAAAGTAGCCAATGATTTGTTGTCCGTTAAAACTAATGGCAACGAGTCCAGTAACTGAAGAGTCCATCGCAGGGCAGCCAAAGGAGGACAGCTCACCAAGATATGGGCCATTGTGGAGCCGGCAGAGAACCATAGAGTCACTGCGAGAGGCCCGCATGGAGGATTGTCACACATCCGTAGTTTCCTTAATGGCACGCAGTTTGTTGTGCGTGCTGAGGTTATGCCATTTCATCTCCAAAAGCCGCAAAACCTTGCAGCATAGTACTGAACGCAGGTCAGATGTAGAGAAGACAATATCCACAAGCAGTTTCCGAGTTGTCTGTTTGGCCGGCCTGTCAGCAAGTTCATTGCCAGGGATTCCGATGTGACCTGGGGTCCCGACAAGCACTGTTGGATGGTCGCTACCAAAGGATGAGGAGGGTAGCACTGGCCAATAGCTTGTAGGCTGCTCAAGGAGTAAGTACACAGAAGGAAGGACTCCCCAGGGCATGAAGGGATGAACCCAAGAGCACACGACATAGCCACCAGCTTGGCACTCAAAGCACTGCAGCCATCATGCAAGGAATGCTGTTCAATATGTCCTCCATGGATATATGCGAAGCCGACATGACCATCACCCATCGAGTCGTCGGTGTAAACTGCTTTGTGGCCTCGGTAAGTGTCAAGAATCAAGAGAAAGTGGTAGCGGAGAGCCACAGAGTTAACTGAGCTCTTAGGGCCATGTGAAAGGTCCATGTGAAGCCAGGGGCCTAGGTGTACACCATGGAGGTGTACGTGAATGGACCTAAAGTATAGGTGGTAAAGGCAAGGACTCCAGTTCGGAAAGAAGGGATCGGACACGAATAGCAACTGGAAGCCCTGACTTGAGCCGCAGATTTTTTTTTTTTTTTGTGGTTTTAGGGCGCACAACTACAATGGTCATTAGCGCCCTGACTAATATAGGAATGAACCACGAGGCACAAGGTTAAAACAGCAACTAGAAGGGACAACACTATAAAAGACGTATTAACAGGCATAGGATTAAAAAACTACAGCATAATCAAACGTCCTTAGACAGGTGTGTCAAGTTGAAACGAAGAACGCCAGCAGCAGCTCCTGGGTCATCTGCTAAAATGGCGTCCAGAGTACATGGCAAGCCAAGATCAAGACGCAGCGTAGTAAAATCCCGACAGGACGTTAAAATGTGGCGGACCGTCAGCAATTGCCCCCATGGACAGAATGGCGCCGGCGCTGCCGTCAGCAGATGGCGATGGCTGAACTGGCAGTGTCCAATTCGTAGCCGGGCAAAAGCGACCTCCTCCCGCCGAGAAGGACGTCCAAGCTGCGGGAAGCGGTTTCAAGGCCCGAAGCTTGTTGTCCCTAAGTGCAGCCCAATCGGCATGCCACAGCGATAAAATGCGCCGACAAATGACCGTGCTACAATCTGATGAAGGGACACAACCAGAAGCCATCCGAGGCTGGAGGACCGCAGCCTTGGCCGCGGCATCTGCAGCTTTGTTCCCAGGGATACCGACATGGCCAGGAACCCACATAAAGCTAAATGGAGACCCGTCGTCCATCAGCTGCTGAAGAGAGCGTTGGATCCAGTGCACGAAAGGGTGAACCGGATATGGATCACTGAGGCTCTGGATGGCGCTCAGAGAATCGGAGCAGATGACATAAGCAGAATGTCGGTGGCGGCAGACGCAAAGAACAGCCTGGTAGAGGGCAAAGAGCTCAGCTGTGAAGACCGAGCAATGGCCATGTAGCCGGTATTTGAAACTTTGTGCCCCGACAATAAAAGAACACCCGACCCCGTCATTGGTCTTAGAGCCATCTGTATAAATGAAGGTCATATTAATGAACTTCCAACGAAGTTCGACAAAACGGGAGTGGTATACTGAACCGGGGGTAACCTCCTTTGGGAGCGTGGAGCCAAGGTGGCGTGTGGCTCTCGCCCACTCTAAAGGTTGCAGGGAGTGAAAAATCAAGGTGTTGAAGGAGGCGACAAAAGCGAACTCCAGGGGGTAGCAGGGCAGAGACATACAACCCGTATTGATGGTCGAGAGAGTCGTCAAAAAAGGAACGATATGATGGGTGGTCGGGCATTGACAGAAGCTGACAGGCGTAACGACAAAGCAGTATATCGCGCCGGTAAGTGAGTGGCAATTCACCGGCTTCAGCATGAAGACTCTCGACGGGACTAGTACAAAACACTCCGATCGCAAGCCGTAAACCCCGATGTTGTATGGAGCTGAGGCGGCGTAAGATGGACGGCCGTGCAGAGGAGTATACAAAGCACCCATAATCCAGCTTGGAACAGACGATCAACCGATATAGCGAAGTAGGACAGTTCGATCCGCTCCCCACAACGTGCCACTGAGAACACGGAGGACATTTAGAGAACGGGTACAACGGGCAGCCAAATAGGACACATGTGGAGACCAGCTAAGTTTCCTGTCAAATTTAAGACCTAAACATTTTGTGTTGTCTCCACGAATGGGAGAGCAACGGGACCGAGTCGTAAGGACGGTGGGAGAAACTCTTTGTAGCGCCAGAAGTTAATACAGACCGTTTTCTCGGCAGAAAATCTGAAGCCATTGGCGACACTCCAGGTGTAAAGACGGTCAAGAGAACGCTGAAGACAGCGCTCCAGGACACATGTATCTGCGCGCTGCAATAGATGGTAAAATCGTCCGCGAAAAGGGAGCCTCCTACATCAGCTGGGAGGCAATCCATTATTGGATTGATCGCTATGGCGAAGAGAGCGATGCTCAAAACGGAGCCCTGTGGCACCCCATTTTCCTGGCGAAAGGTGTCTGACAGGACAGAATCCACATGTACCCTGCACTGTCAATCCATTAAAAAGGAACGAATAAAAAGAGGGAGGCGCCCACGAAAGCCCCATGTATGCATGGTGTGGAGAATGCCCGCCCTCCAACAGGTGTCGTAAGCCTTCTCCAAATCAAAGAACACAGCCGCAGTCGGGCGCTTCCGCAAGAAGTTATTCATAATGAAGGTCGACAAGGTAACCAGATGGTCAACAGCAGAGCGGCGCCTACGAAATCCGCATTGTACATTGGTAAGTAGGTGTCGAGATTCGAGCAGCCAAACCAAACGAGAGTTAACCATTCGCTCCATCACCTTACAGAGACAGCTGGTAAGCGAGATGGGTCGATAACTGGAAGGCAAGTACATGTCCTTCCCCGGCTTAGGAATCGGTACAACAATAGAATCGTGCCAGCATGCGGGAACATGTCCCTCAATCCAGATGCGATTGTAAGTACGAAGAAGGAAACCTTTACCCTCAGGAGAAAGGTTCTTCAGCATCTGAATATGAATAGAATCAGGCCCCGGAGCAGAGGACCGTGACCGGGCAAGTGCATTTTCGAGTTCCCGCATGGTGAATGGGGCATTGTAGTTTTCACAATTCGAGGAGTGGAAATTAGGTGGCAGAGCCTCCTCTGCCTGTTTTCGGGAGAGGAAGGCAGGGGGGGGGTAATGAGTGGAGCTCAAAACCTCTGCGAAATAGCGGCCGAAGGCATTGGAGACATCCTGAGGGGCCACAAGGACGTCATTCGCGACCGTCAAGCCAGAAACTGGTGAGTGGACCTTAGTGCCAGATAGCCGGTGCAGGCTACCCCAGACAACAGAGGAAGGAGTAAAACTGTTGAAGGTGCTTGTGAAAGCAGCCCAGCTGGCTTTCTTGCTTTCTTTAAAAATACGACGACACTGCGCACGTAAACGTAATTGATACAATTCGCCACTGTAGGGTGTCGTTTAAAGGTGCGTAAAGCACGTCGACGAGCACGTAAGGCGTCTCTACATGCTGCGGTCCACCTGGGGACCGGTACGCGACGTGGAGAAGAAGTAGTGTGAGGGATGGAATGTTCAGCAGCAGTGAGAATGACTTCCGTGAAGTGTGCGGCCTGACTATCGCAGCTTGTGAAGGTTTGATCCTGAAAGGTAGCCCTGGAAGTGAAGAGCCCCCAGTCTGCTTTGGAGATGTTCCAACTAGTTGAGCACGGAGAGTGGGTATGATGCAGGAGATGGATAACACACGGGAAGTGGTCGCTCAAATATGTATCAGAAAGTGCATACCACTCAAACCGGCGTGCAAGTTGGGTAGTACATACAGAGAGGTCTAAATGGGAATAGGTGTGAGAGGTGTCTGAAAGGAAAGTAAGGGCGCCAGTATTGAGGCAGACAAGATTGAGCTGGTTGAAAACGTCTGCTAACAGGGAGCCCCTCGGACAGGATGCTGGAGAGCCCCAAAGAGGATGGTGAGCATTGAAGTCTCCAGTTAACAAAAATGGTGCAGGGAGCTGAGCAATAATTTGCAACACGTCTGCCCTGGTAACGGCAGACGACGATGGAGTGTAAACGGTACAAATGGAAAATGTGAAAGTGGGGAGAGTAATGCGGACAGCAACTGCCTGCAGGCCGGTGTGCAATGTGATGGGATCATAGTAGATATAATCCCGGACCAGCAACATAACCCCTCCATGAGCCAGAATACCTGCCACAGGGGTAAGTCAAAACACTCAGAGGTGTAGTGTGCCAAGGCAATTTGATCGCATGGGCGTAGCTTCGTTTCCTGGAGGGCTACGACGAGCGGACGGTGCGAGCGGAGCAGCAGTTTCAAGTCCTCTCGGTTGGAACGAATGCTGCGAATATTCCAGTGAATAAGTGCCATCGTGAGAAGAAGAAGATGCAAGAAAGGGTCATATCAAAGGCTGCTGAGGGCCCGGCTTCGAGCGAGCAGAGCCGCCGCTAGCAGGAGGCGGACAATCATCGTCCATTTGTTCTAGAGGTTCATCAGCCATCTTGTGAAGATGGCCGGGAGGGGGAGCTTCCTCTGCTGGTGAACGGCCAGATGTTCGGCTACCAGCGGTGCGGCCAGGCGAAACGGATGAGGGCCTGCGGCGGCAACCGCTGGTTGGCACAGGAGGAGAAATGCGCTGTGGCGGGGAAGGAGAACTGTGCTTCCTATGAGCCTTCTTGGAAGGTCGTTTTGTGGAAGGATTGGTCGATGGCTGAGGGTTCGAGGTACGTAGAAGGTCTGCACGAGACGGTTCCTTCTTGAAGGCCTGTGCTTCTGACTTCTGGGTCTTCGTCCTGGCAGAAGCTGATAAAGGTGCTTGTGTCGGAGGGGCGACGGGAGGAAGAGGAGACGTCGACCGGGCGATCTTAGCACTGGCCGAACGGACGACCGTAGTGCTGAAGGTCAGATCGCATGTCTGCGTCGCCACCTCCCTGGTAGTTCGAGGAGAGGCGAGGACAGTACTGTACTTCCCTGCTGGGAGCAACGTGGGCTTCCTACTAGCGAATAGCTTGCGAGCAGCCGAGGTGGAGACTTTCTCTTTGACCCAAATTTCTTGGATACAGCGTTCTTCCTTGTAGATGGGGCAGTCGCGGGAGGACGCTGCATGGTCACCCTGACAGTTCACACAATGAGGAGACGGAGGTGGACAGTCACCCTCATTGGCATCCCTGCCACAAGTCACACATGTAGCCGCATTGGAACAAGACTGGCGAGTGTGATTAGAACTCTGACACTGGTAGCAGCGCGTAAGTGTCAGGACATAGGGGCGAACAGAAATAACCTCGTAGCCCGCTTTCATGCGTGACGGCAGCTGAACACTATCAAAGGTCAAGAAAAGTGTCCGGGTCGGTACAAGATCATTGTTGACCTTTTTCATGACCCTATGGACAGCCGTCACACCCTGCTCAGCGAGGAAAGACTGAATCTCCTCGTCAGTCAATCTGTCGAGTGATCTAGTATATACCACACCACGAGACGAATTCAAAGTGCGGTGAGCCTCCACCCGGACAGGGAACGTGTACGGGAGTGTGGCCCGAAGCAGTTTTTGTGCCTGAAAGGCACTCTCAGTTTCTAGCAACAAGGTACCATTACGCAACCTGGTACAAGACTTGACAGATCCGGCTATGACATCTACGCCCTTCTGGATAACGAAAGGGATGACAGGAAAAATCCTTTCCGTCCTCAGATCGAGAAACTACGAGGAACTGTGGGGCAGGCGGTAGTACTTTTGTCACTGGTGGCTGGTCATGTTTCCGTTTGTGGGCAGAAGTCGAGAGAGAAGAAGAAGAGAAATCCATTGCGGAGGAATCCCCCATGATTGCCAGCGTCTCCGATGGTGCGCTCCTTCCTTGTGGGGACCCTCTCAGAGGGCACTCCCGCCTTAGGTGATTGTTCACACCTCAGGTCACACCTCCCGAGAAACGGACGGAGGGACCAATCGGCATGGTTGGAAGTTGTCAGCTCAGACAATCACCCCTCCCTGGGCCTGGCCTTTACCAGGGGGTACGTGCGTGCCTTATTTGTCTACCCAGGGCGGGGAATTACGCGTTACCCCGTCACCGGCTACGCGTGCGAACGCATGGGTCGGCCTTCAGGCATGCACAGGGAGGGAGGAAGAAGAGGAAAAAGAAAGGAGAGAGGGAAAGAAAGGACAGACTGTCTCAAACACCGAGCGGAGACCAGAGAAGGAGCAGAAGGCTAGGAGCAGAAGGCAAGGAGCAGAGTAAGTAAGACAGTGAGATGGAGAAAAACAAAAAAGGAACCAACCAAAGGAAGGAAGAAACCAGAAGAAGTGAAAAACCAAAATGAACGCAAATATAGGTCGTGAATCCGTCCGTCTCCGGACGCAGGCGCTAACTACCCCCTTGAGGGGGAGGGACTCCTTTTAGTCGGCTCTTACGACAGGCAGGAATACCGCGCGTCTATTCTAACCCGCGAACCCGCAGGGGGGGGGGGGGGGGCTGATGTGGGAGATGGACCACCGTGGATGGGAAAAGGAGACAGCGATTCGGATGCGCAGGAGAACCATGAATGTGTGCAATGTAACTTGCCAGCAGTTGTGCATGCCTAACCAGCAATGGAGGGACTGCGGCCTCCACAAGAACGCTTGTCACTGGACTCGTCCTAAAAGCTCGTGCCACTAGGTGAACACCACAGTGGTGCACTGCGTCGAGTAAACACCATGCTGAGGGTGCCGCCGAACCATAAACCAGACTCCAATAGTCAAGGCGGGATTGAACAAGGGCTCTGCAGAGCTGCAGCAGCGTAGAGCGATCTGCACCCCAGTTGGTGTTGCTCAGGCAGTGGAGAGGGCACTGAGGTGCTGCCAGCAATTCCGCTTAAGCTGGGAAGCCAAGTAGCCATCTCAATCGGTTGTCGAAAACCAGTTCTAAGAATCGATACGTCTCCACTACAGTGAGTGGACAGTCATTAAGGTAAAGTTCTGTTTCTGGATGAATGGTAGAACGCCGACAGAAGTGCATAACACAAAACTTTGCAGCCGAAAACTGGAAACTGTGGGCTAGAACCCATGACTGCGCCTTGTAGGCGTCGCTCAGCAACACCAGTACTGTATTTTAACTAAAGTTCAGTCTTGATCACAACACTTATGTCTCAATAACACAGGTGAACGGTTTTCGTTATATTTATGTTACCATCTTCAGACCTGTGAATTAATTTTAGAAAATACTAGAGACCAATCTTAAAATAAAATGAAAAGTGTCTAATGATGACAAAATTTTAACAAGATAAAATAAAACTTACTATACCCATGGCTTCCTCAAAGTATGGTAGGCTGAGCTCTCCTCAGCTGCTACGAAGTCAACTGATGGTTATGAGTGCTGAGCATGAGCTTAAATATGCAGAGGCTCTGCCTACTTCCTCTCACACTACTTCGCAAGTGCCAATCAGCGTTCACAATATGATGCTATCATCAAAGTATAAAAGTACGAAATACACTAATAACATAAAATTGATTCATTTAAAATGTCTGATTAACAGATAGTTAGTATGTGTAAAACTTATTTATATTTTAGATAAAAACGGTAAACTACTATGTATGATAGCTTTTATCTAAAATATAAATAAGTTTTACATGTACTACCTATCTGTCACAGACAGCAAAGGACTTGGAAGAGCAGTTGAACGGAATGGACAGTGTCTTGAAAGGAGGGTATAAGATGAACATCAACAAAAGCATAACGAGGATAATGGAATGTAGTCGAATTAAGTCAGGTGATGCTGAGGGAATTAGATTACGAAATGAGACACTTAAAGTAGTAAAGGAGTTTTGCTATTTAGGAAGTAAAATAACTGATGATGGTCGAAGTAGAGAGGATATAAAATGTAGACTGGCAATGGCAAGGAAAGTGTTTCTGAAGAAGAGAAGTTTGTTAATATCAAGTGTAGATTTAAGTGTGAGGAAGTCTTTTCTGAGAGTATTTGTATGGAGTGTAGCCATGTATGTAAGTGAAACGTGGACAATAAATAGTTTAGACAAGAAGAGAATAGAAGCTTTCGAAATGTGGTGCTACAGAAATATGTTGAAGATTAGATGGGTAGATCACATAACTAATGAGGAGGTATTTAATAGAACTGGGGAGAAGAGGAGCTTGTGGCACAACTTGACAAAAAGAAGGGATCGGTTGGTAGGACATGTTCTGAGACAAGGAAGGCATGGGTATAATAAGTTTAATTTTATCTTGTTAAAATTTTGTCATCATTAGACACTTTTCATTTTATTTTAAGATTGGTCTCAAGTATTTTCTAAAATTAATTCACAGGTCTGAAGATGGTTATATAGATATAACCGAAACCGGTCAATATGTTATTGAGCTCTAAGTGTTGTGATCACGACTGAACTTTAGTTAAAATACAATACTCTATTAATCACTGTTTCCAAAAATGTTTACCAAAATTGAACACCAGTACTAGTGGAACAGCACGAAATGCAGAAGTCGTCTGCACACAAAGATGATGAGATGGACGGCCTTACAGCTGCTGCTAGACCATTAATGGCCACTAAAAATAGAGAGAGACTCAATACAGAGCCCTGCAGGACCCCATTCTCACGGATATGGGGGGAACTACACTCCTGGAAATTGAAATAAGAACACCATGAATTCATTGTCCCAGGAAGGGGAAACTTTATTGACACATTCCTGGGGTCAGATACATCACATGATCACACTGACAGAACCACAGGCACATAGACACAGGCAACAGAGTATGCACAATGTCGGCACTAGTACAGTGTATATCCACATTTCGCAGCAATGCAGGCTGCTATTCTCCCATGGAGACGATCGTAGAGATGCTGGATGCAGTCCTGTGGAACGGCTTGCCATGCCATTTCCACCTGGCGCCTCAGTTGGACCAGCGTTCGTGCTGGACGTGCAGACCGCGTGAGACGACGCTTCATCCAGTCCCAAACATGCTCAATGGGGGACAGGTCCAGAGATCTTGCTGGCCAGGGTAGTTGACATACACCTTCTAGAGCAAGTTGGGTGGCACGGGATACATGCGGACATGCATTGTCCTGTTGGAACAGCAAGTTCCCTTGCCGGTCTAGGAAGGTAGAACGATGGGTTCGATGACGGTTTGGATGTATCGTGCACTATTCAGTGTCCCCTCGACGATCACCAGAGGTGTACGGCCAGTGTAGGAGATCGCTCCCCACACCATGATGCCGGGTGTTGGCCCTGTGTGCCTCAGTCGTAAGCAGTCCTGATTGTGGCGCTCACCTGCACGGCGCCAAACACGCATACGACCATCATTGGCACCAAGGCAGAAGCGACTCTCATCGCTGAAGACGACACGTCTCCATTCATCCCTCCATTCACGCCTGTCGCGACACCACTGGAGGCGGGCAGCACGATGTTGGGGCGTGAGCGGAAGACGGCCTAACGGTGTGCGGGACCGTAGCCCAGCTTCATGGAGACGGTTGCGAATGGTCCTCGCCGATACCCCAGGAGCAACAGTGTCCCTAATTTGCTGGGAAGTGGCGGTGCGGTCCCCTACGGCACTGCGTAGGATCCTACGGTCTTGGCGTGCATCGGTGCGTCGCTGCGGTCCGGTCCCAGGTCGACGGGCACGTGCACCTTCCGCCGACCACTGGCGACAACATCGATGTACTGTGGAGACCTCACGCCCCACGTGTTGAGCAATTCGGCGGTACGTCCACCCGGCCTCCCGCATGCCCACTATACGCCCTCGTTCAAAGTCCGTCAACTGCACATACGGTTCATGTCCACGCTGTCGCGGCATGCTACCAGTGTTAAAGACTGCGATGGAGCTCCGTATGCCACGGCAAACTGGCTGACACTGGCGGCGGCGGTGCACAAATGCTGCGCAGCTAGCGCCATTCGACGGCCAACACCGCGGTTCCTGGTGTGTCCGCTGTGCCGTGCGTGTGATCATTGCTTGTACAGCCCTCTCGCAGTGTCCGGAGCAAGTATGGTGGGTCTGACACACCGGTGTCAATGTGTTCTTTTTTCCATTTCCAGGAGTGTATTTTGGAGGCACCAACTTGGACACGGAAAGTACAAAGTGAGAGGAAATTTTGGATAAAAATCAGAAGCGAGCCTCGGAGACCCCACTCGTATAATGTGGCAAGGATATGATATCGCCATGTGGTGTCGTATGCTTTTGGTAAATCAAAAAGACTGCAACCATGTGTTGGCGTCTGGAAAAGGCTGTTTGGATGGCAGACTCGAGGGACACAAGATTATCAGGGGTAGAGCGACCCTGGTGGAAGTCGCCTTAACATGAAGCCAGGAATGATGGTGCTCTCTCACCATCGCGATGGAAAGATTCCATCGCACCAGATCTGGTTGAAGATGACAAGGAGACGTTGCTTGTAGTCAGATGAGAGATGTTTAATGATCTGACTGTGGATCTGATCTGGCCCAGGAGCTGTGTCGGGGCAATGTACAAGGGCACTCAGGAGTAGAGCCCTGCATGACCGAGTATGTAAGCACAAAATATGAGATGTGGCGAGCACACCCTAACTTGATAGGCTGCCCGCACTAGTTCTAGTGATCGAGCATAGACGCCGTGACCGAATACGTAGCATGTAACTTCAAACACATTACACGTGTCATTAACCGTGTGAGACTGCAGCCAGTACAGGCTTCTCATTTGTGGTCTCTCTCTCTCTCTCTCTCTCTCTCTCTCTCTCTCTCTCTCTCTCTCTCTCTGTAATCATGCAACACGAGGAAGCCAGTGCAGTAAGACATAAGACTGAAACCAATGTTTACACATTGAAGAAAGGTAAGGTCTAAAAAGCCAAGAATGGAGTACATTTCTGTTAGTTGTAGACGAAAACAGTGTGTCTACTGGGTACATATCGTGCATAAACTGCTCCACATTAGTGTGTTTCCAGTCAGAAACCACTCATTTAAAGAAACATAGTTGCAAGAAACCTCACAAAGATACCGGCTGTAATAAAAAATAGTATTACAGCAAAATGTGTTGCAATGTGTGCTAACGAGATGAGACCTTTTAATGCTGATTCTGGTGAAGGTTTCAGAGAACTAGGCAAAGAATTAATACATCTAGGTGTGCATTATGGAGAAGTTAACGTGCAGACGTCAGCCAGTTAAATCCGGAACGCGTTAGTGATTTACTGATCAACAATAACTATAATTTTGTTTGTGTTGCAAAAAAGTGAAAAGTATGACAAGTTACATCTGTAAATATTGAATGTTCTTTGTATGCTTTCTTTGTGATGATGATTGTCTTCTAGAGTACAGGGACAGCAATAATTCAACGTTTCCTGTTAATGAAAGGAAAAATATATCTTCTGTGTGGAGATGACACTCTTCTTCTATCCACGATAGTATTGAAATATCATTTTACTTTCCAAGTGCTTTATGAATTTAGCTGTGTCACGTACCTGTTCTAGTAGACGTTACTTTTGTGTTAAACGAGAGAGACAGAGAGAAATACATTGTGTGTGTGTGTGTGTGTGTGTGTGTGTGTGAGAGAGAGAGAGAGAGAGAGAGAGAGAGAGAGAGAGAGAGAGAGAGAGAGAGACGTGTTGGATATGTACAGTACAGTGCAGCGAGGTGAGGTGAGGTGAGACGTCAGCGGTGACCGGTCATGCTCGGTTATCCATGTGTCCGGTATCCGGACAACAGACATGGGGCAAGTACGCCACCGAACAGAGTCGTGTGGGGCCGGACATGAGCGGCTCGGTAGCCCCGTCAACAGGCGAGCCGTGACAGGTCAAACATTGAGCGTTGCAGCACTCTACTCAGGAGCTTCCACTCTGTAAATGGGGCATTATAGGATTCACTGCCATTTGAGAGTGTGAAAGGCTGGGAAGTAATTGTCCAATGCAGAGATTCGAACAAAGTGCTCGGCAATCTCATTTGCATTTGTAAATAACATGCCATTAGATTAGATTAGATTAGATTAATACTTGTTCCATAGATCATGAATACGACACTTCGTAATGATGTGGAACGTGTCAGGTTAATAAAAGATGTCTGTACAAGAAATTACATTACACAAAATATTGCATGACACTAATGATTAAGTTTTTTTTTTTTTTTTTTTTTTTTTTTTTTTTTTTTTTTACTTTATATCTAAAAATTCAGCCAATGAGTAGAAGGAGTTGTCATCTAGAAATTCTTTTAATTTATTTTTAAATGTTAGTTGGCTATCTGTCAGGCTTTTGATGCTGTTTGGTAGGTGCCCAAAGACTTTTGTGGCAGCATAATTTACCCCTTTCTGTGCCAAAGTCAGATTTAACCCTGCATAGTGAAGATCATCCTTTCTCCTGGTGTTATAGCTATGCACATTGCTGTTACTTTTGAACTGGATTGGATTATTAACAACAAATTTCATAAGTGAATATATATACTGTGAGGTTACTGTGAGGATCCCTAGATCCTTAAATAGATGTCTGCAGGATGACCGTGGGTGGGCTCCAGCAATTATTCTGATTACACGTTTTTGTGCAATGAATACTTTTCTACTCAACGATGAATTACCCCAGAATATGATGCCATACGAAAGCAGTGAATGAAAGTAGGCATAGTAAGCTAATTTACTGAGATTCTTATCACCAAAATTTGCAATAACCCTAATAGCATACGTAGCTGAACTCAGACGTTTCAGCAGACCATCAATGTGTTGCTTCCAGTTTAACCTCTCATCAATGGACACACCTAAAAATTTTGAAAATTCTACCTTAGCTACAGACTTCTGTTCAAATTCTATATTTATTACTGGAGTTGTGCCATTTACTGTACGGAACTGTACATACTGTGTTTTATCAAAATTTAAAGAGAGTCCGTTTGCTGAGAACCACTTAATAATTTTGTGAAAAACATCATTTACAATTACATCACTTAGTTCTTGGTTTTTGGATGTTATTACTATACTTGTATCATCAGCAAAAAGAACTAACTTTGCATCTTCATCAATGTGGAATGGTAAGTCATTAATGTATATCAAGAACAGTAAAGGACCTAAGACCGAACCCTGTGGGACCCCGTGCTTGATAGCACCCCAGTTTGAGGAATCAGCTGTTTTAACATTACACGAACCACTTATTTCAACTTTCTGCATTCTTCCAGTTAAGTATGAATTAAACCATTTGTGCACTGCCCCACACAAACCATAATGATTTAGCTTATCTAAAAGAATTCCATGATTTACACAATCAAAGGCCTTTGAGAGATCACAAAAAATACCAATGGGTGATGTCAGGTTATTCAGAGCATTTAATATTTGATCAGTGAAAGCATATATAGCATTTTCTGTTGAAAAGCCTTTCTGAAAACCAAACTGACATTTTGTTAGTACTTTATTTTTACAAATATGGGAGGCTACTCTTGAATACATTACTTTCTCAAAAATTTTTGATAGAGCTGTCAGAAGAGAGATTGGGCGGTAGTTGTTGACATCCGACATATCCCCCTTTTTATGCAATGGTTTTACAATGGCATATTTCAGTCTATCAGGGAAAACACCCTGCTCCAAAGAGCTATTACATACGTGGCTGAGAATTCTACTTATCTGTGGGGAACAAGCTTTAAGTACTTTGCTGGAAATGCCATCAATTCCGTAAGAGCTTTTACTTTTCAGTGAGTTTATTATTTTACTGATTTCAGAGGGAGAGGTTGGTGGAATTACAGCTGTTTCAAACTGTGCAGGTATGGCCTCTTCTATTAATAGCCTTGCCTCTTCTAGTGAAGATCTAGATCCTATTTTCTCCACAACATTTAAAAAATGATTATTCAAAATATTTTCAATTTCTGATTGTTTGTTAGTGCACTTGTCATTCAGTTTTATTGCACTAAAGTGTTAACACCGGGAACACCTGTTGGGGACTGGTACCCGAAAACACATTTGATCTTTGCCCTGACTTGGGAAGGTGATGTATGGCACCCAACGGTCGAGACTTATCCCTCCCAACACTCCTGCTTCCGAGGTATGATAAGCTGGTGAATGCGGGCCCGGAGCCGTTTAAAGGCTATGAGGTGCTCCAGGTAAGGGTGCCGCTTATGCTGCTGTAGAGCTCGCCAACGCTCCTTAATTGCTTCAGGTACTTCCAGTGAACAATAAGGGCCTTCCTTTCACTGGGGGCATCCTAAAGAGCGAGGGATTGTGTTTTATGGCACAGAAACGATTGTTGTAGTCACCTGTCAACCATCACATCAATGTTCCCATGTGCAGGACATTCAACGGTGACAGTGGAGTTGGAAGTTTCCCAGTCCGCCTTGTTTAAAGCCCATCTGGACAAGTGTCTGTGGGTCTGATGCTGGGGCAGTGACAGGAAGATGGGGAAGTGGTCACTACCACACAGGTCATCATGTGCTCTTCAGTGGATATATGGGACAAATTCTGGGCTGCAGACTGATCAATCAATGTCCAAGTAACTACCATGAGCCACACTGAAATGTGTGGCGGCCCAAGTATTTAAGGCGCAGAGGTCTAGTTGGGACAGTAAATTTTCAACATCTCTGCCACGGCCAGTAAGCATGGCGCTACCCGTAGCCTCAGTGTATGTCAGTCGGTCCAAGGTCTTTTACTCCCCGATTTTCCTTTCTGGAGAACCCTGCAGTCAGGCGAGCAAGGCAAATGGTGCTCTCCGCAGCTGACACAGATGGGAGGCGGGGCACATGGAGTATTGAGATGTGATGGGTGTCCACAATCTCGACATGAGACGTTGGAAGTACAGTGGGAAGACATATGACCAAACTCCGAGCACTTAAATCACCGCATTGGGGGAGAGAGATAGGGCTCTAGATCACAGAGGTAGACCATCACATTGACATTCTCGGGTAATGTGTCACCCTCAAAGGCCAAGATGAAGGCATCGGTGGCAACCTGATTATCCCTCAGACCCCGGTGGCATGCTCAATGAAGTATACACTCCGCCGCTCTAAATTGGCACGCAGTTCATTGTCAGACTGCAATAGAAGGTCCCTGTGAAACATGATACCCTGGACCATTTTTAAGCTCTTATGGGGCGTGATGGTTACAGAAACATCCCCCAGCTTGTCACAAGCGAGTAATGCCCATGACTGGGCAGAGGATGCTGTTTTAGTCAAGACTGACCCAGATCTCATTTTGGACAAGCTCTCCACCTCCCCAAACTTGTCCTCTAAATGCTCAACAAAAAAACTGAGGCCTCATCATCATCAAAGATTCTCCATCAGCTCTCTAACATATAAGGTTTAGGGGCGAATAAGAGCCACTGCCATCCTTACCCTGACATTCTTCCCACGGTGTGGCCAGGGAGAGGAACAATTTGGGGTCCTACTTCTGGGTGTTGAATTGAGCCAGTGAACGCTTAGAGAATGCTGGTGTTTGACCACCTGCCCTGATACCACCCAATACAATCAGCCCCTCCCCACAGGCACCAACCAGCCACAGCAAGAGCCACCTGGCAGGATGACCATTACTGGGAGTCCTGATGCCCCAGGGTGACTGGCATACACTCCTCGGCATACATGGGAAGTTAATGGTGCAGGCATCAGCAGGGTGATCCCTGTGGGGTCAGGGGGCTACAACCAACAGGGAACATGGCGGCCCCAACACAACGGACTGGCTACTGTGCTGGATATCAGGTAAAACCAAGCAAACAAGTCCATTATCATGGCCAGCATAGACAACTATACTGCACAGCTGATGGTAAAATACGCACCCAGGAGGGTGACCTCGCCCAACAGTTTGAGAATGAGCAGAAGCACAGATACACGTCGACAAAGGAGGCGATAGGTCTCAGTGCATGATGGACACAATGTACCATGTAAGGGTGCCCTTCCCCAATTGGCTCGCTCTTCGGGAAAAATTTTGAAAAATGGAGGTCAAATCCTACAGGGGACCATCACATAGAGGTCAAAACATGAGAGAGACTCCTTTTAGCCGCCTCTTACGACAGGCAGGAATACCTAGGGCCTATTCTAACCCCTGGACCCACAGGGAATGAGGAGAAGGGGATAGAGAGTATCAAGATGGCAAAGATTGTGAAGCAGCAATTTAACTTTAGCATGTTGTACTCAGCAGTTTTTCTGCCACTGCGAGGTCAGGTTTGCTCGTCGCCACAGTTTAGCAGTGGCCATTCATTCTGGTGGACAGTTGGTTGGTGGTCATTACCACAAAAAATGTTATGCAGAAACCGCAACAGAGCTGGTATATAATATGGCTACTTCCATAGGTGGTCCTGCCTCTGATGGTATGAGGTAAGCCTGTGACGGGACTAGAGTAGGATGTGCTGGGTGGATGAATGAGGCATGTCTTGCACCTTATCTTCTCCTGTGGCTAGGAGATTCAAGTGGAAGTGATGGACCAAGATGAGTAGGTTGGTTGGCAGCAGAATACCACTTTAGGAGTAGTATGAAGGATTGTGGGTAGCATGTCCGTCATTTCTGGTCACAATGCTGGATATGGATAAAGGGTGTAGCAGAAAGAACTCTCCCATAAGGGAAGCTAAGAAAAATGAAATCAAGTAAGATAGGACTTTGTTTATTGCCTAGGAGCACACAAAATGCCGTTTAAGAATACGCAATATTAATGTGTTTTAAGCAATAGATCACTCAAATGGCTCCCTCCATTGTTGATGCATTGGTTGAGGCATTCTTTGAAGTTTTTCATTACTCTATGAGTCATATAGAGCATGATTTCATCAACTTCTTGAGTTATCATTTCCTTGAGGGCCTCTAAAGTTTGAGGGCAGTGTTAGTACTCCTTAGACTTGAGACAGACCCACAAATGAGTTACAGAGTGTCAAGCATGGCAAATATGGTGGCCACCCAGCATCACTATGCAAAGAAATGTCATGTCCAGGAGACATTTCCACCAATGTCTGTGATTGACATGCTGTGTGGGTGGAAACACACATTCTCAAGGTCACTGAACAGTTCCACTAGTTCTCGCTGTAGGAAGTCACACAGCATAGTACAGCACCAACTGCTGTTTACTTTAACACTCAACATTTTCTTCGAACAAAAAAAAATACAGACAAACCACACTAAAATTAAAAACAGCACACCACACTGTTACTTTGGTACCATGGAACGGTCGTTGATGGAGTTCCTGGGGGTTGTTTATGGACCAGTACCTGCAATTTTGTTTGTTTATTGCACCTGACAACTTAAAATGTACCTCGCCTGAAAAAAAATCACATCTTTTCAGTAAACATTTCAAAGCATGTCTTGACACAATGTTGTATGGACTCTGTAATCTCTTTTGCTCAGTTTTACAACCAATAGTGTCTTGTTGGGACCCATTTTCAAATCTTGATGCAGACTCTGGCCAGATAATCGTTAAGGCTAACACCTACTTTCTTGTGGAATGTCGAGAAGATTGTTGAACTGAACCCCTCACTGCAACAACATTTCCTGAGCACGTAGAAGCCCGTCATCGAGCTTACGGTTCAATGTCGAACCTGTCTCTTGAAAATTGAAAACCCACAAATAAATGACTTTCTCATTGGAAACAGGGTCCTGACAACTGAGCTTTAAGCAAATGCGGAAGGCATGTTGTATGGTTATTTGCACTCCGCCTTTTTAAATAAACTGCTCAAAGACAAAAGTGTGACGTTCAGCTGACCAAGCCATGGCATACACTGAAAATGGCATGTATGCAACTATTCAAGGACACATCCCCCACCACTCTACTCTGTTGCTGTCCGCTGCACACTGCCTCTCAAATCGGGGAGTTCTTTCTGCTGCACCCTGCAGTTGAAGCCTTGGCACTGGACATGGTTCAGATGCTCTAGTCTAGGATGTCACCAAGTGATGAAGGGAGCCTTTGCAATTTTTTTTTTTTTTTTTGGGTTGGTAAGAGGATTAGGGGTGTATGAGGCTATTAATAAAGTCATGGGTACATAAAACTAAAACAAATTATTTACAGAAGAATGGAGAAACTAGTGTGAGCCTACCTTTGAGAAAAGCACACTGTGGTCCATAGAAATGTATTACCACCTGAGGCAACACTGACCCAACAACTTATCTTAGAAGACAGACTGAATGAAGCATTTGTAGATTTAGGGAAAGCTTTTTACAATGTTGGCAGGAATACACTCACTGAAATTCTGACAGTAGGAGGGATACAATAGAAGAAATGAAAAGTTATTCCAAACTTTTACAGAAATCAGATAAAATTTATAAGAGTCAAGGGGCATCAAATGGAAGTGTTGGTTGAGAAGGAAGTTAGACAGGGGACAGTCTGTCTCCAATGTTATTCTATCAGTATATTGAGCAAGTAGTGAAAACCTAACAAAGGAGAAATCTGGAAGGAGAATCGAAGTTCCAGGAGAAGAAATAAAAACTATGATGTTTGCCAATGTCATTGTAATTCTGTCAGACAGAGCACAGGACTTTGAAGAATAGCTGAACACAATGGATAACATCTCAAAATGAGATTAGGAGATGAATATCAACAGAAGGAAAGCAAGGGTGACACAATGTTGACAAACTAACTTGGGCAATGCTGAGGTAATTAGGATATGAAACAAGATGTCTAAAGTGGTAGGTGAGTACTGTTATATGAACAGCAAAATGACCGACAATGACTAAAGTAGACAGGATATAAAATGCAGACTGGCTATAGCATGAAGCACATTTCTGAAAAAGGGGAATTAACATGTAACATACATTTAAGGAATAGGAAGACTTTTCTGAATGTACTTGTGTGGAGTGTAACCTTGAACTGAACAGGAATGTTGACAATAAGCAGTTCATACAAGAAGAAAATAGAAGCTTTTGAAATGTGGTGCTGCATAAGAACACTGTAGATCAGATGGGTACATTGGATAACTACTAAGGAAGTACTGAAACTGGACAGAAAAGAAATATCCGGCACAACTTTATTAAAAGAAGGGATTGGCTGAGAGGTCACATCTGGAGGCATCAAGAAATCAGCACTTTGGTAATAGAGAAGTGTGGTGAGTAAATATTGTAGAGAGAGATCAAGGCTTGACTAGAGTAAACAGGTTAAAATGGATGTAGGTTCCAGTAGTTGTGCAGAGATGAAGAAGCTTGCACAGGATAGGCCAATGTGGTGAGCTGCTCACAATCTGGAGAGCTGCTCACAGTCAGTCATCGAGCTGGGGACTACAGCAATAACATGTATGGTATCACAACAGACTGTTGAAACAGAATTTCATTTCCAAACACAGCTCCATTCTTTTGGTAATGTATTCTTTTCCATGCAGTATGTTGTCAGATCAGTGCAAATTGGTATCCTCCATTTTGATGAATGTGCACCTCCATACAACCTGCTAACTTCAATGGCGAAGTAATATGTCACACTATATGTCAATCAAAACTATTTTTTTTTTTTTATTACAGCATGGCACTGAGATACATACCTTTCTGTTGGTCAGTATTTAGGCCTCTAGAGGGCAACTGGGTGGGCTAATATACTCACTTTGTTCTAAAATAGGGCTAGAACAACTTTACCACAAAGTATGCCAACCAGGATATACCAATTATGCCACATGTTTGAAATGTTATTTCTGGGTTGAGGCTTCCAATAGAAGCAAATGTTAAATCAACATATTTAAACATAGCCTTGGTAAGCTAATATCACTTCCTTTATGGGTAATAAACTTTTACAGCCTCTTGTGATGCATTTCAGATTCTCTCTTTTATAGAAAGTCTGACATAGTATTCAAGACAATCCTCGTACAATTTAACGTAGCTGGTTGTTTTATAATTAGATGATAGCAGTATCATGTTTATGTAAAGAGGTTTCCTAGGTGCTAGTCTGTAAATATGTTTAATGATTGTATCCACAACTAAGACAGAGTACAGGCAGAAGCACATACTCCCAGATGGACCCCTACTGGAACAGGAATATCACTTAGTAATATAGCAGAAAATCAGATGTGATTCTTCACATGGTGTAGTAAATTAATGCTATCTACTTATTCCCCACCAACTCCACACTCTCAATGGGGAAATCTTATCAGATTCATGGTATCCAGTCAAATAAATTCCAAAAGCCCAAGAGGAGACAATGTTAATATATTTCCTTCTTATGCTATTTCTCAATGAGTAAATACACTGCAACACATTTTCTTTTAGATGTGTTCACTGGTGATAGTGTTGATAATCTGACAAACCCTGTTATGGAAAATATACTAAGAGCTCTTTGCTGTGTAGAGAAGGTATACTGACATGCAGTCTGAAAAATCTGAACACATACCTCTACTTTCAGAAAGGAATGTAGTATTTTATCTGCTCTACTGACTGGTATTACTCTTGTTTATGATTTTGCTATACAAATTGATCATTCATGTTATCCGAGTTCCACTATTATGATCTCCATAGTTCAACACGTAGATCATCTGCTGCCCCTATTGTTATCCATGATAATGCTTTCATGATGGACTTCAGCAACTGTTGTTCAGAAGAACACAGATGCCTCTTTAACAGTGAGTTATAAAAGTTTAGCACCACTTATACCAATCAGTTATTCACTTGATGTTTCTTAGCCAGCCAGTAAATGTGTATCGAGTTTCTTACAGATTTAAGCGAGGTGATTTTATTGAAATGACTCACCAATTTCTCAGTGACAATTGCACTTATGGCACACATTCTACTTTTCTGTTCAGTTTTGTTAAACTATTTAGTAGAGTTTGCTGATCTCTCCAATTTGTTCACGACATTGTTTGAAGAATCAACATACAGTAGTTAGTGACACACTGCAGATTTCTGAGCTCAATGTGGGAAGTTTTAAGCACACTGGAGTGATTATGAGGCAGTGTTTAACTGTGTTATATTTTTGAAGTAAATAAAATCTTTATTAATGGTTACCCCAAGGTGATGAGTGATGTTTGCATCACCAATGAAGAAATATCTTGGGACCCTTTTCAAGGATTCAGCTAGGTCAAAGCTCTTCTGTTTTCTGTTGAAATAGAGAGGAAAGGACTGCATATTACCACTGTTATTACCCACTGGCAACCATAAAATGCCAATAGCCCCATGTATTTTGTCCAACATAAAACATGGGGAATAACTTAGTTTTTGCCATTTCTTAAATTGACAAATTCAGTTACATTTATATGACAGAATTGATAGGCTAACCAGTCACAGGGGCTGTTTTCTGGGCTAGCAGGTGATATACAGTTGTAAGCTTTAAGTACAGTTGATGTTAAACTATGACTTCACTACAAAATTGTAATAACTCATTTCAGTTGCTTATTTGGGCTGCAAGCTGACAAACATCTAACATGGATACACCTCCTCTTACAGTGTAATTGTATAACTTTGGCAGAACATTTAAATAATATCAAGAGCAAAGGTAACAACTCTGGGTGGATCATGGATGGAAAACTGGATTAGTGGGCTGCAAAAGACACTTGAGATAGTCTGGTTCGTTTGTTCCACAGAGCGGAAGAATAGATAAAACTTCTACCAATAACACAACAAACAAAGAAAAAAAACAGGATGGAAAAAAAGAGAAAACTGGAGGATTTCCAATGCTGTAACTGCACAAAAGCATATAATAATCTGCTAACAAATTAAATGTATATTGTGGAAAGAATCTCATTAATTTTTCCAACTATACAAGAAGTCACTAAAACTACATCAAGATTTTTCAGGTAAAACAATTACTTCCAGAATAATTACGTTGTTACTGAAAAGTTTAGCATAACATGAAGCCATCACATTCACAAAAGTCATACAAACAGTTCCTAGAATCATGCTACATAAGAAGCATTACAAGAGCATTCAAAACTTCTACAGACTTTTTACATATCTGCCACCCATTCTACAAACTTCACCTCACATGAATCATCTTATTCAACTTCTGCATAATGGTACTATCCCGCCAACCCATACATACTTCCGTAACAATCTGAGCATAACTAGTCTGAGTGCCCCCATATCTATTCCGAGCTTTACCCTCCTGTGCACTACCTTCTGCCTGGTTTCATCTATTTTCTGAATCTGACCTATACTCCCCCCCCCCCCCTTCTTTATTCCCATTTCTTACAATCTCAAAACTGGTGGATCTCTAACAGAAAAGAAATTAATTAAGTACTAAAATGTAAATGACTTTCTAATCACTCAATCTCTGTTAACTAATTTCCATATTAAACAACTCCTTATACCCATAACCTGCAATCTAAATGATTTTAAGACACTGACAACACCATGTGAATTTTAATTTTAAAAAGTTTAACTAACTTATTTTAATGTTTTATATGCTGGGAGTGACAAAACCCACATAAATGTTAGATGTTTCAATTTTTTACATATTGCTTTCCGATTGGAGATAGCAGCTTGATAATGCCCAAGGGGAGGGGGGGGGGGGGGGCGAAATTGAGAAGTTCTTTATCTTTAATGTTAAAATAATGGGCATTAAATAAATAAATAACCAAAACCTAAAAAATAAAATTATTACATTGTAATTACATCTATGTCTGTACCTATACTCTGCAAGTCACCTTGTGGCGTGTAGCGGAGTGTTCTTTGTGCAACATTTTTCACTTCCCCCTTTTCTGTTTGTTGAAAATGGTCTGTGGGAAGAATCATTGGGGTAAGCCTTAAGGCTCGAATCTCTAATTTTATCCGCATGGCCTTTTCATGAGATATAGTAGGAGAAAGTAATATATTTGTTGACTCTTCTAGGAACACACACTCTCAAAACTGTAACAGTAAACCACACGAAGCAGACCACCTCTCTTGCAGCATCTGCCACTGGGACTGGTTGATCTCCATGACATGTTTGTGCTTACTTAATGACCCTGTAATGAAATGCACAGCTCTTCTTTGGATGTTCTCTATCTCCTCTATTACTCCTACCTGGTATGGATCTCATACAATGAGTAATATTGAAGTATTGGTCAAACGAGGGTTTCGTAAGCTAACCCTTTGTTGACGTACTACATTTCCTGGGGGTTCTTCCAATGAATCTCAGTCTGGCATCTACCTTTCTTGCAATTAGTTTTATCCGGTCACTCCATTTTAACTTGCTCTGCATCCATTTTTTCATATTTTATAGAAGTTACTGCTACCAGCGACTGTTCTGCAATCGCATAATCATACAATATGGGTCTTTATGTACATGCAGTACATTACTTTTATTTATACAGAAGGTCGATCACCACTCCATTCACCAAGCATCAATCCTCTGCAGGTCTTCCTGCATTTCGCTACAGTTTTCTAGTGTTGCAACTTCTCTATATATATAACAGCATCATCTGCAAAAACCCTCATGAAACCTCCCACATTGTCTACTATGTCATTTATGTATACTGTGTAAACACCCCTTGGGGTACACCCAAAGTTACTTTTACGTCTGAAGATTTCTCTTTGTTGAGAACAACATGCTGTGTTCTGTTTGCTAGAAACTTTTCAATCCAGTGATACAGTTGGTTTGATACTCCATATGCTCATACTTTGTTCATTAGGCAGTAATGTGGAATTGCATCAATCCCTTACACAAGTCAAGGAACATGGCATGGCATCTACCTGGGCACTGATATCTACAGCTTTCTGGGTATCATGGATGAACAGCCCAATCTGTGTTTCACACTATCATTGAAACTCCCTGGCAAATTAAAACTGTGTGCCAGAGTTTAAGTCTCGGTCCGGCACACAGTTTTAATCTGCCAGAAAGTTTCATATCAGCGCACACTCCGCTGTAGAGTGAAAATTTCATTCTACACACTATCATTGTTTATGGAACTCACTTTGGATTCTTAAAGAGGAGATTTTTGTTCCCCAGAAATGTCACAGTACACGAGCATAATAAATTTTCGAAAATTCTACAACAGATCAATGTCAGAGATATAGGTGTATAATTTTGTGCATCTGTTTGACAATGCTTCCTGGAAACAGGAATGACCTGTGCTTTTTTTCCATCATCTAGAACACTTTGCCCCTCCAGAGACCTATGGTACACTGCTGCTATAAGAAGGCAAGTTCTTTTGCATACTCTACATAGAATTGTACTGATATCCTGCCAGGTCCCTTGACCTTTCTTCTGTTGAGTGACTTCAATGGCTTTTCTATCCCATGGTCATATATTTTTATATCAGCCATTTTGTCATTCG
Source organism: Schistocerca gregaria (assembly GCF_023897955.1). NCBI lineage: Eukaryota > Metazoa > Arthropoda > Insecta > Orthoptera > Acrididae > Schistocerca > Schistocerca gregaria. The sequence goes on along the minus strand of NC_064931.1, from coordinate 862,755,903 downwards.
TGTGACGATTTAAAGCAGATACTACAGGGTGACTTTCCTTGTGAAACAGTTTTGGAAAAACATGCTTAGAACTTAAATTTTGTGTGTGTTATCCTCTGTTTCAGTGTCATTATGGTCACAGATTGTCTGGCCAGATGGCTTCAATCTATTTACTGATTTAACATAAAGCCAAAACTTCTTAGGATTTTCTGTCAGACTGGTAGATAGAATTTTACTTTCAATTTCATTGAATGCTTCACAAATGGCTCTCCTTACACTAAAATTGGCTTCATTTAGTTTTGTTTGCCTGTGAGGCTTTGGCTGCATTTAAATTTGCAGTGAAACTGTCTTTGCTTTGTACGAGTGTCAAACCACAGCGGGTCTTTTCCATCCCTCACAACTTTGCTTGGCACACACCTGTCTAAAGTGTATTATACAATGCTCTTTAACATTGTTAGTAGTGGGGATGAAATTTTCATACTGAACACTCAGGTAACCTGGGATTTCTTCAACTTTTGCAGTCCTGTCTTTCTCAGTTGTGTGTAATATCACGGTATACTGATAATTTTTACTTATGGACCGTCTGACAGCAACTGAATAAAACAATTTTAGTGCCATACGTGTTTCGCCTTTATTTTCTGCAAGGCATCATCAGTGGCCTGGAATATGTACATATGTTAGCTGTGACAAAAATGTAAATTAAATAGCTAACATACATACATATTCCAGGCCACTGATGATGCCTTGCAGAAAATAAAGGCAAAACGTGTATGGCACTAAAATTGTGTTTTATTCAGTTGCTGTCAGACGGTCCATAAGTAAAACTTATCAATATACTGTAACCTGGAATTTGTTTCTTGTCACTCTTGCTAAGGAGAAAGGCCTTTGTACCTTTGTCTTCCTATTTATAGCTGCATTCAGTGATGTTCTAACAGCCTTATGTTTACTGACTTCCTGTTCTACACTGAGTTGAAAAGTTCACATCTGTTTGTCACCAACAAATCTAAGATGTTACCTTCACAAGATGGTTCTCTGACTAATTGCTGAAGGTAATTTTTGGATAATGCATTTAGAACAATTTTAAGTTATTTCCCATGTTGAAATCTCCACCTAATACTACAAAAGACCAGAAAATTTATGTGAAATATCCACCAAGTTTCTCCTAAAATGTTCCACCACTACTGCTCCTGAGGTAGGGGGTTTACAAAAGCATCCAATGATCATGTTTGATTCACCTTCAACACTTGTCTTCTGCTACATTATTTCTCATTTGGAATCTGTACTAATATCACTTGATATCATCATATTTCTTATGTTTATAAACATCCCTGCACCACCAGCATTCAACCTCTCTTTGGTACATACATTCCAGTCAGAGTTTATAGTTATCTGGTTTCAGCATGCTTTCTGTCCCTAGTAATATCTGGGCACTGTTACTGTTATAAGTGCAACCAGTTAAAGGACCTTCCCATACACACTCCCACAAATAACTTATTATATTAACATTTTCTTTCTCTGAATTCTTATGGCGAATGCTACCCTAACTGCAATCAAAACATCTTATCGGGCCTATGGAGGGATTTCTCTATACTAAAAAATCCACACAATTACACCGTGTGTACTCTGCTATCTTCCTGCATGATGTGCATGCCTGATCTCTCGAGCAGAACCCTACCATTCTCCAATTGACACTACAGAATGAGAAATCAGCATCCACAACTGTCACATAATTGTCTGTGGCTCTGTTTTAAGCCTTCCATTTGGCTCCAAAGCAGATGATCATGATGGTCCTGGGAAGAATGCTGCACAATGATAGCTATGTTTCTGTTCCATGGGCAAGGCTAGCTGTCTACACAAAAGCAGCTGGCTGGCTGTAGGAACTGAGAATGGTGTCTGAATCTAAGTGACAGGCAACATTCACACCTATGTGAGCCATGGTCTACAGTCGGATGCACCTAGTATGCTGAAGCACTGGCATGGCAGAGGCTCTTCCACATCTCAGATGAGACTCCACTCGCAAGCAAAGTGAATACTGGCCTTCTTTTCTGACCTGCCCACTAATTCCCTGAAGAGCTCCATCACCCGCCTGAAGTTGGAGCTCCCCATGACAAAACAAACACTCTGCACTTGTCCAGACCTCCAAAAAGATCGACCACAGTCCCAAAGGTGAGGCATACTGTGCTGGCTTAGATGTGCTTTCAGCAGTAGGCAATTCCTCAAACCCGTTTATAAGATGAAAGGTGACTGCTGTGCAGCCATTACTCATGTTTGCCCTCAACTGAGAGATTTGCAATCTCCATCGCTGTTTGCTAACTACCATCTGGAAAGTGTCGACTGGCCAGGATATGAGAATCAGAAGACAGAGAGACATCAGGGATCCTGGGCAACATTATAGGCTCCCGAGGTGCCAAAACATTTGTCTCGTGTGCCCCACTGCCACCACAGACACATAGTAGCAGCCTGAAGGCTGCAGACCAGGACAACACAGCTTCCAGCTGTTTATGAATAGCGTCCAATCCCCCTGCATCTGTAGGTGCAGTCCGTATCCATCTTTAATCAATTTTTGTCTTTACCACAAGAAATGCAGCAATAACACAAGAAGTTGCTGGCTGTAATCTTAGGTTCTGTTGCTACACTACTTCTGACTTTTTAAAGTCAGCTCCCACATAGTTAACGCACTGAAGTTTATACAAAAACCTAGAGTAAGTTAGTAAACACTAGTATATGCATTAAAATACATTGACACAATACACTTCTTTGCAGAAGTACCTGAAAGCAAAAATTTAAATAATGCGCATGAAACAGAACTCTTTCCTACAGCACTTGGCACATCCATCAGCTCATCAACAATTGGTTATTTCGAAAGAGAACATCCTACATGGGAAAATGACTTCCTCAAGAAAATCTCACCTGTAACTTTGTAAAAAGCTTTCCTTATTTTTTAATCCCCCCGTTCTCTCTCTCTCTCTCTCTCTCTCTCTCTCTCTCTCTCTCTCTCTCTCTCTCTCTCTCTCTCTCCCCCCCCCTTTTACCCCCTCCCTGTCATCTGCTTCAAGAAGTCAGAGAGAGAGAGAGAGAGAGAGAGAGAGAGAGAGAGAGAGAGAGAGAGAGAGAGAGAGAGAGAGAGAGAGAGAGAGAGGGAATGTGTGTGTGTGTATAAAGGGGGGGGGGGGGGGCAGAGAGAGGGGAGAGAAGGGTGTTCAGTATCATTTTCTCATCAGTAATATTTATACACAAAACTTGAGTGAATTGCAGTAAAGAAGATAAAAGTGTGGCATACCTGATATTGGCTTCAAAAACTTGCACAACATTGTCCTTGTTGAAACTGACATTTAACAGAACTCTGCCAACTGCTCTCTGAAATTCAGTTGCATTTCCCATTATTGCCAATGTATCTAATGTGTCCACAAGAGTAAGACAATAATCCCCTAAGATATCATTTATGTTGATATTTGATCTGTAACAGAAAATTAAAATGTCACCACAAGCATTAGCAGAAAAAAAGACAGGCGAAAAAACAACCTTAACATTTATTTTAATAGCATAATATTTCTGCAGCAGTACACTAAATCAATGATTTATAAAGTGACAACACCTAATATAAGGTCGATTTTACTATGCATCTGTAAAATTAAAAATCATCATACAGTGTGTGATTGTATTTACTAATACAATGGCACAGCTAAAGAACTGGCAGACGTATATTACATTCGTGCCTGTGATGGCTAAAAGAAAATGATGCAATATTGCCTGTAAATTACTCATTTACTACTATGAAAACCTGTGGGTAACTATGACAAAGAGCTGCAAGTGAGTTTCTGTTTCGTTTTGTACTTTCTTCATGCTGGATTCCACAGTTATTAAAAATCTGTGGACAGTAACCATGGTTCTGCTGCAGCTGTCATCTTATAACAACACTTTAGTTGACACTATTGGCCAATTAAATTCAGTGGTCATTGTTGTTGTTGTTGTTGTTGTTATTGTTGTCTTCAGTCCTGAGACTGGTTTGATGCAGCTCTCCAAGCTACTCTATCCTGTGCAAGCTGCTTCATCTCCCAGTACCTACTGCAACCCACATCCTTCTGAATCTGCTTAGTGTACTCATCTCTCGGTCTCCCTCTACGATTTTTACCCTCCACGCTGCCCTTCAATGCTAAATTTGTGATCCCTTGATGCCTCAAAACATGTCCTACCAACCGATCTCTTCTTCTAGTCAAGTTGTGCCACAAACTTCTCTTCTCTCCAATCCTATTCAATACCTCCTCATTAGTTATGTGATCTACCCATCTAATCTTCAGCATTCTTCTGTAGCACCACATTTCAAAAGCTTCTATTCTCTTCTTGTCCAAACTAGTTATCGTCCATGTTTCACTTCCATACATGGCTACACTCCAAACAAATACTTTCAGAAACGACTTCCTGATACATAAATCTATATTCGATGTTAACAAATTTCTCTTCTTCAGAAACGCTTTCCTTGCCATTGCCAGTCTACATTTTATATCCTCCATACTTCGACCATCATCAGTTATTTTACTTCCTAAATAGCAGAACTCCTTCACTACTTTAAGTGTCTCATTTCCTAATCTAATTCCCTCAGCATCACCCGATTTAATTTGACTACATTCCATTATCCTAGTTTTGCTTTTGTTGATGTTCATCTTATATCCTCTTTTCAAGACGCTGTCCATTCCGTTCAACTGCTCTTGCAAATCCTTTGCCGTCTCTGACAGAATTACAATGTCATCGGCGAACCTCAAAGTTTTTACTTCTTCTCCATGAATTTTAATACCTCCTCCAAATTTTTCTTTTGTTTCCTTTACTGCTTGCTCAATATACAGATTGAATAACATCGGGGAGAGGCTACAACCCTGTCTCACTCCTTTCCCAACCACTGCTTCCCTTTCATGTCCCTCGACTCTTATAACTGCCATCTGGTTTCTGTACAAATTGTAAATAGCCTTTCGCTCCCTGTATTTTACCCCTGCCACCTTTAGAATTTGAAAAAGAGTATTCCAGTCAACATTGTCAAAAGCTTTCTCTAAGTCTACAAATGCTAGAAACGTAGGTTTGCCTTTTCTTAATCTTTCTTCTAAGATAAGTCTTAAGGTCAGTATTGCCTCACGTGTTCCAACATTTCGACGGAATCCAAACTGATCCTCCCCGAGGTCTGCATCTACCAGTTTTTCCATTCGTCTGTAAAGAATTCGCGTTAGTATTTTGCAGCCGTGGCTTATTAAACTGATAGTTCGGTAATTTTCACATCTGTCAGCACCTGCTTTTTTTGGGATTGGAATTATTATATTCTTCTTGAAGTCTGAGGGTATTTCGCCTGTCTCATACATCTTGCTCACCAGCTGGTAGAGTTTTGTCAGGACTGGTTCTCCCAAGGCCGTCAGTAGTTCTAATGGAATGTTGTCTACTCCGGGGGCCTTGTTTTGACTCAGGTCTTTCAGTGCTCTGTCAAACTCTTCACGCAGTATCGTATCTCCCATTTCGTCTTCATCTACATCTTCTTCCATTTCCATAATATTGTCCTCAAGTACATCGCCCTTGTATAGACCTTCTATATACTCCTTCCACCTTTCTGCCTTCCCTTCTTTGCTTAGAACTGGGCTGCCATCTGAGCTCTTGATATTCATACACATGGTTCTCTTCTCTCCAAAGGTCTCTTTAATTTTCCTGTAGGCAGTATCTATCTTACCCCTAGTGAGATAAGTTTCTATATCCTTACATTTGTCCTCTAGCCATCCCTGTTTAACCATTTTGCACTTCCTGTCGATCTCATTTTTGAGACGTTTGTATTCCTTTTTGCCTGCTTCATTTACTGCATTTTTATACTTTCTCCTTTCATCAATTAAATTCAATATTTCTTCTGTTACCCAAGGATTTCTAGCAGCCCTCGTCTTTGTACCTACTTTATCCTCTGCTGCCTTCACTACTTCATCCCTCAGAGCTACCCATTCTTCTTCTACTGTATTTCTTTCCCCTATTCCTGTCAATTGTTCCCTTATGCTCTCCCTGAAACTCTGTACAACCTCTGGTTCTTTCAGTTTATCCAGGTCCCATCTCCTTAATTTCCCACATTTTTGCAGTTTCTTCAGTTTTAATCTACAGGTCATAACCAATAGATTGTGGTCAGAGTCCACATCTGCCCCTGCAAATGTCTTACAACTTAAAACCTGGTTCCTAAATCTCTGTCTTACCATTATATAATCTATCTGATACCTTTTAGTATCTCCAGGGTTCTTCCACGTATACAACCTTCTTTCATGATTCTTAAACCAAGTGTTAGCTATGACTAAGTTGTGCTCTGTGCAAAATTCTACTAGGCGGCTTCCTCTTTCATTTCTTAGCCCCAATCCATACTCACCTACTATGTTTCCTTCTCTCCCTTTTCCTACACTCGAATCCCAGTCACCCATTACTATTAAATTTTCGTCTCCCTTCACTATCTGAATAATTTCTTTTATTTCATCGTACATTTATTCAATTTCTTCATCATTTGCAGAGCTAGTTGGCATATAAACTTGTACTACTGTAGTAGGTGTGGGCTTCGTATCTATCTTGGCCACAACAATGCGTTCACTATGCTGTTTGTAGTAGCTTACCCGCATTCCTATTTTCCTATTCATTATTAAACCTACTCCTGCATTACCCCTATTTGATCTTGTGTTTATAACCCTGCAGTCACCTGACCAGAAGTCCTGTTCCTCCTGCCACCGAACTTCACTAATTCCCACTATATCTAACTTCAACCTATCCATTTCCCTTTTTAAATTTTCTAACCTACCTGCCCAATTAAGGGATCTGACATTCCACGCTCCGATCCGTAGAATGCCAGTTTTCTTTCTCCTGATAACGACATCCTCCTGAGTAGTCCCCGCCCGGAGATCCGAATGGGGGACTATTTTACCTCCAGAATATTTTACCCAAGAGGACGCCATCATCATTTAGTCATACAGTAAAGCTGCATGTCCTCGGGAAAAATTACGGCTGTAGTTTCCCCTTGCTTTCAGCCGTTCGCAGTACCAGCACAGCAAGGCCGTTTTGGTTAATGTTGCAAGGCCAGATCAGTCAATCATCCAGACTGTTGCCCCCGCAACTACTGAAAAGGCTGCTGCCCCTCTTCAGGAACCACACGTTTGTCTGGCCTCTCAACAGATACCCCTCCGTTGTGGTTGCACCTACGGTACGGCCATCTGTATCGCTGAGGCATGCAAGCCTCCCCACCAACGGCAAGGTCCATGGTTCATGGGGGGGCAGTGGTCATTATGAAGTGTTTTTGTACCTATGATCATATCAACAACAACCATTATCACCATCACCATCACCTGTACTACTATATAGACAAGTCCCTGTTTAACATTGTTACCAAAAATCTTGACAGTACTTTACCAATTCACTTCTTTTTACATAATACTCTAATAAACATTTGGACAGACAAAGGCAGTATTTTTTAAAAATTACAATGTACAGATTTTGCGTTTAAACCAACTACAAGAAATTGTTTCTTCCATATACACGGTGTCCATAAAGTTCCGGTTTCCGACACTATAGAAATAGAGCCACTGTTCAGAACATCATCAAAATGTTTCACATGGCTCTGAGCACTATGGGACTCAACACCTGAGTTCATCAGTCACCTAGAACTTAGAACTACTTAAACCTAACTAACCTGAGGACATCACCCACATCCACGCCTGAGGCACAATTCGAACCTGCAACCATAGCGGTCGCACGGTTCCAGACTGAAGTGCCTAGAACCGCTTGGCCACACCGGCCGGCTCAGAATGTCATTAAATTTGAACAGTATATTATTGCCACAGGGGGAAATGTCATAGAAGAAAAAAAAATAGACCAATAGATGGTGCTACAAACCTACTGCAGTCATATAGAGAGGTACTCGCAGACCAAATGCACAACAGCCTCTATGGTTAACAACAGTACTTGTTACTCAGATCTTGTTCCATATGAGATTTACTACCTCTGAATGTCAAATGTGGAAATAAATCTTTTAAGGAGAAGTCCACCTCTTGGCAATTATCAAGGGAGACTGCACTTGGATATGATGAGCAGTCACTTGAAAAATGACTTAGGTGAGTCCGAGCATCTGAAAATATGCAAGACTGACAGAAGATCAAAACTGAGACTCCAGGCAGCACACAAACTACATAGAAACACACAACATAAATTACATCATACGCCCAGTGAAACCCAAACTTTGGCAGCTGAAATGGACCACAAAGTGATTTTAATGACTGGACTTCAGGAAATGAGAAAACTGACCAGAAACAAACAGAATTGCAAAGATACAGGATTTATAAGGAAATAACAGGAAAAAGAGAAATGAAGCAATGTCCACAGTTTGAAAAGAGATTTATGGTCAGTCTCAAAATAACTGAATCTATAACAGAATTTAAACCACAATCTCCCAGGCTACCAACACTAACTATAAAAGCTGCAAATAACATATACACCATAATAAACGCCCATGCCCAAAATAATGACACAATAATAAGAAAGAACAGAGAGAAGTTGTGGATGACTTTTGGGAGCCTTTAGATCAGATGACACCGAACACACACAAAAAAATCACACCAAAATTTTAACTGAAGATTTTAATGTACAGTTAGGAAGGGAAAGCCAATATGGAGACATAATAGGGGAAATTCCTAGCACAATGATGAAGAAACAGAAATGGCATGAGACTGGTGAAATTCTGTTGACACCATGACATGATCTCAAAGTCAACATACTTCAAGGAAAGCGCAAATACGCTCAAAACTTGGAAACATCCAGAGTGGAAAAAGGAGAATGGCAACCAGATCACGTTTGCATGGATAAAAATTATCACAGAGAAATCTACCATTTTAAAGTTATGAGAGGGACACATACTGGATTACATCTACATCCATACTCCGCAAGTCACCTGACGGTGTGTGGTGGAGGGTACCCTGAGTACCTCTATCGGTTCTCCCTTCTATTCCAGTCTCGTATTGTTCGTGGAAAGAAGGATTGTCAGTATGCTTCTGTTTGGGCTCTAATCTCTCCGATTTTATCCTCATGGTCTCTTCGCGAGATATACATAGGAGGGAGCAATATACTGCTTGACTCTGCGGTGAAGGTATGTTCTCGAAACTTTAACAAAAGCCCGTACCGAGCTACTGAGCGTCTCTCCTGCAGAGTCTTCCACTGGAGTTTATCTATCATCTCCGTAACGCTTTCGCGATTACTAAATGATCCTGTAACGAAGCGCGCTGCTCTCCGTTGGATCTTCTCTATCTCTTCTATCAACCCTATCTGGTACAGATGCCACACTGTTGAGCAGTATTAAAGCAGTGGGCGAACAAGCGTACTGTAACCTACTTCTTTTGTTTTCGGATTGCATTTTCTTAGGATTCTTCCAATGAATCTCAGTCTGGCATCTGCTTTACCGACGATCAACTTTCTATGATCATTCCATTTTAAATCACTCCTAATGCATACTCCCAGATAATTTATGGAATTAACTGCTTCCAGTTGCTGACCTGCTATTTTGTAGCTAAACGATAAGGGATCTATCTTTCTATGTATTCGCAGCACATTGCACTTGTCTACATTGAGATTCAATTGCCATTCCCTGCGCCATGTGTGAATTCGCTGTAGATCCTCCTGCATTTCAGTACAATTTTCCATTGTTACAACCTCTCGGTCATGATTAGATCATTAAATGATAAAAATTAAGTTCACCTCATTGACATGATAAAAATTAATCTCACCCCATTGACAAAGAAAAAAAATCCCACCCCAAAAACAAGAGAAGCTACTATGACCCTCATAAACTAATATGTAACAAGGAACACAGAAACAAACAAGGAATATAAAATAACAGATGATCTAGAGGAAATAGTTCCCCTGTTGAAACAAATAGCTGAATAGGTAGCTCTAATAAATCCATGGAAAAAAACACCAGTGATGGAACAATGGGTGTGATAGAACAGAGGTAGATCAACAACAAGCTTGGTTAAGTTATCAGAGTTATGAAACAGAAGAAAAACACTTAGAACTCACATGACAAAGAAAGATAACCCAAAAATAAAAATATCAAAAAGATATACTTCTAATTATAGAAATAAATAGCAAGAAAACAAACTCAAGAGATTACTACAAAATATTTAGCAGACAACTATGAAGATATGACCCATCAACATTAATGTTAAAAGGATAAAAGAAACGATATGGTCCATAGCAGTAGAAAAAAATACACACATTTTCAGAGAAACATTTAACAAATTACTAAATTGTGAAGACCCTTCAGAATTACTTCAAATAAACACAGATACCGCTGTCAAAACACCAGCAGAAAATATAAGCCCACCCAAAATCCAAGAAGTCTACAAAGCTTTGAAAGAGCTCAAAAACTACAAAGCAAATTGAGAAAATCAAATGTTTGCAGAACTTTGGAACTATGCAGCAGCAGCACCACTACATAGTGAAAATCTGGAACAAAGAATAACTACCAGAACATTAGAACACAATTTTAATCCCTCCATTACACAAAACAGTAGACAAATAAAATATGGACAACAATACACACATTTCCCTTTTGGATATCTCATACAAAGTCATGTCAACAATTCTATACTGTCATTATAAATTTCAACTTGAAGTGGAACTAGGAGGATACCGAGGAGGATTTAGGCCCTGGAGAAGCTGCCCAGAACAGATCACTGGTAATGGATTACGACAAAAGAAGACAGAAACATGAAGTCATAGCTTTTGTAGATTCAGAAAAGCTTATAATTATATACACAAAGCTTCAGTGATGAAGATACTAAGGAATTTCGGTCTCCATCCCAAATTAATAAAAATGATAAACTTAACTCTAACAAACACCATATCTGTAGTATAGTTCACAGGAGAAATATCCGAGCCATTTACAATTAAAATAGGGTTAAGACAGGGAGATGATTTATTGCCATTAGTTTTCAACTGTGCTCTGGAGTACATGATGAAGGAATAGTACAAGCAAAATCCTAGAAACATAAGAACTGGAAAGGAGATAGATCAAATAAACTTAAATTGCTTGCAATTCGCAGACAACTTAGTTTTACTAGCAAATAATATTCAAAAAGCCAGAAATCAAACAACAAACACACCTCCAGACATCATTCGAAAAGACTGAGAATGGCAGCAGATCCACTAGTAGCCAACCAAATAACAGTATATAACAGGAAATCAAAAACAGTGATACAATTTAAATATCTAGGACAAATTATAGAGCTCAACTTGGCGAAAACCTGTGTGGCAAGAAAGAGCTAACAAAATGATGAAAGCTCAGAAATTAACATGGTCTACATACAACAACAAAATGTTTATTAGTCAAATTAAAACATTACAAGATGGTGGTTTTAACCAGAGGTCACATACAGAATTGAAACTCTTTTCAAAGTCACCCAGAAAAATCCTGAAGTAGAGAGAATAATAACTAGAAAATGTATAAATAAGAAATATCTGAAAAATGGACAATGGCAGATAGTGAGATAGTGCCAAACGAAGTGGTGCACAGGGAACTGGAATCCATCACAGATACAATACGGAAAAAAAGGACAGAGAGAGAGAGAGAGAGAGAGAGAGAGAGAGAGAGAGAGAGAGAAACTTTGAAACAAGTAGGATAGATAAGGGAAATCACAGACAATATGAAAGAGCTACAGTTACTCCTGGACGATTTGCAAAATGAAACAGAAAATTTAAAGAAATTTAAAAACATAAAAGTACTATTTAAACCAAAAATAGACAATGATAAACAATAAAAAAGGATATAAAGGATATTTGTATGGATGAGGAATGAGAAAAATGATCAGAACAAATGAAAAGATACTAGGCAATTCATAAAGAAAACCTACTGAAGAAGGTGACCAGAAAATGATTGGCTGAAGTTGTCCAACAATGTCGTAAAAGCAGCAGCAGCAGCAGCAGCAGAAGAAGAAGAAGAAGAAGAAGATGGTACTGTAAGCATCAGAATATATATACCAACAGATACCCGGCACACGGCTGTTCCTCAGTTTATACCCAAGACACCCAACATGATTGTCTCCATGACCGTGTACCAATAACCCTACAGAAGTTACAGACACTCAAGTATATGATAAAAAGCATTAGTCCAATGGCTGCTTAAGGTCTAGAGAAAATGAATAGAAAGTTTGTAAAGACAAGTTCTTTTGAAGTGCAGTGTGGCAGAGAGAGGAAAGCAGTTGATCTGACATCTGTCGAAGATGTGGCCTCAACATTGTAGGATGGGTCGAGCAGTGGTGTGCAAGCATAAAGTGCATGGAGAATCGCCTGAACATTGGATACGCCTGCTAGCACAGTATATAAAATCCTATGAAACATCCTGCACTGCTATCCATACGAACTCATCCACGTTCAAGAATTGCTTCCTGTTGAATTGCCAGCAAGACAAATTTTCACTCTTGAATGTCTTGCTCGCATGGACGTGAATAATGAAAGTCCACGGAACAGTGTGGACAGACAAATCCTGTTTCCATCTCCAAGGACACGTATGCAGAATTGCAAAACATGGACAGTGGAAAATCTGTATGCACAACAACCAGTACCACTTCGTTCTGCAAAACTGACTATGTGGTGTGGGTTTGATAACACTGTTTATTGTACGGCCATATTTTTTTAATGATACAAGTCCTACAGGTCCTGTTAGCTGTACTGTTGCTGGCAAATGCTACGAGAGTCTTTGTGCACTAACATAATTCCAACCCTTCAACAGCATGGAAGTGTGGGTAGGATGATTTTTATGCAAGATGGCCCTCTTACGCACATTGCCAGCCACTCAGGTGGCTGGTGCAGAGGCATTTCGAAAGTGCTACAATTCTCAGCCACAATTTCCCAACAGCCTGGCTGTCCAGATCACTTGTCTTAATCTGTGCGATTTCTGGCTGTGGGGTTATCTGAAAGATGATGTGTTTAGCGCCCCAGTTATGAACGTATCTGAATTGAAGGCATGCAATGAGCAATGTATTCTGAATGTGACCGCCAAACACTCCGATCTGTTGTGGACCATGCTATTTGTCGATTAAGCTGATTCTTGATTTAAACTTGTGGCAGAAAACAGTGGCCAGCATACTGAATGTGTCTTGTGTCAGTCACACAACAATTAGAATCCAGTGCCACTTTTTATGCTGTTTTTAACCTATGTCACTTTGGTTATTATGCAGTTTTTGGACTTGGGAAAATTAAAAACTGATTTTTTCCCACCCAAGGAGGTATGACCTACCCATGGTATATGGGCTCACCTAACTAACAGTACCACTGTACTAACAACTGTCGACTGCCGAACATGTGCAATCATTCATATTGAAGAGTAAGGTTGATGTAACGTGCAATTCAAACCACAACTGTCATATTTATATTCACCTGTCATTTGTAGCTCATCCTATTAAATTAAGATGCTTACAGTGTCATGTATTGTTAAAATTTTCAAAGGCATTCTCCCCCCCCCCCCCCCCCTCCCCCATGTCAATAACATGCTGTTCAAATTTGACATCTTTTTGAGCAGTGATTCTCTTCCTACAGCATTTTGAAACTTTAATTATGGGCTCCCTGTATATTCTTTCTCCTTGTTTTTAATTTCAAACACAGGATGTACTGTTTTGTTTTGTGTTCTTTCTCACTGTTGGGACAGTTTTACAGAAAATGGGGAAACTGTATTTACGTTTTATCAGCTTATGATTAGAACACCACTACAGAATCTGAACATCTGAAACTTGATAATCCTACCCACTTGCAGATTGAAACTATGCGATTTACTGTCATCGAACCTACTATATTCAGAGATCCAGCAGCTGGAGGGGTCTCTCTCATGCCCCGTATACCAACGATCCCAACTGATTTACCCAGGTATGAGAACAGAGAGAGGTGTGAAGAAAAGTGACATGGGTGGGGGGAGGGGAGGAGGAGGAAGGAATTTAGGATGTATATCCAATTCCTACATGCATTTAGCTATTAATAACGTAGTTATTTCCATGTTCTGTAAATCATATTCACTATAAGCATTATGATGTGAAATGTGTCAGTTGAACAGGAAATTGCAGACACAATTAGTACGAACCAAAACATTATGACCACTTTCTTAACAGCGTCTTTGTCTACCTTTTAAATGCAAAATACAGCATGATGTTTATTTGACAAGTTCTTGGTAGGTTTTCTGAGGTCTGTGGGAGCAGAGTGCAATGAACAGGTCATTCAATTCCTGTAAATTACTGGCCGGTAGTTTGTGGGCACAGAACTGACACCCGATAACACCCCATCGTGTTCCATCAGGTTCAGGCCAGGCGAATTTGGTGCTCAGATACCAATGTGAGTTTACCACCGTGCTCCTGTTTCCATGCATAATTCTTGCCTTGTGACATGAACAGTTATCCTGCTGGAGGAAGCCACTGTAATTGGGGAAGACACCAAGCATGAAGAGATGCAGGTAGTCCACAATTATGTTCATGTAGTCCACCTTTAGTTACTACCACAGGTCCCATGGAAGTGCACGTGAATGTCCAATATAGCAGCATTCATCAAAATTGTTTGGCTGAAGAGCCAATACTGATACAGGGGGCAGCATCTCAGGCTGCATATGTACTGATCTTGTTACTAACCAATAACCTATATAAATTAGTATTATCAGGTTTGATTCGATGGGGAAGCAGTTGTGCCCAGTGACACTGCTTACTTTAAACAGTAAAGGGTATGCAGTCAATCACAAAAAATGTTAATTGCACATCCAGATTTCGGTCACTATGTGGCCATCTTCAGTGCAGTAAATGTAAGTTAAAACACTGAAACCACTTCTATATGATAAATGCACATAGTATCAATTCAACCTTTGACATAATTAGTCCAGTTGGGACTATGTGCATATATAACTGGATTTAACTGCACTGCACTGACCACAGATACACAGTGACCGAGATGTGGATCCACAATAAATGTTATCTGCGACTGTTTGCTGTACCCTTTACTACTTGGCATAAATCAATATGTTGTGAGGCCCAAATGGACTAACTATAGGAAGGTCCAGTAAGGCCACCAATACTGACTGTGAAAAGTTGACAATTCTGAACACTTTGTGTCGACAGTTCTCTGCTTCAGATTCCTGCCAGCCTCAGGAACATTAAAGTTGACACTGTAATAGCCTGACAACATGTTATTGTGTTGTCTTTGTGGGCAGATGGTTGGATGATTAATAGCAGTAATCATGCTTATATTTCAATGCATAATGCAATATGAGTCACTATCATAAATGTTTACTACATATTTTGAAGGAAATTTTTTCTTCTACTCATTGCTTTGTCTTATAATAGCCTTCTTTTAATTCTTCTTCCTTATTACAAATATGTACGTTACTTTAAGATGACTGTCTCTGTAACACACATCCACGAATCGACGTTACTTCCGTCATAAAATTTATACCACGGAGGCCGATCGATACAAGTCGTGCACACCCGTGAGTTGTCAGTAGGGCCTGCTCAAAGGCAAACAATTAAACATTCGTCCTCTCATATTCTCTATCCCTGCAACTGTTGCACTACTTACGCCTCTGCCCCCAAGGCAGGCGGCCAACTTTATTTAGCTAACGGCCGAACTCATGAACGTAAATTATAATTGAGCATGTCTTAAAATACTACTGTCTCTCTAAGTATATGTGTGTGTTACTCAGTAGGACAACCTACACTCTTAACAAGCTCTCAACATTACATTATTTTATTCAGCTGTTAGTTGTTAGATGCATATTATTATAAAATACATTTGAGAACTGTGGGCTGCACAAATACTAGAGGGCCACAGTTTGACAAGCACTGTCCTATAACATAACACTGCCCTATTAGCCTGTGTCCAGGGCGTGGTGTGTTTCGAGCAGCCAGTTAGTTGCCTCGATGACAGTGTATCCAGACATGACTGTCAACCTGGTGTAACGAAAGCCCCGATTCATATTTCCAGATGACAAGTTTACATTGATCCACAGTCCAATCTCAATGATCCCATGTCCACTGCAATAGTAACTGACGATGTTGTTGGGTCAACTTGGGAAATAGCAGGGGTCACTACCTGCAGAGCCTCATGTTAAACAGTGTGCTCTGGATAACTAATGAAGAGGTTGAATCATATCTACACTACACAAGCCATCTTACAGTGTGTGGTGTAGGGTACTTTGTGAACCACTTTAATCTTCCCCTTCCCTGTTCCAGTTGCAAATGACGCAAAGGTAGAACAATTGTCTATAATTCCAGGTGTGAGCTGAAATATCTCTAATTTTACCTTCATAGTCCTTTTGCAAGATATAGGTAGGAGGAAGCAATATATTGGTCGATTGTTCTACAGTGTACACCCTCAATTTTAACAGCAGGCCACTAAACCAAAACCCTATTCATAATGCCTCTCTTGCTGCATCTGCTACTGCAGTCAAACAAGTATATCTTACGAAACTTATGAGCTCACTACATGAACCTATGACAAAATGTGCTGCTGTTCTTTGGCTCTTCTCTATTTCTTTTATCAGTCCTATTTTGGTTTGGGTCCTACTCTGATGAGCAATACTCACCTAATGGTTTAACTGGGTTTTGAGATTACCTTTCTTGTGTGTGGGCCTCCGAGCACACTTCCTGAGAATTCTTTCAATATATCTCGCCATCAATCTAGCATCTGCCTTTCCTAGAAGTAGTTTATGTGATTGTTCAACTTTAAACCACTCCGTACACACACTTCTGTGTGTTTAATGGAAGTAACCATTTCCGGTGACTGTTCTGCAATCGTGTAATCGTACAATAATGGGTCTTTTTATCTATAAATGCACAACACAGTACAATTGTTTATGTTGAGGGTCAACTGCCAATCCCTGCACCGAGCACTGATCCAAGTTCTTTAACATACCACTACAAGTGTGAAAAGTAATTGTCCCATTACACTGCCTCGGGATAGGTTCAAACTTATTTCTAACTTCTATACTTTAAGATTTCTTTCCGTTACGAATGACATGTTGTGTCTGTTTACTAAGAACACTTCAAACTAGTCACACAGCTGGTCTACGGTTCCATAAGCTCATAGCCCGTTCATGAGGCAACAGTTCAGAACTACATAGAATACCTTTCAAAAATCAAAGAGCACGGTATCAACACGGGTGCCAGTACCTACTGCCTTCCAGTTCTCATGAACTAACAGGGTGAAATGGATTTGTTAAGGGAATCCCAGTTGATTCCTACAGCGGTGATTTTTGGTCTCCAGAAAGGCCGTAATAAGTGATCATAAAATATGTTCTACAATAATATGAAAGACTAAGTCAGTGATAAAGGTCTATAATTGTGTGCTGCTGTTTGATGATACACACTTTTTCCAATCACTAGGAACACTTAACTCCTCCAGCAACCTAGGGTACACTGCTGTAGGAAGAGGAGCAAGTTCTTTTGCATACTGTATGAGAATCGTACACGTAACGTGTTAGGTTCAGTTGCCTTTCCTCTGCTGAACAATTTTAACTGACTTTCTAGATTAGATTAATACTTGTTCCATAGATCATGAATACGACAATTATTAATTATGTGGAACAAGTCAGGTTACTAAAGATGTCTGTACAATATATTACATTACACAAAATATTGCATGGCACTAATGTTTAAGTTGTTGTGGGACAACACTTCATTACGTTACTTTTTCAAATACTTTCAAAAAATACATCAGTAAGGAAGTTGGCTGATAATTATTTTGACTCTTTCTTGTCAGCTTTATACGAAAGAAGTTTAACGACATATTTTAATCTGTGCATTATATGACATTATTTATTAAGTTAGAACAATTCTTTAGAATTCTGTTTGAAATTCCATCAACACCATAAGAACTTTCATTTTTGAGAACTTTTGTATGTCTTAATTTCACTGTAGAATATTGGGGCTACTTGTAGTTCCTTAAAGTTTGATGGAATTTCATTTTAATATATTCTCTCGCTTCTTCCTCTGAACCATTTAATCCTATTTCTGCTGCTACATTTAAAAAGTGATTTTTAATAGTACCCTCAATTCATGAATTATCATCCACATCATTGTTATTCAGCTTAATTATGACAGCATCTTCTGAATATTTCACAATATTCCACATAGTTTTAATCTCATTATCTGATTTATTTTCTGCCATGATGCACATATTTTTGGATATTTTAATGACATTCCTTGAAATACCACATTATTTCTTGTAGAATGCAAGTGGGAATGTTCTGTCTGTATGTGTTTTAATTCCACGCTCAGGGCAGTGGGCTGGAGTACAATTACATAGAGGCTACATTACTCTTCATACCACCAAAGGCGGATCACATTTTCCAGCAGGGGAGGCAGGGTAACCCACAGGAAGTGCAGATACGCCTCGACTGAGGTGATTTGGAAGGATGACAGGTCCTTAGAGGCAGTCGCCAATAATTCCCGTCCACACACTGAGGCGTGGATACTGTGCAGCTGACACGTAGGTGTTGCAGAGGTTTATGGTACTGCCACTCGAAAATGGTGGCACAGTCTTTGAATATGATCGATGATGGAAATTCCAGGTGTATCGTAGCCTGTGTGATGAACCGGTGACAAAACTATCATGGCAGATTCAAGTCTGTATGTAGTAAGGTCTGCATGCATTTTAAATGATACAGTTAGCAGGAGATGTTATTGAGAATGTTCAACACAGTCAACTGGCTTAACCCATGATGGCAGACCTTGTGTTTGGTGCTGATGCCATGGTCATTCTACAGTGTTCAACACCTTTTCTCTCCACCCTCAAGTGGGTGTATCTCCCTTGCAATGAGTATCAGCGCGTATGTCTATAGGACCGTTTTTGCTCATTTCGTCTCAGGGATTATTTGTCCCCATTTAGCAAAATCACCCTGGACCTTAATTCATTCCACCTATTTTAACTTATTCCTAAAACATTATTTCCTACTTTGTAAGAAAATGTTTCAGAGCTATAAGGTGTTACATGGTTTATTTTCATGAATTGTGCACCGTGATCAGATAGTCCATTAACAATAGGGCACATGTTAACTGTTTCAGCCTGAGCATTGTATATAAAAATGTCCGCAGAGTCCTATCATACTAAACCGCCCAAAACCACTTTGGAAGCTGTTAATGATTCTCCTGGTTTCAAGGAACTACTTGGTCTGAAAGTTCACCATTCATTCCACAGTCTTCCCCACTGGCTTGATTAGATTAGATAAATACTTGTTCCATAGATCATGAATACGACACTTCGTAATGATGTGGAACATGTCAGGTTAATGAAAGATGTCTGTACAAGATATTACATTACACAAAATATTGCACGACACTCATGCTTAAGTTAGTTTTTTTCCCTCCTTTAATTTATATCTAAAAATTCAGCCAATGAGTAGAAGGAGTTGTCATCTAGAAATTCTTTTAATTTATTTTTAAATGTTGGTTGACTATCTGTCAGGCTTTTAATGCTGTTTGGTAGGTGACCAAAGACTTTTTTACCCCCTTCTGTGCCAAAGTCAGATTTAACCCTGCATAGTGAAGATCATCCTTTCTCCTGGTGTTATAGCTATGCACACTGCTATTACTTTTGAACTGGGCTGGATTATTAACAACAAATTTCATAAGTGAATATATAAACTGTGAGGATCCCTAGATCCTTAAATAGATGTCTGCAAGATGACCGTGGGTGGCCTCCAGCAATTATTCTGATTACACGTTTTTGTGCAATGAATACTTTTCTACTCAACGATGAATTACCCCAGAATATGATGCCATATGAAAGCAGTGAATGAAAGTAGGCATAGTAAGCTAATTTACTGAGATTCTTATCACCAAAATTTGCAATAACCCTAATAGCATACGTAGCCGAACTCAGACGTTTCAGCAGACCATCAATGTGTTGCTTCCAGTTTAACCTCTCATCAATGGACACACCTAAAAATTTTGAAAATTCTACCTTAGCTACAGACTTCTGTTCAAAGTCTATATTTATTACTGGAGTTGTGCCATTTACTGTACGGAACTGTATATACTGTGTTTTATCAAAATTTAAAGAGTGTCCATTTGCTGCGAACCACTTAATAATTTTGTGAAAAACATCATTTACAATTACATCACTTAGTTCTTGTTTTTTGGATGTTATTACTATACTTGTATCATCAGCAAAAAGAACTAACTTTGCATCTTCATCAATATGGAATGGTAAGTCATTAATGTATATCAAGAACAGTAAAGGACCTAAGACCGAACCCTGTGGGACCCCGTGCTTGATAGCCCCCCAGTTTGAGGAATCGGCCGTTGTATTAACATTACATGAACCACTTATTTCAACTTTCTGCATTCTTCCAGTTAAGTATGAATTAAACCATTTGTGCACTGCCCCCCCTCAAACCATAATGATTTAGCTTATCTAAAAGAATTCCATGATTTACACAGTCAAAGGCCTTTGACAGATCACAAAAAATACCAATGGGTGATGTCCGGTTATTCAGAGCATTTAATATTTGATCAGTGAAAGCGTATATAGCATTTTCTGTTGAAAAAGCCTTTCTGAAAACCAAACTGACATTTTGTTAGTACTTTATTTTTACAAATATGGGAGGCTACTCTTGAATACATTACTTTCTCAAAAATTTTTGATAGAGCTGTCAGAAGAGAGATTGGGCGATAGTTGTTGACATCCGACGTATCCCCCTTTTTATGCAATGGTTTTACAATGGCATATTTCAGTCTATCGGGGAAAACACCCTGCTCCAAAGAGGTATTACATACATGGCTGAGAATCCTACTTATCTGTGGGGAACAAGCTTTAAGTATCTTGCTGGAAATGCCATCAATTCCGTAAGAGCTTTTACTTTTCAGTGAGTTTACTATTTTACTGATTTCAGAGGGAGAGGTTCATGGAAATACAGTTGTTTCAAACTGCACAGGTATGGCCTCTTCTATTAGAAGCCTTGCCTCTTCGAGTGAAGATCTAGATCCTACTTTCTCCACAACATTTAAAAAATGATTATTGAAAATATTTCCAATTTCAGATTGTTTGTTAGTACACTTGTCATTCAGTTTTATAGCACTAAAGTCTTCCTGTGCTCTTGGTTGCCCTGTTTCCCTTTCAATAATATTCCAAATTGCTTTAATTTTATTATCAGAGTTCCTGATCTCAGACATGATACACATGCTTCTGGACTTTTTAATAACTTTTCTTAGTACCACACAATAGTTTTTATAATATTGAACAATTTCGGGGTCAGTACTCCCTCTTGCTGTTAGATACAGTTCTCTTTTACGGTTGCAAGATATTCTTATTCCTTTAGTTTGCCAAGGTTTTTTATATGTTTTCTTGGAATTATGTTTCACTGTTTTCTTGGGAAAACAATTTTCAAATACCCTTAAAAATGTATCGTGAAATAAGTTATATTTCAAGTTTGCATCGGGTTCCATATACACTTCATTCCAGTCTAGCTCCTTTAGTCTTTCCCTAAAGTTTGCAGTATTTATATTGTTAATTGAATGCACTGCTTTGAATTTCTGATTTGACATACTGCATGGAGCTATGCCATGTACTGTAACTAGCTGTGCACCATGATCTGAAAGACCATTCTCAACAGGATAAGCATTTATGTCCTTAAACTTATCTTGGTCTATAAAAAAGTTATCTATCAATGTCCTGCTGTTCTTTGTTATCCGAGTAGGAAAATCAATGACAGAGCTCAAATTGAAAGAACTGAGTAATACTAAAAGGTCATTCTTCCTATCACACTCTTTCAGGGAATCAACATTGAAATCCCCACAAATGATAATTTGCTTCCCCCTGTCTGACAGATAGCACAACAAAGCATCCAAGTTTTCTAGAAATAGCTGGAAATTCCCTGAGGGGGGCCTATACACTGTTACAATTATGAAAGTTCCATCATTTAGTTTTAGTTCAGTGGCACATGCTACACAAAATTTTTTAGTTTCTAAATGTTTTGCGCTGTGGAAGCTTTTGACATATATGGCAACTCCTCCTCTCATCATATTATCTCTACTTACATGTGCAGCTAATTTGTACCCATTGATGCTAACCTTTTGCATATCAGTGACAATGTGATGCTCAGACAGGCATAGTACATCTATTACATTCTCAGTTTCTATATCATCTAAACAAAGCAGAAGCTCATCAATTTTATTCTTCAATCCCCCAATATTTTGATGAAATATACTAACATTTTTCATTTTACTTTTGTGAGTATCTTGAACTTTAACATCTTTAGTACTTGCCTGGCTGAGTTTCCCACTGGACATTGATCTTACACTAAAAAAGAGTTACCACCATGAGATGCATTTCCTCCCCCCTTTAAATTTCCTGCTATCAGCCCAGCCAGTTTACCCTTCCCCTTCTTGTTGAGGTGTAGGCCATGTCTAGTGTAGTCCCACCTACAGAGTGAATCAACAGGAACCACACCAATGTGTGACCCCGCATCAGATCCAAGTAGCCGTTCCAACTCCAAATTAACTCTCCCGACAGAAGAGCTCAAATGAGGCCGGTCGTGGTGCTTCAGAACCGACACAAACCCAACACTGGTATGACTCGATGTCGATGCAATATTTGCCAGGTCACACTCTATGCTGTACCCCTGATGTCTGTCAATACTGTTGCCCGGCCCACCCACAATAACCACAGTATCTTCCTTAGTAAAGCCTCTACATAGTGAACCTAAATCCTCTGTAACCTGCCCCAGTCCAGCATTAGGTTTGAAAAAACTTTTGACCTGGTATTCTGACCCTAATTCATCCTGCAGAAGTTGGCCCACACCCCCAGCATGTGAACTACCTAGCAACAAGAATTTCTTTCTCTTTGCACACTTCCCTACCTTCTTATTCAATTTGCTACTGAAAGCTTGTTGAGCCCTGTCTACATCTACTTCTGTGAGAGGCTCATCAGTTTCCGACTGAGGCAACAGGTCAAACCTATTTTGTACATTAATAACAAAGCTGTCAGAAGAATTTCTTGGCCTGTTCCTTATGCCTGTTGCCACTTCCCACCCCTGTTTACCCTTCTCCCCCCTTAACCTGCACAGTTCTCGTCTAGCCTCATCTAACTCAGCCTGAAGGGCAGCAATTTTCCCCTCCTGTTCCACTATCTTTCTATCTCTACTGCATAGCCTACAGAACCACTGATGAGTCTCGCTCATTTTCCCAATTCCCACGCCACTACAATCTCCCCAATGAAAAAAGTTACTACATCCATCACACCAGACCCCGGAGCTAACGATTCTACGGCACGTCAGGCACTTTACACTCATGGTACAAATCGATTTTAGTGACAGAAAGACAATTAAGTTACCGGAAAACAATGAAAATATGTGTACAAAAAATTAGGCCTACTCGCGACAATGTAAACAATGGTTCAGAAGTTTCTTACTGGAAATTACTTAAGAGATGACGATACTCTACAGATATAAAGGGGCAGCAAACGTATTTGGCACACTGAACTATCAGTAAGTGCACTTAAAATTGCGGTATGAAGTTTAATCTGAAAGCTCAAAAGTTCGGCCTGGCCGCGATATGTAAACAAAATGAACTTTGCTTGATTACTGTGAAAATACGCGAGTAGGACAAAAACTTTTAATGGTACGCTTGAAGAGCACTATAATTAACGTAATAAATTAGTTTAAAGTGTTAGAAACAGTTTATTACTACTAAAATTACTTATCTTGTACGGGAGCTGTGACTCAAACGTCCGTATAGCAGGCGCACGGCTACCAACTGCTTTGCTTTGCTTGACAAAGCAAAGCTGCAAAAGCTACTTGGAGGTGTAGGAATTTTTCCCAGCTTTAGGAGTGGGGACACGACAGCGTCTTGCTACAGGTCGGGGCAATTCTATCGAGGCTAAGTTTTAATAAAACATCAACAAGAATAACTTCAGACTTTACATTAAAATGTTGCAATTGAATAGTTTGTGGGCCTGGAGCTGTGCTGTTGGCCTCTGATGGGATGGATCCTTATCCCCACATGGAGAAAGAACAGTTGTACAATTCCTGATTGATGGAGTTGAAGTACCAACTTTTACTTCTGCATGTCTCCTGTGGGATACCAGAAAGTAGGATTTTGAAAACTGATACTTTTTTGGGGGGGGGGGAAACCACTATTTCCTGGGTCACATCACTGGGTGAGGTTAACTGTATTCTGCTGTTCAGGATAGCAATGGCTGGTGTTGATCTGACTTTATCAGAGATCCTTCCTATTGATTCCCATTCAGTGATTGCTGATATGGAGTGGCTGAATTTGAGAGATTCTACAATGATCTTCTCCTGCTATTTTTAATTACCCTGTAAGCTTTTGCTCTTGTTACAAGAAAGACAGATATTGATTGTCTGTCTGCCTGCCTGCCTGCCTGCCTGCATCCTTAACTGCTCCTAATTGTAGAGTAGCACTACTCATTTCCATGGGACAGATTGTTTTCTAAGCTGACAGCATGATTTTTGGATGGATACTTGAATGGGTTCACAAATCACGCTGGTAATGTGATACAAAATGTCCCAAACATTGTTGCGGCATTTAAACACACGTAGTTGGGTACACTACAATCAGATTGTTACCTAAAGTAGCCATTAGGCATCTTCTTTCCTGACACTGTTCTTTCAAGCAGAATTAGTCATTATAATGTTAGTTATTACCAAATTACCATACAGTCGTACCTGCAAGAGCAGGCAAGTTGGACAGGCCAACGGTTGATATAGAGACTAAAGCAATACCGAAGTGCATCCCTCGTTCTCTATTTAGGGGACAGATGTCCAATGTAAGGATGAAGCCTTCTATAACTAGATCTCGGAGACGGTGTTATCAGAACCCCATAGCATGTTATGTGCATTAAAATCCCTCAGAGGAGGGATGGATGTGGGAGCTGCCTAATGTTTCTGAAAGCATCTATGGTGATACACCTTTCACACTATGGTGTACAGTAGATCTTTTTATGTTACCACAATCGTGCTAAGATTAAGGTTATGTTGTAATTCCACGACATCTGGATACTTCACATGCACGTTCTGCTTAAGAAGGGCATTAGCCTGTTGAGATATAGTTGGTTCAAGTAGAACGGGATCTACTTCCGAGTGCCACTTCACAGATTTTCAATTCACAGCGAACACCTTTAGATCTCTCTGTATTTAAAATACACTGCTGTAAATTGAAATAAGAACACCGTGAATTCATTGTCCCAGGAAGGGGAAACTTTATTGACACATTCCTGGGGTCAGATACATCACATGATCACACTGACAGAACCACAGGCACATAGACACAGGCAACAGAGCATGCACAATGTTGGCACTAGTACAGTGTATATCCACCTTTCGCAGCAATGCAGGCTGCTATTCTCCCATGGAGACGATCGTAGAGATGCTGGATGTAGTCCTGTGGAACGGCTTGCCATGCCATTTCCACCTGGCGCCTCAGTTGGACAAGCGTTCGTGCTGCACGTGCAGACCGCGGGAGACGACGCTTCATCCAGTCCCAAACATGCTCAATGGGGGACAGATCCGGAGATCTTGCTGGCCAGGGTAGTTGACTTACACCTTCTAGAGCACTTTGGGTGGCACAGGATACATGCGGACGTGCATTGTCCTGTTGGAACAGCAAGTTCCCTTGCCGGTCTAGGAATGGTAGAACAATGGGTTCGATGACGGTTTTGATGTACCGTGCACTATTCAGTGTCCCCTCGACGATCACCAGAGGTGTACGGCCAGTGTAGGAGATCGCTCCCCACACCATGATGCCGGGTGTTGGCCCTGTGTGCCTCGGTCGTATGCAGTCCTGATTGTGGCGCTCACCTGCACGGAGCCAAACACGCATACGACCATCATTGGCACCAAGGCAGAAGCGACCCTCATCGCTGAAGACGACACGACTCCATTCGTCCCTCCATTCACGCCTGTCGTGACACCACTGGAGGCGGGCTGCACGATGTTAGGGCGTGAGCGGAAAGACGGCCTAACGGTGTGCGGGACCGTAGCCCAGCTTCATGGAGACGGTTGCGAATGGTCCTCGCTGATACCCCAGGAGCAACAGTGTCCCTAATTTGCCGGGAAGTGGCGGTGCGGTCCCCTACGGCACTGCGTAGGATCCTACGGTCTTGGCGTGCATCCGTGTGTCGCTGCGGTCCGGTCCCAGGTCGACGGGCACGTACACCTTCCGTTGACCACTGGCGACAACATCGATGTACTGTGGAGACCTCACGCCCCACGTGTTGAGCAATTCGGCGGTACGTCCACCCGGCCTCCCGCATGCCCACTATACGCCCTCGCTCAAAGTCCGTCAACTGCACATACGGTTCACGTCCACGCTGTCGCGGCATGCTACCAGTGTTAAAGACTGCGATGGAGCTCCGTATGCCACGGCAAACTGGCTGACACTGACGGCGGCGGTGCACAAATGCTGCGCAGCTAGCGCCATTCGACGGCCAACACCGCGGTTCCTGGTGTGTCCGCTGTGCCGTGCGTGTGATCATTGCTTGTACAGCCCCCTCGCAGTGTCCGGAGCAAGTATGGTGGGTCTGACACACCGGTGTCAATGTGTTCTTTTTTCCATTTCCAGGAGTGTACATACTATTTCAAATGACTTTCGCTTGCTTTACTACTAGAAAGACATTCTAAAACATTTTTCATGTCTTATTCCAATTAACAAGATAACTGCTCAAAAGAACAGCCCTCACTTGTTCTCTCAACTGATTTTGTATTATTCACCCCCACAAGCATGCCTAACTTAGATGTGGTAGGCACTCCAAAAGTTGCCTACTAATGACTCTTTTACCTCAACAGCAATCCATACCACTGACACGTGGCACACCTCGAGGTTGACGTTTTCTTGTCCAAGTTTATTAACTTATGACCGGCAGCTGAGCCAAGATTCAATTCTCTGTAATGCGCAGTTATAAACTGGAGCACCCAATTATGGCTGCTTAACTACATGCATAGCTTACAGTTAAAAAGAACTGGCAGCACTGACCGGTCACAAGCTTACAATCCGTGGGTTCACCATGCCTGTATGCAGCCATTATTGGGTGAGCCCCTCAGAGATTAGACAAGCAGCATGGAAAATGAAGTAGTAGCACAGAAGCTGGGGGCCCAGTTTAGCAAACCACATACAAAAGGACTGCGAGCCCCTTGTGGGTCCTAGACACAATCAGAACCGAAGGTGAGGTTTCCCTCTAATATGATAATGTTCCAACTTGCACAAAAGTTTATCGTGATCCTTGCAAACAAAAGCTTGCAAAGACTCAAAGATATCTACACTTCTCAATCTGCCAGTTTACACTGGAAGTGCCTGGCTCATGAAAAAGAAACTGCATCTTTGTTTTTGTTTATGCTCCTTTCCCAAGACACAACAAATTCTGTATAGTGAATGTAACTGTCTACCTTCACTTTTGTTTCCTCTTCGTGGAGCAGTTTTAGTAATGAGCATTTTAATTTGTCTGGCAACTGGTAGCACATGAAAGAAACATGGCACTAGCGAGTGAAAGTATGGTACACCGATTCTCATTAGCTTACTTTATATTGAATCATACCCATAGACGTATCTACTATACAATGATTTAACAATTCATTTTGCCCCATTCTTATCTGTTTTCTGTAGCTGCAAGTGACTTAAGTCTTGAAACCCTAGCTAAAATTATCCACACAAAGTGATGTTATGATAGGTAAAGTTAAAAATGTATAACATACAAACTCATTCAAAATCACCACCACCACCACCACCAACAACAACAACAACAACAACAACAACAACAACAACAACAACAACATGATGATCCAGCCGCTGTGAGAACACATTCAAACCTTCTCCATAATAATTTAGGGAGTAACAAAGACAGCTGGCAAAATCTTAAGTATCACTATATTCTCCTCATAACCTGCTAAAATAGAAGACAGATTGGCTGGTAAGTTAGCCTCTGCTCTCATCTGAATATACAATTCATTCAATGAAAATATAGCATATCCCAATCTGTGTATCACAAACACCGCACATTGGAGGGGCAAACGCCAGAATAAGAGGCTAAGCATTATTGGACTTTATGCTATCTGTAATCAAGTGTGGAGGACTTCTAACCACAGTGGCTGGATAGACATACACCATGGAGCAGCTGATTTTACTACCTGCAGCTTATTGTCAGTCACTTCCAAACCATCTTCTTCCCACCTACATATGATGATCTACATCAATAGTAAGCACACACCATAAAGGGAGATGGTATAATGAGTCAAAGGATTTTGACTAGATGCCACACCCACCAATTAATTTTGCTGAATATCCATGTATGCTGGTACACAGAAGAGTGGTACCACTTTCCCCAGCTTTTGCAAGTGGAGAAGGGAGGGCTGGATGTTCTGGGCATATATGCCTGCTGGGGACATGCACTGTACAGACTGAAATGCATTCAGGGAATCTGAGCACACGAGGAATTTCTCAGCATTAATACATACTATCTGTTCCAGTGTCGTCAAGGTTGCATTTAGTTATGTGTCTGATGCAATAAGCTCATTTGGTAAATGAATGTTGAGGGGAAAAAAAACCTCGAGGGAAACTGCTGAGCAGGCAATAGAGACTTCCTGGTTAGATTCATTTCCAAACAAAAACTCTATAGTTCTTGGACTAATTAAAAGTTCATAAAATCTACAAGTAGCCTGGGCCCCTTTAATAGTCAAGACAGTAGTCTCTTTCAACCATGGGTTAGAGCTGGTATTTGTTGAAGACCAAGCACAACTGTGTGCTGATCTGCAGGGCCCAATTACTTGCACATGATTTTTGAATACTGCTTTTATGGCAGGGCACCCAACTGTTTGATATGCCAGTCTTCTGAAACAACTAAGAACCTCTACCCCTGACTCACCATGGGGAACAACTACCAGACGAAAGTTCTGAAGTTACACATAGGGCTTGTCCTGTAGGGACCTGTGGCTAGCCTAATCCTGTCATGGTGGACAGCGTCAAGTTATGAGATGCACTGGCACTGGGTCATCAACTGTGCCCCCAAAATCTAGCCAAGATTGTATTAAAGGTTTATAAAACTGGAGCAGATGAGTCATATCTGTTTCCTTGGATATATGTCTAAGGTATTTCAAAGTGCTCAGGGTCTTTAAAGACCTCACCTGCATACCCCTTGTGCATGGTAGCTATAACTGCTTTGAATTGAATATGAGACCCAGAAACTTCTTTGAATCTTTAAAACTTAAAATAATGTCCTCCTTTATAGGTTATGTAAATTAAAATCTCTGTGAGAATGGTTGGGCTCCTTACCATGGATATTACGGTACTTATGACAGTGGAAAATGAAGTTATACTCAAAAACAAAGCCTTGCAGGATGCTGTTCTCCTGCTCAAGTCTGTCGGACAGAACTTTTTTCATCTCAAAATCTAAACAAAAATTTGATGGGATAGAAAGGACTGTATGAGTACAGGTAAGCATCCACATAAACCTGATGGAGCTGTCCAAATAATAGTGCATCTGCAAGTAGTACCACACACCTTTTTCTACTATGAAAAATAAAAGTTATCAGATGTGGCCTCAATGGGATGGTAAAGCCTGTTTTATAACCACCTGAAACAGGCTCAGGTTGTCAGTGGTGGGTTGCTAGCTCTTAAAATTGCAGTCAGAAGGGCTGGGGAGTTTCATGGTCTCTAGACTACATATCAGATGATCATTTACTGCATACTCCAAGGTCTTTCCTATGCACCTAGTTTAGTAACCACTGGGGAATGTTCAGCATTTCCATCACTTTAGGAGAGGGAATAAAATTTCCTCCCTCCACAAGCTGAAAAATTCTTCTGTCTGTCATTTTACTAAAATATCTAGATTTTGTTCCAAGATGCCACACCATACTGCACTTGAGCTGGTCAAGACTGACTGCAGTATCCAGAGTCTCAGGCAGTGCCGAATCCAGCTCCTATGTCAAGAATGAGTAGATGTAGGATTTAGTGTTACTGGATCTGAAACCTAACCCATCTCTTTTGACGATCATGCAGCAGTGACGACAGTATGCAGCATTCAGGCTGGTAGTAGCAATAATCTTAGCAAAATGCTGTCTGATTGTTTGGACAATGTGTCTGTTTGGAGACATACCTCCAATACAGCTGCTACAGGTAATCTACTTTGCTTTAAATGAATTCTTCTGATGGTTTCCCTTATGAGTTGAGCTGATGGAACAATTTAATGAGTACAGAAATTCTTGACACTATCTCTTTCTACCCCCCTTACTAATACAATAACATTAGGTCCTCCTCACCTAAAAGCCTGTGATGTTCTCTGCAACTGGTCAGCACCTGAACCTGTGCAAAGGAGCAATCCTTACTCACCTAAGGTAGCGGTGATCTTCATAGAGGTCACAAAGACTTTGAGATAGGTGCACCAGCAGCAAGGTGGATAACTGTCTTAATGTAAAACACCCATTCCTCAATGTTGTCTCGAAGTCCCAATACAACCTGTGGACTATACAGCACCCAGTTAGCCTTTCCGAGCATCCACTTTGGCGGTGGCCTTCTGGTAATGTTTGATCTGTCAGATGTACCCAGTTGGGGGAGCAGTCACTGGAGTGAAAAATCACCAACCACTTTCCACTAAGTGATATCGGTAATGGCAAGGGAACCAATCTAAAGTACAATAGTGATGCTGAGGTATGTGCCCCATGTTCAGAAGGCACAGTATTTCTGGATACCCATGGCTCTCAATACCTAGATGCAGGGGACAGGTGATGGAATATTGCCATAGCACATTAAGTGCAAAAATGTTCAAGTACAGAAAAAAAGATTGGGGACCTGCTTGAGAAGCTCCCCTAGAAGTTTTTTTTCCTTTTTTAAATAAAAGCTTGAAAGTAGGTGCTGAGGAAGAGTGGTGGGGTGTGGTTGGTATTAATCACTGATAAATATGGAAACACCAACTTTAACCCTCTCCCCACTATGGTAGTCCTTTCTGTACAGGGTATGACACATTAACACAGGAGTGTTAAATATTTTTAAATGACTCTCTTGTCCTGTGCCAGATTTTTTTAAAATTACTCTCTTGCACACACAAACATCTCCACTGTGTCAAAAGTTTCAGTTCATGTACTTGAATCTGAGTCCATTCAAGTTGCACAGCAGTGTGGAAGCCATTTCATCAATGAAATTTTTCTACCTCTGCCTATTTTTGCCAGTGGAGATTGAAGATGTATGTTAGTTGAGGGTTCAGCAGAGGGACGTGTTGAGTTCCCTCCAACAGACTTCACAGTTCTTTACTTCAGTGGATGTGAGCCTCGTTGCACATGTTAGCAAACACGAATGTGAAGGCCTGACAGCTTTAGACTAGCCATTTTGTTTGTTTATTTATTTATTTGCCATCTTTCAATGGTCATTTTGGTGGTGATGGGCACTGTATATTGTGACACTTTGTTGTTATGTTACTTGCTTATTATTGCTCTCACTACTTCTCAGGAGTGAACTGTTTGTTACCCAAGTGGAAGTAACGGTTAGTTTACAACTACACTTTCAAAATCATCCATTTGTTGCACTTACAGTTCTAGTCTTAGTGTAATTTGGCAATAATAGCCTTAATCGCCGAGGTAAATGACGTTAATATAGATAACTGCACTGACTAACATTTTTTTCTCTTTTTTGTCCTAGTACACAGGATGCTCACATGATTACTTTTATCTCGTGCATCCTCTTTTCCCCTTTAAGTATTTGCAGCTTTGGTCCCATACTGCATGATCGGCAGAGTAACTGACACAGACTTCTGGATGGAAGCAAGAGATTCCTGCTTCATGAAATGCCTTCCTGCATCTGTCACATGTTGCATGTCCAGTGCATTCAAGTGGTGTGTGCACGTATCACTGACACTTAAGCACTGTGGGGGAAGAGGGGTTTGAAACACGTGGCTGCATTTTCAGACAGAGGAGTACTGCCTCTATGTATCCCAGCAAGTCTAGTGAGTCAAAAGTTTCAATAGAATCAGTCATCTTTTTATTTTTAAGCGCTTTACTGACCCCCTTTGTAACAGACCACATTTCCGCTGCTCCACCACGCCATTCCTTCAGTAACTACTTTGCGTTAGTATTCCTAATGTTGCATCAGAATTATGCTCTTCTACAGCACTAGAGAAGACACCCTAACTTCTTGCACTTTAGCTTTAGTTATAGTTTTTTTTATTAGTAGTGTCATTTCTAAGTTGCCTTTTGAGGGATATAATTATACATCCTAAAGCTTTCTGAATGTAGGAAGGCGATGACTAAGTTCAAAGACACTTATTACCTTTTAATCATAAGTAAATTTTGGTACCAGTACATCCTGTTACTGTCAAAAAGTGTAATGTTTGTTGTAGATTGGTCTGGAGGACTAGCCTATAGCCGAGTATGCGGATAAAGGATGGAAAAGATGCACCATTATTACATAATACAATTCAGAAAATGCCGAGAGAAAAAAAAATGCAGAAATATCAACAAACAAAAGTTAGTAGGAATCACAGCTTGGTTTTAAAGAGCACTCATCGACAGTGGCCCCCTACTTAGCTTGTATTTATCACAAATCTCTAGCCCAATGGAAAGTCCCAAGCAACAGGAAAAAAGCACAGATGACTCGTACGTATAAAAAGAGTAAAAGAATCTACCCACAAAATTATAGACTCCTTTGAGTCAGTTTGTTGCAGAATTCTTGAGCGTATTCTAAGTTTGAGCATAATACATTTTGTTGAGAGAAAAAGTTCTATCTAATAAATCAACATGGATTTAGAATGCATCACTCATGCAAAGCTCAGCTTGTCCTTTTCTCATACAGTACACAGTGAACCACAGATGAAGGGCAACAGACAGTTTCCATAGTCTTCGACTTCCACAAAGTGCCAGAAACAGTGTCGTGCAACAGACAACCATCGAAGCATATGGAATAGGTTCTCAGATACGCAAGTGGCTCGAAGTCTCTAAGTAATAGAACCCAGTATATTATTCTGGATGGCAAGTGTTCAGAGACAAAAGGTACCACCAGGAACACCAATGGAAATGCAATAGGACCACAGTTGATCTTTATGCACATAAACAATCTGGCAGATAGGGTTGTCAGTAACTGGACTGATTGCTGGTGACATTGTAAAAGGGAGGAAGGATGACTGGAGTTTAACATCCTGCCGACAGCATGGTCATTAGAGGCAAAGTGCAAGCACAGACTACAAAAGGATGGGGAAGGAAATCTGCTGTGCCCTTGTCAAAGGGACCCTCTGGGCATCTTCCTGGGGCAATTTAAGGAAATTGTGCGAAACCTAAATCTAAATGACGATTTAAACCAACATCCTCCAGAGTGCAACACTGCCACCTTGCTTGGTGTGTTGTAGTAGTAAATGGTGAAATGTCTTTGAATGACTGTAGGAGGAAACAAAATGAAGTGGATAGAATTTTTATTCTGTGTGATGAATGGCAGCATACTCTAAATGTGGAAAAATGTAATTTACTGCAGATGAGTACAAAAAGCACAGTCTTGTAATATTCAAATACAAAATTATTGTTTTTTGTTTTGTTTTAGGGCACAAAAACAATTGTGATCATACGCGCCCATGTCAAGACTGTAGAACACGAAGATAAAGAAAGCAGTTAAAAATGACTACACGCCAACCCCAATCAATTTAAAAGAAGGCAGCTAAAAACAGGGATATGGAGTAAGGTCTATAAAATACACCATACAGAAATGAAGGCCCAGAATTAAAAACTAAATGGCCTTCATCATACTGATGAGTAAAACGTGGCCGACAGCCCACACGCTGTTCGCTAAAGTGGCCAATAACTCAGACGTAAAACACAAGTGAGAACATAAGCGGTTAAAAAAAAAAGGGGGGGGGGCATTCTGTCAGGACATGGCAGACCATCAAAAGTTGAGCACAATGTGCACAAAGTAGTGGGGAGCATCCCTTAACAAATGGTGATGGCTAAAAAGACAGGGCCCAACATGCAATGTAGTTAAAAATTGTCTGCTCGTGGCAAGAGGGCAGAGATGAGAGCATCCGAGTTGCTGGGAGAGGCTTAATAACCCGGAGCTTGTTCCCCTGAAGGGAGGACCAGTGGTGATGCCAAAGTGACACCACTTGCTGACAGACGGCAACACGGAGTGAATGGAAGAACTAATGGGCTGAGGCACGAGGACTGCAGCCTCAGCAGCAGCGTCAGCGGCCTCGTTTCCTGTCAGTCCTATGTGAGCACGAACCCACATAAACATCACAGTGGCTCCATCAAGAGTGAGCAAGTGACAGCATTCCTGGATCCGTTCCACTAGGGGATGAATGGCATACAGTACATAGAGGCTTTGAAGGGCACAGAGTTTCTGAACAGATGATAAAATTGAAAAGCCTGTGTCGTCAGATGTACTGCGTGGCTCATACAGGGCGAAGTGCTCTGCTGTAATTTCTCAGCAGTGTTCTGGAAACAGATACCACAAAACGTCGGCACCAGTGACTAAGGCACTCCCGATACCACAGTCAGTCGAAGAGCCATCAGTGTACAAAGATACATCGCATAGGTCCATGCGAAGGTCGTGAAACTGAAGGCAATAGAGCCAGGCTAGAGTAGTGTCCTTAGGAAGCAAATGAAGGCCGAGGTGAACACAGGCTGCCGCACAATGCCTAGGTGGGGAAGGGTTCACACCCACTGGCAAAGTTGCAGGTAGCGTTAAGTCAAGCTGCCGGAGCAAGAGCTGAACCCAAACTCCAGGAGGTAACAGAAGAGGGACACACCCCACACTGGCTATCAAAAGAGTTATCGAAGAGGTGACATAGGATGGGCGGCCACACGTAGCAGGCAAACAGCACATGTATCTGCCGAGGAGAAAGTCACGGCAGTAGGACAGCGGTCGTTCGGCAGCCTCTGCATATGGACTCTCGCAGGTGGGTGAGTGTAAAAGGTGCCAGTGGCCAGAAGTATGCCACAATGGTGGATAGTACTGAGGCAGTGTAAGAGGGACAGACATGCAGATACATACACAAAACACCCATAGTCTAGTTTCGACCAAAGGATTGGTACAAACGGAGGATGATGGCTTGATCCACTCCCGAGGCAGTACCACTGAGAACACGTAGAACACTGAGGGACAGCATACAGCGGACTTCCAAACAAGACATGTGGGAAGACCAAGAAAGTTTCCTACCGAGCATTAGCCTCAGGAATTTCATAGTTTCAACAAATGGAAGAGCAACAGGTCCAAAATGTAAAGACGGTGAAGAAACCAAGACTTTTGTCAGGGAGGGAGGGAGGGAGGGAGGGAGGGGGGGGGGGGGGAAGAGAGAGAGAGAGAGAGAGAGAGAGAGAGAGAGAGAGAGAGAGGGGCCATTGTTGGCACTCCACAAGCCAAGACAATCAAGATATCGCTGAAGACACAGGTCAATGAGATAGGTCCAAGGAGAACTGCAATAGTTGGCAATTTCGTCAATGAAAATGGAGCCAGAGATGCCGGACATGAGACAGGCCATTATAGGATCGATGGCGATAGCCTAGACTATGAGGCTCAGGATGGAAACGCGAGGCACACCGTTTTCCTGGATAAAGGTGTCCAACAAGGCAGAATCCACACGTACCTTGAAAACTTGGTCTTTTAAAGATTACTCAAGGAAACGGGACAGGCGGCCATGTAAGCTTCAGGCGGCCATGTGAGCTTCACGTGTACACTGTACGGAAGATACCAGTCCTCCAGCAGGTGTCTTAGGCTTTCTCCAAATTGTGAAACACAGCCACAGTCTGGGATTTTCACATAAAACCATTCATGACACGATTGGACAAAGTGATGAGATGGTCAGCTGCAGAATAGCACGCTTGAAATACACACTGTGCAGTGGTTAGTAAATTGCGAGACTAGAGCTACCAAACCAACTGGGCATCAATCGCATTCCATCACCTTGTAAACACAGCTGGTGAGAGAAATGGGGCGGCAGCTGGGAGGAGTGTTTGTTCTTACCAGGCTTAAGTATGGGTACAACAGTGGATTCAAGACAGCATCTGGGAAATGTGGCCCCTGCCCAGATGCGGTTGTACGTATGAAGCAGAAAGTGCTTGTCCACAAGAGAAAGGTGCTGCAACACCTGAATGTTAACAGCATTTGGCACTTGGATGGAGGATTAGGATGAAGCGAGAGCAGGATCTAGCTTCCTCACAGTACAGGCAACATTTTAGCACTTGTGATTCTAAGAAAAGGGTATTGCCCGAGCCTCCTCTGCTCGTTTCCGACGGAGGAAGGCCGGGTGATAGTGGGAGGAGCTCAAAATATCTGCAAAATGGCAGCCCAAGGTGTTTGAGATAGGAATAGGGTCCACTATGACATCATCTGCTACTGTCAGGACGGAAACTGGGGACTGCATCTTGGTTTCAGAGAGCCGTCGGAGATTGGCCCACACAACAGAAGAGGGCATGGAATAGTTAAAAGAACTAGTCAATGAAATCCAGTTAGCTTTTTTTGTTATCCCGAAATACACAATGACACTGTGTACACAACTGTTCATAATGAATGTAGTTTGCCATCGTTGGATAACAGTTAAAAATGTGGAGAGCATGTCTTCATGCGCAAATTGCGTTGCAGCATGCCTTAGTCCTCCAAAGGACCGGAACACAGCATGGTAAAGAGGAAGTGTGAGGAATGGAACATCCTGCGGCAGTAAGGATATGTTTGTAAGATATTCCACCTGGTCATCACAACTGGGGAAATGTTTGTCGAAAGTCGCCAGGGAGGAGTAAAGCCTCTAGTCGGCCTTAGTTAAGCTGCCATTTGGGTGTGCACATAGGTGGGGTAGGAATCAGCAAATGGTCGCTCAAGTACGTGTCATAGAGAACTGACCACTCGAGACGATAGGCAAGCTTGACAGTGCAGGATAGGTCCAAATGGAAATAAAGGTGGGCGGAGTCTGAAAGAATCGTGGGTGCCCCTGTGTTAAGGCAGAGGAAGTTAAGTTGATTGAGAAGGTCAGCCAAGAGGGCACCTCTTGGACAAATTCTGTGTGAGCCCCAAAGGGGATTGTGTGCATTAAAGTCACTGAGCAGCAGAAAGGGATGAGTTAGTTGCCTAATAAGCTGGAAGAAGTCTGCCCTGGTGACATCAAATGACAAAGGGACGTAAATGGTACAAAAAGAAAAGGTAAAGTGAGGAAGGAAAGGTGAACTGCAACAGCTTGAGTGTGGGTAGGCAGGAAGATGGGTTGACTATGAATGTCATCGCATATGAGTAACATGACTCCCCCATGAGATGGAATGCTGTCCCCGGGCAGAAGGTCAAAGCAGACCGGGAAGGAATGCGAGAGATCAAAGCAGTTGTGAGGAACAATTTTGTTTCCTGAAGGAAGTGAGCAAGTGGATGCTGTGATTCTAAGAACAGCCCTAAAAACTCTGTTGAATCGAAAGCCACTAACATTCCATTGAAGGAGAGTCATGACGAAGAAAAAATGAAGGGGGTGTTACTCGAGCACCTGCCGAGTGGAGCCTTCAAAGACTCTCTGTTTTATGGCACAGAAGCACAAGGATCCTACTCCATGAGGATCCTGCCTTCTATTAGCCTGCAGCGTCCAGGGCAAAGAAACGATTGGTGGTGCGAACCAGCGACACACAGGTCGGCCGGGCAAGGGCGTCATGCAGTGACACCATAGAACACGATTTTCGAGTTGGCGAAGGAGAAGACTGTCTTTGTTTAGCTTCTTTGAACCTTTTCGGCTGGCAGAGGAAGACTCAGATGTTGGTCGGCTCGAGGGACATAGGAAGTCTTCAAGAGAGTATCTTTCTGTCCTTGCTGGCCTGCCCGTTGTGTAGCTGGCGACTTTGCCCACTCAGGCGAAAGTCTGGTTGTGTGTGGCACAGCTGGAGGAGGAGATGGGGACCCTACCACAATGCTGAGTGATGTCACAAATGTGATGCTAAATTTGAGGTCACATCTGTGGAGTCATGTCCTTCATGGAGCAAGATATAGCAAGAGCAGTACTGTAGGTGCAGCATGGTAGAACACAGGTTTTCCAACTAGCCAACAATTTGCAAGTGACTGGGTAAGGCACTTTTTCCATCACCCAGATCTCTTGGGCAGCCCGCTCATCGAGATACATGGGACAATCGGGGGGAGGAAGCAGCACAGTTGCCATTGATGCAGCAGGTGGAAGAGGTGGACAATCACCCTCGTGAGCATCCCTGCACATGTTACACATTTGGCTGCGTGTTGACAGGACTGTCGAGGGTGGGTGTAACTACGACACTGGTAACAGCACATTGGGTTCAGAATATATGGTCTGACTACGACAATTTCATAACCTGCTTTGATCTCTGATGGAAGAACCACTCTATCAAAAGTGAGGAAGAAAGTACATGCGGGTACTAAGGAGGCATCTACTTTTTTCATCACTATCGACAGCAATGACACCCTGATCAGAGAGATACATTTGGATTTCTGCCTCTGTCAAACCATTGAGCAGCCCAATGTAAATAACGCCACAGGAAGAATTCAGCATTCGACGGGCCTTGACAGAAACAAGATAGCCATGGAGGAGTGAAGGTACAACCAGTTGTTGAGCTTGAGAAAAAGAAGTAGTCTCCAAAAGCCATTGCATACAAGAGAGCAGGATTTCACATGGCCAGCAACTGCATCAACTCCTTCCTGAATAATAAATGGATTTACCATAGTGAAGGACTAACCGTCTTCAGTACGTGGAACCAAAAGGCACCTTGGTGCAGCGGGGAGGGTCTTTGAATCATTAGCCTCATTCTGTTTATGTTTTGTAGCCAATGGCTGTGAAGATGATTGGCTCACTGCAAGAAAATCCCCCACAATTGCCTGCATCTCCGATGGTGCACTCTTTCCAACTGGGGAGGAGGGAGGGGCACTTCAGAAGGGGGTGCGGACCTACCTTAGCTACAGACTTCTGTTCAAATTCTATATTTATTACTGGAGTTGTGCCATTTACTGTACGGAACTGTATATACTGTGTTTTATCAAAATTTAAAGAGAGTCCGTTTGCTGAGAACCACTTAATAATTTTGTGAAAAACATCATTTACAATTACATCACTTAGTTCTTGGTTTTTGGATGTTATTACTATACTTGTATCATCAGCAAAAAGAACTAACTTTGCATCTTCATCAATGTGGAATGGTAAGTCATTAATGTATATCAAGAACAGAAAAAGGACCTAAGACCGAACCCTGTGGGACCCCGTGCTTGATAGCACCCCAGTTTGAGGAATCAGCTGTTGTTTTAACATTACACGAACCACTTATTTCAACTTTCTGCATTCTTCCAGTTAAGTATGAATTAAACCATTTGTGCACTGCCCCACTCAAACCATAATGATTTAGCTTATCTAAAAGAATTCCATGATTTACACAATCAAAGGCCTTTGAGAGATCACAAAAAATACCAATGGGTGATGTCCGGTTATTCAGAGCATTTAATATTTGATCAGTGAAAGCATATATAGCATTTTCTGTTGAAAAGCCTTTCTGAAAACGAAACTGACATTTTGTTAGTACTTTATTTTTACAAATATGGGAGGCTACTCTTGAATACATTACTTTCTCAAAAATTTTTTATAGAGCTGTCAGAAGAGAGATTGGGCGGTAGTTGTTGACATCCGACGTATCCCCCTTTTTATGCAATGGTTTTACAATGGCATATTTCAGTCTATCAGGGAAAACACCCTGCTCCAAAGAGCTATTACATACATGGCTGAGAATCCTACTTATCTGTGGGGAACAAGCTTTAAGTACTTTGCTGGAAATGCCATCAATTCCGTAAGAGCTTTTACTTTTCAGTGAGTTTATTATTTTACTGATTTCAGAGGGAGAGGTTGGTGGAATTACAGTTGTTTCAAACTGCGCAGGTATGGCCTCTTCTATTAATAGCCTTGCCTCTTCTAGTGAAGATCTAGATCCTATTTTCTCCACAACATTTAAAAATTTTTAGGTGTGTCCATTGATGAGAGGTTAAACTGGAAGCAACACATTGATGGTCTGCTGAAACGCCCGAGTTCAGCTACGTATGCTATTAGGGTTATTGCAAATTTTGGTGATAAGAATCTCAGTAAATTAGCTTACTATGCCTACTTTCATTCACTGCTTTCGTATGGCATCATATTCCGGGGTAATTCATCGTTGAGTAGAAAAGTATTCATTGCACAAAAACGTGTAATCAGAATAATTGCTGGAGCCCACCCACGGTCATCCTGCAGACATCTATTTAAGGATCTAGGGATCCTCACAGTATATATATTCCCTTATGAAATTTGTTGATAATAATCCAACCCAATTCAAAAGTAATACCAGTGTGCATACCTATAACACCAGGAGAAAGGATGATCTTCACTATGCAGGGTTAAATCTGACTTTGGCACAGAAAGGGGTAAATCATGCTGCCACAAAAGTCTTTGGGCACCTACCAAACAGCATCAAAAGCCTGACAGATAGCCAACTAACATTTAAAAATAAATTAAAAGAATTTCTAGATGACAACTCCTTCTACTCATTGGCTGAATTTTTAGATATAAACTAAGTATAAAAAAAAACCCTTAATCATTAGTGTCATGCAATATTTTGTGTAATGTAATTTCTTGTACAGACATCTTTTATTAACCTGACACGTTCCACATCATTACGAAGTGTCGTATTCATGATCTATGGAACAAGTATTAATCTAATCTAATCTACTGTTCACACCTAAGGTCACACCTCATGGACACCTGACAGAGGGACCAATCATCAAATTTGGGAAGGTAGCAGCTCAAGCAATCACCCCTCCCTAGGCCTGGCCTGTAGCAGGGGTAAGTGCAAACCTTAACTGTCTACTCGGGGCTGCGAATTACATGTTGTCCAGTCACCTGTTACGCGTTGGACACATGGGCCGACCTTCAGGACACAGGGAGGAAGAAGAAAAAGAGGATCTTCAAATGCCGAAATGGAGGAAGAATAGGAGAAGGCGAACAAAGAAAGAAAAAAAAAGGAACGAAAAACAGTGGAAAGTATTCTGCAAGGTTTGCAGAAGAGCTTCTGTAAAGTTTGGAAGGTAGGAGACGGATACTGGCAGAAGTAAAGCTGTGAGTACCGGGTGTGAGTCGTGCTTCGGTAGCTCAGTTGGTAGAGCACTAGCCCGCGAAAGGCAAAGGTCCCGAGTTCGAGTCTCGGTCAGGCACACAGTTTTAATCTGCCAGGAAGTTTCATATCAGCGCACACTCCACTGCAGAGTGAAAATCTCATTCTGTATTCTGATATTGGCTACTGAAAATCCAGAATACATTTCCAAAAACAGCCCAGGCATGTTTCCCAAAGAAGGTAGACATGCAGCATGGAAGGGAAACTATGCTAAGGCTGGAGCCCTGAGGTAGCCATGCACAAACCTGCCAAAGAGTGGTGAGTCCCCTGAGAGAAAAATTAGTGACGTGTTGCTTGACACAGTCACAGCAATTAATTATCTAGGTGAAAGGTTGCAAAGAAATGTGAAATAGAATTGGTATGTAAGGTCAATTTTAGTGATCACAAATAGTCTACTGATATATTAGGAGTATTCTAGCAAAACAACACAGGGATGACCCATACTTTAGTGCTGTTTAAGTATCTGGGTCCACCAAGAACTTCAGAGGGATGCTGTTAGATGTTTTCCGGTATGTTTGATCAACACAAGAGTATTATGGTACCACTCTATGAACTCATGTTTTTAAATTTGACACGAGAGCTCACTGTTCTCTTGGTTTAATGCATGTTTTTTCATTATCTGATGGGTTCTTCAGTAATTTGCATTGTTGTCTACAGTGGAATTCTGAAACTGACCTGCGACTGCCTTTCAAATTATAATACATTTTCTGAGTGTTTGGCTTCTATATGATATAATAACCTTAATCATCCAAATATGCTGCTTATTAGTACAGTTCACTAATCTTTCAATGGGGAAGAACTACCACAGTAAATTATGTTTGGCAGAAATTTATTATAGTTTTCTTTCAGAATGTCTGCACTGCACCCTTGTTGCTAAGTGTGTAATCTGAGATGTCTTTCCAGACATCCTTCTATATTTCTGGAACAAATACCATGTCTTCACTACAGTAGTGTTTTAGCACAAAGTGTGGCTGCAGATAACAAAGAAACATGATTTTTTTAAAAATATTTTTATACTGTTTCCCAATAGCATCATGTGTGTGGGTACATCATAACACGCAAATTTACAGTTATCCTATATTTCTTAAAATGGCAACCATGTTCAACATTCTTAGCTCATATCTACGGAAGGCAGAGATATCATAAGCCCAATGATAATTTTGAAAATCTGTCAACAAAAGTGCTAATAAGCTCACCAGTTTCGGTTCTTGAGCTACTGCTGATCGAACTATCACAAAACACGATTTACTGTAGTTGTCCACCTTTACACCTACATACACTGCCTGCCAGAAAAGTGAAGCATATACAAGGGGAGGGGGAACTAAATAAAACTTCACAGGATGAGATGTTATGTGATGTTATTTCGGTGATTACAAAATGGAGTCAAATTAACATAGAAGTTATAGCATGTGGCTACAGTGTGATGTTGCACTCCGCCTGGTCTGTATGCTTGTGCAGTTTCGTTTGGGAAGGGTGTCAAAGCTATTGCATCCTCTCCTGAGGCAAGATAGCCCACAAATATTTTAACTGGACCTTGATATCCTGGATACCAGTACTGGGATGGAGCTGATGTCTGAGCTGGTCCCATGCATTTTCCATTGCGGTACTGATCTGATGATCTTGCTGCCTACAGCAATACTCCAACATCACAACATACATCCAACATCACATTCATACACACACATCATGTATGGATGATCATTGTCCTGTTGAAAAATGGCACCATGATACTTTCACAAGAGGTAAAACATGAGGACACAAGATGTACCGTCATCCTGTCAGAGTTCCACCAATTACTATCAGCAGTAACCTGAAGTCACATGTAATGGCTCCCTGCACCATGATGCCAGGAGTAACATTGCTGTGCATGTCCAAAACACTGGAAGAATGGGACCTCTCCCCCAGTCACCAGCATATTTGCTGACAGTGGTTTTCCAAGGTATTGCAGAAGTGCAATTCATCACTTAACAGAATGCAACACTATTCACAATTTCTCAATGCTTCTTTGGCTACACATCACTGCAAAAATAGCCATTTTTGCTGTAGTGTTAATGGCAGCCTACGTGTTGGGTGGTAATTCCCATGCCCGATTGCTGCTAATCTCCAAGCAATGGTGTAGGAAGAAACAGGATGTACATTACTTATTCTCAGGTGCAGATACAGATGTGAAGGGGTACGAAGCACCTGGGCACAATACAGTCATTACCCTCTTGTGGTGGTCTGATGTGGTTAACTGGAACCTTTAGGACAAGTATGCCTGCCTCTATCTTGCCATGCAATCCCACATTGGGCCAGTTACATTTGAATGGTCCACAAATCTGGATATTGCACAATCCGTCCAGCCTGCGACCATGAGACCCACAATGAGACCCCTTTCATCCTGTCAGAAGCTAATAACACTGTCTCACAAGTATGCAGCAGCTCAGTGTCCTTCACAGCGATCACCAAACACCTGACGCTGTTCACGCCTCCTTGTATACCCTACCAGTACTAGTAACAACTCTAAATGTGGAGAATGTTAATGCACAGTGAGGGCCTTTCTACTTTTCTCACATAATTAAAAATTTTAATCTTTTGCATAGCCACCAACGGCGTGCACCCGTGCTACATCACACTGACACATGGGCAGGTCTTCTGGATATGTCATCAAGTACAAGTACTTTTAGTTAATGAATTTGTCACTAATGGGAAGAAAATGGGCTGATGCTTTCCCCAAGTGAAAAAAAGAAAGAATGTAAAAGCAAAATTGGAATTGCCAGAAGTCAGAACACTACCACTACCATTTATGTTGCCTGTAGCCAATTTGCTGCACCATTTTGCTATGTAAGATACTCTCACTTCATTATTCAACATTTCCAACACCAATCATGCAAGTAAAACTAACCTAACAGAAAATAATTTAACCCCTGTTATTCACTGAAATTTAATTATGAAGGCTGCAAACATTACCTAAGAAAATCTGGAAGGGAACTACATACTGGCAATGAAGTCACAGACACAGAACATACACTCAGAGCAATCTTAGAGTAAGATATCTGCAGTGGCCTTCACAATGGAATCCTTTTGGCATTTGCCTTAAGTTTTTTAGTATATCTAAATCAGGATAGTAAGATATGGAGCCCAACCAATGTACAGCCCTGCTCGAAAGGTAATTTACAGTATCAATTGTCACTATCAATCTTGGAGTTGAAATTTATGACATGATTTTTGTACAATTTCAAATTTAAAGCAAGATTAATGTTTCAACATTCCATTGATCTTTATGTCATTAATGACCTAGCATTAGTTCACACTGGACAGAGCTTTGAAAGTAAATTTTCCATGACCTGGTTTAAGGACTTGCCGCAGAACACACAAAATCTTGTCTAATGAAACCTATGAAAGTCAAATCAATGG
Organism: Schistocerca gregaria; assembly: GCF_023897955.1. NCBI lineage: Eukaryota > Metazoa > Arthropoda > Insecta > Orthoptera > Acrididae > Schistocerca > Schistocerca gregaria. Next base: position 862,711,433 of record NC_064931.1, on the reverse strand, counting down.
TGGAGGCAAAAATCCGAACCCAGTTCAGAATAAGTTTTTGTAACACAAACTATAAGATAAATACAGAAAGCCTACATTGGAGTTATACAATGACAAAGTCTCTGACCAGTATTTTGGTTCATATTATGTTTGAATATCAACATTTATATAACTTTTACCCAATGTAGAACAACAGTATCATGGTATTGAAGCCATACCCACAATCTGTTACCACAATCCTCACCTCGCATTCACATCTGTTGGCTTCACCAACTCCTAACCAAACTGTCACCTACCCAGCTAAGCTAGATCTTTGGCTAAGTTGCAGATCAGGTTGTCATCATACACAAGATTTCAGCAGGGGCCACTATCACATTCTACTCCTTAGCTCATTGCAATTTCAAAGCTGGCAGGAGAATGAATCAGTGCATTATGCAATTGCGTTTGTTGTTTACTCTCTTCGATTGGTATTGCCCTTCTCCTGGTTTAAGGGCATCAGGTACGAAAAGGAATTACCTTAAAATTAAAGCCAGTTTGAGTGACCAATAAAAGCTGCTAGTGAAGGGAAATTTTTTCACATTTGGAAATTGAGTGAAGAGGACATACCACCGCCAAACTGTGTGTGCAAAAGCTTGAGAGTGGATCAGGCATTTCAGCATTTCACATTTTGCCTACAAATTCTTCATACATCATAGGTTTATTTCTGACTTGACCAACTCAATCATGATATGTGGTAATTTTATATGCCTGACAGTTTAAACCAGAAACAAAACAGCCTTGCCACCTTGGATACACCTGTTCTCACTCTGTCACCAAAGTTAAGCACCGTTGGATCCAATTTTTACTTTGGTGGATGACCTCTATGAGAACATTGGCTGCTGTTCACAAAAGGATGCCCAAGTCACAGAAGTAGCATCCAGTTGAAAGGCTTATCAGGCTGTTGGGCTACAAATTTTTGTTATTGTTAATGAGAAACAAGGTAGCAATACATCTGAAGCAGCCACACCGAAGCTCATCCACTGGGGAAAAAATTATCATGTAAAGAAAACTTACGTTAATCTGACACATTGCACACCGTTATGAAATGTTGTATTCATGATTGACGGAACAAGTATTAAGGTAAGGTAAGGTAAGGTAAGGTAAGGTAAAGGCAAAAAGCTATATCAGGTGAAACAACCATGGATGAATAAAGTAGAGCAGTACCTTATGGTTGCTATGTTGGAGTAGGTCTTCCCAAGTTTTCCAAAGAATGCAGCAGTTGCAGTCAAAGGGACAAAAATGCATAAAGGCACCACCTGTCCACACTATACCCATAACCAGAGTATTTCTTACACTCTACTACAAAAGAAACTTTCTTATCGAAATCACAGCCCACATCTGGTGTTCATGTGATTTCAGTTTGCAAAAATGAAAAGCAACCAACCTTATGTGAGAATTATATTGAAGGCCAGAAGAATGCGAGTTTGCAACTATTAAACATTGCTGAATAACTTGCCTACGGAAGGATACATATTTCTCATACCTCAGAATCCATCTGCCTAGTATAATTCCACTCTTTCACACATAACTTATAATTTCACAGTACCTTCCTCCAGAGTTGGCTTTACTGCAAATAAGGGAATTCATATAGCCTAAGGTGTAATAGGCCTAATGCATCTGATCACAAACTAATGTAAACTGTGTCAAAATTTGTGTCAACCATTTGTTAGGATGTTCAGTGGTTCTGAAACTGTGGAAATAATTTCTTTTTGTTACCCCAACGGACAGCTCACAATTTCTGAGCAACCAAGTTTTTATTCAATAAAAATCAGTTATAACATGTGCAGTAAATGTATGATATTTATTTATTTTATTTATCCACCCATTGACAATAAATATTATATGGATGTTGTCAAGGGTACATGTAAGCCATTTCAAAGAAATGGGACACAAACAATATATACGTAAAAAAAAAGTAAAAAACAAAAATAATACAATGAATTTAAGAATAATACAATGAAATTAATATTGTCTATATACATCCCTGCTTGTTATTTTAAATGCATAGTCTGTTTTTCATAAGGCTTTAGGTTTGTCCTCCCTAAACGGCAAGTCCTTATATACACAACACTGCTTAAGTATATATTCACATCACACAACAGCTGTCCTTAAAGTATGTAAATGTAATCCATTCTATTCACGTCATTAAACAGTTTGACAAGAAATTATCTGGAAACTTACTTGTGACATTACACATGACCTCAGAGTCAATGCTCAATGACCAGAAATAATTATATCTTAGCCTTATAGTTTTTAATACCTCCAGTATCACATCAACTCCTGGATGTATACATACATGTGTTCTACAGGGTAAGTGCTTTTAACAGGTATGAAAAATGACAAGCTTAGCTAGAGGAATCATGAAGGGGAGGGTGGAGACTAGGAGTTTAATATGATACTTTAAGAAAATCTATTTTAACACTTAATAAGAAACCAATAAATGGGAACGAATTATTATGTCAACTGCCATCAGAAAATTTATTTGCTGTGTGCAGGAGAAGTTGGTTTATCCAGTCAGTTCTCTACTTATGTTCAATGATAAACCATTTTCAATGCTCGTTTTGGCCTTTTGTATTCATACTACACATCTAAATACTACGTTTCGGGTATAGGGAACATAGGGCTAAATTAAGCAATTTTTGTTGAACTTACGGATTGTCATAGTCTGGGCCCCTTCCAGTGCACATTATTGGATTAAGTTCGTCCATTGGAAAGGCATATTCCATGTAATTCTCGTATGCAAAGTAGAACATTTTCTTCGATTCTTCCAGCATTTGCAAACGAAGTTTTTCTGGAAAAGCTCCATACTTAGATTCCAAGAAATCCAATGGCTTCTTAAATATATTGACATTTTCCGTGGTGGTGCGAGATAAAATCAGAATAATGAGCGAAAAAAAATGAAAATTAAATAAGGCACGGAACATTGTATGGTGATAGCATAGTCCCGTCTACAGTTTTTATGAATCACACGGTTTCGTCTATAAGTTCTCGGGAGAAATTAATCACATTGAAGCAAATTTTTAAAGATAAAATTAAAACACCCGCACAGACGAAGATCACCCGCAATCACATTATTCACGAATTACCCTACTTCGCGAGAATGTCACAAACTTGACTGCTGGTTACATAACTTCCACGCTGTCTGTTTCTATGATAATAAAACAAACCACAGATAGAATTTAAAGAATGTAAGGCTGACGTGGTTCGTAATGTGCAGAAATACTATGCCCTATCGACTTGGTAGTGTCCTATAACGATATATGTAGTATTATCATTCACTGCGTCATTGGTTTTAAAACTGACTTATACTCCCCGAATTTCACAAAAATGTCTCATATCAATGTTCTGAAACATTATGAGTTCCTTTCTACTATTAACTCCTTAAAGAGTATTAACAGTAATATGCAAATATTAGGAAAGTATTATGCGCAATATACAAAAAATGGACTAGCTGACGTATAAACATTCATAATGCGACACATCTGTCACTAAGAGCAAATATGAAATCCATGGGAGCAGTTCATATCTCAGTATCGCTGGATTTTGCATCAAAGTGTATTCACACTACTGTTGTTAGAAATATGAATTTATTGCTAGCAAAGGTTGTGTAAGCACAATTCATGTCTGTCATAGCTGTGACGGTAACAATGTGTGTCTTTACAATGTTTTTCTTGGTTAGGACCACTCCTGTAAAGGATCCCATAATGAAACGCAGGGGGCGGTCAAAAATATACACACATTACATCTACATATTACCACGCCTAATACGATTTAGGAACCCATTGGTATTCAAATCAACTTCCAGTCTTCTCGGAATGGATAAAAATAGGTCCCGCATGGATTTCAAGAATATCTAATACCATACTTCCTGCAAAATAGTTGCAAATTCAAGTTACGATGATATACGTGAATTGCGATTACGCACCCTGCTCTACACCACAAAGGCCCAATAATATTGATACCTGGTGTCTGTTGTGGCCAGGAGAGATATGGCAATTCATCCTCGTGCTCACAGAACCAGCGCGCTGGACGATGCGAGCTGTGCGAACAGGAGTCCTGTCGTCTTCGAACATAGCATCACCGTTAGTAACAAACGCTGTATCATGGGATGGCCCTGATCAGCGAAAACGGCCAGATTATCCTTGGCAATAATACAACCTTGCAGAGTAACCACGGAGCCCATGGAATATCACACTATTAATGCCCAAATTATCACCGAACCCCCGCCATGTTTCACTCTTGCAGCTAAAAGCCTGCATTGTAGGCTCGGGATGGCGTAAGCCAGAACTGAACACGGTCAGTAGTTGTAAACAGTGTGAAACACGACTCATGCGACCGAACGACTTTCTTTCATCGCTCCTTTGTCCAAGTTTCAGTGGCTCCACCATTACGTTACGTTTTCCTGTTATGGACACTTGCATTACTGGTGAGTGCTTTTGGAATTCCATCTCGCGCTGCAGTTCCTTGCTTATGGACCTCATATGGTTGTGTTTTAGTGTTGAAAAGTTTCGCGAGTGCAACATTCAGTTCTGCAGCGACTTACGCAGCTGTCGTCCACTTTTTTGTTGTTATGGAGTCTATACGTTCTTTAATATGTCTACGAAGTCTTTCGCGACGTATTTCTTGAATAAAAATCTCTGGGTGTACATGCCGCGTCAATTCAGGATAAAAGTCCAAGCTTTCGACCACTACCCCCATGGTCATCGTCAGGGCTAAAACTGACTGCCGGGAACGTTTTTTTATTATTTTTTTATAAGGATGGGGCCCCTCCACGCCCACACCAACGTGGTGGCTAAACCAAAAGTTCTACTGTCACCTCCGTAAACATCTTAGTTTTTGAATCAGGCGTCACAGGATGCGGGCTGTGATGTTGTCCATGGGTCTGGGTAAGATTACTCATTAACATGATCCATCAGGAGATAGAAGTGGTCGAAAACGATTGAAGGGTAGCGGTTGTAAGGGCAGAGGACAAGTGCCAAGGCAAGAGCCAAGGGAAAAAAACCTCTGCGACAGTAGGACGGGTAGTGAGGGCAGTAGCGGCTTGCTATCTGCGACAGTGCATGCAAGGTGTGGTTGTGTTAATTCGAGGTATCGTGTTGGAGCTTGTTGCGGCGCTTGCTGCAGTTGCTGCGTCCCTGCAACAGTTCAAGGTCGTTGTAGATTAGTGGGCGATCGGTCATAGATCGGTTCACAGACGGTGTAGAGGGTGTGTGTGGCTGGTTTGCGTGCTGTGTACAGTACGATTTCCCTGCGGTTGCCTGTTTTTCGGCTGGTCGCACATCTGGGTTTTCAGTAATAACTGTGCTGCAGGGGCTCGCCAGTACTGCCGTGTTAGCGTTCTATGGACCATAGATGTTTAGTTCCTAGCCAGTAATGTCTTTGGTCTGTTATGCTTCCATCTATGGTTGTGGTCGTAGTTACCCAGAGAAAGGATAAATGGGTTGCGCGAGTGTCTCGTGTTATTGTACAGTCGTGTGGAGAGTTTTTGAAATACCTGCAAGATGGTATCTAGCCGGTATTCCCAGTGAAGGTCCGCGATGCGCGTGTAGCGCGGAACATTGCTTATGATTCTGAGTACTTTGTTCTGTATGAGCTGCAGACGGCGCAGGCGCAGGCGAGTTGGCGCAGCGTATCCCCAGACAGGGGCTGCATACGTCATCAGGGCTCTAATAAGTGTCATGTACATGGACCTAGACACCCTCCTGTTCAGTGTGCTACGCCTGTTAAGCATAGGGTAGAGTTGTTTGAGACTCGCGTTAGCTTTGTTGGTCATGTGTTGAATGTGGTCTCCCCAGAGTAGTTTCCTGTCCAGCTAGACACCGAGATATTTGACCTTCTCGCGGAAACGTATTGGGCGTGTGTAGTGTTATTGGGTTGCAGTGCTGATGTTTGCGCAGTTGCTTTGGTCTTCTAGTTAACAGAACGGCCTTACACTTTACTGTCGGGAACTATAAGGCTCACACTTTTATATGCAAAGGACGGCTTCTGATTGGCTGGAATACGTCAAAGCAACTACGATATGGCGCGTAGTGAAGTGGTGCCCTCTACTTCCATAGATGCAGTTTCTATCCCGCGTTGCTTGCAGCGCAATCCCTTGAATGAGGAGGTAAAGTGCGGGAAGTTTTTCTGTGCGATTTTTCTTTATCCAGTGCACTCTTCCAAGTGTTGCTAAGTGCATAGCAGTTGTCTCTGTTAAAGTTATTATCGCTAAGTCTAATTTCGACTGCTTCCTGGATCACAGAGTCCCCATAATTCAATGCGTGGGCTATTACTCTGGTTTCTTCAAATAAAATCTTATGCTTGTTAAGCAGGCTATGTTCTGCCACCAATGCATATGAAAGATGGAGCCTCGCTAGTTCACGACCCCCACGCGGATCCTCCATGACCTCATTCCTTTCCCCCATCTGCTCCTATTTCTTGAACATATCTGCATACTCTACACCTCCCGCCGCCTTGATCCCTCTCACTCCCTGGTTGCTCCTCTCCTCTCCCATCCCCACCCCCTGCCACGCCTTCACTGTTGTATCCTCCCTAACCTCCATCTCTACACCCTTCATCTCTTTTCGTAAGGTGGCTTCCATCAACTACCCCTCCAGGATGATGCCCTCTCTCCCTCTATTTATCCCTCCTATCAACTCTGATCCTCACCCCCCTCCTTTCCTCTGTCCTTTTCCCGGGCTCCCTCTCCCCCCTTCCATCCTCTATTTTCCCTACCTGCCCTCTCTCTGTCCCCCTTCCCTCCACCGAGTCCTTTTGCATTTCCCTCCTCTGCCTTTTCCCATTCCCTCTCCCCCCCTTATGAGTCCTCTACCTCCTTTGGTTCCCCCCTTTCGTTTTTTCCTCTCCTTCCTCCTTGTTTTCCTCCTCATCCAGGTCCTCCCCCAATCTGCCCTTGGCTAGGGAGCGTCATCTTCGTGCCGACATTTTCGTGCAGTGTTTTACAGTGAGTGTTCCGTGTTGCATGTCTTTTGGGAAGTGTTGCGAATAGCTGTCATATTGTCGCTCGGTGTGATTTTTTATCTCTTGCGAACAGAAACCAAACTGTCGCCATGTTTTTTTTAATTGTGTGTCTACTATGTTACTTGTCTGATTCCTGTGTATTTTATTAACATTGCCAACCCCTTTGCTTTATGTTTTAACTTTCCACAATTTTTAGCGGTTTTTACAATTTAAGTCACCGTTTTGTCGCCTGTTTTTCTTGTTTCTTTTCTTCTCACGTTTTTAAAAAGTCTGTAGGCTGTAGAGCAGCGTGCTAAGCTGCTGCCAGCCCGCCCTCTTCGGGGGGGGGGGGGGGGGGGGGAGGGGGGAAATTGAAATTCAATAAAGGAAAAAAAATAGTTGACGATAGTCAGTTTTAGCCCTGACGATGACCATGGAGGTAATGGTCGAAAGCTTGGAGTTTTATCCTGAATTGACGGTTCATATACACCGCAAGATTTTTATTCTGTACAATCTTTAATTACGCAGACTGCGAATTCATCAAGTCCTACTGAAGTTTTATTTTTTAGTTGGTGTACTACGAGTGCCACTTCCTTTTCTGTAGTTGGCAAGAGAACCATTGAGTTTGTTGGCTGGTTCTGAGAAGGTAAATCATACATATCTGGAAATTTCTGCTGTATTTTTTTTGCAATACTACTGAAATACTGAAATCAGATAATTTTTAGGGTTACCTACTGGTACATCTTTGTTTTTAATAATTGAGGTCCTTTTTAGCATAGTTAGATATTTCGTGTTTGACAATGTTCCAGGCTGCTTTGCTCTTGTTTTCGACTTGAAGTAATATTTTGTTGTTTGAAAGATTTTTTGTGGCTAGCAGCACCTTTCTGTATATTTTCCTGTACTTTTTGTAGAATTGCAGAACTTCTGGATTACACTTGAGATATCTGAGAGTTTCTGAGGATTTTTTGAATAGTCACCCATTGATCTCTCTTTGTAGTTTTAATTTGATAAAGAGTTTTGGGAAACATCTCTTCAAATCTGAGTTTAAAAATTGACATGAACTTGATAAATTTCTGATTTGCATTAGTTTCTGTATAGACTCCCCCCCCCCCCCTCCCATCTTCATATTCTAGCTGGGATTTAAACTCATACAGGGCTGATTTGGGAAACATTCTTTTGTACATACACAGTTTAGGAGGAGTTTCTACATGAATGTTAGTTTTTAACATCTGGCATAGGTGATCTGATAGGCCCAGGTTTTGGACAACAATATGACATTTTTTACCATCAATATCTGTAGCTACATGATCTATAGATGAGGAAGATTCTTTCGTTATTCTAGTTGGACAATTAACAAGGCAGGATATTCCATAACAGCTTAGAATATTCACATATATGTTGCTAGCCTTCTCAGGCTTCATCATATTAATGTTTAAGTCACTACAGATAATTACATTTGCTTTTGGTCCAGAAACCTTGTCTAAGCTTTGATTCAGTTTTGAGAAGAATATATAAATGTCTTCTTGGGGAGAGTGGTACACACAAACTATGACTAATTTTTTTGCTATGCCATGCCCTATTATTTCAACAGTGCAAAGTTCAAAATGTTTGTCCTCACCTAGATCTAAAAGATCATATCTAACTTAAAATGACATACCTTTTTTTTACATAGTTACATGAACCTCCACCATTCATTGAGATTCTGCTATAGTAACATGCAAGGTCATATGAGGCTAATGTAATGTGTTCAATTTCCTTCCCTTTGCACCAGTGTTCGGTGATACACAAAATTTGGCTATCAAAACTTTCCAATTCTACTTCTGGCTGTTGTGCTTTGTTCTTTATGGCTTGAATGATTTGGTGAAACAGTGTTAGGCATTTGTTTTCACTTATCTTTGTTACTCTCTATAGCTATAAAGCCTAGACTGCACATCGCTTAATGGCATGCACCGAAATTACAATATGTTTTTTATGCTACTGAGTCCTGATGATTTTCTAAATGTGGATTCAATCTTCAACCCCATATTCCAGATCTTTATATGCAGTATTTTATTGCTTCTATTACTAATTTTTCTATGCTACATACACTTTGTCAAAGCCACAATCTACTTTACACAAGCTAGAATCACGAGAATTGGAAACACTGTGAAGATGGCCCACTAGAGGTAATCAGCGAAATACAATTATGATCGTCTTGACTTCTGTTGTTACAAAATGTGTAACTTCTGGTAATATGTTTCCCCTAGGCTCCCAAAGACCACTGCTCTGTCTGTAAAGGCGAATTTTCTTACAGTTATTATTATTATTATTATTATTAGTAGTAGTACTATTATTATTATTATAGAAACGATATTAAAAGCAAGCATGATGTTTAGAAGTTTATTTATTTGCCTTTTAGCATGTTTACCATGCATCTGGCTTTGTCAGCTGAAGTCAAACATATTCATGCACTTTTTTGTTAAATGCATACAGTTTGTAACACATTTATAAATTGATGATTATCTTTACAATTTACATATAAAATATCTCATTGCATATCTACACCATCATACATAAATAAATTTACCATCTTTCATTATTGTCTGCATATTAATTACAGTAGTACACACATGTTCATCCAGTTTCTCATTATGTATATTGTATATATACAGAGAGGTGACAAAATTCATGGGGTATCCCTTAATACCATGTCTGACATCCCATGGGGTATCCTCTAATACCATGTCTGACGTCCTCTCGCATGGCATATTGCACCAGCTCAACATGGTATGGAATAAACAAGTCGTTGGAAGTTCATTGCAGAAACATTAAGCCATGTTGCCTCCATGGCTGTCTATAATTGTGAAAGTTTTGCCAGTGCAGGATTTTGCGCACCAAGTGATCTCTGAATTAGGTCCCATAAATCTTCAATGGGATTAATGTTAGGCGATCTGAGTGGCTAAAGCATTCACTCGAATTGTCCAGAATGTTCTTCAACCAATCGCCAACAGTTGTAGCCTGGTGACAGTTGTCATCAATATAAATTCCATTATTTTTTGGGAAGCTAAAGCACATTAGCAGTTGAAAATCATCTTCAAGTAGCCAAAAATAGTCAGGATCCAGTTCATTACATGTAAACACAGTTCAAACCATTATGGAGCCATCACCAGTTTGCACGACACCTTGTGACTAACTTGGGTACATAAGTTTGTGGGATCTGCACCACGCTCAAACCCTACCAACAGCTCTTACCAACTGAAATTGGGATTCATCTGACCAGGCCACGGTTTTTTCAATCATATAGGATCTAATCAATATGGTCAAGAGCCCAGGACAGGTGCTGCAGAAGATGTCGTGCTGTTAGCAACGGCACTTGTGTTGGTCGTCTGCTGCCATAACCCATTACTACCTAACTTTGCTGCACTGTCCTAATGGATACATTCGTCTTATGTCCCATATTGATTTCTGTAGTTATTTCACACAGTGTTGCTTGTCTGTTAGCATTGACAGATCTACTTGAACACTGCTGCTCTTGGTTTTTAAATGACAGCCATCGGCCACTGTGTTGTTCATGGTGAGAGGAAATGCCTAGAAGCTGGTATTTTCAGGACACTCTTAACACTGTGGGTTGTGGAATACTGAATTCCCCAATGATTTCCGAAATGGAATGTCCCACACATCTACCTCCGACTACCATTCCACATTCAAAGTCTGTTAAATCCAGTCATGTGGCCCCATTCACGTTGGAAACCTTTTCACATGAATCACCTGTGAACAAATAACTGCACTGCCATTTTGTATCTTGTATATGCAATACTACTGCCACCTCTATATGTGAATGTTGCTATCCCATGACTTTAGTCGCCTCAGTATAATACAGCAATTTCTCATTTATTGCTCCCATGGTACAATAGTTTTTGGATACCATACATGTTGCATTGGTGCACTATACTTGTTACCTACACAACAGCTACACAATTTTTATTCCTCATGTATCACAATTTTTGTCATTCCTTAAAATTTTGTTTTCGCCCATGTCTATGTATGACCAGTGACATGTCCTGTCATATACAATATTTGATGTCTGCACTGTGCACAATGTTCTGTTTTTGTGTTTCATAATTTTCTACACCTGTTAAAATTACATTTGTGGATATTTAAAGGGAAGATATTGGTGATTCATTCTTTCGTGCATATGTTAAAAGCACTGTAGCGTGCATTAGACAGTAAAAGAGCCTTGCTTTTAACATGCAATGAGATGTCCATTCTATGAGTCTGGCTGTCTGTTTAACAGCTGCATGGTGTTGTCATATTGAAGGCTCTGGCTTGAGTAGAGTAGGCAGTGTTCGAAGCCCTGACATCTGCTGGATTTTAATAGGTTCAGGGAGTCACCTGTTGAGTAAGGATATCTGTGAGTATGTTTATAGAAGAGTAAAAACAGTTAATTCAACCGATTTGGCTCTCAGTTCACATGACTTTCGTACTGTGTAAAGGCCAACCCATACACAATGGTACGTCTGCAAACATCACATCTGCACAGACAGATGGTATTGTGTAGGTCAAGGGCTCCTTGGTGTGGGCATGCTATTAGCGCAAATATGAGACATGTGCAAACCTGGAAATTGGAGTTAGAGATTTGAGCAAAACTGCTCCAATCTGTGGGTGCAAATGACACTTGCACAGACAAATCGTAGCATACGGACAGAAGATGACCGCAAATCTGGCATGTGAAACTTGTTTGGATCAGCTGCTTGTCCAGTCTAGTGTTTCTTGTCTTTGTGTACACACTGAATTCTAAAAGGTTGATATGCATCAGTGCTTTAGGGAGCTCACTGCTGAATTTATTCAAATATATAGGAGTCACACATGTTTGTGGAAAGTTAAGACCATGGATTTCGGTGTCTTAGATAAGAGGGCAGGTGCTTATTTATTTAATTTATTGTGGCAAAAGCATTCATGCATATCAAAGAACTCTATAGTAAATTAACTACATGTGTCATAATAATTAAAGAAAAAGTATAAAATGGGTCATAATAATTAAAACGGAAATATAAAATGGAAATATACATTAAGTTACATGTGTGTATAATGCTAATTAAAAACAGAAGTAGCTACTATGTATGTACGAGGGTTGGAACATTCATAGTTGCAACTACACTCCTGGAAATGGAAAAAAGAACACATTGACACCGGTGTGTCAGACCCACCATACTTGCTCCGGACACTGCGAGAGGGCTGTACAAGCAATGATCACACGCACGGCACAGCGGACACACCAGGAACCGCGGTGTTGGCCGTCGAATGGCGCTAGCTGCGCAGCATTTGTGCACCGCCGCCGTCAGTGTCAGCCAGTTTGCCGTGGCATACGGAGCTCCATCGCAGTCTTTAACACTGGTAGCATGCCGCGACAGCGTGGACGTGAACCGTATGTGCAGCTGACGGACTTTGAGCGAGGGCGTATAGTGGGCATGCGGGAGGCCGGGTGGACGTACCGCCGAATTGCTCAACACGTGGGGCGTGAGGTCTCCACAGTACATCGATGTTGTCGCCAGTGGTCGGCGGAAGGTGCACGTGCCCGTCGACCTGGGACCGGACCGCAGCGACGCACGGATGCACGCCAAGACCGTTGGATCCCACGCAGTGCCGTAGGGGACCGCACCGCCACTTCCCAGCAAATTAGGGACACTGTTGCTCCTGGGGTATCGGCGAGGACCATTCGCAACCGTCTCCATGAAGCTGGGCTACGGTCCCGCACACCGTTAGGCCGTCTTCCGCTCACGCCCCAACATCGTGCAGCCCGCCTCCAGTGGTGTCGCGACAGGCGTGAATGGAGGGACGAATGGAGACGTGTCGTCTTCAGCGATGAGAGTCGCTTCTGCCTTGGTGCCAATGATGGTCGTATGCGTGTTTGGCGCCGTGCAGGTGAGCGCCACAATCAGGACTGCATACGACCGAGGCACACAGGGCCAACACGCGGCATCATGGTGTGGGGAGCGATCTCCTACACTGGCCGTACACCTCTGGTGATCGTCGAGGGGACACTGAATAGTGCACGGTACATCCAAACCGTCATCGAACCCATCGTTCTACCATTCCTAGACCGGCAAGGGAACTTGCTGTTCCAACAGGACAATGCACGTCCGCATGTATCCCGTGCCACCCAACGTGCTCTAGAAGGTGTAAGTCAACTACCCTGGCCAGCAAGATCTCCGGATCTGTCCCCCATTGAGCATGTTTGGGACTGGATGAAGCGTCGTTTCACGTGGTCTGCACGTCCAGCACGAACGCTGGTCCAACTGAGGCGCCAGGTGGAAATGGCATGGCAAGCCGTTCCACAGGACTACATCCAGCATCTCTACGATCGTCTCCATGGGAGAATAGCAGCCTGCATTGCTGCGAAAGGTGGATATACACTGTACTAGTGCCGACATTGTGCATGCTCTGTTCCCTGTGTCTATGTGCCTGTGCTTCTTTCAGTGTGATGATGTGATGTATCTGACCCCAGGAATGTGTCAATAAAGTTTCCCCTTCCTGGGACAATGAATTCACGGTGTTCTTATTTCAATTTCCAGGAGTGTATTATAAGTAATTGCACTCTAGCCCCTAAACCTAGTTACAGAAATGGGAATAAGACTCATTGAAATATAATGAGGATCTTGCGGCCCTTGCCACCCGCAACTTTGAGACACAGCTATAATCACTTCCGAGGTGTTGTCAGGGGCGGTCAGTTTTATTGGTTACCGTAAGTGAATGACTCGGACTTAGTCTCTGTGGCGGCCGGCCGGCGGTCAGTTTTTATGTCTAAGACTGTACATGGTCACAACACTAGAACAAAGTGTAACTATTACCGTAACAGAGCAAAGTTAAAAATGACTGATAGAAGACCATATATCAGTGGTTTGATTTGGTATAACAAGCTACCAAACGCTCTAAGAACGTACATAGGAAATGTTTTTAAAACAAAATTAAAATCTGTTCTAATAGAAAAATGTTTATATTCTTTCAACGAATTTTAAGGTAGTGATTGTAACAGCTGTAATGTGATAAATGTAAAAAATAGACATAAGAAGCAACAGCTACAGAATATAGTGTATTTTATAAGTGTAAATATAACCATAGTATTAAGTCTGATGTTTGCAAAAGCCATCATTACGATGGCTCCACGGAAAGAAAATGTAAATAGATAAATAAATGTTACTGCGTGTGATGGAGGTGCTCAGTACCACTAATAGACATTCCCTTTCCTACTCCACTCGCAAATAGAGTGAGAAGAAAAGACTGCATATATGCCTCCTTATGAGCGCTTATTTATCATATCTTATCTTTGTCGTCATTACGCGCAGTGTATGTTGGCGGCAGAAGAATCCTTCTGCGATCAGCTTCAAATGTCGGTTCTCAATAGTGTTCCTCGAAAAGAACATCGTCTTCGCTCTAGGTATCCCCATTTGAACTGGGTGGCGAGTGTAATCCGACAGTTGGAAATAAATCAGTCACCATGGAAAGTTACTCTCATGATCCGTTTAGTTAATTAACCTATCACTTTGATATCAATGACGTGCCGCTGGGTGCATGAGAGCGAGAGCTAGAGTACCACAGATATGATTCGGAGGAGGAGGAGATTAGTGTTTCACGTCCCGTCGACAACGAGGTCATTAGAGGCGGAGCACAAGCTCGCATTAGGGAAGGATTGGAAAGGAAATCGGCCGTGCCCTTTCAAAGGAACTAGCCTGGTATTTGCCTGAAACGATTTAGGGAAATCACGGAAAACCTAAATCAGGATGGCCGGAGACGGGTTTGAACCGTCATCCTCCCGAATGCGAGTTGCGTTGAACCGCCGATCCTGTCGCAGCAACTCAGCAACGATGTCTGCAGCAGGGGAAAGAAAGGCAATCTGCAAACCAACAGGCTTAACAGCCTAACCGTAGACCCAATATCGAAGATCGGCCGCAGATCAGTTCTTTTCCCAGTTACTTGAAAAATCCATAAAGAAAAACATAAGCTGTAGCAGATTCAACCTAGAAGATAAGGATAGACGCAGCAAAATTCACCAGTCCATGTTGTAGAAAAGTTTTATCGTAAAAAAAAATTTTGACACTTCAACAAAGTGACAGAGTTTCTTATATGTTCCTTATGCGGTCTGACACTCCTTGATATCTTTGCTAGAACACATTGACATTCTCCAAATTTTTCCTTAAATAATTAATTAATGTCACTAAAGAATCAATCTTGTTCTCATTTAACGAAATACTCCACTTTAAAACCGATCTTCTTGACCACAATCGGCGATAAAGTTTTAAAACAGAATTTTAATACACTTCACAGTATCGATTATTTTCAAAATGTCAATACGTGTCGACTTCTCATTAATAAAACTTTAAACTAGTTACTTATTGAAGATTGTCCACACTTCTGATAAAATTCTGCCGGAATCTTTTCAAGAAGTCTGAATTTTAATAAAATTTGCAAATTTCACACATAAGTAATATTTGCTTCAACTTCCAACTCGAAGTTTATTTAACAGTTGATAACCAATTGACAACCAATTACAAACTTTATCATTCCAACTTCAACCTTGAACTCCCTTTTAATTTTATATAAAAAAACATAAAACATCTTTTAATAATGGTCAGCATGATGTTTCAGCCGCCGGCCGTCGACTACGATGTAATAGTGGTTAGCTCTCGTCGTCCGCAGCGTCTGGACTCCACACTGGATCATCTTGCTGCCACGCTCGACATGAAAGAAAAGAAACAAAATCTTTTTAAATAACAAGTCTCCACTTAACATACTACAAATAAATA
The DNA here is from genome assembly GCF_023897955.1 of Schistocerca gregaria. Taxonomy (NCBI): domain Eukaryota; kingdom Metazoa; phylum Arthropoda; class Insecta; order Orthoptera; family Acrididae; genus Schistocerca; species Schistocerca gregaria. Next base: position 862,695,696 of record NC_064931.1, on the reverse strand, counting down.
AATAAATATTTTAACATTTCTTATCTGGCGTCGCTCAAGCGGTAAAGAAATGCGATGTTTCCTGATTAGACTTTTGAAACACCACAGAGTCCAGTGTGCTAACTACTGCGCCACCTCGCTCGGTCTGTATTACCGGTTTTAGAATGTGATACATAGTATAAAATAAACTTTGTATGTGATAAACCATATGATTACTTTAAGAGAGTTCGAAAGTGAGGAAGCGTCCTGTAAAAGAGGTAGAGCATGCTCTTAGCACTTTGTCATGAGCCAAAGATGCACGACATAACAGATATTAATCTTATTAGAACAGATATTTTTAGATGGCGAGAGAATATTTACTGGAAAAACAGACTATGCCATATTTTTGTACAGGATTTCCACAACAAGAACGACACTTTAGTGAGAAATTTACATTTCGAGTGAGAAATTCGAAGTGTGTGGTCAACAGCATCACTGTCTCGGATAGAGTAAAGTGTATTTTTTAAACTGAGGGTCTATGTCAGGATGGAATTCGTTAGAACTACTGTATACGTCCAAGCCATACCTGCTTGTCTCACAAGGTCTGCAGTCAGTGACCAACCAGAAGTTGTGGTTTAGCCTCGTGCGACTAGCTGGGTACAAAGAAAAGATTCCAGCTACTGGCTAGTCGGTTCTTGTGCATGGTCGTGGTGACTAGTGACGTAACCAGTATGCATTTGAGGCTGACCACAGAACGATTCATTAGGGCTCGTACAGAGGCATATAGACAGTTGTTTACCCCTCACTCTATTTGTGACTCAAACAGTAAATGAAATAACTAGTAGTGGTACAGGGAACCATACGGTAGCTAGCGAAGTATGTATGGAGATACAGATGTATTCAGTTTCTTCGAACTTATCATGTTCAAAGTCAGAGAACCATCTCATAGATTCATCATCATCACAAATTAATTCTGCAGAATTTTCAGGTATTTTGCATAAAGAACAAAGAAATACCTTATCACCTTCCTTACAACGAAGTAAAGAAAAATAATTCGTAAATAATTCCATTTACCTATGCACAAATTACAAAATATTTTATTTGATCTTCCCTAGACTATATCTTGAAACAGAAAATACTCACTCACATGGGATCAGGCACGATTTTAGAAGAATGCCAATACTCGCATCACGTCAGATGTACAATAAGGGCAGTTTAATGTGAAACAATAACAACAGTACTGAGTCCGATTACACTATTCTAAACACGTAGACAATGAAAGAAACTAGATTTGCGGTGGTCTCGCGGTTCTAGGCGCGCAGTCCGGAACCGTGCGACTGCTACGGTCGCAGGTTCGAATCCTGCCTCGGGCATGGATGTGTGTGATGTCCTTAGGTTAGTTAGGTTTAAGTAGTTCTAAGTTCTAGAGGACTGATGACCACAGCAGTTGAGTCCCATAGTGCTCAGAGCCATTTGAACCATTTTGAGCCAAACTAGATTTCTATAGAATGTTTCAGAATAGGCAAAATAAATTTCTGTCTGTTCATTTTGATCTGACTCATAATTTAAAAATATGAAATGGTCCAGAAAAGAGCGCTGCACCCCAAGAATGTGCTATCTAAGTTACATGATTTAAAAAATATAATAGCTATGTCTTTGTAGTAAACACATATTACTATCTAGAGAACATAGTTTTGAAGGAAACTAAAATTTACTGCACTTACGTCGGTACATATACTCAGCTACACATTCTGTGAAAATATACTTTCTGAATCCAGGAGACCATAAACCGGGTATCTCCTCCATCCACAACCTAAATTTTTTATAACAGTACCTTTCCTAGTAAACTTATCGATTGCCTACATCTTACTATCTCAAATATCTAATTACCACCAAATAATAACAGCACAAACACCTCACAACACAACCACATTATAGCAGCTTAGTGACTGACAAGCTATGTTAACAGTACACCCTGTACAAAGAAACATTCATCAAACTAAGACCACTGATATCACAGTCTCAAGTATTATGTGAGAATAATTTTCGTTTGCACTCAATTTTAGCCGTAAAATGTGCAAAAGGGTCAGGTCCAGTCAATAGTCTCTCTAGTTGCCTAATTGCCACATAAACATCAGAAATGAAGTGTAGAAAAATATATTTTTTTTACAGCTAGCGGCGCAGAACATAGGCAGTTTTGACCTACACGGAGCTACCCAATGCGGAACAGCCGCTTCTCCATCCCCCTTCCCCCTTCCCCCCCTCCCCCCTGCCTATGCTACGCCATTGTTTGCAGCTAGCCTTAAAAACCTAATATGAAAAACGTATGTTGTAGGGAGTGTCTGGATACTTTTTATCATATAGTGTATTGTCACTTTGTAACCACACCCAAGAACTCCTGGATGGGAAGTGCTGCTGCTAGTATTTATACAAACAAGTAATGTACGGTAACACAATTACGTAATATATCAAATGCGACAACAGATAATATTTTTATGTTATGAGAAGTGTTTGTAACTCCATATATTTTCATAAATGATAGAAGTAGTCAGTGTGGTACGTTTTACTTTGTTTCTGAGAATATGGTAATTCTGTATTCCTGCCTGAAGTCTACCAGCAATCTGTTATAAACTTTTGAACCAGAATATAAAAAGAACCTCCATTCTGAACTCTAGAAAGGTATCCATAGTCTATATGAAAAGTTTCACTTTTAATATTCTGCTACTTTATTGTACAGTTTACCTTTAATTCCCTCTTGTTTTGAACCATGTATTCCATTAGGGAATGAATGTATTGATATGCAGATATTAGAATCCCTATGTCCCTGAAGATACATTGTGAACATGTTTCTTTATCAGCCTACCCAATATTCTGACTGCACTCTTCTTTAGGATAAATAGTTTTATTTTAATTTTATCTACACTCCCACAAAATATTACGGTATAAGACAATATTGAGAGAAAGTATGCTAGCAATCCCTTATTCAGATGAAAATGACAGAGATCTCTAAGCACAAATGAGGCACAACTAAAAGTCCATACCGACTTTTTTTAAAATTAGTTTTCCTGCTTGTATTAAGGTCAACTGCAGATGCAACCTATGGAGATGCGGCCACACAGTGGAGACAATGCTGCGTGAGCATCGTGCTGAACAGCCTACAGACCACCTGTTGCAATGCTGTGTGTGTCCAGCTATGTGCACTGCCAAAGAGGTGGCGAAAGCTTCAGCCAATGCATTGTCTATGGCCAAATGTTGGTCCAGGAAAATTTAATATGAGGGTTGGAACTTCAATAATGGCAACTATTTATTTACAACTCGAACAAAATAGATACCTGTTTCAAAGTTTTACTGACCTTCAAAGTAGTCACTAGCATTGTGTATAACCCTTTGCCAGCCATGTGAAAATTGTAGGATACTCTTAGCAGTGCCAGTTGTGTTGAAAGATCGAGCGGCGCGGTCTATTACCCGACGAATTTGTAGCAGTTCTGAAACGAATGCCATGAAGTATCGCCTCCCGTTTAGAAATCGAGTTGAACTTACGAGGGCTTAAATCAGGGGAGTGCAGTAGGTGGTATAGCACTTAGCAGCCTTATCAGTCAAACAAATCAGTAACAGCTTGCACTGTACGTGCTTCAGCATTGTCCTGCAAAATGATGGTCAGGTCCTGCAGAAAGTGTCATCATTTCTGTCTCTATGCCGTTCATTTTTGGAACACAACCTACGACCAGCTTAGAGACAGTAGTGATGACACTTTCTGTAAGACCTGACCATCATTTTGCAGGACAATGCAAGCTGTTACTGATTTGTTTGACTGATGGGGCTCCTAAGTGCTATACCACCTACTGCACACCCCTGATTTAAGCGCTCGTAAATTCAACTCGATTTCTAAACCGAAGGAAACACTTCAGGTATTCGCTTCAGAACTGCTACAAATTCGTTGGGCAATAAACCTACCGCTCGAACTTTCAACACAACTGGCACGGCTAAGAATATCATACGACTTCCACATCGCTGGCAACAGGTTATACACAATGCTGGTGAATACTCTGAAGGTCAGTAAAACTTTGAAACATGTATCTATTTTGTACGATCTGTAAATAAATACACTCCTGGAAATTGAAATAAGAACACCGTGAATTCATTGTCCCAGGAAGGGGAAACTTTATTGACACATTCCTGGGGTCAGATACATCACATCATCACACTGAAAGAAGCACAGGCACATAGACACAGGGAACAGAGCATGCACAATGTCGGCACTAGTACAGTGTATATCCACCTTTCGCAGCAATGCAGGCTGCTATTCTCCCATGGAGACGATCGTAGAGATGCTGGATGTAGTCCTGTGGAACGGCTTGCCATGCCATTTCCACCTGGCGCCTCAGTTGGACCAGCGTTCGTGCTGGACGTGCAGACCACGTGAAACGACGCTTCATCCAGTCCCAAACATGCTCAATGGGGGACAGATCCGGAGATCTTGCTGGCCAGGGTAGTTGACTTACACCTTCTAGAGCACGTTGGGTGGCACGGGATACATGCGGACGTGCATTGTCCTGTTGGAACAGCAAGTTCCCTTGCCGGTCTAGGAATGGTAGAACGATGGGTTCGATGACGGTTTGGATGTACCGTGCACTATTCAGTGTCCCCTCGACGATCACCAGAGGTGTACGGCCAGTGTAGGAGATCGCTCCCCACACCATGATGCCGCGTGTTGGCCCTGTGTGCCTCGGTCGTATGCAGTCCTGATTGTGGCGCTCACCTGCACGGCGCCAAACACGCATACGACCATCATTGGCACCAAGGCAGAAGCGACTCTCATCGCTGAAGACGACACGTCTCCATTCGTCCCTCCATTCACGCCTGTCGCGACACCACTGGAGGCGGGCTGCACGATGTTGGGGCGTGAGCGGAAGACGGCCTAACGGTGTGCGGGACCGTAGCCCAGCTTCATGGAGACGGTTGCGAATGGTCCTCGCCGATACCCCAGGAGCAACAGTGTCCCTAATTTGCTGGGAAGTGGCGGTGCGGTCCCCTACGGCACTGCGTGGGATCCAACGGTCTTGGCGTGCATCCGTGCGTCGCTGCGGTCCGGTCCCAGGTCGACGGGCACGTGCACCTTCCGCCGACCACTGGCGACAACATCGATGTACTGTGGAGACCTCACGCCCCACGTGTTGAGCAATTCGGCGGTACCTGACCAGGTTTGAACCCGGTTACGTAGTGTCTTTTCTTTCGGACATGTCCGAAAGAACAGACACAACACATATATCCATATTCAGGGTGTTTCAGGAGGAATAGTAGATATTTTAGCAGGTGGTAGTACAGACGAACTGCATAAAAATACCATATAGATGCGTCCACTTTTTATTGAGTACAGAGATACAGCTGTTAGTACGAACTCTAAAAAACTCAAAGCAAAGGCAAATGAGGACGTTCAAAGTTGATTTTCAAAAATTCCCCCACCAACTTCAATGCACATTTGACTTCTCTTGATAACACCTTGTGTAGCTCTTCTGAGGTCGTCTTTGCGTTCTTTTATGAGAGGTGCATTATTCATAATCCGAAAGATAAAATTGGCTCTTGGGTTTACTTTGTCTTAGTATACTTCGCCTTTAAGCATCCCCGCAGGCAAAAATCGAAAGAGATAAGGTCTGGGGACCCTGAAGGCCAAGAAAAGTACCCATATCTACTGATCTATCTCCAGGGAAATGTTAGGTTGACGACTAGAATGTGCAGGAGCCCCGTCATGCTGGAGGAACATACGCATTCCTGTAGCCAAATGGACCTCTTCCAATAACGCTGGAAGTGTAGACAAGTGGGTCCTGTAAGGACGAACATAGGAAACGAAAATGCGTTGAACCCAGCTATATGTTCGCCATAAAAATTGGACGTATGTTATATGGCATTTTTTCTGCAATTTGTCTATACTGCCACCTCCTACAATATTTACTATTCTTCCTGAAATATCCTGTATAATTATTCGGGTCTCGACGGGTCATCGAAAGTTTTCAGTGCTAGACGCACGTCATCGTCCGAACCCTCGCGAGAATACAATGTGGCCGCGAGCGAGTGGAATAATAGATGACGAGAGGGGGGGGGGGGGGGTTACCGCATGTGGTATGCGGCAAAGATGGGAATTCGCGTCTGACGAGGAGTGTCTGTAGATAGGTGCTACAGAGAGGTTGGCTGCTGTGTCCCGACAGTGTCCACCGTCGGAGGTTCGAGTCCTTCCTCCGGGCCGCGCGGGATTAGCCGGTCTAAGGCGCTGCAGTCATGGACTGTGCGGCTGGTCCCGGCGGAGGTTCGAGTCCTCCCTCGGGCATGGGTGTGTGTGTTTGACCTTAGGATAATTTAGGTTAAGTAGTATGTAAGCTTAGGGACTGATGATCTTAGCAGTTAAGTCCCATAAGATTCCACACACATTTGAACATTTTTTCTCCTCCCTCCGGCATGGGTGTGTGTGTTGTCCATAGCGTAAGTTAGTTTAAGTTATATTAAGTAGTGTGTAAGCTTAGGGACCGATGACCCAAGCAGCTTGGTCCCATAAGATCTTACGACAAATTTACAAGTATTTCAAATCCAAATACTGCATCTCGGTTCTTACAATAGTGCAGTAAGTGCGCACTGGTTAGATGTAACTGAAGAGAGACTCCAACTCGGATTGTGGTTAAGGGTGAATCCCAAGCGCATGGCTACGAACAATTGGCAGAGGAAACTTAATGTCATCGGAACCTTGTTGAAGGACCATGACATGCGATCGTTAGACCGACTGCAGAAAGTTCAGTTTATAAATACATACATACTTACCAAAATATATCATGTCGCAGCAGTCTTACCGACACCGCAGGTCACCGCACGTAAAATACTAGATGTAGCCTCTTGGTATGTGTCGAAACAAAATATCTTCAAAGTATCTTTCCACACGGCGACTTTGCAGAGGCAAAACGGAGGACTTCGAATTAAAGACGTGCTTTTAAACTAAAAAAATGGTTCAAATGGCTCTGAGCACTATGGGACTTAACATCTATGGTCATCAGTCCCCTAGAACTTAGAACTACTTAAACCTAACTAATCTAAGGACATCACACACATCCATGCCCGAGGTAGGACTCGAATCTGCGACCGTAGCGGTCGTGCGGATCCAGATTGAAGCGCCTAGAGCAGCACGGCCACTACGGTCGGCCTTTTAAACTAATACATGCCACTAAGACAGGAATCACGAAACTTCTGTTCCTGTCGTTAGATCCTGGGGACAGGAACGCTCCTGTTAATGTAGCACATACAGATGCCAGCCTAGATTACGCCGGCCGTAGTAGCCGTGCGGTTCTAGGCGCTACAGTCTGGAGCCGAGCGACCGCTACGGTCGCAGGTTCGATTCCTTTCTCGGGCATGGATGTATGTGATGTCCTTAGGTTAGTTAGGTTTAATTAGTTCTAAGTTCTAGGCGACTGATGACATCAGAATTTAAATCGCATAGTGCTCAGAGCCATTTGAACCTAGATTACGCCCGAAAGTACTATGGCGATTGGAGCTGTATAAGACTTCCACCAGCACAAAGCAACACTATAACCGTCTATGATTCTATTACTAGACATCGTCTTCACAACCCAATTCTGGTAAATTAACCTACTAAAAACTCGATGAACGTCTGTATAACTACCAACAATAAAATTCTACCAACTAGAGTCAGTGCCGTATGGTACGACGTTGTAAACGAAACCATACCCACAGCGGAACGATTATTGAAAATCAAATTGAGACCATCTCCATATTGCGACAAATGTCAGCTTGTAGAAACTGTAGCGCACATCTTCTTATGTGAAAATAGAATCAGAATTTGGGACTGGACTACGGAGGAATTAGCACTATCAACAGAACAGCAGAAAGTCATATACCGATAACTGAAACTTTACAACCTGTCTGGAAATGTTACCCGTCCGCAAAGAATAACAGTTATTCGTGGCTTTTGGGACAGTTTGTGTTTTACGTCTTAACAAACAAAACTTCGAACTTAGAAGAGCACATTTTTTATATCCCAGAAGAACATTTTAAGCTGGAGAAGAATAACAAATATAAGGAATGGTTTCAAAATTTTTTGTGTATTGCTTTATGTGGGCTACAAAGAGGTGGACAGTTTATTGATTAGAAGCAGAATACTATTCACTCACTTTTTTTTATTCCTGGAATCTTCTTTTATGTTGGCTTTAAAATCAGAACTGTTCTAATTTGGCAAAACCAATCTGGCTCCGAAATTTCTTTCATTTGGTGCAAAATATATGGCTTCCTTTCAAACCTCATATGCATCCAATGCATAATAACTTGAATTGTGAATATATTTCTGAATGAATGTTTGTTTAGTATTTTTCCGTTACCCTTTTCACTGTTATAAGTTATGTTCTACAAGGAACGCACGCCATTGGAGGCGGCAGTCTTTAATTTATTTTACCTTAATTACTACTTCAGTTTTGTTCTATAAGTTAAGGCATATATGGGAACAAACATGGAATACATGGGAATACATGGGAATAATGCAGCTACTCAGTGACGGGCATGGGGGAGGCATTGTGGCAGGCCTCGGATCTTAGACCCCTGCCCTCTTTGCCTCCGCCTACCTGGTGCTGAATTTCTCAAACTTTAAAAAAAAATAGTGCAGTGGTCAGCCCGTCTGTCTAGTAAGCAGGAGGTCCAGGTTCGAAGCCCAGTCGGTCACAAATTTTCATCTGTCGTTGTTGCTGTATTTCAATGCACTGTGACAGTGTGGACGTCGGTCCTTCGATATTTAAAATGCAATTGTTTTTTGAGGCAATAGAGGTGATTTGCGAACATTTGGTTCAAATGGCTCTGAGCACTATGGGACTTAACTGCTGTGGTCGTCAGTCCCCTAGAACTTAGAACTACTTAAACCTAACTAACCTAAGGACATCACACACATCCATGCCCGAGGCAGGATTCGAACCTGCGACCGTAGCGGTCGCGCGGTTCCAGACTGTAGCGCCTAGAAACGCTCGGCCACTCCGGCCGGATGCGAACATTTGTCTTGCCATCAATGTAACGGGAATTCAACAGCGTACAGCCCTTATGCTTTGTGACGGCGCTAACCCATGTCATATGCATGCGAATCAGATCGATCAGATTGTAGTGCATATTTAGTCAAATAACGAATAGTCAATATACAAGTATTTACGAACAGTAGAAGCAGGATTGCAGCGAACTGATCACTTAACCAAGTGCGACATAGAGTACCTGTGTAATGAGTCATTCCAGCTGCACAGCTGAAGGTAATATTTGTTAAGCAATTCACTGCAGAATTAATGTAATTCCCTCACGATGATCTCCGTAATTATACTGTATCATTAGCAGCTCGCGAATGTAGTACCATGTTCGTTAAATCGGATTACTCAATCTAAAGCCAAATAAAGAGAAGCGACGACCCCGCAACACTATCTTTACTTAAGTAGGTCGTCAGTGCTAAATTATGTGCGCCACGTTACCGTAAGCAGTTTGACAACAACAACACCACAACTACTGGCAAACTGTACAATGATCATCACACAGTTGTAGCTCGCAGTGATTACAAGTTGCTGATGTTTGTCAAGAATAGCGGAAAACGCCTCATGAATGTGAAGTTCCATTTGCATTAGGACGCAGAGAATCCTAAATAACAAAAATAGGTAACCCAGCGAAGAGAAGAGTCCACGTATTGTCTCAAGTTCTTGCAGTTTGATATTAATGCAGTTCCCGATGGTTTCACACTAACGGGTTCTTTTGGCTACTCATTGTTGTTGTTGTTGTGGTCTTCAGTCCTGAGACTGGTTTGATGCAGCTCTCCATGCTACTCTACCCTGTGCAAGCTTCTTCATCTCCCAGTACCTACTGCAACCTACATCCTTCTGAATCTGTTTAGCGTATTCATCTCTTGGTCTCCCTCTACGATTTTCACCCTCCACGCTGCCCTCCAACACTAAATTGGTGATCCCTTGATGCCTCAGAACATGTCCTACCAACTGATCCCTTCTTCTTGTCAAGTTGTGCCACAAACGTCTCTTCTCCCCAATCCTATTCAATACCTCCTCATTAGTTATATGATCTACCCATCTAATCTTGAGCATTATTCTGTAGCAACTCATTTCGAAAGCTTCTATTCTCTTCTTGTCCAAACTAGTTGTCGTCCATGTTTCACTTCCATACATGACTACACTCCATACAAATACTTTCAGAAACGACTTCCTGACATTAAAATCTATACTCGATGTTAACAAACTTCTCTTCTTCAGAAACGCTTTCCTTGCCATTGCCAGTCTACATTTTATACCCTCTCTACTTCGACCATCATCAGTTATTTTGCTCCCCGAATAGCAAAACTCCTTTACAACATAAGTGTCTCATTTCCTAATCTAATTCTCTCAGCATCACCCGACTTAATTCGACTACATTCCATTATCCTCCTTTTGATTTTGTTGATGTTCATCTTAAACCCTCCTTTCATGATACTGTCCATTCCGTTCAACTGCTCTTCCAAGTCCTTTGCTGTCTGTGACAGAATTACAATGTCATCGGCGAATCTCAAAGTTTTTATTTCTTCTCCATTGATTTTAATTCCTACTCCGAATTTTTCTGTTGTTTCCTTCACTGCTTGCTCAATATACAGATTGAATAACATTGGGGATAGGCTACAACCCTGTCTCACTCCCTCCCCAACCAATGCTTCCCTTTCATGCCCCTCAACGCTTATAACTGCCACCTGGTTTCTGTAAAAATTGTAAATAGCCTTTCGCTACCTGTATTTTACCCCTGCCATCTTCAGAACTTGAAAGGGACTATTCCAGTCAACATTGTCAAAAGCTTTCTCTAAGTCTCCAAATGATAGAAACGTAGGTTTGCCTTTCCTTAATCTAGCTTCTAAGATATGTCGTAGGGTCAGTATTGCCTCACGTATTCCAATACTTCTACGGAATCCAAACTGATCTTACCCGAGGTCAGCTTCATTCAGTTTTTCAATTCGTCTGTAGAGAATACGCGTTAGTATTTTGCATCCGTAACTTATTAAACTGATTGTGCGGTAATTTTCACATCTGTCACCCCCGCTTTCTTTGGGATCGGAATTATTATATTCTTCTTGAAGTATGAGGGTATTTCGCCTGTATCATACATCTTGCTCACCAGATGGTAGAGTTTTGTCAGGACTGGCTCTCCCAAGGCCGTCAGTAATTCTAATGGAATGTTGTTTACTCCGGGGGCCTTGTTTCGACTCAGGTCTTTCAGTGCTCTGTCAAACTCTTCACGCAGTATCATATCTCGCATTTAATCTTCATATACATCCTCTTCCATTTCCATAATATTGTCCTCAAGTGCTTTCCCTTCTTTGCTTAGAACTGGGTTTCCCTCTGAGCTCTTGATATTCATACAAGTGGCTCTCTTTTCTCCAAAGGCCTCTTTAATTTTCCTGTAGGCAGTAACTATCTTATCCATAGTGCGATAACCCTCTACATCCTTACATTTGTCCCTGCTTAGCCATTTTGCACTTCCTGTCGATCTCATTTTTGAGACGTTTGTATTTCTTTTTGCCTGCTTCATTTATTGCTTTTTTATATTTTCCCCTTTCATCAATTAAATTCATTATTTCTTCTGTTACCCAAGGATTTCTACTAGCCCTCGTCTTTTTACCTACTAGGTCCTCTGCTGCCTTCACTACTTTATCCCTCAAAGCTACCCAATTTTCTTCTACTGTATTCCTTTCCCCCATTCCTGTCAATTGTTCCCCTATGCTTCCCCTGAAGCTCTCTACAACCTCTTGTTCTTTCAGTTTATACAGGTCCCATCTCCTTAAATTCCCACCTTTTTGCAGTTTCTTCAGTTTTAATCTACAGTTCATAACCAATAGATTGTGATCAGAGTCCACATCTGCTCCTGGAAATGTCTTACAATTTAAAACCTAGTTCCTAAATCTCTGTCTTACCATTATGTAATCTATCTGATACCTTCTAGTATCTCCAGGAATCTTCCATGTATACAGCCTTCTTTTATGATTCTTGAACCAAGTGTTAGCTATGATTAAGTTATACTCTGTGGAAAATTCTACCAGGTGGCTTCCTCTTTCATTTCTGAGCCCCAATCCATATTCACCTACTACGTTTCCTCCTCTCCCTTTTCCTACTACCGAATTCCAGTCACCCTTGACTATTAAATTTTCTTGTCCCTTCATTATCTGAGTAATTTCTTTTATTTCATCTTACATTTCTTCAATTTCTTCGTCATCTGCAGAGCTAGTTGGCATATAAACTTGTACTACTGTCGTAGGCATGGGCTTCGTGTCTATCTTCGCCACAATAATGCGTTCGCTATGCTGTTTGTAGTAGCTTACCCGCACTCCTATTTTTTTTATTCATTATTAAACCTATTCCTGCATTACCCCTATTTGATTTTGTATTTATAACCCTGTATTACCCTGACCAGAAGTCTTGTTCCTCCTGCCACCGAACTTCACTAATTCCCACTATATCTAACTTTAACCTATCCAATTCCCTTTTTAAATTTTCTAACCTACCTGCCCGATTAAGGGATCCGTAGAACGCCAGTTTTCTTTCTCCTAATAACGACGTCCTCCTGAGTAGTACCCGCCCGGATGGGGGACTATTTTACCTCCGGAATATTTTACCCAAGAGGATGCCATCATCATGTAATCACAGAGTAAAGCTGCATGTCCTCGGGAAAAAAAAACGGCCGTAGTTTCCCCTTGCTTTCAGCCGTTCGCAGTACCAGCACAGCAAGGCTGCTTTGGTTAGTGTTACAAGACCATATCAGTCAATCATCCACACTGTAGCCCCTGCAACTACTGAAAAGGCTGCTGCCCCTCATCAGGAACCACACGTTTGTCTGGCCTCTCAACAGATACCCCTCCGTTGTGGTTGCACCTACGGTACGGCTATCTGTATTGCTGAGGCACGCAAGCCTGCCCACCGACGGCAAGGTCCATGGTTCTTGGGGGGGTACTCATATGGGAATTATTAAAGTGTTAACTGCTAGAACGCTCAACTACCTTAATAACACCTCAGCCGGCCGGAGTGGCCGTGCGGTTCTAGGCGCTACGATCGCAGGTTCGAATCCTGCCTCGGGCATGGATGTGTGTGATGTCCTTGGGTTAGTTAAGTTTAATTAGTTCTAAGTTCTAGGCGACTGATGACCTAGCAGTTAAGTCGCATAGTGCTCAGAGCCATTTGAACCATTTGAACACCTCATTCTGGATTGAATACGACTCAGAAAGCTACGTTAATTTGACGTTTCCGTCCATCTCCTGACGTCTTACTGAATGAAGTCTTAAGTACACGCACAGTTGTGTTGCCTGCCTCATGGTTCAAATGGCTCTGAACACTGCGGGACTTAACGTCTAAGGTCATCAGTCCCCTAGAACTTAGAACTACTTAAATCAAACTAACCTAAGGACATCACACACATCCATGCCCGAGGCAGGATTCGAACCTGCGACCGTAGCGGACTGTAGCTCCTAGAACCGCTCGGTCTCCTCGGCCGGCGCCGCATGGATTCTGTGAAGTGCTGTGGCAGCTGGCAGACATGTGCAAATAACCTCACTGCTCTAGGGGAACTCGTCTTTGTTGCATTTTTTCCATACCGTAATTAGCACAATAACATAAGGCTTATTCTGCTGAAGAACTTGATGCCCACAAGTCCTTAAATAAGAATCTCCGAGCGGGAGTAATGGATGAAAGGAAACAAGACTGTTGGACAAAAGAATTGACAGCTACCTACTTTTTGCGTTTCCCATAGCGCTTACGATAAGAATCTGGTGTAATATTATGCTTCAGAACCCTAAACTGTTTATTTTATTTTTAATTCATACTAAAACAAAAGCTATGATATGAGAAGAGGAAATGACACATGCTTCTCAGGAACTTTAGTTTTTCGTGTTTATTTTCTCACTTCATACTAAAACAAGGGCGTTGACATGAGAAGAGGAAATGAACTATACACTTCCAAGACTTAATACTTCCTTGTGTGCTACTAATGGGTGCATGAAAGCTCTGCAGTTAATTTTTGTATGTTGGATAAATTTTGATATCACCTCACATTCCTTGGTGAGAAGGTTCCTATTTTCTTGGGATTCAAACAGAGTGGACATTTCATCACTGGTTAATATTCTGATGACTAATGACATGATACCCGTTGCAATTCCTTCATGGCACCTGTGAGTGGAGTCTCATGCCGGCAGTGATGGCCACTCACTGCCATCAAAGCTAAGGTGATTTCTTTGTGTTTATGGCGAAGCGTCTGCTGCAGTGACCACGCTCAGCCAACATAAACAAATCGCGGCGCATTGGGCACTGCTAATCGCTGCACTTGTCGCGAGCCGCGACAACAAGAGCGCACTGTCTCTGCTAATGATGCTATCCAATCAATTCCTCAGTTGGCGTCGAGTGAATGAGATTATTCAATACTTTGCATTGCAAGAATTGTAAGGAGGAGACTGAAAGTAAATGAACTTGTATGCTAAAGAGCTGCTACAAAACAAAGCTTGACCGATTATCAGACAATTGTACACATGGGTTTTGTGGACGAGTATACTATTAGTAACCAACCCACCCACCATCATTACGTAAGATTCCTCGAAGGCCTAGGGGCATTGATTTCATTAAGTCGTCGATAGTGTAGCGTGATGGTTTACTTCCAACTATACGTTTTCTATATTCGTCCAAAGGTCTCTTGCATTTGTAGGTCCACATATTCTCTATCTGGTTGATGTTCGGTGATAGTGGAACAAACGGCAACAGCTTTATCCTCTCTTGGCCAAGAAACCAATCTTGCAGTGCTCTGCTATGATGGATGGAGCTCAGCTCCTGTAAATAAACTGTTATCTCGTTACTTCATATATTTATATTTAAATAACGTATTTGTAATAAGCACATTGTATTATTCTTTTCCATAGTGTTTAAGAATTCAGGCCCTGTCACGGTCAAGTGATCTAGATTCAACAGTCCGATTAAGAAAGTGATTTACTCAGTCTATCATATGATGAGAGCCGTAGTCGGATATCCACATTAAGACTGACTAGTTGAATCAATTAGAACGATCTGGTATCGAAATGAAATTACAGAAATGGGATAATATGAACGTCTGTTTTGCAACAACGCTGTGCACATAAATTCCTTTGCTGGAGTAACAGATAGCAACTATTTAAGAAAAAGTGAGAAATATGTCTACTAGCAGCAAATGTAACGTAATTGTAACCCACATTTATGTGATGGAAATATTGAATCGAACTATACACATCTATTTCAGTGGTGGGAAGATACACCATATCGGATTTGCTGATGACAGATCGGGAATAACAATAATAATAATAATAATAATAATAATCCCGTGTGGCGGATAGGTGAAAGCCTCCCCCATATGAGTGGTTCCGAGGAAATTAAATACTTAGGGTGAACCAAATACTAACACAATCCCGAACGGCTACTCAATCCGTTGAACCCAAAATCCAGACACGTCTGAGTGAAAATCACCGCTACTCTGGTCACCGTCTGTTAGCTCAAAGAGCTGGGCTGAAAATATTTGCTTCCAAAGGCTTCAACACCCTCTGGTCCTGTCCAGTCCTGGTAGCAGCCAGGCCAAACCAATGAAACACAAGCAAACATGAACTGTGCAAGCAAAGTCAGCTTTAGCCCAGGTGGTACACAACCCGCCCGTCGACAGGCGGCAGCTGAATTTTCGGATTCTGGAGAGTCCAGGCTAGCACGGCAGAGAATATCGGAGATCTCTGGTGAATTTCACTACAACCAGGAAACATGCATTTGAAAACTAAACATCCATACATTGATCCAAACACGAAAACTAAATAATCTCACATAAGAAATCGAACAACAAAAAATTCTTACCCTTGCTCTTCAAGAACCACGACTAACTGGCACTGAAACCTTGCATTACGAAAACCACTGCATCTTCAAGAGCAAAATACAAGAAAAGGTAGCGAAAGGCGCATCAATCTTCGACATGACATTTCTCGAACACAGATCTACCATCAGCTCTATCAAAGGAATCACACCCTTCAACAATCGACTTATGACTATGCTCATTCAGAGCCCCAGTAAAAAATATACACTCATCAGTGCACATGCCCCCGCCAAAATCGAAAATAAGAAAAACAACGAAAATGTCGAAAGATTCTGGAACACACTCGAAAAAACTATGAGCAAAATTCACCCAGACGACGTGAAAATACTATTGGGAGACTTCAACTCTCCATCTGGGACAGAAAAACCTATAGAAAAATCATTGGTACAAATTCAACACACCGAAACCCATACACCAACGGCACACGTCTGTCTGACATTTGCCAACAATTCCAACCTCAAAAGGATGTCTACCCACTTTAGGAAAGAAACCAATTCCCAGGTGCAAGCTGCTTTCGTTCGCCTTTCGAGACTCGCTGAAAGCCAGATTTTTAGTTTTTTTGTAGCAGAGCTACAAGCAGTCCGATACAAACTCAATAAGGGAATTCCAAGACAGCGCAAGAGCAAAATTCAAAATTCGTCTTGCTACTTTCAGTAACCCTTAGTGTCAGAGAGAAAACCTTACGGTACTGACAAATTCATAATGCCAAAAAATGGTTCAAATGGCTCTGAGCACTACGGGACTTAACAACCGAGGTCATCAGTTCCCTAGACTTAGAACTACTTAAACCTAACTAACCTAAGGACATCACACACATCCATGCCCGAGGCAGGACTCGAACCTGCGACCGTAGCGGTCGCGCGGTTCCAGACTGAAGCGAATGATGCAGGAAATGAAGTAAATACAGATCTTTTCGAAGTCAAAAGTCGGTAATATCCTACTAATTCATGTTAAAATAGGCTCAATCGTCTTACAGATACTTAATGCTTTATTAAGATAGACTGCTGTCGTGATGTGTCTCTAGTAAGCTGAATTTAATTTCTATTAGTATAGTGAATATTTTAATTGCGTTTTCCATTATTTTACTGCACGCAACAGTAATCATCAAAGAGCAATTAATGAGCAACAGAATTTTTTTCCACGATATCTAAAACAATCTGACAATGCTAAAGTAGTTTACAATTTCTACACCCATAGAAACCTATTGGTTCTAACGATGTCATTAAACCAGTGTATTTTTAAGATTATTTTCACCTAGAAATGAATTGCCTTGACGGTTGATCGATCAAGAGCGGGAAAGGTGAAATTTTACGAGTATATGACGAGAGGGACAAGTGCTTGAGAGAGGACTTCCTATCAATACAAGTGCCTGAGAGACGACTTTCCTATCAATCTCCTGGATAGTTTTCTTTCTCAAATCAACAAAGTGCGTTATCATGCAGTAGCACCTGTGATTGTTGCTCGATTTTCTTACTCTGCGACCGAAAAATGTCTCAGCTGTTGGCAACAAATTCCAGCTGTGATACACACGCCCCTTGGGAGAGAATTCGTAGTCCAAAACACACTTTTGGAGCTATAAGATGTAAAATATTATGTTCACACTACTCTAGCTCGAGTTTACGTCTTTTGGTGGGGCTCAGCCTTTCATTCCTTCTTAGGAAGTTAACGACAAATGCATCATAACACGTCATCAGTAACAGTACTGTATAGGAATGCTCAATGAGCGACCTGATGACGTTCAATAATAGTCACTCCGTCGATTTTTGTTGTTTCGAATTAGAGCACGCAGTACTCCCACACCAGACTTCTGCACTTTGCCTGCTGAATGCAAATGTCGCATGATAGTTAAATGGTAATCCATCACATACCTCAGTAATCGAGACTTCCTAAGATGTGGAAAATCATTCATGCCAGAACGATCTGGCGTATTTTCCCCAAAAGCACTCGCTCCACACACAGTTCAAATCTTTCTAGCTGCCTCCTCTGCATTCAGCCCTTTGTTATACCAAGAGTAACTATTGCGTTGCAGATGTCACTCATATTTCCACACCGAGCGAGGTGGCGCAGTGGTTAGCATACTGGACTCGGGAGGACGACGGTTCAATCCCGTCTCCGGCCATCCTGATTTAGGTTTTCCGTGATTTCCCTAAATCCTTTCAGACAAATGCCGGGATGTTTCCTTTGAAAGGGCACGGCCGATTTCCTTCCCCGACCTTCCCTAACCCGAGCTTGCGCTCCGTCTCTAATGACTTCGTTGTCGACGGGACGTTAAACACTTATCTCCTCCTATTTCCATTTGCGACTCAATTTTACAATGCTTAACCGTAGTTCATGATTTTCAAGTATGCAAAATCCAGTGCTTAACTGCAAGATGATAACTATGACTTCAAATTCGAAAATGACAGTTGATACATACACTGACAGCGTGGCGCTGCTCTCACATGGGCGGCGCCGGATTTCAGGTTGCGGGTGGCGTCTGGCCGGTGGCCGGTAGCCGCTGCAGCGCGAGGAAACGCTCGAGCGTCAGCTGTTATGATCGCGACACAGCCACGAGCTGTCCTGCGGAATTTTTTCTGGAAGTACTTGTTGTTGCTGGTGGGTAGAATATGAAGGGAATTATCTTCGATGTTCAATCAGACTCATAACTTTAGACGAGGACCGAAATGTGGAAAAAAAAAAATACAGTTGGACGCGAACGGGCGACTATAAGTTTAGAACGCACGACAATTACCACTTTTTTTTAATAGGCCTCCCATCTTCCCTTATAACCCATTCCTTGCACCTAACATAACGTTCCCTCTTCGGCAAGCTTCAATGCTGTATCAAATAAAAGTGCTCTTCCGCACCCAAAGAGGAATCTGTATTGTATCCTGTGGAAGCCTGTAGTTGCTATTTACAGCAGTATCATCTTGAGGAAAGAAATCGGAGTAACTCTTCTAGAAGTTAAAAGAACGATCTTCAGTCAGTGGAACTGGAAAAGGAAAGTAACTGAATTAAAATGAAAATTAAACCGAAAGTAACTAACTCTTCCGTTAAACAAGTTAAAGTAGAGGAACGACCTTGCCACTACCGAAAAGAATAAAGACTCTTCGTTTGTCCGTGCGTTCGGAGCTTACTGGAATTCGTTGATTCGTTATATGCTGTTCAGGACTTTGCAATCATAATGTCCAACATGTTTCCAATTAAAGAGGTGTAAGGCTTGTTGGGTTTGAGTTTATAATTTTCGTACTCTATGTAAGAACAGTAGTCCTCATAAGTGGGTGTACGATGTTAGGTGACGTAGGCGAGTGTATGTCCTATCAGCACTAGACCACGGGCTCAGACAACCTGACAACTCGGAAGTAGACAACACTTCCTCCTAACACTTCCACGTATTACAGTGTTGCCAGATTGTGCAGATGGCCGGACTTAGAGTTGTCAGGGGCGGGTAGTTTTATTGGCCACCTTAAGTGAACGACTCGGACTTACTCTCTGTGGCGGCCGGCCGGCGGTCAGTTTTTATGTCTAAGACTGTACATCACTGCCCTTGATAGGCTCTGTTCGTTGACTTTTAAAAAATACAACTATTTTGAAGATGTACAGAGAATATACTGTCACATATTTGTGGTGCACAAATACTTCACGACATGAATCTCTATGCCCCATCCCATGTACAGGGCTATTACAAATGATTGAAGCGATTTCATAAATTCACTGTAGCTCCATTCATTGACATATGGTCACGACACACTACAGATACGTAGAAAAACTCATAAAGTTTTGTTCGGCTGAAGCCGCACTTCAGGTTTCTGCCGCCAGAGCGCTCGAGAGCGCAGTGAGACAAAATGGCGACAGGAGCCGAGAAAGCGTATGTCATGCTTGAAATGCACTCACATCAGTCAGTCATAACAGTGCAACGACACTTCAGGACGAAGTTCAACAAAGATCCACCAACTGCTAACACCATTTGGCGATGGTATGCGCAGTTTAAAGCTTCTGGATGCCTCTGTAAGGGCAAATCAACGGGTCGGCCTGCAGTGAGCGAAGAAACGGTTGAACTCGTGCGGGCAAGTTTCACGCGTAGCCCGCGGAAGGCGACGAATAAAGCAAGCAGGGAGCTAAACGTACCACAGCCGACAGTTTGGAAAATCTTACGGAAAAGGCTAAAGCAGAAGCCTTACCGTTTACAATTGCTACAAGCCTTGACACCCAATGACAAAGTCAAACGCTTTGAATTTTCGGCGCGGTTGAAACAGTTCATGGAAGAGGATGCGTTCAGTGCGAAACTTGTTTACAGTGATGAAGCAACATTTTTTCTTAATAGTGAAGTGAACAGACACAATGTGCGAATCTGGGTGCTAGAGAATCCTCACGCATTCGTGCAGCAAATTCCCATTCACCAAAAGTTAACGTGTTTTGTGCAATCTCACGGTTTAAAGTTTACGGCCCCTTTTTCTTCTGCGAAAAAAAAGGTACAGGACACGTGTATCTGGACATGCTGGAAAATTGGCTCATGCCACAACTGGAGACCGACAGCGCCGACTTCATCTTTCAACAGGATGGTCCTCCACCACACTTCCATCATGATGTTTGGCATTTCTTAAACAGGAGATTGGAAAACCGATGGATCGGTCGTGGTGGAGATCATGATCAGCAATTCATGTCATGGCCTCCACACTCTCCCGACTTAACCCCATGTGATTTCTTTCTGTGGGGTTATGTGAAAGATTCAGTGTTTAAACCTCCTCTACGAAGAAACGTGCCACAACTGCGAGCTCGCATCAACGATGCTTTCGAACTCATTGATGGGAGATGCTGCGCCGAGTGTGGGAGGATCTTGATTATCGGCTTGATGTCTGCCGAATCACTAAAGGGGCGCATATCGAACATTTGTGAATGCCTAAAAAACTTTTTGAGTTTTTGTATGTGTGTGCGAAGCAATGTGAAAATATCTCAAATAATAAATTTATTGTAGAGATGTGAAATCGCTTCAATCATTTGTAATAACCCTGTATATGTCTTATTGCTCTTTTCTGTAGTAGTAGTAGTAGTATTCTTAAATGTACATCGGCTGCACAGCCCCATAGTTCAATTCCGTAATTGAGAAAGGGGTAAAGTGTTCCATAATATACTAATTTCAGTGCTTGACTAGGAACTATCTTTGCCAGCTGCCTGGGGAGATATATGACACTGCTGACTTTTCCGCATACGAAATTAATGTGGTATGTCCACCGCAAATTTTCATCAACATACACATCCAGGAATTTACAGTTACCATTTTCTGTTGCAGAGATATTACACACACTATTCGTATTGTTGTGGCGAGAACTGCCTGTTTTAAAAGTCAGTAGTTGAGATTTGGTGACTTTCACCCTGGGTCCCTGATCATTGAAGTATTTTGTTACTTCTCTTACACCACTAGTAGCAAGAGATTCTAGCTTATTTGATTCACTTCCATAGAATAAGATTGATGTGTCATGTGCATAGCTTACAATATGGGAGTTAATGGCTTGTGGAATGTCGTTAAAATATATAAGGAAGAGAAAGGATCCAAGGATTGAGCCCTGTGGGACACCTTGTAATACATGTTCACTGGTGGTGTGGGAGTTCACGATTTTATTATCTAGTTTGTATGACAATTTAGTGCTTTTTCTTACGATTCAGCAGGCATTTGATTAGAAGATTCATGGCTTGATCCCCAATACTATAAGATTTTAACTTTTTAAAAAGTACCCTATGGTTTACCGTATCAGATGCTATTCTCAGGTCCAAAAGTATACCTGCAGTCTGCATCTTTTGATCCAACAGACAGTAAATTTCATGGGTGAACTGTGTAACTGCTGTGGTTGTACTTAGCTCTTTTCTCAAGCTATGCTGCGAATTTACAATCAGATTATGTTTTGTGAAAAAGGCACTTATCTGAGAAGGGATAATGCTTTCAAATATCTTACTAAAAGTGGGAATTAATGATATTAGTCTTCCCTTTTTATACACTGGGTTCACTACACTCATTTTTAGAACTGTTGGATACATGTTTTCTCTAATGCTGCAATTAATCAGGTTAGTAAGAGATTTAGAGATTTCTTTTAAGCACACTTTAGTAATAGCACTGGATACGCCATCCCATCCAGATGAAAAATTTCTTCTTTAGCATGCATATTACCCTGCGAACCTCCTTCTCATTCACTTACACAAATTCAGATTCAGCACAATGTGTGAGATGGCATCGGGTCTCTACTTGTGAATCTATATAATATGGGTTGATTGTTAGCTAGAAAAAAGTAGTTATTAAAAAAAGGTTCAAATGGCTCTGAGCACTATGCGACTTAACTGCTGAGGTCATCAGTCCCCTAGAACTATATAAACCTAACTAACCTAAGGACATCACACATATCCATGCGCGAGGCTGGATTCGAACCTGCGCGGTTCCAGACTGTAGCGCCTAGAACCGCTCGGCCACATCGGCTGGCGGTTATTAAAACTATTACATATAGTATCTGGGTTTTTTATAATGTTACCATCATGTCTCATGCTGAGTGGTTTCATGTTCATCTTGTTGGGACCTTTTCGGTATTTGTCAATCAGCTTCCAAGATGCTTTGCTTATGTTGTCAGACTGCTCTATTGTTCTACTGTTAATCTGCTTCCTTAGGTTAACAATTTCAGTTTTAAAAGTTTGCTTGACCCTATTGTATTTTTGAAAACCCTTGTAAAGTGAGCATATAGAAGTAAATGTAAATTTAGTGTATCCATTAAGATGTCACTCTATCCATTTATGGGCACGCTAACCTTACAGCCTTACAGAAGGATGTTGTCTCTTATTTATCGAGAAAACAAAAGACAGAACTTCTGCTGCTGATTGTCTCTCAGTAAAAATCTTTGTATTAGCTCCTCATTTCCTCATTACAGTCACTTCATGAGACATGTGTGAGAGGTTGTAATATGTTTTCCCAAAACAGAACAATCAGTACAGAGCTCACCTCCCAACTCCTGCTTTGCAGAATATCGCTTGCCTGCCGTATTCTCAAGAATGTCCCAGTCTTCAATATATAGCATTTGAAGCCACATGATTTACATGAATAAGGGATGTCCACTGCCAGGTCACAGACCTCTGCTAGTTCTCTGAAGATTACATCACGATCCGACAGCATTGTTCTGTTATTTACAAGGTTGTCTATTCCTTCATCCATAACTGACTATATAGACAGCTATCACAACTAGAAAATAACTCACTAACGTACAGGAGGAAATGCGCAATCATGCAGAGTAGGCCTATACACGAACTGCACAAAGAGATTCAGAAGCATATCACCTACAATTCATTGATATCGAATGACCATCTATAAATATCACCCTGTAAATGTCCTGATCACCTTTATCACTTTCTGATGATTACTGCATTAGAAATACGATAGTGTAATGATGATGAAGACTTCGTTGACAGCACAGTATCTCTCTCTCTCTCTCTCTCTCTCTCTCTCTCTCTCTCTCTCTCTCTCTCTCACTCACTCACTTCCCCCCACCCCCATCCCCTCATTATTTTTATAACATCCAAAGGACTAAAGCTATGATCTATTAGAACTTTGCTAATGTTACTTGGTAGAGAACTCGATAAGATATTCCAGTATCCCTCTCTCGCAATATATCCAATATATCGAAAACAAATACTTTTTTGGTGGTGACATCGAGCATATGTGGAGATCCAATTAAATAACACGTGGTGGTCAATTGGAGCAGGTGGCCAGTAATCGAAGTAGCTTGCACAGATCTGTGTAAAGTTTTATCGCCCGTACAGTAGGAGGAAAATTTCCCACAGACTGTCAATCAGTAGAGCGTTCCTGTGTTGTTCTTTTATAAGTAGTTTGATACACTGTTTTTGTGTTGTAACACATCCAAGCAGTGTATGACTACAGTTTTGTAGACTGCCATACATTTTGTTTCCCCATCATGACTTTGATGTCTGAGTCAAGTGCTAACCCAGCATTAACACGTTACAATACATCGGCTCGCTGAACATCACATGGCGTAAATTAAGCTGCTCCCACAACTCCCAGGATGGTTGAAATACAAGACAGAGACGGTGTTTTTTATTGGCAAAAATGTGGAAGACATTGCAATGTGTGGAAACTGGAAGAGTTTGCAGCATTGTGGAGCATCTCCAAGCAGCTCTCCAAAGGTGATGAGCTCTACATTTTAACTCATATTTCACAGTGACAGGGTAGCAGATACCTCTGTGTTCTGTTTTTGAAGAGACCAAAAGCGTACGAATAGTATGGACCATCAGTTGTCAATCGCACTGGCGGAAAACTGGAATGATTTTCACACATCCAGGCGAGCATGTAAGTGTAGTAGGGCAAAGGTGGCACAAGCGCCCTCTTGATATCAAATTTAGAAGCAAATTAATTAAATCGATCAATTGATTACCCCCTCATTGCGCCCCAACGACCACCCACCCCTCCCCACCCCAAGATGACGTCATGTGTTTTCCTCAGTCAGCATGTGTGTCCCCACCACCTCCTTCTCCCCACCCCTTCCCCTCTTCCTCCCTCACCTACCCAATTGGCGGGAATTTCGAATTGTGGAGGGAATTCCGAATTTTGGTGGGAATTTCTTTGTCCCAGTGCTGCTCTGATATACCACCCCAACCCCCATACAGAAACTGGTGAGAAATTAACAATGGTAGTGCCTTTTCTTGGATTCAAACCCCAGTCTTTCTGGATGCAAAGCCCAAGTTGACCTCCCCCTACACACATGGAAACTATGTAGATGCATGTGAAGAAGATTAGGTTAGTGTACTTCATTTATTTTTGTTCTGAAACTGAATTAAAGATCGTCCCTAATTATGTAATTAATCATAGAGGTCGGTCCTATTTACACAACTATATGCATAACGCTACCCAAGTAGTGCCCAAAATCGCAATACAGGACAAAAATTGATGATGCCATACAACTGGTGTTATCCTGTTGGGAAAAAATTTCACAATACCACTCGAAACTAGTGGCAGATGTACTCAAACTCTACCCTTCACCTGCAAGCTGGGAGGGAAAATGAAGGTGTGGAAGTTATCATCTTGATTTTAGGTGGGAACTGTCGAGATGTTGACGTCAGAGTTCGCAACAGACGCCTCCTGCTGCATTGCTCGACAATCACCCTGCAACCCAGGTGCTCGAAATTCAAGAAGACCAATACACACTACCATAATTGATGGAATACGCTTCACTGTTCTAATTACACATTGAAACTGTCGTGAAAAAACCACCACGCATAAACAAGGGCTCATAATGGAACACATGTTCTGGGGATTGGAAAAAGTCATCATAACAACACAAGTACTGCAAAAACCGACCCCAGACGATTACATTAGGAGAGAGGAGTGGCAGTTGCAGCTGTGTACCCCTTGATGGGCGGTCATGAGCTAATCACCTTAGAGGCAGTCTTACCCTCCCCTCCTACCACCCCTTATCCCTCCTTCTTCTCACCATAGGTAGGGACAGAGGCCTGTTCTATCTTGTCGCTGATAATTCACAAAGAGATCCCTGTGCTGGCCTTGATATACTGTTTCCAGTCAGTGGAAATTAATCACAGATAGACAACAGACAAGAACAGGATGCTTCATGCAATGTGTTAAACACATTTCTCGGAAAGACAGGCCCCCCCTGGGACAATAACGAAATTCTGGAGAACTCTGCAGATCGCTTTTCAAACGTCCGCTGCTTGGAGAAAAGACACCTGCCAACACCTTCGTCGACAACAGCCGTCCTCCCCTCCCCCCTGCCACCAAACTTCCGTAGTATCTGGAGACAGAGTCTTTGGCCAACTGTATACAGAGCAGCCTTCCACTGATCTTGTGGTGGAGACTTCAGTACAATGAGTCTCCGACGAGCATGTGGCCGGGCAGTCAGTGCTGCTGATACACATACAGAACAGACCGCGATGTCGGCGACCCTCAGAACAAAAGCGAGATAAATGACGACTACCCTGACTGTGGGTTGTTTGCTTAAGAGGGCAGTTGCGACCTCCTATGGAACATGCCCCCACACCTCTGGTAGCTCGGTCCAGAAGCGCGTGCCGTTCTGAGGGGTAAAACACTTCACAATAGTAGTTGTATTTAACATCAACGTACCTCCTTTAAATGAGCATCTGTTGATAAGGAAAACACAATCGCGACGATGATAAATGTCCTCTTTCCTCAAAAATTGGCGTAGTTTGTTTTATTTTAGTTTTATGAGCTACATCGGTATAGTTCTTATGTTCGACTGCAGGACACAATTCACATCTCTTGCTCCTACCCCTCCCCGACCTCCTGTTATTTTGCAACATCCAACGAAGTGAGATGACCCAACTGCAGAAGTCGGACTACAAACCCCCAATATAATGTCCAGCCTACGTAAAATAAAAAAAAATACTTCCACTGTTTTGCTTCGAAAACCACTAATCACTGCAGAATATCCTCGTTATTTCGAAACCGTCATCGGAGTAAATAAAAAGTGAGAATTTAAACTCTGAAGGAAAATATCAGTCTTAAGCAATTTCTTTCTACTTCATGGACACATTACACATCCTGAGAGCGTTCTTCACATTCAAATCAGTGTCTGTAAATGAACTGCCATGCACCTGTGTATTACAAACGTTTCAGACACGTGAAATAATATTACAGAACAGAGCCTTTCAAAACATTTGCTCACATGACAGAACACACACAATGTTTATCACGCCGCGTGAGATTAGCCGAGCGGACTAGGACTGTTCGGCTGGTCCCGGCGGAGGTTCGAGTCCTCCCTCGAGCATGGGTGTGTGTGTTTGTCCTTAGGATAATTTAGGTTAAGTAGTGTGTAGGCTTAGGGACTGATGATCTTAGCAGTTAAGTCCCATAAGATTTCACACACATTTTTTTTTTTATATCACACTGGCGTTTACGAAACAGATCGTGAGAGCCTGTTCTGTAATAGAAACTCCTATAAAATTTAACTGCGTCTCTCTCTTCCCGCTCACCTGTTTGTAAAGTTTGTGTTCTCCAGCAGATTCTAACAGTGTACTTTTGTAAGAAATTGGATCATCACAGCCTGTTTCACGCAATCTACTCACACGTCAGGAGAAACACCATCATTTCTAGGTTCTACAACAAGCCATAATTCAAGTGGTGTCCTTTTTATAATTAGAGGTGATGAAGTATGAAATAACACAGGAATATAATAATGAAAAGAATCGTGATTGTACAAGAATAGATAAATCCGATTTCTATAAGTTTTATGAGCAAAATCGATATAGTTATGTGAGAACTATCTGCATCCAGACTTCATCCAGTCATACCGCTCCTTGTAATAGAACCACCTATAAGATTTTACTGCACCTCTCTCTTCTGATATATCGGAAAACAAACATCGTCTGCATGTTGACATCGAGCATATTACAAATACACGTATCGCTCAATTGGAGCAGATGGACACTGCTTGAAGTTGCTTCCAGAGACTGTACTGGAGGAAGACCATATCCAACAGATTATTAGTCACAAGACAGGAATCCTGTGTTGTTCTTTCATAAGCATTCTAATACACTACCGTTCATTGAAATTGCTACACCAAGAAGAAATGCAGATGATAAACTGGTATTCATTGGACAAATATATTATACTAGAACTGACATGTGATTACATTTTCACGCAATTTGGGTGCATACATCTTGAGAAATCAGTACCCAGAACAACCACCTCTGGCCGTAATAACGGCCTTGATACGCTTAGGCATTGGGTCCAACAGAGCTTGGGTGGCGTGTACAGGTACAGCTGCCCATGCAGCTTCAAACACGATACCACAATTCATCAAGAGTAGTGACTGGCGTATTGTGACGAGCCAGTTGTTTGCCTTCTTGCACAAACACCCACAAATAGATTATCGATGTCAAAAAGGTACAGGAAACTGCACAAATGTTATGCGTAAAATGTTGAATAAAGACGTTAACTTTATTTTTTGTACTGCAAAACACACTACTGGCCATTAAAATTGCCACACCAAGAAGAAATGCAGATGATAAACGGATATTCATTGGACAAATATATTATACTAGAACTGATATGTGATTACATTTTCACGCAATTTGGGTGCGTAGATCATGAGAAATCAGTACCCCAACAACCACCTCTCCGTAATAACGGCCTTGATACACTTGGGCATTGAGTCAAAAAGAGCTTGGATGGCGTGTACAGGTACAGCTGCCCATGCAGCTCCAACACGACACCACAGTTCATCAAGTGTAGTGACTTGCATATTGTGATGAGCCAGTTGCTCGGCCAACATTGACCAGACGTTTTCAGTTGGTGAGAGATCTGGAGAATGTGCTGGCCAGGGCAGCAGTCGAACATTTTCTGTATCCAGAAAGGCCCATACAGGACCTGCAACATACGGTTGTGCATTATCACATGAAGGGTAGAGCCACGGGTCGTAACACATCTGAAATGTAACGTTCACTGTTCAAAGCGCCGTCAATGCGAACAAGAGGCGACCGAGACGTGTAACAAATGGCACCCCATACCATCACGCCGGGTGATGCGCCAGTATGGGGATGACGAATACACGCTTCCAATGTGCGTTCACCGCGATGTCGCCAAACACGGATGCGACCATCATAATGCTGTAAACAGAACCTGGATTCATCCGAAAAAAATGACGTTTTGTCATTCGTGCACCCAGGCTCGTCGTAGAGTACACCATCGCAGGCGCTCCTGTCTGTGATGCAGCGTCAAGGGTAACTGCAGCCATGGTCTCCGAGCTGATAGTCCATGCTGTTGCAAACGTCGTCGAACTGTTCGTGCAGATAGTTGTTGTCTTGCAAACGTCCCCATGTGTTGACTCAGCGATCGAGACGTGGCTGCACGATCCGTTACAGCCATGCAGATAAGATGCCTGTCATCTCGACTGCTAGTGATACGAGGCCCTTGGGATCCAGCATGGCGTTCCGTATGACTCTCCTGAATCCATCGATTCCATATTCTGCTAACAGTCATTGGACCTCGACCAACGCGAGCAACAATGTCGCGATACGATAAACCGCAATCGCGATATGCTGCAGTCCGACCTTTATCAAAGTCGGAAACGCGATGGTACGCATTTCCCCTCCTTGCACGAGGCATCACAACAACGTTTCACCAGGCAACGCCGGTCAACTGCTGTTTGTGTATGAGAAATCGGTTGGAAACTTTCCTCATGTCAGCACATTATAGGTGTCGCCACCGGTGCCAACCATGTGTGAACGCTCTGAAAAGCTAATCATTTGCGTATCACGGCATCTTCTTCCTGTCGGTTAAATTTCGCGTCTTTAGCACTCCATCTTCGCGGTGTAGCAGTTTTAATGGCCAGTAGTATGGGCATGAAATCATCTTAGAAAACCTTCATGTTCGATTCCATAGTCACCGTGCCGTCAAGGAATGTAGCACTGATTATTCCATGACTGGAAATTGCACACAACACAGTTACCATTTGACGGTGAAGATAGTTCTCGATTGCGAAATGTGGATTCTCAGTCCCCCAAACGCGCCAATTCTGCTTACTGATGAATCCATCTAAATGAAAGTAGGCTTCGTCGCTAAACCAAATCATACAGCTCATATTAAATCCCATCATACCCTGTGCCCAACTGAGCAGTTTGAACGACCTAACGGAATCCTTTCAGAAATTATGATGATTTTATTTCATATAGTTCAATAATTGTCACCCAGTATTTATCCAACATCAGACATACAACCACCCTGCGAGTTTCTTATCCCAATCACTACGGTGAAGAACTTTAAAATGACAAAACTACTTCCTGCTACACTGTTCTGATGTCCTAGGAAGGCATCATCAGTGTATATCTGCCACTCGAGTTGCTTATGAACCAACTAGAACGAAGTCAGGAGACTGCTGTTCTGTGCCTTAGGAAACTGAAGGGTTTTATAAGCCCTTTTACGTCTGAAATGTACGTACTCTCAATCACATTTCCCGCATCACTTGTGCTTATTATTATTATGAGTAGTAGTAGCAGTTTTTACGGATGTGACTATGCCTCACTAGAAAATAGAGCGAGGGAAAAACGACATGAATATTTTCGATAGTTGATACATTGAGTTGCCACGAATGACCTGCTGCACGAAAATGGACATGAAGGAGCAACAACTTGTTATGCAGGAATAAGCAGCCAGATTGTAAGGCGTCCGGACTTTTTGGACCTTACATGAGCTCGATCCATGACGACAGGACGATACAGTATGAGATCTTCAGAAAATAATAATTGTATCATATCCACAAAAGTAAATTGCAGCTAATCTCATGTACCGAAAACTAAAAAAAACAATCTCTACAAATATGGACTGGCATGAACAAACAAGTTAAAGTGAAATGCATTTTGGAGAAGAACTGAGCAGGTGGTTAACGATATCGTAAATCTCCCATTTAGCAAGAGAATGGCGAGCTTCAGCGCACAAAGGGATAAGGCCAGAACAATAGATTACTCCTTTTAACGAAAATAAAGCCAGGACCGAGGATAAGTGGCTGCATGTAATTGACAGAGCTAGGCTGCGACACAGCAAGAAAAATAAAAATGATTATTCACCTCCAGCGAGATCGTGATTGGCTGAAGCCATACTTGGCGACGCAGACGCGAGACGATGGGGAGATCCCAATTATATAAAAGCATTTTGAGACCTAAAATCTCTATCTCTCTCTCTCTCTCGTCTCGCAGCGGACCGCACAAGTGTGTGGAAATAAGGAAGGGCATTGAGAGGTTTGCTTTCTGCGAAGTGAGGACGATACGCTTCACGTATCATGGCGACAGATAGCAAAGCGGTAGTTAATTATTCCTGCAGAAATTTTTGCGGGCAAAGAAATTGTGCACGTAGCTCCAACTCATAGTGAGTGTACAATAGCCATTACTTCGACTAGGGAAAGATTAACGTTCTACGGAACACAGGAAA
Organism: Schistocerca gregaria; assembly: GCF_023897955.1. Taxonomy (NCBI): domain Eukaryota; kingdom Metazoa; phylum Arthropoda; class Insecta; order Orthoptera; family Acrididae; genus Schistocerca; species Schistocerca gregaria. The sequence goes on along the minus strand of NC_064931.1, from coordinate 862,664,912 downwards.
GTTGCGACTGAGTGAATTCAGTCAAGGCCAGAGTAGGGAATTAATGTTTCAGATCCAGAATGCAACGCCATTGCAGATGCTGCTTGGTAAAGTAACATTGAGCATTAGGGCACTGTAAATGTTGAGTCTACATTTTGCTCACTCAGTGCACTGATCAGCTACGACAATGAAGATTTAAATCAGCTGATGAGGATTTTTAATAATCATTCTTCCTTGTGATAAAAAATTTTCATGTGTAGAGATAACGATTTTAATAATCGTCATTTCAATATGACCAAGAATTAAATATTTTGTTATTGAGTGTCAAAAGTAATGGTAAATGACCGTTGTTTATCACTTGACCCCTGAAAGCAACAGCTGATAAATTATATGTAGAATAAACAAGGGAATAGCTGTGTTATCTTTTTAGAGTAGACCCCAAACTTTCACTTTTATTAATTCATGCATTGTAGGTACGTGACAGCAGTATTTCGAATGATTTTTGTTACGATTCGCACCTGACATTAGCTGCCTTACAGGGCCAGGGTCATATTTATTTAGAATATCTGTTTGATACCCTGGGCTTGAGAAGACAGTTCAGATGTTTTGTCCCTTTTCTCACTAAGTGGTAAGCTAAGTTTGCACACATTAGTACACTCACTGTGCAGATACAAAGGTCTGACGTATGACAAGATTAGTACCCAAAGGAGATATAACAGTCTTATCAAGCTTTATAGTTGCATAAATGTGATATATGTGGCTTCAGTCCACTCTCCTACAGAATACTCTATAAAAAGGCTTAATTCTGATAAACACATTGATTCTTCTCGATAACACTTGAGGAATAACATTTCTTGTGTGAACCAACCGTAATTCAGTAGTATCTTCAATCGACTGCATGTGTGAGAACACAGTTATGGGATGGGATACATATGTTTCACTTGCTTTAATATAGCGCCTCTGTGTAATACTTATATCGCCTTCGTTGATATATGTATTACGAAAACGCACATACTTTACAAGGGGAGGGTTAAAACCGAATGCAGACAGAGCATAATTTTCAAGCTTTTCTCGCTCTTGATGCCTGAGTACACCCAACCCACCTCAATTCTCCTCATTTCATGGTAATTTTTCTCTAATTTTATGTACTCTCAGTCAATTAATGTAATTTGCAGTTTTTAGTAATTTTACATATCCCATCATATTTCCCCAAATTTTACGTATTTTCCATCAGTTTGTCGTATTATACCATGTTTTACTCGAGTTTTACCCAGTTTATCTCATTTTTCATATTTTTTCGATAGTTTTCCTTATGTATGTGGTCATATTGCTGGCATAACCATGCATTGCTTGATTTTATACGAGGATATTTGCATGTCCTACACACCAGCCTACTAACAAATACTAGGAATTCACCTCTTCCCAATGATCTACATGCATGCACTTTGGATAGGTAGATTATGAAAAGTATAGTAACGAGACTTGGAATGTAGTGGATATAGGATCCTCATACGTCTGGTTAATTGAAGATTAAATTGGTGACCATGTTGCAGGGACGATTGGCCAAGGAAAATGTGGGGGGATCTGTCAATCTTCGATTTCACCTTTCGAATGCGAGAATACTCTGTGATGCACATCCACACAGAGAAAGGTGGCCGGTCATAATCGTAAATTCTGAACTATAATCGATGTGCTGGAAATATGTGGATAAACTAACTGCATCGGTGTATGACACTGTCAGGTATACCTTGGTGTATATGTCTGAATCGGCATATTGCTGCACAGTCATCTATCTGGATACTTGCAAAGTAGTGGAAGGGTGATTTAGCGGTGGTATGGAAATTGGGAAGCATTCTGGTGTGTCACTGGATGGCGCTGAAATTACGGAACAACTGGTAAAATTGCTAAAATTGATCGTGCTATCAACTGCGGGGATGCAGCTTTACTGTATGGTTAAATGATGATGCCGTCCTGTTCGGTAAAATATTCCGGAGGTAAAATAGTCCCCCATTCGGATCTCCGGACGGGGATTACTCAAGAGGATGTCGTTATCAGGAGAAAAAAAATGGCGTTCTACGGATCGGAGCGTGAAATGTCAGATCCCTTAATCGGGCAGGTAGGTTAGAAAATTTAAAAAGGGAAATGGATAGGTTAAAGTTAGATATAGTGGGAATTAGTGAAGTTCAGTGGCAGGAGGAACAAGACTTTTGGTCGGGTGAACACAGGGTTATAAACACAAAATCAAATAGGGGTAATGCAGGGATAGGTTTAATAACGAATAAAAAATAGGAGTAAGGGATAAGCTACTACAAACAGCATAGTGAACGCATTATTGTGGCCAAGATAGACACGAAGCCCATGCCTACTACAGTAATGCAAGTTTATATGCCAACTAGCTCTGCAGATGATGAAGAAATTAATGAAATGTATGATGAGATAAAAGAAATTATTCAGGTAGTGGAGGGAGACGAAAATTTAATAGTTATGGGTGACTGGAATTCGAGAGAAGGAAAAGGGAGAGAACGAAATATAGTAGGTGAATATGGATTGCTGGTAAGAAATGAAAGAGGAAGCCGCCTGGTAGAATTCTGCACAGAGTATAACTTAATCATAGCTAACACTTGGTTCAAGAATCATAAAAGAAGGTTGTATACATGGAAGATCCCTGGAGATACTAGAAGGTATCAGAAAGATTATATAATGGTAAGACAGAGATTTAGGAACCATGTTTTAAATTGTAAGACATTTCCAGGAGCAGATGTGGACTCTGATCACAATCTATTGGTTATGAACTGTAGATTAAAACTGAAGAAACTGCAAAAAGGTGGGAATTTAAGGAGATGGGACCTGTATAAACTGAAAGAACAAGAGGTTGTAGAGAGCTTCAGGGGAAGCATAGGAAAACAATTGAGAGGAATGGGGGAAAGGAATACAGTAGAAGAAAAATGGGTAGCTTTGAGGGATGAAGTAGTGAAGGCAGCAGAGGACCAAGTAGGTAAAAAGACGAGGGCTAGTAGAAATCCTTGGGTAACAGAAGAAATATTGAATTTAATTGATGAAAGGAGAAAATATAAAAATGCAGTAAATGAAGCAGGCAAAAATGAGATCGACAGGAAGTGCAAATAGGCTAAGCAGGGATGGCTAGAGGACAAATGTAAGGGTGTAGAGGCTTATCTCACTAGGGGTAAGATATATCCTGCCTACAGGAAAATTAAAGAGACCTTTGGAGAAAAGAGAGTCACTTGTATGAATATCAAGAGCTCAGAGGAAAACCCAGTTCTAAGCAAAGAAGGGAAAGCAGAAAGGTGGAAGGAGTATATAGAGGCGATGTACTTGAGGACAATATTATGGAAATGGAAGAGGATGTAGATGAAGATGAAATGGGAGATACGATACTGCTTGAAGAGTTTGACAGAGCACTAAAAGACCTGAGTCGAAACAAGGTCCGGGAGTAGACAACATTCCTTTAGAACTACTGACGGCCTTGGGAGAGTCAGTCCCGACAAAACTCTACCATCTGGTGAGCAAGATGTATGAGACAGGCGAAATACCCTCATACTTCAAGAAGAATATAATAATTCAAATGCCAAAAAAAGCAGGTGTTGATAGATGTGAAAATTACTGAACTATCAGTTTAATAAGTCACAGCTGCAAAATACTAACGCAAATTCTTTACAGACGAATGGAAAAACTGGTAGAAGCCGACCTCGAGGAAGATCAATTTAGATTCCGTAGAAATGTTGGAACACGTGAGGCAATACTGACCATACGACTTATCTTAGAAAATACATTAAGGAAAGGCAAACCTATGTTTCTAGCATTTGTAGTCTTAGAGAAAGCTTTTGACAATGTTGACTGGAATAGTCTCTTTCAAGTTCTGAAGATGGCAGGGGTAAAATACAGGTAGCGAAAGGCTATTTACAATTTGTACAGAAACCAGATGGCAGTTATAAGCGTTGAGGGGCATGAAAGGGAAACATTGGTTGGGGAGGGAGTGAGACAGGGTTGTAGCCTATCCCCAATGTTATTCAATCTGTATATTGAGTAAGCAGTAAAGGAAACAAAAGAAAAATTCGGAGTAGGTATTAAAATCCATGGAGAAGAAACAAAAACTTTGAGGTTTGCCGACGACATTGTAATTCTGTCAGAGACAGCAAAGGACTTGGAAGAGCAGTTGAACGGAATGGATAGTGTCTTGAAAGGAGGATATAAGATGAGCATCAACAAAAGCAAAACGAGGATAATGGAATGTAGTCAAATTAAGTCGGGTGATGCTGAGGGAATTAGATTAGGAAATGAGACACTTAAAGTAGTAAAGGAGTTTTGCTATTCGGGGAGCAAAATAACTGATGATGGTCGAAGTAGAGAGGATATAAAATGTAGACTGGCAGTGGCAAGGTAAGCGTTTCTGAAGAAGAGAAATTCAGTTAACATCGAGTATGGATTTAAGTATCAGGAAGTCATTTCTGAAAATATTTGTATTGAGTGTAGCCATGTATTGAATGAAACATGGACGATAACTAGTTTTGGACAAGAAGAGAATAGAAGCTTTCGAAATGTGGTGCTACAGAATAATGCTGAAGATTATATGGGTAGATCGCATAATTAATGAGGAGGTATTGAATAGAATTGGGGAGAAGGGAAGTTTGTGGCACAACTTGACAAGAAGAAGATACCGGTTGGTAGGGCATGGTCTGAGGCATCAAGGGATCACAAATTTAGCATTGGAGGGCAGCGTGGAGCGTAAAAAGCGTAGAGGGACACCAAGAGATGAATACACTAAGCAGATTCAGAAGGATGTAGGTTGCAGTAAGTACTTGGACATGAAAAAGCTTGCACAGGATAGAGTAGCATGGAGAGCTGCATCAAACCAGTCTCAGGACTGAAGACCACAACAACAACATCAACTGCGGCGCGCATTACAGTATGTCGTCCAGATATATGGTGTCTTTTCCACCCCACTCGTCCACTGGTATGCTGTTGATTACCACATAATGATTGACTGACCAATTGGTTGAGATGGAGAGAGCCTTGGCGGAACACTGGATATCTGCTACTTCTTACTATGGAGCATGGGATTAAATACAGACAGTCGTTTGGAAATGTTCCTCACATTCTACAGACTGGTCCGATTTCCAAATTCTGCAATGCTCACCACAGTGTTTTTCACAGGCTGTGATGATCAAATGTCTTTGTATCCCGCAGTCGAAGATGAGACATAAAAGCTCTACCGATTTTTCTCTTAAAACTAAAAGAAAATGGACTTCGCCAATTTCGTAGAAAGAGGGCATTTATTATCGTCGTGATTGTGTTTTCCTTTTTAACAGATGCTCGCTTATAGGAGATATGTTGACGTTATATATGACTGCCACAGTGATGTTTTCCCCTTCAGAATGGTGTACACTTGTGGGTGGAGCTACCAGAGGTGTCTTTTAGACAAACAACCCACAGTCAGGATAGCCGCCATTTATCTCGTTTTTGTTCTGAGGGACGCCGGCGTCGCGGTCTATTGTGTAATTAATTGGTCAATTTAATTAATTTGGATGTATCAAGCGAAGCCCCTAATGATATGCCACTACAGGTAGCGATATGGAAATTTGCTAAAGCGGAAAATTTTAAATACCTTGGTACATGATTCAACAGGCAAAATAATTTAAAACAGGAAATAAACCAACGTATTGTGAAAAGGTCTAAAACTTATTTCATTCTAAAGCAAATAATGTCATCCGAGAATCTGTCAATTCAGACCGAACTTAAAACACACAATGCTGTGTAGTTCCAGTATTGTTGTATGGGACAGAAACCCTAAGCACAACAAAGAAGGATGCAGAACACTTGTTAGCCTCCGAAAGAAGAATTATGAGAAGGATCTTTGGACCTGTCCAGGAAGGGAGCTCGTGGAGACATAGAAAAAAACCCAAGAACTGCATCGTTCAAAAATTGAAAGACACCTCTCTGGCAAACGCCGTACTTATGGGAAGACCTGGTGCTACCTATCCAACTGGAAGACCCAGGAAGCGATGGGAGGACGAACTACAGAAAGACCTTTGCCAGCTAGGAGTCTGTGACAACTGGATCCAAAGTGCACAATAGCAGCATCTGTGGAGAGGCATTGTGAAGTCGGCGCATGATCTACAGGGTCCTCGATCGCCGATCTGATTGATTGATTGATTAAGTTGATATCAAAGTGGGCTTGTGCTGCAAGCTCCCTACAACTTGTATGTACCCTCATGCATCCACATTTTTGTCGCATTTACCTCAGGTTTTCGTATTTTTCATCAATTTTCGTAATTTAAACGCATTTTACCCAGTTTCTCGAGTTCCAAACCACTACTCTCGACGACTTGTCACGTCAACAAATCGTCTTTCGCGTCGATGTCGTACTTCTATACGCCAGTGGCATTGCAACATGATTTTGAATTTCTGTGTCATTGCTAAACCACCCCCTGCACTACTTTGCGAGGGTTATGTACATGTGCACACATCGCGAATCCTATTAGACTGTGTACACTACGTATCGAAGATACTGTTTCTTAGTGTAGGAAATAGCGATCAGCAGGAAGGAGGTGCAAAAACTATGTTCCTTAGTCTAAATACTTTATAAATTCGATGAGATTTTATTACGATTGGCCACCTCTCTTTATGTGCATGAGAGTCACAAAGAATTCTCGCATTTTTGGATCCTGAATAAAACTTTAGATGGTCTCTCTATGCATCTTGTAACTATATCTCTGTCTTTAACCAACTTCCCTGCAACATTGTCTTTGATTTAATTTCAAACTGACCAGAAGTAGGAGTGCACTCTATCCATTTAAATCGACGTCCTATTGAGGAACAGAACGAGTTGAGTTCCACGCAAGCAATATCCTTCGCGATGACCATAACACGTGTTCCAAACTTGCACAAATGACCGACACCTGTGATACAGACCGGTTCATTCCAATACCGTAACTACCGTCACGCGAAGACCGTTCTGTACCGATCTTACTCAGGTCACTCACCCAATTACACACGACCTCTTATTGATGCATGCATGCTGAAGAGGTTAGCACCATTTATTGGTGTGTAGGAGACACGGGCCTGACACATTTCAGAGAGCTGTGGTGATACAACAGATGATTAAGAAGAAGAAGAAACGTACGGTTTATAAATGATGGAGCGCCAGATGAAAGGAATTTGAAACATTTTATGTAAATCAATTGTGCTCTCAAATGTTGTCGATGTTCCGTGAACGAATGTTCATTCGTAGTAGGTCGTGACTGTTGTCGAACGCATCTCAAATTAATAGACAGTACACGATGGAGCAGGATCAGGGTGGTAACAGGGCTGAGTCAGATGAAGAAATGTTTCCTACGGGACGGGAGTTGTGAAAGACAGACGACAGACGCGAATCGGAGGCAGACCGAGACCAGGAGGATACGAGCGGTGAAATCAGTGAGAAAGAAGGAGAGGTAGAAGGGAATAGGCATCTGGAGGATTTGTTTATATAAGTAAGACCACAGATGAGAACTGATCGAGAAAATTCGGTCTCCACAGTATAACAGTGCTCAACTGTCCAGGGTAACATCACCAACTGGTGAAGACGGACCTTGTCAACCGAAGGATTTATATTAGAGATTTTGGGGGTGGTAAACGACATAAAGCAGAACCTAGAAAAAAGAATGGACGAAGTAGAGAATAAGGTAGTTGCGATCGTGAAATAGCGGTGGTCGGTACGACGAGTGTCGAGGCGAAGAAAAGGGCCGTCGAACCCGAGAAGGATGGAGAGCTACCGAGGACAGAAGCAGCTGGCGCCAATAAATTGGCAAAAATCGCAAGTAACCGTGCTAGAAGCGCTAGGCGAATTGGACAAGTCAATGCGGTAGGAATTGATGCGATAAAAGCCCAGGGGAAGGAAGCACTCGCGAGTACGACGCAAAGAATGGAAAGCGTTGCGGATACCACCCAAAGATGCGAAAGCGTGGAAGAGCTGGAACGCCGAGCACAGCTTGGTACATCGCATCCGCAGGCGACTGCAATGTGGCGCCCCCGCGCACCACACAGCAGCCCAGGGAGCGCACGGACGCCAAATCACAACCCGGCCGGAACAGCTAATGCTCAATTCCAGTACCGTTATGTGGCAGGACTGTGTGGTCACAGCAGATGTCAGCTCGCGTCCAACAGACTGGCGCGTTTGGTACTAGATCCAATAGAAAAATGCAAGGGGGACCACAGTTTGGTTACAAACACTTTTATCGGTCCTCAAATTCCAAATTTCCGGAAAAATGGAGGCTCACTGCACCCAAAAATTTGGCTTTCATAATTTTCTAACACGCTACCAATATCTTGGCCACTGACAGCAAAATTAGAATTTATCTGCGGGCACATCGAGGGCACGGCACCTGAAAAAATGCACGATGTTGCGGGGCTACATGCCGAACGTACCGAGAATTAACCGACGAGTTTCTCGGAACGTATTGGTAGCGCGAAATGCGAGACCTAATAAAACAGGAAATAATTTTGTATCCAGATCTGGAGGCGTCAGGATACAATAGCCCCGCGAAGCTCTTTGAGGCTTTAAATAAAAAGAATCAGTTTCTTGATGTGCTCACATAGTGATGGTGAAATAATTAAGTTCTGTTTCGCGAAGCTGGCAAGCAGCTACCAGCAAGCACTTGTAGGAAAGTATGGATCGAATATTGAAACATTCAAAAGCCTTCTGCGCGAGTTGGAGTTAATCTTTGAAAAAGAAGCAACGCATGATCGAAGAAAAAGGCAATGTAACCATTACAACGGCGACTTCCGTGGAGCACCGCGCAGTAACAGCAACAATGATAGGAGGAATGAACATGATTGAACATCCGGGAGGCAGGTTTATGGGAGACAAAATTCAGGACGGCAGAGTAACTGGCAGAGTACGTAAAGAAATATGAATGTTTTAGTTGGACCACTGTTTTCGCTTTGTGATAGATGGCGCTGTAATAGTCTCAAACATATGGCTCACAATTTTAGACGAACAGTTAGTAACAGGTAGGTTTTTTTAAATTAAAATACAGAACGTAGGTACGTTTGAACATTTTACTTCGGTTGTTCCAATGTGACACATGTACCTTTGTGAACTTATCATTTCTGAGATCGCATGCTCTCAACAGCGTGATTACCTGTAAATACCACATTAATGCAATAAATGCACAAAATGATCTCCGTCAACTTCAATGCATTTGGCAATACGTGTAACGACATCCCTCTCAACAGCGAGTAGTTCGCCTTCCGTAATGTTCGCACATGCATTGACAATGCGCTGACGCATGTTGTCAGGCGTTGTCGGTGGATCACGACACAAATATCCTCCAACTTTCCCCACAGAAAGAACTCCAGGGACGTCAGATACGCTGAACGTGCGGGCCATGGTATCGTGCTTCGACGACCAATCCACCTGTCATGAAATATGCTATTAAATACTACTTCAACTGGATGTGAACATGCGCCGGACATCCAACATGTTGGAAGTACATCGCCATTCTGTCATGCAGTGAAACATCTTGTAGTAACATCTGTAGAACATTATATAGGAAATCAGCATACATTGCACCATTTAGATTGCCATCGATAATTTGGGGCCAATTATCCTTCCTTCCATAATGTCGCACCATACATTAACCCGCCAAGGTCGCTGTTGTTCCACTTGTCGCAGCCATCGTGCATTTTCCGTTGCCCAATAGTGCATATTATGCCGGTTTACGTTACCGTTGTTGGTGAATGACGCTTCGTCCCTAAATAGAGCCTGTGCAAAAAATCTGTCATCGTCCCGTAATGTCTCTTGTGCCCAGTGGCAGAACTGTACAACACGTTCAAAGTCGTCCCCACGCAATTCCTGGTGCATAGAAATATGGTACGGATGTAATCGATGTTGATGTAGCACTCTCAAGACCGACGTTTTTGAGATTCCCGATTCTCGCGCAATTTGTCTGCTTCTGATGTGCGGATTAGCCGCGACAGCAGCTAAAACACCTACTTGGGCATCATCATTTGTTGCCGGTCGTGGCTGACGTTTCACATGTTGCTGAACACTTCCTGTTTCCTTAAATAACGTAACTATCCGGCGAACGGTCCGGACACTTGGACGATGTCGTCCAGGATACCGAGCAGCATACATAGCAAACGCCCGTTGGGCATTTTGATCACAACAGCCATACATCAACACGATATCGACTTTTTCCGCAGTTGGTAAACGGTCCATTTTAACACGGGTAATGTATCACGAAGTAAATACCGCCCGCACTGACGGAATGTTACGTGATACCGCGTACTTATACGTTTGTGACTATTACGGCGCCATATATCACAAAGCGAAAAAAGTGGTCCAACTAAAACATTCATATTTCTTTACGTACTACACGAATGTGTAATAAAAATGGGAGGTCCTATTTTTAAAAAAAAACGCAGTTGATATCCGTCTGACCTATGGCAGCGCCATCTGGTTTCCGCCTTTAAGCTAGACGAGTTTCGTACTTTGTAGTTTTTTCGTTTGATGTTTATTTCGTGAGATATTTGGCTCGGTCATTATCACTGGACCACCCTGTATATGTTGAAATATAAGGAACGCACAAAACGTCGTTTTTGTATAGGGGACATAGCGTTGGTGACATCTTTTCGGCTTTCGAATAAACAAAAGCAGAAATGCCAAAAGTTTTTCTCAGTGTACAATGGGCCCTGCAGGGTTAAGAGAATCGCCCACCAGAACATGTACGAACTGCAGACACTGAAGGGCAAGAAATCCATTGGTATTCACCACATATCCGACATCAAGCCGTTTGTGGAATAAGTCTTGTGTGTGAAATAAAAGTGAAAAATGTGTGAAATAAACTGGGTTAGAAAACATCTTTTTGTTGTGTACGTATTAGATATTAAGTGTGGTAATTTGTTTTTATTTATATTCTTTAACATGTACATGTGTAACTTGTAGGGGCTACGAAGCGACATATGATCTTGCGCGATATTGGTTATCTCTGAAAGCGAAGTGTCGGCCGAACTCACTTTTCTGGACTCCCGTTACATGGGGGAGCCACCACTCTTTCGAGTCAGTGGTAACACAGACTCGATCTTCATGTGTGTTTTGTCTTTACACCATACCTATTACTGTGTCTTTGATGAGCAAGAGCTACTGGATGCATATCGACAGTGTTCTGTGCCCGCCTTACAGCATAGCACCATTTGTTTGTTTCCGCGGTATTTTTCACTGGCGTTAGGGGCACACAATTGCAGTGTTGCACCTATTTTCAGTGAGGCTTTTTTTTCGTTGGTGTGTTGGTCACACCACAGCGCGTTGCACCATACTCTTAGGGTTTACAAAGGTGGCCATTGTGCGTGCCCACGCCGCCGCTGCTCGACGTAATCTGTCTGGAGTGTGGCGAGTTTCTCGTACGTCTCTGAACGTGTGCACTCGTCGGAATTCATCGTATGAGCGCTGTAATGCAGAAGGTATGGAATTCCTCAACAAGTCCAGCATGTGGTATCTTAGTGTCAGACCTAGCACACAAGAGCAGTCCGATAGGATGACATTTGTTTACAGAGGTAGAGTCTTTGCGTTGTAACTTGCGAAGTCTGCAGTGTTTTTTTGTGTAAATTTTCCACCGTAAGTTCCAGTATGTCCAGTTTCATCTCTGATGAGCAGCCATCGACTCAACGTGTCGGCCACGCCAGAGACAGCAACATCCATCAAGTTGTGTCAACGGGGCAGGACGGGGGCGTATGTATGGTAAACGGGTGTAGCCGATAAGTTACTTATAGGTATTTTTATTAATTTCCATTACTAAGGCAATTGCAGCTAATTTGATCTCGTCTAATATGTGTTCATGGTGTATTTGTGTGCGGCCGCCATATCTTGAGCAGTTTCAGGGATCCATGGAGGCCTCTGGGATCAGAGACGGCGAGGGACGTGCAGTGGCGCCTGTAAATAACGTAGTTAGCGAAGTTAAACAGTCACCAGTAGTTGTGAGCATGCTCCAGTGATGGGTAGGTCATAGTTGGGATTACATATAGTAGTTTAGGGTTATGGGTAGCTTACTTCAGCTTTTCTTTATCTTAATGAGTCAATAATTACACACACACACACTTGTATTAACAATAGGCCAACTATTCTTTTTATGTAATACTATGGTAGATATTGTCAGCAGAGTATAAAACATTTTATATTGAATTAGTGTAGCAGTTCTGTTCCTGTAAATATTCATTTCTATTAATTTTTTTTATTGAATGTACAAAATACTATCTGAGACGATTTTAAGCAGTTCTTAATGATGTATTTATAAAAAGTTTTGGGGAGGCACACTTTATAAAAGGATTTAAGTATTGTGCAGGTACTGGGAACAGCGAGTGACAGCTGGACAAGAATTGACGCTACAAGGTGTTCGATATGGAGTAAATGGGCCCGAGCGGCAGGGAGAAACCTGAGGGAGGTGGCTGTCAGTCACGACACATCCCCCCTCCACCCGAGGGCTGAGAGCGGCTCACCTGGCAGACAGCTTTGGGTCAGCTGAGAGTGGACACGACCCTCGGAATCCCACCGGGACGGGCAAACCCTTTAGCGGCTGGCCGAGGAGACAGCATGTCGCCGCTCAGCGGTGACACAGAAACGGGGATTCCACTGCAGAAGAGGTGCCGGACGGCGAAGGGTGCTCTAATGATGGCGGCACGAAGCGTCGGAGAGAAGATCTCTTGAGCCGCACTTATGACGGACGCCATTTAGAGTTCCTGCACGCGTTCGCATAACTCACTATAATAGGCTGGACTGCATGCCCAAAGCAGTTCCGTGGTGAGTGTTGCTGGACTGCAGTTTGTCGTGGTTATCTCCTCTCCTACAGAGAGCAGTTCTGAGCAATCGGCCACGTTGATCGATGTGCTATCCTTGTTTCAACCTCCTACGGACGACTCCACGAGTGTTGGAGTCACAGTAAGAGTAGTGTCCTGTATTGCAATTTTTCGGTCTAGATAAGACCGAGTGTTACTGTCTTCAGACAGCCAACTACCTGTCCTATGGATCTGTCCCGAATCTTGTGGTCCTCATGGCCTGTACATGTGCTTGCCATCGTACTGCCCAGCACTGCAAATCGACAATCGGCTGTCCTACCACCCTGCGAGCTTCCTGTCGACTGACAACGCCTCTACAGAGAGGGAAGGATGACTGGAGGTACTTCCGGATGCCGCACCTGGTTCCGAGGAACATTAGATCGGTGGCTCACACCACTAGTCGCACTTCTCCCAGCAGGCGCCCCTTTCTCCAAACCACGAACCAACAGACGAGTGTGGCAATGCCTGTGTGTTGAGTGATTCGTTGTGTGATGTTAGCGTTTGAAGGATGTTATGGTCACCTTTTTTTTCGCTCAGGTAACTGCGTGTACACAGTGAAATTCGTGCCTCTAGTGAAAACATTTTTTTTTTGCCCCCCAAACTTTATTTCAGAGACTAGAAACGGGAAATGCAATGTCAACTACATATATTGTTTTGTTTTATAGCTTCCAGTCTTCTTTTTTTATATAAATATTCACGTTCAAGATATCCTGGTTCCCTATCACCATGTCAGTTTGGAACACGTTCTTCATTGTGATGCACACTATGTTACATAATCTTCGATCACACAGGTATACTTACAAAATTTCTGCCTTTTTTGTGTACACTTTATGTCTCTATCTCACTTATGTTGATGCCTGTCAGTTGTCACTAAGTGTACAAATTTCTTGTGTATTTGACAATAGATACAAAATGTTATACACAACAATAAGCCACTGTTACACGAGAGTATTTTTGTTTGTGTATGTGAGCGGGATATATGTGGTTACAATTCTGTTTATTGGTGAATGGACCATCAGTCAATCAATCACTGTAAAAAATTATCATCCCTTCTGTTCAGGGCAACGGCGTGAGTGTGGTTAAATGTTTCAACTATGAAGCATAAAAATATTGCTTGTCTGTTTGGCTTCATGCAGAAGTATGTGTGTGTTTGAGTTGCGCACCAATAGCTAATTCTTAAATGTTACCTTAATGTGATGCTTGCAGATCCAATAAGCCTTCACTTTATTGCAGCTTTGAACTTGGCATTATAACACTATACTGTGTCATGTGTTTATTAACATACAGCATATTACCAATTATGGTATTATGATGCAGTTAATATTACCCCCAGGGAGGAATTTTGTAAATTGACCATGAATTACCTAACAGGTTTTGCTTATCAAACCTGAATTTAGTGCTACAGAAGAAACCAGAAAGCTAAAGATTGAAATTTGGAAAACGATTTAACTAACTAAGTTTACTTAAATTAAAGTAAAAAACGGGCGCCAGCCTAATTAGGCACAGTAATGTGAAACATTACTTTTATATAATCTGTACAGAGTTATGATAAAGGGAAGCTACTATTACTTCTTTCCCAAAGAAGTACAGTGAACTCTACTATAATCAGACAAGTGGTACAGCTATGCTAGCAGTTATAAATAGTCCATGAACATTCTCATAGAAACAGTTAACAGCTTATTTCTTCTCAGTAGTAATTACTTTGTTATATATGAATTATGTGATCACCAAAAGTTATGAAAGTCAGTACTAAACCAGAAATGGACATGGGCTTAGTCCTATTTCAATACTTACTTTCCAAATAGTACAAATACAATTAAAAGTCACTTGCAATAGGAATCTAAATTCTGTTATTTGTTTATCACACATTTTATCATTAATATTACTTAGCTATAATTTTACAGGTAAATTTCCACCAGCTTTTTCTCCATTTCTTTTTTGTGCATCAATTAGAAATTGATCAATACTACTTAATTTTGCATTATTCATGTTAATCTTAATTGATTTTGGTTTTATTTCACTATTTTGAAGCAAAGTATAATCAAGTAAAAAGTTATTCACTTATGTAGATTAAAAATCAATAAAGAATTTTTTCATAACTCTCCATCCTTTATCATCAACATTTAATGCAATCCCTAATATTCGTTTTCCATACATTATTTCTCTAACTGCTGTTGCTGCTAATTTTTCAGCAGTTGAAGACTCATTGGAATACATTCTTTGTTTTGCAATTAATTGAAATTATTTATTTGGTTCATGACTTTTTTTGAATCTTTATTACCTCTATAAGCAATATCATGTTTTTAAAAGCTTCATCTAATGGATTAATTCCTTCATCTACATCTACATTACTACTCTGCAATTCAAATTTAAGTGCTTGGCAGAGGGTTCATCGAACCACAATCATACTATCTCTCTACTATTCCACTCCCGAACAGCGAGCGGGAAAAACGAACACCTAAACCTTTCTGTTCGAGCTCTGATTTCTCTTATTTTATTTTGATGATCATTCCTACCTATGTAGGTTGGGCTCAACAAAATATTTTCGCATTCGGAAGAGAAAGTTGGTGACTGAAATTTCGTAAAAAGGTCTCGCCGCGACGAAAAACGTCTATGCTGTAATGACTTCCATCCCAACTCGTGTATCATATCTGCCACACTCTCTCCCCTATAACGCGATAATACAAAACGAGCTGCCCTTCTTTGCACCCTCTCGATGTCCTCCGTCAATCCCACCTGGTAAGGATCCCACACCGCGCAGCAATATTCAAACAGAGGACGAACGAGTGTAGTGTAAGCTGTCTCTTTAGTGGACTTGTTGCATCTTCTAAGTGTCCTGCCAATGAAACGCAACCTTTGGCTCGCCTTCCCGACAATATTATCTATGTGGTCCTTCCAACTGAAGTTGTTTGTAATTTTAACACCCAGGTACTTAGTTGAATTGACAGCCTTGAGAATTGTACTATTTATCGAGTAATCGAATTCCAACGGATTTCTTTTGGAACTCATGTGGATCATCTCACACTTTTCGTTATTTAGCGTCAACTGCCACCTGACACACCATACAGCAATCTTTTCTAAATCGCTTTGCAGCTGATACTGGTCTTCGGATGACCTTACTAGACGGTAAATTACAGCATCATCTGCGAACAACCTAAGAGAACTGCTCAGATTATCACCCAGGTCATTTATATAGATCAGGAACAGTAGAGGTCCCAGGACGCTTCCCTGGGGAACACCTGATATCACTTCAGTTTTACTCGATGATTTGCCATCTATTACTACAAACTGCGACCTTCCTGACAGGAAATCGCGAATCCAGTCGCACAACTGAGACGATACCCCATAGCTCCGCAGCTTGATTAGAAGTCGCTTGTGAGGAACGGTGTCAAAAGCTTTGCGGAAATCTAGAAATACGGAATCAACTTGAGATCCCCTGTCGATAGCGGCCATTACTTCGTGCGAATAAAGAGCTTTATAGCCTCTAGCCAATCATTCTTCTAATTTGTTTTGGGACCAGAATAATTATAGCCAGTAATAAGTAATTCATATGGTAATTTATTAATTGCTGTATTAAATAATCCTTTTCCATATTTTTCAGATTTCCAAGTCATGTGTGGTAAATTATTCAAAACTCTAATTAAATAAAGAATTCCTTTTGGAGCGTTAATAACAAAATCACTAAATTTATTTGTTAACATTTGACTTATTCCAGCTTTTTCATTATGATAATATGTATTTCCAACTAATTACTGGTAATATATCTATTAAATCACGAAAATCATTCATCCAAATATACTGAATTGGTTTTATCAGTATTTTTTAAATAAACCTTTTTCATCTGTACTTGAATCTCAACTTAAACCAGAATTTACTGGCATATGTTTGGGAAGATAAAGATCATTAGCCTCTTTTATCAAAAAAAATTACCTATTGCCTTCACTTGATTTTATTTTACTTGGATTATTATCAAATATAATGCTTCTGGGTTAATCAATATATCTGTATAATCTGATAAATTAGAACTTGTAAATAATATGTTCATGTTATCTGTAGCCATTTATTTTTTAGTTAAAAGATTAATTAATTCATCTATACCCTCATATGTTCTATTAACAAAAGTTAATTTATGTCCATCAAATTTTACTGGTAACTTACCAACAAATTTAAATGTACCTAGAGGTCTTAATCCAAAAACTTCATCTTCACTATTATTAACATACTCTATTGTCCATTCCATTATATTAATTTTTTAACCCCATGATTCTGCTTCATTTTTAATTTTCTTTCTTTTTTATAAGTCTCTAACAAACTTTTTACATCTGATTCACTTAACATACAATTGCTTTTTCTGGATTATCAATCTGAAATTTATTTAAATAAATTTTATTGATTTAAATGAGTAGATTATTCCAACTGAGAGGTAATTTGTCTGTCCTTAAAAAAGATTAACTATTCCAAAAGAGAAACTTATAAAAATGTTTCACTAGTTGGTTTTTACACAACTTACTATGTTACTCTATATGTACATCAAAGAATAATATATTATACAATAATGAAGGAACAATATAGATTCCTGTTGGTCATCATAAGTCGAAAAATTTAGAGAAATTAAATCAAACGAAAATTGTAATATACACATTTAAGAAGATACAGTTTTATTTAAAACAATTGTTATCATAAGTGATGTTAAATTATTTATGAACAAAGAAGAATGTATTGGTCAAATTTTGGTATTTAATAATCAAATTATTGAAGCAAGTGAAAAAACAATTGCTAATCATATTCCTAAAATTATTCTATTTGAATTAATAAATATTAATTTTAATTTAGCTGATGGAATGTTTGTTGCACATAATGATCATTTTCATAGAGAAACTTATATTATTTCTTCATTTAAATCAACCGCTGAATTTGGAAGACCAATAATTTAGAACCTAAATATCCTTTAATATTCCAATTTTTGATACTATTGTTACTGGCACTGATGAAAGAGATAATTTCGTTGACTTCAATGGTGTATGTGTAACAGTAATTTAAAAAAAAATAGTTCAAATGGCTCTGAGCACTATGGGACTTAACTTCTGAGGTCATCAGTCCCCTTGAACCTAGAACTACTTAAACCTAACTAACCTAAGGATATCACACACATCCATGTCCGAGGCAGAATTCGAACCTGCGACCGTGGCGGTCACGTGGTTCCAGACTGTAGTGCCTAGAACCACTCGGCCACTCTAGCTGGCAGTAATTTTAAAAATAAATTAAGAAATTTTCTCCTTAATAAATCATGAACAAAACCCAGAATGATCAATTTTACTCACTTCCTGTAAATGAGAAAACAAAAACTAATTTAAATATTCCAAATAAAGAAATAAAAATTAATACTGATGTTGGAGATGCATGGATTCATTCAAAACAATCACAACTTTATATGAACTCTAGAATTGTTATATCTAATTCTGATGGATCAGAATCAGATTTCTAATGTATGATGGAAAGTTGAACAAAAAATTGATCTATAATTATTTGACAGAACTGCTCAATGTTATTATAATTAAAAAAGGAAACAACATTCTGTCTAGAATGGAACATACATTTATTTCTTCATCTTTTCTTATTCGATTGACTTCATCTCTATCAATTTAATTGTCTATGGAAGGATATATTCTTAATAGCAGAGAAATTAAAAACAAGCAAAAAGAAGTACTTTATGCAGACAGTCAAGGAATTTTTAGGGAATTAAATTTAAAAAATTATTTCAAAAGTCCAGTCAGATCTTTACAAATTTTCTCCCAGAGCAACTTCAGCTGTGCCTATTTGACGCAATAGCGCTGTCTTTCATACCTGAGGCAGTTCTGTCCAGTTAAAGCTGCTGACAAGAGATGCTTGAAGCTCTCTGCTGAAATTGTTAGCGAATTCATACCATCGCTGTTAGCCAATATCGAGTGTGGGATACAGGCAACATGTGTGGACATTGGGGTGTTCTGCAGTGCAGAATGCAGTTGCTTCTCTCTTGTAATCCAGGCCTCAAGCAGTACAGACGTCTTTTTGGGAGGCACATCCTCTGACTCTGTGTTCCATGACCAGACACTAACATCAATTAATATGAACCGCTATCACTTCCATTGTCCACTTCAATTAGTTGTTCGACCTCCTAGACTGGTAAGTTCCAACACTAGGTGCGCCCCTTGTATACTGTACACTGTAATATATTTGCTTATTTTACCTAATTTCCTGTTTTGTCATTTAACAGCAGCTCTGGATGCCCACTTAAAAGTCTTGACCACTCAACCTCTTGAAAATTTTCGTTGTAAACGGAATCCAAAAACCTTCTTCCCCCTTCCTTGCCTATGTACAGAGTCATATGGAGGATTTTTTAAAGGTTATCAGGAAATTGTCGGAAAAACAGATTTGATGGTAATTTTTACTTGGAGTTTAAGTGCTAAAGATGCTATTCTTAGATGGTCTGATAAAAATGATTCTGGAATTGAAATAACAGGTACACTTCCAAAAGAAGCAAAATTTGTTGTAGAATCAGTGGAAATTTGTAGTCCAGTTCTTAAATATAAACTGGAATATTTCACAAACTAGAACTAGAAAGATTGAAAAACCTATAAATTCCAGTTGCTTTTTTTGAACTACAAACAAACGATATTGCTGGATTAAGTGGAAAAAGAAATTTTGAACTAGATATGGCTAATTATAATTCTTTTGAATTTGGTACGTCTCATTTTATTTTCGTTGTTTTACAAACAAATCGAAAAAATAATCAGTTGAATGATTGTTCTTTATTTGATCATGTTAAATTACAAAATATCTATGGAAAAAAGAAAGAACAGAGTTTTTTCCTCAAGATTTATGGACTCTTGATCAACAAAATAACTTTTTATAAGCTTATGATACTTTTTTCTGATTTTAAAAGAATAATACAATTAAGTAACGATGTGAAGCTAAGTCCCTTTACGTTTATTCAAAATATTCTGTCAGTGTAATAAATATGTCTATAAGAATGGGTGTTTTAACTACTCAGAGCTCAACAACGAAATTATATGCATATTTTAATGAAAATATGCAAAATCGTACAATCGCACATACAATTATGTATGTAAAAAGAATTTAACTTATGATTTGCAACATAGAATTTTAACCGAAAAACTTTAATAAAAAATCAGAAAAAGTTATAGGAGTGTTAACTTCATATTTACATTATCTTTCAAAGTATTTTCAGGAAAGTAGAGAAAATAAAATCTAAATGTTCAAAATTTTTGAAATTTACTGTTCACAAAATTTAGTATATTCAAATTCCAAAACCAAATGAAAATGAATGGTAGTGTTGAAAATCTAATAAGTGAACTTAACAGTTATAATAATAATTGTGCAGAAGTGTTCACTAAATTAACATAACTGAAAAAACAAATCTTACAATATTTCAAAAGCTGAAATTTTGATAACTAAACGTAGAGAAAAAGTTTTGTTACTTCTATATAATAAATATAAAAATTTTCTTCCAGATTGTTATACCAAAATCTTTTTAGAACATGAATAAAAATGACAGAAGATTACTGGATAAATTTTATTTATTGAGGTGAAAAACAAAATAAAGATAAATCAGTCCATGTTATTGAATTTCAGTAAATTTTATTATTTTTGTGTTTTTTTAAATTTACTTCTTTGAATATCAATTTGTAATTGAATAAATTTATTTTCTTAATTAAATGAAAATTTCGTTCAGAGATATAGATAAATTTTTAAACAGGAGAAGTAACAAAATCAAAATCTAGTTTTTAAATCTAAGAATTTTTTAAAAAAATACACCATTTGCAACAGAACTCTCATACATATACTACTAGCAAGGAAGTTGAAATTAAAATGCCATGGAGAAATTTCATAACCATTTGAAATCAAAACTGGTGTAAGGCAATGTTATAGCCTGCCTCCAATGCTCTTCCAAGGTAATAAAGGGATGAAATTTTAAACTTCATGAAAAAGGCATCTATGAAATCAGATTGGGATATAAAAACTCGATAATCAAACGCAACTGTCTGACATTTGCAGATGACTTAGGAATATTTCCAAAAATTTCTGTACAGGAATGGACTAAATCAGCCTGTTTAAAGATACAGCAGGAAAGAATAGTTTACAATTTTTTTTCTAGAATACAGAATTCACAATGAACATTAACAATGTTCCAAAATTCCTAAGAAGATGATACAATAGAACCAACAGAGTGAATAACTTCAATTACTTGGGGGAAATGATGCAGCCAGACAGTCTATAAAAAGGAGGAAACAAAAATAGTACCCATAAAATTTAAGTGGCTTACCAATCGACGAAGGACATTTATAATGAAGAAAAATCGCTTCCAGCAGAAACAAAAACCCAACACATTAACACTGTCATAAGACTGGAGCGCCTTTGTGCAGCAGAATGTTCAGGAATTAAGAAAATGTAAAAAATTGAAGTGGTGGAAAAAGAGAAAAGGAAGTTCTGTGGAAAGTAATTGGTCAAAGAAAAAAGGGAATACGTGGATGAGAAGTGAGGAAGAAATCGACATACATATTGAAAAACTGTTTGCTGTCCTCAGGAAAAGGAAAATTTCGTATAAATGGAACTTGAAAGGCTCATTAAACAAGTATTTGACCATTTCCAAAAAAATTCCAAAACGGAATCAATTGGTTCAGGGAAATAAAAGAGCACTTAGCAGAAATTAAAGTTCTAAAAGCAGAAATTATAGTTAGTCCACATTTAGAAACAAGATTAGAGAGACGAGGATTTTCAGGAGAAGGTAAGAAAGCATATCACTGTGTGAGCAGCTGAAAGAAGAGAACACAGTAAAAGAATGGGAAAATGCTTAAAATCGGAAAAGAAGACAAAATCAGGAGGATGTTACTTCATGAGACAAACAGATGGCCGAAATTGAAGAAAGATGAAGTGCCAATGGGAAATACGTTATTTCAACGTGAATAGGTGACAGTTTATTTATAAATTAAATTCATGAGAACAGAGCAGTTCAAACATGGTTACAAGACCTACAGAGAATGAAGCCTTTCATTCCAACCTGACTGAAAATATGTCAATGGAGGTTACAAGATCGCTACCACCTGAGGATCTCTGGACGAATGTGGAAAATTACACATCGCAGATGCTACGTTAAACTTCTAATGTATAATTCACTTTTTATAGTTTTTTTCTGTAATTTCGTAATCCATAGTCTTTCTCAGATAATTTTCGTTTTACTTTTTTCATTAATAGATTTGAGTACAAACGCAAGTAGCGGTTGAGATTGTTTGTCATGTAATAATTGTGGCGATTAGGTATATTTAAATATTCTAAACATTACAAGTAGATTGTAATCTATATAATTATGTGACTATGGTGTGTTAAAATTCATTACATTAGCTGATGAGGTGTCCGATTTTTGCGGTTGTGCTGGGACTAATATGTTTTCTTTGACATCAAGAGAACTTTGCTGTTGGTTACAGAAAGAATGATATGATTCCTAGAGTTTCGACCAGGACACATCACGTTAGAGTAGTGTTGCTACTGGCAGAAGAGGGCTTGGCAAGAGTAAGCTTCGTAGGTTGCAGCAGGATGCCAGACATACTATAGCTCTGACTGGCGAAAATGCTCGATAGTCAAACAGTTTAGTGGATTGCTGGGAAATCATGTAATCGGTGGTTGTCCCTCGTGGAGAGGAGAAGAGAGGTCTTATCGGCAAAAGAGACAAAGGACGTGTTGATTAACTTCTGTAGTACATCAGTTTCTCAAGACCAATATTTAAGATCCACAGAGACTGGGCAAGTTACATTTCACATGAGAAGGGCTGCAAGAACTTCAATTTATGTTCTCATTCTGCAGTTACACTGGCAGTTTCCGACTTCCGAAGGCGGGAGTTATGATTTCTGCCTCAAACGGTGACAGCTTGTAAGTGAACTATTTTGGGCTGTCGTGGGGTGAAGGGGTAATATACATTTAATGACCGAATGCTTCTCCCACTCACCTGCAGACCTACTTCTCGATGTGCGAAACAAGGAGGGCTAATTCAACTATCGATCTCAGCGATGACAGCAGCTTACATACTCACAAGCTTCGGTTAGTAATAGTTGATTTGCTGTTTTGTTTTGTGAAACAGTGTGTGTGAAGACTCACTAGAGACTGGTGTTATTAAAGGAATGGAAACTCATTCTTAAATCGTAAAGCAAATAGTCAGCGGAGGTAATGGTCATATAGCTCAACTTTATGCAGCTCGTTAAAGGGATAATGAATGATACTGATTCCATGGGAACTACCATATGATGAGTTCTGTCAGTAGCAACCTTTTTTTTAACTACCATCCTGAGAATTCTTCTTTTCTGAAATTTCCAGTGAGATTGTAAGGTGCTAGTTGGGATTAAGTAGAGATTGATAGTACCACATGTTTCTGCTTCAGTCATCTGCAATAATAACTTACCTGAATAACGATTAAAAGTCAAAAACTCCTATTTACTGCCTCCACAAAGAGTTTGACGTCAGATGTAGATGTAGCAATATGTGGTGCAACACTTTCCAAGATGTCAGTAAACATATCACTGTCTCATTTAATCAAAGTTAAATTCTTTACAAAAAGGAAACTCCATGGAATAAAATTGGTCTCCTGTGAGTGAGGCACAGAAGACATCTCCAGCCTAAAGACTGAAGCCCACACACAGTTTCACACGAAGATATATTCAGAAACAAACAACACTTATTCACAAAGCTGATGAAGCAGGAAATTCTAGCCATTGCCTCATGAAGATGAAGTTAAGCAGTACTACAGCTCTGGCTAGGCTCTTTCGGGAGCTGACAAAACAAGAAAAATAGAATGAAAGAAGTAATTGCCACCCAGTGGAGACACGTGGTTGTCGCAGCCTGTTTTCTCTTCAAGGGTGGGGGCCCTGCTGTTAGAGAAGAACTGGCCAACAGGCTCACATAATCCCCCCACCCAAATCAGATCATCATTCTAAGATGTCCTCAGGTGGTTCCAGATGCTCACGCAAGGTCTCTGTACATGGCTATATTGAGCTGTGTGTGAAATTCTGACCACTGCCGTCTCAGCCTGCAACTGATGGCAACCACCTGAGTGGGGCACTGTATGCAGATGGTGTGGTGCCTTCGTGCCTCTGGATTACCTGTCAGGTAACTACTTTCTTCTGGTGGACTTCACTAGTGGCATGCATCTTTGAACCTGGGCTGTGAGTGGCCTGGACCTTCTGTTGCTGCAGACTGGTTGCTGAAGGCATTCATCACCACAGATCACTATCCAGTGTCAGCAAACCCCTTTTACATCGGCCATGCTGGATGCTATGATTTGGACACTGTTTATTCTGGTGTGGTACGTGGTGATCCACCGACTGTTGCTGCTGGCAGGTGTTGTGCTCCCTCCTAAGACAGTAGTTGCTGACCCCAACACTCGGAGCACTGGCTGATGAAGGAGCAACAATCTTCCATCTGCTGTTATACAGAATTTGTACTAAAATGAATAAAGGACTATAGTAAACAAGGATGCCTCATTAACAACTCGCCAAGTGGTTCCAGCTACCGCCATCCCTACAACCCACACCCTGCCAAGGAGGCAGCACCTTTTTCTGACCTACAAGCAGCCAAGTTCTCCACCTCCCTGGGGTCATTTTGCGATCCCAACAAAATTTTGTCATAAGTGACATTAACATGCGTATTTCATAATAGGCATTGCGAGGGTAGATCAATGGGATTATCGTGTGTAGGACAGTGGAGCCATTAAAAAGTTTTCCAACGATTTGGGTCACTTTTTATCCAACCCCAAACAATTACTGAATTGATCCATATAATGCCTCATCTAAGGTTGTCATTTTTAGTGTGAAAGTCTAACACCAACCATTACTGTACCTAATTCTACATGTGGTAGGGTAGCCATTTTGATAAGGGAAAGTATTGAATTGCTGTGTATTATTTAGACAACGACAAGTGCCACAGCTTTGCAATTGAAGAAAATTGACCACACTGTACAACCATTAAGAAGCATTGCAGAAGATGTTAGTTAATTCTTAAATATAGACATTGGACATTTCCAAGGGATTTATACACTATTTTTAACGAGTGCAGTTGTTTTTCCTTCATCAAAGACATATGTGCAGTATGTCTTTGCTCACCAAGGTTGTAAAAGAAGAATGAGGAGATCAGTGTTTAACATCCTTTCAACAATAGGGTCATTAGAGATGAAGCACAAGCTCTGATTAGGGTAGGATGGAGAAGGAAAGCGGTTGTGCTCTATTGAAGGAACCATATTGGAATTTACATTAAGCAATTTAGAGAAATCATGTAAAACCTAAATGAGGATGGCCAGATATGGACTTGAACTGTCATCCTCCCAAATGCGATTCCATTGTGGTAACCACTGCATTACCCTGCCCAGTCAAGATTGTGAGAGTCTGCTGCTGTGACTTACAGCACACTCCATATGACAGCTAAGAACTGCTGGCAGATCAAGCATACTAGTGAATCAGTGCTGCAGCAGAATCTTCCAGGTTTAGAGAGGCACCTAGCATCATATATGTTTACACAATTCCCATAAACTGTGGGTGCAGAGCTGACGTCCAATAACATCCAGTATGTTCGACTGTAGTTAGGCTTCAAACTGTTTCCGAAAAGTGTCGAACTTAGAGTTATTCAAAGTTTTTGATTTTATAAAGGCTCCTCTCAAATATTTATGATGAAGTTCAGACTTTGAGTGTTTTGTATGAAGCAGGAATATAGCAGCAACGTGAACAACTGAACAATTAATGCACTGCACAGTAGATCCCACATGATGCTTACCCCCTACACCAACATGTTACAGTAAAACTGTAGAGCAAGAATTTTAACAAATTACCCTACATTACAGTGAAATTGTAACAAATTACGCCATGTTACAGCAAAAACTGTAACAAATTTTCCGATGTTTCAGCTAAAATTGTATCAAAGTGCCCTATGTTATAAAGAAATCGTAACAAATTGCCCCACATTACTCCAACAACTCAGCAAATTGCTCCATATCATAGTAAAATTGAACAAATTGCCCCATGTTGCCCAGTGTCCCACTATGTTACAGTAAAGTTTACTGAATGCCTGCAAGCAGTAGAACTCTACAGGAGACTAAGGGAAGACCACTGACCCAACATGATAGGTCAGTACAAATTCTGTGACTCTCAAGTAACAATCATACTGATATGGACGTTATCAATAGATGAAACGTCATAGGTGTCACAAATGTTCAGTACTGTTACCAAACACCTTTTGCCTCCGACACAGTCGTATCCTACTAGTTTTTCCCTGACAACATGTTGTGTAAAAGTTGTAGGATCTGTTTATAACACACAATAGTTGATGCAGTCTATGATTGTCTATGATTGTCAGATTTCAAGTGACCTATTGGCTTTCCTATAATAACCGACAGGAAGAAGATGCTGTGATATGCAAATGATAAGCTTTTCAGAGCATTCACACAAGGCTGGCGCCGGTGGCGAAACCTACAACGTGCTGACATGAGGTAAGTTTCCAACCGATTTCTCATACACAAACAGCAGTTGACCGGTGTTGCCTGGTGAAACGTGTAAGGAGGAGAAATGTATACTATCACGTTTCCGACTTTGATAAAGGTCGGATTGTAGCCTATCGCGATTGTGGTTATCGTATCGCGACATTGCTGCTCGCGTTGGTCGAGATCCAATGACTGTTAGCAGAATATGGAATCGGTGGGTTCAGGAGGGTAATACTGAACGCCGTGCTGGATCGCAACGGCCTCGTATCACTAGCAGTCGAGATGACAGGCATCTTATCCGCATGGCTGTAACGGATCGTGCAGCCACGTCTCGATCCCTGAGTCAACAGATGGGGACGTTTGCAAGACAACAACCATCTGCACAAACAATTCGACGACGTTTGCAGCAGCATGGACTATCAGCTCGGAGACTATGGCTGCGGTTACCCTTGACGCTGCATCACAGACAGGAGCGCCTGCGATAGTGTTCCCAAAGGCGAACCTCGGTGCACGAATGGCAAAACGTCATTTTTTCGGATGAATCCAGGTTCTGTTTACAGCATTATGATGGTCGCATCCGTGTTTGGCGACATCGCGGTGAACGCACATTGGAAGCGTGAATTCGTCATCGCCATACTGGCGTATCACCCGGCGTGATGGTATGGGGTGCCACTTGTTACACGTCTCGGTCGCCTCTTGTTCGCATTGACGGCACTTTGAACAGTGGACGTTACATTTCAGATGTGTTACGACCCGTGGCTCTACCCTTCATTCAGTCACTACAAAACCCTACATTTCAGCAGGATAATGCACGACCGCATGTTGCAGGTCCTGTACGGGCCTTTCTGGATACAGAAAATGTTCGACTGCTGCCCTGACCAGCACATTCTCCAGATCTCTTGCTAATTGAAAACGTCTGGTCAATGGTGGCCGAGCAACTGGCTCATCACAATATGCAAGTCACTACTCTTGATGAACTGTGGTGTCGTGTTGGAGCTGCATGGGCAGCTGTACCTGTACACGCCATCCAAGCTCTTTTTGACTCAATGCCCAAGTGTATCAAGGCCGTTATTACGGAGAGGTGGTTGTTGGGGTACTGATTTCTCATGATCTACGCACCCAAATTGCGTGAAAATGTAATCACATATCAGTTCTAGTATAATATATTTGTCCAATGAATATCCGTTTATCATCTGCATTTCTTTTTGGTGTGGCAATTTTAATGGCCAGTAGTGTGTTTTGCAGTACAAAAAATAAAGTTAACGTCTTTATTCAACATTTTACGCATAACATTTGTGCAGTTTCCTGTACCTTTTTGACATCGATAATCTATTTGTGGGTGTTTGTGCAAGAAGGCAAACAACACTAGCACATGAGTAAAATCATTTGATCTCGGAACTCATTGATCAGTAGAATGCTGCCTACAAGAATGCTGTAATGAATCTTGTGGCAATGTTAGGCTCTGTAACCCTGACTACCATGAGACCAAAGGGAGAGGAAGGTCTGTCACCCGCTCCCCGCCCTGCCAATCACTGGCCCACTTCACTTCCATGTCGAATACTGGCAATTGTACTGTCATCTGTCAGAGCTAGGGAGTATACGGAGGTTATTAAACACTTGAATGTCAACTGGTTTTGTATTTCATATTGTGAACTGTCTACATGAACTACCACCAGAGCAACAGCAGAGAGCTAAATGAAGCTGTGTCATATTAGGTCGTGGCACCAAGCTTGTCTTGTGTTTTAATTCAAGGGCAGTTGCTGGATCATATCTCATTGCACTAGTGGTTTATAACTCTTTAGCTGCTTTCTTTTTCCCTACTGTAAAGGTGTGGACTTGATGTGGCAACTGGTTCTCTAGTGGAGGCGTTGTGTTGGCACAGAAGATGTAGGCAGCCAGTAATGACAAACACTTGATTGACATATAGGTTGGACAGACATAGCTAAGCGTCAGGGTCATCGACCTAGATCAGGAAGGCACACAAAGAGGCACCGTTGTCAGTGCTTTCCTCAGTACGACACGGCAACAACCTTGTTACGTGCGCATAATTTGGCCCCGTGCAGCATTGGGAGGCACACTTCTGCTCTCGTAATTGTGCGGGTTGTTACTGGCAGGTGTGCAGCCCTAATGATGGAAGGCAGTGGCCCAGGGTTGGATCTGGGACAGGTGACTCGGTGATAGTGTCAGATGCTGGTGATCCCTGGTGCCTGGAGCTGAGAATACGTTAGCTTGACCCCTTGGCTCCTAACCATCCAGACTGCAGCTGGACCCCACAGGTGATGCCAACAAAATGACCAATGGATGTCGATGGAAACCAACAAACAATGTGCTCATATTGCCAGCAACAAAGGGGCTCATAATACCTACAGTGCCATCTTTGTAAACTAAAATTTACCATAGTCTAATGCAGGACTTAAGAACTCACTGACTTTGGCTTGAACAATTGCACCTGCTCATGTTCTTGCTTGCAAATAGCGCACTTGCAGACTAATGAGGAGCGAGGGCTATGCACACGCATCATGTAGTCATGACAACATGTGGAGAAGAACCAACTTTGAAATAGGAGAGGATCAATTTTGACATTAGTGCCATCTAATAGCAGCACTGGCAAGTCAGGAGCATATAATATTGACGAAGTCTTCACACTTGAATCTGTAGTGTGAAGAATCTTATCATTTAATACAAAATGATGGGTTCCCAAAATTTGAGTGTACTGTAAAACACTGAATACTTGCCGGAAGTCCAGTTTACAAAGGCACTGCACATCTTACCACATCAAAGATAGAAAGAGAAAATGTGAAAGACCTGAGAAAGTACAAGAAGTTTTAAAACTAAAGAGAAAGCTCTCCAAAAAGGAAGAAAAATGAGCTAAGTAGGGCACTCTGATGAGCTACAGAATTACAGTGCTTTTAGCAAAGTCTTTGAGCCCTTTCGCAGATGGTGATTAAATAACAGAAAACATTGATGTCCACTTCAGGTAATACAATTACAAATGATGCCGTTATCAAGCATGATAAGCGTGTTGTCTCACACTGGTTATGGCAGATGACGTTCAGAGTCAACTTGCAAAATCTTTGTAAAAAGTTGTTGCATATTCTTTAACTCTCTATGAACGTGTAGATATCAGATGCACATAGCCTGATGTGATAGTCTTAGCTGGATTAAAGAAAGTATAGAAAATGCAGGTTTGTCACAGCATTAGTTTGTGTGTCCACAAATGCAGGTGGAGTGCAAGTCATGTTGGGGAAAAAATAAGGGTTTGTAACACAACCGAACGAGAAAATGAAAAAGCGTATAGTTCCACATTCGTACTGATCTGCAGCTTTAAGTAACTGATCTGTAACGTGAAAGGGAATACACAGACAGTTCAGATTTCTCTAAGTATTTCCCTTACGATCGACTTTCTTGTTTACACAAGTGACCACGTAGCTTCCCACCCTATTCCTTGTGATGATAGGGGGATACAGTATTGGCTGCTTGCCGGCCTGCACTCATCGTCTGCTCAAAGAGCTAATTTGCAATGAACACCTGTCTAACAACAGGTACCAACTTCAATATTAATACTCGATTGTAAACCTTGATATGTATGTAACACAAGGAAAATATCACAATGAGTATTTACAGAGGCTTAGCTGTAGTAATACTGGCATACAAATTGCTACATCTAAAGGTTTTTGTCTGCAGTGAAAACAAAAAAACCCTCACTGCCCACTGGTAAAACTAGCTGCTGCATCAGGGTGCTCTACAGGTGTAACTATACTGTATTTAGCATGAGACTAACACTGATGAAAATTTTACACCATGAAGTCTTCCATGCTTGCTGGAATCTCGTGGAATTTCATTTCACATAGAGCAGAAGGCAACCTACCTCAAGTATATCCAAGTACAATAATAAGCATATGTTTTATGCTGTGCATTATGCACCCATCAACTGAGCGATAACATGGGACAATACTGGCACATTTAACTTGGACAGCTAACCTGCAGTGATGTGGGCAGTTGTACAAGATACATAAGAATGCCTGCACTCAAAGGATAGAACAGAGAGAGAATATTTATAGGCTCTATCTTAAAAGCAAAATATTCTACAGAGTTAAGCTCCTCCTGGCAATAAACTATATCGAAAGAGCCCCAGATAAATGCAAGGCGGCACAACAAATAATAAACAAGGAGACACTTCGAAATGTACACAAGTAGCTCCACTTGATCCTGAGGAATTTAATCACTACTTTTTAAACTCAATTAAAGAAATAGGAAACAATATTAAAGTAACAAGTGCATCAACTATGGGCCTGATTGTAGCCACACTGGCAGGTGACCAGGTATTTCAGTGCAGTACAATCACATCTGCTATATAAAAGTTGTATCCAACTCTTCAAATTCTAAAAGTACAGACTGCTATTGGTTACAGAATTACATCTTAAAAAGACAATATATTCAATCTGTAGACCGTTACCATCTATTTTTAATAAATGTGTGTAATTCAGAGCATTTCCAGAATCACTGAAGGTATCGAAAGTTATCCCAGTTTTTGAAAAAGGGGACAAACAACTTCCCGAAAGCTACGGAGCAGTCTCAACTGTGCCAATATTTTCAAACGTATTTGAGGCGCTGCTACACACTAAAATAAGTAGTTACTTTGAAAAACACAATCTCCTATGTTAACAATCAGTTTGGTTTTTGCAAGGAGAGACATACAACAGCAGCAATTTTGGAAACTGTGGATCAAACTTTAACAGCTCTTGGAGACAAAAAGATGGTATCACTGCTATTGTGACCTATGAAAAACATTCAGTTACATTCCTGTTGACACACTAATAAGGAAGCTGGAACTTTATAGGGCGTGTGGGTGCACATCTGCTGTGATGCATTTTTATTTAAGCAACATAAAACAGTTTGTCTCAGTCAGAAATATAAATTCCTCATTATTGGACTTCAGCACAGGTAATTGCAAAAAAATCTGTTATTGAACCCTTCTTCTTCATTGTGGCAATTAATGACTTGCCTAATAACATAGGTCACTCTGTCATATCTTATGCTGATGATACAGCACTACTTAGTACACATTAGAGGATCTCAGATCTGACAAGGATAAAAAAGAAACTTTTGATACAGACTTGAACTGGTCTGCAGCTAATAAACTCCTGTTTAATCTTGATTAAACCCAGTAACTCCTAATTAGAATGTCTAATGAAATACAAAATAAGTCAATAAAACTGTTAGGTATTTACGTTGAGTCCAAACTTCACTGGGAGGAACACATCAATCACTTATGTGATAAAATACCTCAGGTGTCATACCTCATTTTGGAGCTTAGGAATTTAGTGACCTCAGATTACCTTCGACTAACATACTTTCAACTATTCCTGTCACACATGTCATATGGTCTGATTGTGTGAGGACACTTTCCTTGGATCAAAAATATTTTAAGAATACAAATAATAATAATAATAATAATAATAATAATAATAATAAACATTGGCCAAACGACTTAGAAGACACAACAAAAGTGAAAATAGAAGGAAACAAAACCAAACATTCAACACAAACCAAAAGAAATTTTACCAGACAATAGATAACACACACATTAAAATAGACAATCCACCAAACTTAGCAGGCATGGAACACTTCTGGAGAACATATGGTCAAACCCAGTACAACATAACAGGCATGCACGGTGGATAGAAGCAGAAACAGACACATACAAGATGATACCACAAATGCCTGAAGTGATAATTTTGCAACATGAAGTCACCAAAGCAATTAATTCTACTCACAATTGGAAAGCCCCTGGAAAAGATAAAATAGCAAATTTCTGGCTAAAGAAGTTCACCTCAACACATTCACATCTAACTAAATTATTTAACAGTTACATTGCAGACCCATACACATTCCCTGATACACTTACACATGGAATAACTAATATGAAACCTAAAGATTAAGCAGACACAGCAAACCCAGCTAAATACCGCCCATTAAAATGCCTACCAACAATATACAAAACATGAACTTCAGTCATTACACAGAAATTAATGACACATACAACACAGAACAAAATTATAAATGAAGAACAAAAAGGCTGTTGCAAAGGAGCACGAGGATGTAAAGAGCAACTGATAATAGATACAGAGGTGACATATCAAGCTAAACTAAACAAAGGTCGCTACACTACGCATACATTGATTACCGAAAAGTTTTTGATAGTGTTCCCCACTCATGGTTACTACAAATATGGGAAATATACAAAGTAGATCCTAAATTGATACAGTTCCTAAACGTAGTAATGAAAAATTGGAAAACCACACTTAATATCCAAACAAATTCAAATAATATCACATCACAGCCAATACAGATTAAGCGTGGAATATACCAAGGAGACTCTGTAATTCCTTTCTGGTTTTGCCTTGCTCTGAACCCACTATCCAACATGCTAAATAATACTAATTATGGATACAATATTACTGGAACATACTCACACAATACCCCAGAAGACATGACAATGTAGCAAAAATAATACATCAACAGCTTGCCTTACAACATAAACTTATAAAACAACACGTTCCCACATACAAGTATGCACCACAAAATGTACTGGAGAATGATGAATACAAATTATACTGGAACAGAACCATTATAACAGATAAAACAACATCACATAACAAACCTCACATCATACTCACCAATAAAAAGAAGAAATTAACACAACTAATCGAAGTATCCATACCCAATACAACAAATATACAAAAGAAAAACAGGAGAAAAAATTGAAAAATACATCCAACTGGCTGAGGAAGTCAAGGATATGTGGCATCAGGATAAAGTTGACATTATACCAATTAGACTATCAAGTACAGGAGTCATACCACACAATATCCACCACTACATCAATGCAATACAGCTACATCCAAACTTATATATACAACTACAGAAATCCGTAATTATTGATACATGTTCAATTACCTAAAAGTTCCTAAATGCAATATAACATATACCGTACAGTTAAAAGGAAGTCATACTTGATCAAGGTCCATGTCATTTTCTACTTCTGACCAGACATAACGTCTGAGATAAGAAAGAAATAATAATAATATTAATATTATTAATAAAAATAATAATAATAATAATAATAATAATAATAATAATAATTTTCTACACATAGTGTGCAAAACAGGTCACATGGAGCAGTGTCGTCCTCTTTTTCCATGTTCAGAATACTCACAATTATAAATTTATATTTACTCTGTCTGTGCTCTATGTTAAAAATGATGTTCCAGAATTTTCTGCTAGGGGGGTAAACTCATGACCAGAATGCCCGAGCTAAGGTTAATTTCGATACACGAAGGCACATGTTAGCAAGAACTGGAAATCCTCACAAACTGAACCCACTCAAAATTTTCAACAAATTACCAATCTATATTCAATCTACAGATCTAAATTTTTTAAAAAAATTAAATGATACAGCTTGCTATCAGATCATCCAGTTTACCATATTAGAGAATTCTTTGACCATATGGTTAAATATTGAACCACCTGTAGGTATTACTTACAGTCAGTCTGCTAATCTCTGAACTCCTTAAATAACCAAATCCAAGAAATACATTTCAGTACTGGGACTGTCACCTGCTCAATTGATAATGAGTCAATCAACAACAGAATCATGAAGCCATTTTGTCCACTTTTTTGGTGTGCCACTCTGAATCATGCCAGCGTTCAGCAGTGACGTGTCGCAAAGCTTTGTAGATTACTTCCAGTACATCTGACCGCTTAAATGTCTTGATATTTCTCATAAGAAATTCTTTAACTTGGCTCCAGATCAGTTCTGTTGGGCTCATATTACCATAGCGCAGTCACAACTGTAAAAATGTGCTTGATGGAGTGAAAATAATTGTTTTTCACACTGGCTCATATCAGACCACATCTGTGGTATAAAACAATAGACATCGTCCGAACAAATAACATTTGATTTTTTATATAAGTCTTAAAATTTTAGTTTGTTACGTTTTACTCATTTAAACAACCTTTGAAAAATATTGTCACGTAGAAGAAGGTGTAATTAGATGAATGATGAACACGAACTTCCCTTAACGAAGGTTTACTCAGCACTTGCACGTACAAGAGCACGGAGCGAACTGCCTCCGGCCAGAACACATACCGTATATATACAGCTACAGCACATTCCAGTACAATGATTATTGACATATGTGGATACATCTAGAATATACTCAAACCGAATATGGAAATTAAAACTGTACAGTCCAGGTGATTTTTGAACTCCGGCCCTCCATGCAACAGTTTAGTATCATAACCACTGCAGCCTCCTTAAGAGAACAGCATCTTGGTGTTACGTCCTTCTAGTCCGGGAACGAGTCACCAGTCCTGCATACTCTGACTCCTAATGACTGATTCTCGCCCTGGAGGTGATCTTCTTAGAACTTATTTTGCCGCTACACTCTTCGTCATTTTTCCGCTTGTTGCCTGTCGCTGGAGTTTCGAATTTATCCTGGGTTGCAGGATCCTTATAGGGCTTCATTCGAAGGACGTAGACCATATGTCTGATCTTTCGCTGTCTCGTGTCGGGGTCGAAATCTTCAACTTCATAAGTAATATCAGACAACTGTCTTACAACCTTATAAGATGCCAAGTAGCGTCTGAGGAGCTTCTCAGGGAGACCAACTTCCAAACAGGAATGAAGATCCAGACGAAGTCACCAGGCTGGTAGATAACAGGGCGGTGGATCGCATCATACCTTCGGCTATCGTTTTCTTCATCCTGCAGCATGCAGAGTCGAGCTAACTGGCGAGCTTCCTCTGATCTGGTTAACACCTGGATGATGTAGTCGTCGTCTACGTCGTCAGGATGTAACGGAAACAGTGTCCATCGTCGTAGTCGCCTCACGGCCATGCATCACGAAAAATGGCGTAAATCCTGTAGTGTCTTGTTTGACGGTGTAGTAGGCAAACGTCACGAAAAGTAGCACCTCATCCCAGTTGCTGTGCTCAACATTGACGAACATTGATAGCATGTCGGCCAAGGTCTTATTAAGGCGTTCAGTGAGCCCGTTAGTTTGCGGATGGTAGGCAGTCATCATGTGATGAGTAATGTTGCACCAACAGTTTATCTCTGTCACAAGATTCGATTGAAAAACTTTCCCTCCATCCGTAATTAACATCCTTGGCGCGCCGTGTTTTAATACAATGTCTTCCACGATGAATTTGGCTACCTCGGATGCTCCGGCTGATTTTACGGCTTTTGTAATGACAGCGTGTCAGATAATCAGTGCAAACAATAATCCATCTATTGCCACTAGCAGACGTTGAAAATCGTCCGAGGAGGTCAATCCCAACACGCTGGAAAAGCGTTTCGGCTGGTGTAATTGGTATGAGTCGGCCAGGTGGTTTCTGAGGAACTGCCTTTCTCCTCTGGCACTCTCGACAGTGCGGCACATAGTGACGGACACTCCTAATAACCTGGCCAGAAAAATCTCTTGCGGATTCTATCGTATGTCTTAATAAATCCTAAATGTCCGGCCTCAGGTGCGTCATGGAATTTCTGTAGAACATCTAACGCGTGTGTTTAGGAATCACTGGTAGCCACCTCTTTCCAAACGGATTAAAGTTTTTCTTGCAAAGTAATCCATCAACTACCTTAAATTGTCCTTTCACATCCTCTAACCGATTTAAGGCAAGAATAATATGAGCTATCTTGGCGTCCTTCTTCTGCTCAGCAGAGAGATGCTGGAGTGCAGCAAGACAGCCACTATCTTCATCAAAGTCTTGATGGCCTTGCACAGAGTTTCTTGAGAGACAGTCGGCATCTTGATGTTTTCTTCCACTTTCGTGCGCTATGGTAATGTAATGCTCTTGAAGATGTCGTGACCACCTGGTGAGTCGTCCTGTTGGATCCTTAAGACCTATCAACCAACAAAGTGAATGATGGTCTGTAACAACTGTGAATGGCCTTCCATAGAGATACTGTCGAAATCTGCATATGGCCCAGATCACAGCAAGACATTCTCCTTCTGTAGTTCAGTAGTTTCTCTCGGCTTTTGTATATGTCCTAAAAGCATCCACCCGAAATTTGCACCAGAACAGCACCGATCCCATACCCGCCGGCATCTGTGTGTAGTTCTGTAGGTGCTCTCTCATCATACAGGCCAAGTACAGGATCAGTCGTCAGAGCTTTTCACAGCCCATTGAAAGAATCTTGTTGAGCATCACCACAGATAAATTTAGCATCAGCTTTTTAACAACTTTTGGAGTGGCCTGGCTTTTATACAAAAGTCTTCGACAAAACAATGGTAATAAAACATAGTCCGAGGAAGCTTCTCACATCTCTAATACTTTTAGGAATAAGAAATTCCGTTATAGATCTCACCCTTTCTGGGTCTGGCCGCACACCTTCGTTTGACACAATGTGCCAAGTATTTTGATTTCTTTTGCTCCAAAGAGACACTTTCTTGGATTAAGTTTCAGACCGGCTTGTTGGAGACACTTAAGAATGGTCCTCAGTCTTTTTATTTGTTCATCGAATGTCTCTGAGAACACTATAATGTCATCTAAATAACGAAGACACATCGTCCACATCAGGTGCTTTAGAAGATTATGCGTCATCCGTTCAAAAGTTGCTGCTGCGTTAAACAAACTAAACGGCATTACCTTAAACTCATACAAGCTCTCTCGGGTGGTGAATGCAGTTTTCTCACTATCAGCCTCATCTACTTCGATTTGCCAGTATCCTGAGCACATGTCCATGATTGAGAAAAACTTAGCCCCTTTCAGACAATCTAGTGTACCATCAGTTCATGGAAGAGGGCAAACGTCCTTTTTAGTTATCTTATTAAGCTTCCTGTAATCAACACAAAAGCGCCAACTGCCATCCTTCTTCCTGACAAAGACCACTGGTGACGACCATGGGCTCTGTGATGGCTGAATGATGTCAGTCTTCATCATTTAATCTACCTCGTCGCGAATTATTCGACATTCTGTTGCTGACACACTGTATGCTCTCTGTCTTATTGATTGATGGTCTCCAGCGCTAATCTGGTGCTTCACCATCGATTTGTCTAATTTGCTCTCCACATGTGGATTGAAGCATTCAGAGAACTCTTGAAGAATGGCAAGTAGCTTCTTCTGTTGTTGCTTAATGAGATCTGGTCGAGCTAGAAGATCTTGTCACGTAGTGGTAGCACTAATTATGCCCATAGACTCGGCATGGGAGGTTTCTATGAGCTCAGCTGTTCTTTAATTAATGGCTTTGTTTGCTACACACATGCGTCTTGGAAGGATCTGTAGTTCACTGTCACAGTTAACTATCTGCAATTCACCAAACCCGTTTTTAAATGAGACACAGAGGCTGGGATGACCAAGTTATTCTCCAGTGGTATGCTTCTCTTACATTCCACTACAAGAGCCATGGGTTGATGCGTGGCATGACACGTGATAGTTACCTTTCTAGTGCCGACTGCAGAAATGATCACTTCATCCAGCACACACAGTCTCCATACACCCGGATGTACATCTTCCTGTCCACCGTATCTCATCTCGTCTAGCATACTCTTTGAGCGTCCACAATCTATAATTGCCTGAGAAGCTTTCAAAAAGTCCCATCCGAGAATGACGCAATGACTACAATCTTGAAAGACGATGAATTCTAAAAGTGTATATGGCCACTTATACCCTCATTAATGGTACATCTTCCTGTAGGTTTATCATATTTCACATTAGCCACCTCCTGCAGAGATGTTTTATTGTCGATAAATATGGTTTTCTGAAACTGGTGATGGTACTTCTCCGAAATGATTGAATATGATGCTCCAGAGTCCACAAGGGCTTGGGCTGGTCGGCCATCCATGACGATATGAATGTAGTTTCCTACCATTTTTATAGTGCTCGACGGTGGAGGATTTTTTCGGCGGCCTCCCCTCCTAGGAAGGTCGCACCCTTTAGTTTTCCAGATTGCGGCGCCTAGGTGATCGGCTGGAGCTTCTAAACGGCGATGGAGACCTTGACTGGCGTGTTGGGGAGCGTCCTCTCCAGCGGCTAGCTTGCAGCGATGGTGACCCATGTCATCCTGCACCCACATCATCTTGTTTATCTTCGTCGTCCCGTAGTTGGCGTCAGCTAAGATCTGTCTGCTGTCTTCTGGCGCGGACATCATCAAATATCTACCGCCTTTCTCGACAATAGCGCACCACATGTCCCGGTCGTCTGCAGTGGAGACATACTGGTTGGTTATCCTGGGTCCTCCAGACGTCAGTCTTCCTTGGTGCCCAAACAGGTTCCTCATGCGGCATTACAGGAACATAACTCCACCTGGGCCTCGACTTTTTCATCGTTTTAAAGGGAAAGGGAGGTGGAGAGATTGGGTTCAATGTCTGTTCCACTTCCTTCTTTATGACATCTTGAAGCGTTTCGGTTTTTTGCTGGCTGTGCAATCCAAGTGCCTTCTGAACTTCCTCTCTCACGATCAGATGAAGAACAGTTGTGAAATCAGTTTCTTCCTCCATCACAAACATCGATACGATGTTTGGAAACCGTTCAAACTTCTTGCGAGTAATTCTCTTTTGATGCACTGTCTCGATATACTGGCACCATTTTATGAAGTCGTCTGCTGTTGAAACCTCCTTCAGGAGTAGGGCTTGGTACATGTCCTCAGCCACACACTTCATGAGATGTGCAACCTTGTCTTCCTCCTTCATTGTAGAATCCACTACTTTTACACAGCTCCAAGACGTCTTGAATGTAGGATGCTGTAGTTTCTCCTGGACGCTGTGCCCTGCACTTTATCTTCTGCATTCACTTTTGCCATTGTGTATCACCGAAATACTTGCGCAATTCCACCTGGAAAACTTACCAGCTTGTGAACTTCTCCTCATTGTTCTCATACCATTGCTTGGCGGTGCCCCCCAAGTAGAAAAATACGTTAGCCAAACACACGGTGTCATCCCATTTGTTAAATTTGGCTATACGCTCATATACCTTCAGCCACGTGTTTGGATCTTGGCCATCGTCACCAGAGAACCCGAAAGGATGTCTCATGTGGTGGCACACAGTTGCTGTCATAGTAACGTTCTCTTTTTAGTCTGTCTCCGATAGATTGCGGTCTGTCGAATATGGCTCGAACTCGGGTTTCTCAGCACGTAAATGGCGGCTCTGTCGTGGCCTGATGGGAGCCACTGTGTCGTCGATAATGTGCGCTATGTGAGGTAACGAGCGAGTTGTGCCGCCCTGGAACTATTATACGTTCCGAGTTGGGGCGGCGGCAAAAGACACTCGTCAAAGCCGTGGACCGGCAGGAAACACGTAGTGCCGAACGTTACCTGAGCATGAGGGTAGACCCAATGGGAATTCCATGGTGACGATGTGTTGAAGAAGGAGACACGCCGGGAGTGCCGACTTTGTGAAACCATAATAGTGGACAGTTCACAGTTCATACAGAAATTAATAGTAACCAGATAAATGACAATACCTCAAAAAGAAACATGTACATTACCATTGTTTGCACGATGATTCTTATGGTGTAATGATATTTTCAATATATTTATTAGTTTAAAGTTTAGTATCTGACGATAAATTATACAAGTAACACTCAGCAACGAATTTCCGAAATCTAAACGGTTCATCCGATTTTGTCGATCTACGTGTCTTTAGAAAGCTATTAGTGTAATCCTAAATTGGTATGAATTACAGGTATGTAACTTGAATAGTACATGAGTTATTGGAGGTCAAAGAGGCCCATTACCACTGATCGCGTGAGGCCACAAGTACTCCACAGTTACACGAACAACGATAGCAGCATGCTTATAAACATATTTATTCGTCTATGTCTATATTTAGTATGTGCTTAAATATGTTTATGAGTGTACGTTGGCTTGGAGACATGGAGGGAGCGCTCACAGCGCTCGTTAATGGTGAGACTGTATGGAAGTGGGGGAGGAGGATCGTTTTCGAGAGAGGACACGAGGTTGGTTTTGGCAGTGCGGGACAGTACAGCACGGGACAGGGGACATGCTGGACGCAAGGAAGGACTTGGAGTGTGGAGTGGTTTGCGCGTGGTCGCGAGAGACAGAAATACTTCGGAGTGCAGACGTGAGATTTCCAAGGTTTCTACAGTGAAGACGTAGTATGCGTTTAGAAGTGAACGTCTCGCAAGCTATGTTGTTGTTCATAGCTAATTACGTGAAGTGGGAATCTACTGTTTCCCTGTAATTCAAGTTGTATTTTATTTAATTGCTGGACCATCGACACCAATAAGTGTTTTGCAGAAATATACCGCATTCTCAAAAGTACTTCTACTGTCGTACGCATCATTTAAAGTCGTTAAGAAAGTACGTGCAGATTTCATTTAATTGCAATCTTTCATTTATAAACGTCTTTGTTACGTTCTGAATTCGCAATTGCCGAGTGATAGGAACCTTCGAGCATTCGATTCATGTGTATATCTACATCTACATCCATACTCCGCAAGCCGCCTGACGGTGTGTGGCGGAGGGTACCTTCAGTACCTCTATCGGTTCTCCCTTCTATTCCAGTCTCGTATTGTTCGTGGAAAGAAAGATTGTCGGTATGCCTCTGTATGGGCTGTAATCTCTCTGATTTTATCCTCATGGTCTCTTCGCGAGATATACGTAAGAGGGAGCAATATACTGCTTGACTCCTCGGTGAAGGTATGTTCTCGAAACTTCAACAAAAGCCCGTACCGAGCTACTGAGTCTCTCTCCTGCAGAGTCTCCCACTGGAGTTTATCTGCCATCTCCGTAACACTTTCGCAATTACTAAATAATCCTGTAACGAAGCGCGCTGCTCTGATAGTCCAAATGCTCTTACTTTGTATGACGTTGGACTGCATGGCAACATGAGCGCAGGCACAACCGTTGCGTATGTCCTAGCCAACTACGTCTGTTCACAAGGGAGGAGCACCGTACTGTACATCAAGCATATTGCAACCCCTTCACATCTGTGCCTGCCATCCAATATCGATTAATGGATACCCTGCAACATTCTGGGTCACTTTGCACCATATGTCGGAGACTAGCAGCATCTGGACTACGGAATTCCTGTTTATCACCACAACTGCTATTATCACCACAACACCAAAAGCTGGTTTTGGAGGGCTGCTGTAACCAGGATGCTCGAGTGCTGCTAATGAATGAGTTGTATTGTGCTCAGCAATG
Source organism: Schistocerca gregaria (assembly GCF_023897955.1). Lineage (NCBI taxonomy): Eukaryota > Metazoa > Arthropoda > Insecta > Orthoptera > Acrididae > Schistocerca > Schistocerca gregaria. The sequence continues at coordinate 862,623,420 of NC_064931.1, read as the reverse complement.
AATTGCTGTTCTGCACTGTCCTAGATGACTATCAATGGTAAATGTGGCGGCTACCTGGGGAGAGGTCCCATTCTCTCCGTGTTGTGGAGGCACTCCACTGTTACACATGACATCATGGTGGGGGGAGATGAGAGGAATGACTTCAGGTCACAGCTGGTAGCGATTAAGGAATCTCTGATCGCGCATCGTGGACATCCTGCGTCCTTGTGTGGTACCATTCAGGTGACAGTATGGTGGTGGTATTGTTCAACACAACATCGCTCATTCACACACACAGCATTTTTCTCTGTACATCTACATCTACATGATTACTCTGCAATTCACATTTAAGTGCTTGGCAGAGGGTTCATCGAACCAAAATCGTACTATCTCTCTACCATTCCACTCCCGAACAGCGCGAGGGAAAAACGAACACCTAAACCTTTCTGTTCGAGCTCTGATTTCTCTTATCTTATTTTGATGATCATTCCTACCTGTGTAGGTTGGGCTCAATGAATTATTTTCGCATTCGGAAGAGAAAGTTGGTGACTGAAATTTCGTAAATAGATCTCGCCGCGACGAAAAACGTCTTTGCTTTAATGACTTCCATCCCAACTCGCGTATCATTACTGCCACTCTCTCTCCCCTATTACGTGATAATACAAAACGAGCTGTCCTTTTTGCACCCTTTCGATGTCCTCCGTCAATCCCACCTGGTAAGGATCCTACACCGCGCAGCAATATTCTAAAAACTGTCTATGCAGTGATGTGATACTCCTGTGGGCAGTATGATTCTCAGATCTGTCACTGACAGAATGTGGACTGGACCAGCTCAGATATCATTTCCACCCCAGTGCCAGTATATCAGGACCAATTACAACGGCCGTGGTGAGTTTGCCTCAAGAGTGTATGCAGTACATTTTTGACAGCCTTCTAAACCAAGTCATTTCAGGCATCCAGACGAGAGGGGGTGCAACTTTATATGGAGAAGTGAGTTCATATTGTCAAGTTGTTTGTAAATTTAATCCAATATTGTAGTCACTGAAATTACATCACATACCTTCACCCGTTAAGTGTCATTTTGCTTCTACCTCCACTTTTGTGTGCTTCACTTTTTTGCTACGCAATCTGATTAACATTATAACTGTAGTGCAACAGTATTTTATACTGAGATCTGACAATTAACAATGTTGTCTGAAAACCCATTATTTTAAATTACTTAAAAAATGTCTTAGTTTCATCCATTTGTTAACAACAAATCTCGCTACTGTGTTAATCCAACAATAAATATGTAAGATCAAATGTATTCGGTGTTTAATATTGTGTTCATGTTTATTCCCTTTGCTATTTAGATTTGATAGTAACACCGAGTACCTTTTAAATCATCAGTGATTTGTTACTATATTTGAAACACATTTCTGTAACAAGTTTTAAAAAATGTAGAGCATATATAATTCCCCAGTTGTAAGTTATGATTAAATTTTGTTTTCAGCTTTCACGTTTTCCTATGCTTGTGTATACACGGATAAACTTCTGCGTACTGCTTTTCAGTATGTCCGTTTCATGTCATGCAGATATATTGTGAGAGATTGCAGGGCACTCTCACTTCTGATTTGACGTAGGGAATACGACTACGGCGATATGACATACATTGTGATGAAATGGTGGGCAGCAGTTTATGGTCTTGTTTGTGTGCTCTAGGGAAAGAAATACGGTAAGCTTTACCTGCGTTCAAAGAAACAGGGTGCCAACTTAAACGACTGCATTAAAAGCATGGCGTTGGTGGGGCGACAAAGCGTTTCTCGAGAACGATGAAGAGACATTTCCAGACAGCTCTGAGCCACTGTCGTATTGTGCAGAAACACATTAGGATTGGCTCCACGGACAGGGGCAGACGTCCAGGTATACGGCCTAGCGCCGAAAAGTCGATAACAGCGCATTGCAGGCATTGTTAGCGAGCAAGCCGCCAAAAGAAATGTAAACGTCCTGCAAATGTCGGTGGGACTGGAAAACTGGCGCCCAGACGTGCAGACTCTGTTTCAAAACCTCTTTTGTCAATGCGAGATTATGGCCATTCTTTGCAAACTTTGAAATGAACGCAACAGCGGAGATATTCGTCAATTCGGTTTGCAGTGCAAAGACCATACACTGAGCTGAGAATGCCAGGCTCCAGCTCGTTATTGGCTTGTGCGAAATTGAGGGAAGACAAAAAAGAGAAATCTGCTTCTGGAACCGAGCTGAGAAGGCAACACAGAGTAAGGGAGGTTGTCACACTCTGGTACAAGTCTCTTGTACTGGCACTTCGCTAGTAAAGAACTGCAGGTCTCTACCTAAACGGTGAGACTTGTGTCCTTTGCTAGGGCGCGACTTGGAGCCTGTGCCAGTCACCTTCTGAACCGCCAAAGGAACTGCTTATATCGTCACGGTCACAATGAGTGACGCGTGGGTGTACTTATTTGTCTTGAGTTGGCCGTCTAAACATTTCACGTATTCCGACACGCACAGTCGTGGCACGGAGTCAGATTGGTTTGGAAGACCAGCAAACGGGTCCACCTGCACACTAGAATCTGTCGGAGTTTCAGAGACTGTTAGGGCAGTACCTGTGTTCTGAATTAACCGAACGCGAGACCGCGTACTTGCATTTTTCGGGAACGCGCATTTAATAACAGATTTCCGCCGTCCATGACTTCAGTCGCTGAACGCATCGAAGTGTGGAGTTTTAACCGGTAGGATGGTAAAGTATTTGCTGCTGCGACGTAGGGATATACTGTCTATTTCTCGGCACCCTGTTCTTTCGAAGCATATTTTTCCTTTTTTTTGTATGGTAGAATATAGATGCTTGGTGGTGGCGTAGTTTGATGCCATAATCTGGATTCACGTGTATGAAGTGAGACAAAGCGAGTAGTGTTCTGGTTAGTGTCGTGTGTCGATCCCCAGCAGATCACTTTGTCCACCATAGATCCCATTTTAGTAAGGCTATTGCGAAATAAATATTTTTTTGTATGATGATTCTTTAATAATTTTGTTACCTTATCTTGTTTAAGATCAATAAATCGATTGTGAATTAGACTACAACTTCTGGCATACAACGTGTATCATTTTCTTAAGGTCAAAATTATACAGATTGTACAGGATCTTAAAGTGGGACTTTGAGGTAGGGATCCATGGTTGCAATATTTCAGATGGTATGAAATCCTAATGAGCAATGTGTACGTAACTATTTGTAGTATCGTTCGCAGAACCGATCGCAGTCCTCTGGTTTGGAGGCGAGTGGAACGCTTAAACCAGAGGCTCAGACGATACTGCGGAGATCTGCAGTGCAAATTTCTCGACCTTCGCTATCGGGTGCAGAAAAGTAGGGTCCCCCTGAATAGGTCAGTCGTGCACTACACGCAGGAAGCGTAGCAGAATACGTGTGGAGTGCACATGTGGTTTTTTTAGGTTAGAGAATTCCCTCCCTAAGCCCGACAAGACGCCTCCTGAGACGTGACAACGTAGTATTAGGCAAAACGTAACAGGGAATAACAATATTAATGTGGTAATAGTAAACTGCAGGAGCGTCTATAGAAAGGTCCCAGAACGGCTCTCATTAATAAACGGTCACAATGCCTACATAGTACTAGGGACAGAAAGTTGGCTGAAATCAGATGTAAACAGTAATGAAATTCTTAACTCAGATTGGGATGTATATCGCACAGACAGGCTGGACAGCAAAGGAGGTGTGTTTATGGCGATAAAAAGTGCAATAGTATCGAAGGAAATTGACAGAGATCCGAAATGTGAATTAATTTGGGTGAAGGTCACGATTAAAGCAGGCTCAGACATGGTAATTTGATGTCTCTATAGGCCCCCTGGCTGAGCAGCTGTTGTAGCTGAGCACCTGAAGGATAATTTGGACAATATTTCGAGTAGATTTCCCCACCATGTTATAGTTCTGGGTGGAGATTTTAGTTTGCCGGATATAAACTGCGAGAGACAAACTGTCATAATGAGTGGCAGGGACAAAGAATCAAGTGAAATGTTTTTAAGTGCTTTATCTGAAAACTACCTTGAGCAGTTAAACAGAGAATCAACTCGTCGCGATAACATATTAGACCTTCTGGTGACAAACAGACCCGAGCTATTTGAATCAGTTAACGCAGAACAGGTTATCAGCGATCATATAGCGGTTCTGCATCGATGATTTCAGCCGTAAATAGAAATATTAAAAAAGGGTATGAAGATTTTTCTGTTTAGCAAAAGTGACAAAAAGCAAATTTCAGAACACTTGACGGCTCAACACAAAAGTTTTTTTCTTAAGTACAGATAGTGTTGAGGATCAGTGGACAAAGTTCAAAACCATCGTCAGTATGCATTAGATGAGTATGTGTCAAGCAAGATCGTAAGAGATGGAAAAGAGCCACCGTGGTACAACAACCGAGTTAGAAAACTGCTGCGGAAGTAAAGGGAACTTCACAGGAAACAAACACAGCCAAAACCTTGCAGACAAACAAAAGTTACGCGAAGCGAAATGTAGTGTGAGGAGGGCTATGCGAGAGGCGTTCAATGAATTCGAAAGTCAAGTTCTATATATTGACTTGGCAGAAAGTCCTAAGAAATTTTGGTCTTATGTCAAAGCGGTAGGTGGATCAAAACAAAATGTCCAGACACTCTGTGACCAAAATGGTACTGAAACAGAGGACGACAGACTGAAGGCCGAAATACTAAATGTCTTTTTCCAAAGCTGTTTCACAGAGGAAGACTGCACTGTTTCCTTCTCTAGATTGTCGCACAGATAACAAAATGATAGATATCGAAACAGACAATAGAGCGATAGGGACACTATTAAAATCGCTCAAAAGAGGAAAGGCCACTGGACCTGATGGGATACCAGTTCTATTTTAGACAGAGTGCCCGAAGGAACTTGCCCCCCTTCTTGCAGCGGTGTACCGTAGATCTCTAGAAGAGCGTAGCGTTCCAAAGGATTGGAAAAGGACACAGGTCATCCCCGTTTTGAAGAAAGGACGTCGAACATATGTGCAGAACTATAGACCTATATCTCTAACGTCGATCAGTTGTAGAATTTTGGAGCCCTTATTATGTTCGAGTATAATGACTGTTCTGGATACTAGAAATCTACTCAGTAAGAATCAGCATGTGTTTCGAAAAAGGCGATCGCGTGAAACCCAGCTCGCGCTATTCGTCCACGAGACCCAGAGGGTCATAGACACGGGTTCCCAGGTAGATGCCGTGTTTCTTGACTTCCGCAAGGCGGTCGATACAGTTCCCCACAGTCGTTTAATGAACAAAGTAAAAGCGTATGGACTATCAGACCAATTGTGTGATTGGATTGAAGAGTTCCTAGATAACAGGACGCAGCATGTCATTCTCAATGGAGAGAAGTCTTCAGAAGTAAGTGATTTCAGGTGTGCCGCAGAGGAGTGTTGTAGGACCGTTGCTATTCACAACATACATAAATGACCATGTGGATAATATTGGAAGTTCACTGAGGCTTTTTGCGGATGATGCTGTAGTATATCGAGAGGTCGTAACAATGGAAAATTGTACTGAAATGCACGAGGATCTGCAACGAATTAACGCATGGTGCAGGGAATGGCAATCGAATCTCAATGCAAACAAGTGTAATGTGCTGCGACTACATAGAAAGTATGATTCTTTATCATTTAACTACAATATAGCAGGTCAGTAACTGGAAGCAGTTAATTCCATAAATTATCTGGGAGTACGCATTAGGAGTGATTTAAAATTGAATGATTATATAAAGTTGATCGTCGGTAAAGCAGATGCCAGACTGAGATTCATTGGAAGAATCCTAAGGAAATGCAATCCGAGAACAAAGGAAGTAGGTTACAGTGCACTTGTTCGCCCACTGCTTGAATACTGCTCAGCGGTGTGGGATTCGTACCAGATATGGTTGATAGAAGAGGTAGAGGAGATCCAACGGAGAGCAGCGCGCTACGTTACAGGATCCTTTAGTAATCGCGAAAGCATTACAGAGATGATAGATAAACTCCAGTGGTAGACTCTGCAGGAGAGACGCTCAGTAGCTCGATGCGGGGGAACATACCTTCACCGAGGAGTCAAGCAGTATGTTGCACCCTCCTACGTATACCTCGCCAAGAGACCATTAGGATAAAATCAGAGAGATTAGAGCCCAGACAGAGCATACCGACAATCTTTCTTTCCATGAACAATAAGAGACTGGAATAGAAGGGAGAACCGATAGAGGTACTCAAAGTATCCTCCGCCACACACCGTTAGGTGGCTTGCGGAGTATGTATGTAGATGTAGATATGTAACCAGTGTTTGTAAACTGTTAGTGTTTGGTGAGCAAAGTGCCTGTCAATTCAAGTTTGCTGGCACTACATTATGAAACAATACAGAACCATCAGCCATCATCCATGGTGAAGGTTAGCAAGCTTTACAGTTCATGACTGGTTCTTGGAGATTAGTATTACGCATTACAGGAGCTTTTAGACTTGCATTTAAGGTATCGCATGCCAGAATGTAGAGCTTCGAAAGCTGAATGACGGCACTTGAAAATTTTCCAGCAACTGGCATCCTAAGCGGAAGAAATTTGTTGTTGTGGGCAGAAACTTACAAGAAACTGGTTCATTCAAGCAACAGCGTTTGACTAAAAGTACTTCAAAAAGAATTGCTCACATAGCAGAACTTGAGCTTTTGTTTGATCATGTGTGAGAACATTCATTAGTATGCCCTTAACTTGTATGTGAAATGTTTACTCCAATGAATAGTGTGGACACTATTGCTGGAGTGTAAATTGAACCCAAAGCAAAGTAGGCATAAGCACTGAGGCAAAATTATTTTGAACCAAATTATGTTGTAATAACGAGCTGATATTGGTGGTAAACACTAGAAATTATTTCCATTAGCTTAAACTCTTGCGGTCAGGTGCAAGTTAAAAAAATATTAATAATAATAATAATAATAATAATAATAATGGTAATAATTAAGTATTCATTTCCAGCCATTAGTTCTTAATCTAGGTGCACTCTGTTCTGGCATAACTACAAGTGCATGACGATGAAGAATGACAGAGCATAGAGAGCTGTGATATATCAGCCAATAGTACGCTGATTAGGGCGACACCAAGACAGGAGTGGCATCTGTAAGAAGAGAATACAAGCGCCGCACCGCCTAGCTGCGGGCAATGGAAGACGAGCTGTCATAGAAACACTACAGCAGTGACTTATGAGCTGTATTGTTTTGCTTGCATTGAAATTGTATATACCGAAAGACATTGATTGTTCGCATGTGGCCAACTGCTTTGGGACACACCTTTGTAAATACACAAAGTTAAGTACTGTCAATTTAACTTACTGTAATAAACGCCATGAATACGATTTGCTTGAATTGCTGTCTAGCGATCCGAGGAAACAGTTTGCTAGGCATCCTATATTATATGAGTGGGCAAGAACAAAAAAAAATCTCAGTTTGGGAACCCCTGCTGTACTGCAATTCTAATCATAAATGTTTGAGACATAATATCTGTATAATTCTCCCTGTACAAAAATAAGAATACAATGAAAGAACTTCACAGAGTTCTAAAAATTTTGCAAAGAGGCAGTCAACTAATGAGCAATGTGTCCTGAAAGCCTGTGCTGAACTAGTAGCCAACAATACTCCACTATACAGATTAATGTTACCAGACTTACAGACCATATCGTTGTGCCACAACTTAACCTGGTGTAATGAACTGCACAGCATCGATTCAGCTCAACGATATCATAGATGGAAAAGTGCCTATCAACCCAAAGGCCAGGCATTATCAAGCAAGTATATTCAGAAAGTTAGATCACTGTTTGAGTATGCCAATCCTGCAGAATATGCCAGCCACCTACTGCAAGGTGAATTTGTGACACCTTACAGCAGTGGCAGGTGTCTGAAAGAGCTGACTGGAAAGGAAAAAAAAAAAATGGGACGATTGAGGTCACCACTGCCTGTTACAATTTCTGGGCTATGGTAGAAAAAGTTAGGCACCCCACTGTCACATATATACCACCTAATTTAGTTCCTCACTTTAAGATGTTTCTTGTGCACAGCAGTGTCCAAGTATGTGCAGTACGCGTGCAGGGCATACAGGCTGCTTTTTCCATACGTGTAAAGTGTTAGAGATGTGGACTGCACCTACATTGTTGCTGACCATAGTCGAGGGCAGGTGCACTGATACCAGCCACCATGGTTTACACACTGTCCACAGTGGTGTATTTCGTGATGCAGCCGAGCAGCAAGGGATTTTCTCTGTCATGCCACCTCCAGTCGAGAGCGTGCCAGCATCGGGCACTGCCTACGTGACAGGCAACCGCTGACAGCAGGAAGCTGTAGTACACCACAGAGAACAACCACCTTCTCTCTGGCTACGATTCTGCCTGTCACTGTCACGAGTAAAATACTTTCTTAACCTGTGGTAACTTACTGACAGCCTACTGTACAATTCACCACCATCACCTCCAAAGCCTACGACCATGCGGGTAAACGGCAGTCCATCCTGACTTGCCCATAGAAAACTATGATGACATTAAAAATAATATTTGTCAGTGTCTGTTGGTTCCTGCAGCAGTTGGTAGATGGCACAAGAATGGTGTGACAGGATACTGTGCAGGTGAGTTAACAAAGGATGTGTTTAGAACAATGTGTTCAGATAATCACAAACTTTCCAAGATTATGCTATTTAGTTGTTGAGTTATTTCATGAGTTCCAGTGAAAGTAGTGTTAAAAATGCACCAAAGAAAAATATTAGCCAGGGGAAAAAAAGAGAGATGAGTTCTATCAATCATGAAACACAAAGGGCCACGAACATGAAAATTAGAGAAGTGATTGTTCTAGCAAGAGAAACAGGTCCTCAACAGGCACTGCATGTAGCTTTTTCAAAATTAAGTGTTATGTTCCTGCACCAGTTTGATGATGATGATGTTCGGATCGTGGGGCACTCAAATGTGCGGTTATCAGCGCCCGTACAAATCCCCAATGTTTGCTCAGTCCAATCTCGTCACTTTGAGAGGTGGCATGAGCCCCCTCTCATATTTCTATATTACTCTGAGTAATTCGATGTTACTCTCTAATTGCATGCGGTGAAAAGTCACTATTCCTTCGCACGCGGACTTACCACGCAGCGTCTCTCATCACCCGGATGGTCTGGTGACAGGCGGGTTCTGCTGATCTTGAAAGGGTTAAGCCAACGGGTGTGATGGAGTCGAGTGGATGCTTTCCAGATGCCGACATTGTCATAAGAGGGGCGGCGACACGCCCACAGGGGCCTGACGGAGCGGCTGGGCTAGAGATTCTGTTACTTCGCAAAAATTTAGTGAAAACACTTCCTGGCGGGCTACCAGCGAGGCGTTGGAATGACTTGTGTTCCCAGGTAGTCTCGGCGGGCAAATTCCCACGTTTTCTGCAAAATCATAACCATGATTAGCTTGCTCAGGGAATAGCTCCGTGACGTAGCAAAATCGGCGCAGAAATTGGCGCCAAGTATCTCCATTGGTGGAGTAGTACTACGTCGGCAATAGAGGGGAATTTTTCGCCGGTTTTCGAGTTGTTGATTGGAACGTTTAACCACGACCACTGTCGTGGGGGCTGGAATGTTCTGTGTTCGGTTTTTACGGGTGCTCTTGAGAGTGTCGGCTCTCGGCTTTTAGTCGGAGTAGGTTACAAAACTGAGCTCTCGCTGCTCTGGACAGCCTGCCTTCCGTTGGCTGTCTAATATACTTTTATTTAATTGTAACTGTTTGACGAAGTTGCTGAAGTTTCGACTTCAACGTAACTTTCCGAGTACAGTTGGCAATTAAGCGTTCTGCGTACAAGCGGCCTATGTTGTCCGTCTTGAGCAGTTTTGGCTTAAGTTGACTGTACCGGAGTTACTGTGTGACTTCGCTTGTTAAAATCACTCACTGTACCGTTAGTGATTCTGTAACGAGCCTTCTTCATCTCCCTCAGAGGTGTATTTGTGTTGCTAGGAAGTCTTTAGTCTGTAACAACCAGACCAGGAGAATTTGTTTCGGGCTATACTCACGACATTATCATCACCATGACGGGACGTCGAAGCAACCAGCCATCGCCTCCGGTATGCCAGATCATGTCCTTTCAGTTAAGAAGACAGCTTGGTAATGTACGTCGGCAGCACCGGCAGATCAGGCAATTTTGCTAGGTGATAATCAGAGCTCAGTAGAGTGCCCCTGTTCATCTTTTCTAACTTTGTTCTGTCTTGGGTGTTCATTATCTGAGTTATCACTACTGTAGCAGCAATTAATGTTGGGTTGGCTGGGTGTTTCTCGTAAGATTTCAGTTGCAAGGAACTGGCTCCACATACCACTTGGTCATAAATGTCACAATCTAGTTTATGGACAACTTGACCTTCACAGCATTTATTTGAATATCCAATTTCATATATAGTAAATGTTTCATGTGTTTTGTTTATAATTTTGAGTTTAGTCATAATAAATCAAATTGGTATTTTGGATCGAACTTTCATTCTGTTAATCGGTAGAGCAACCCTTTCATTTCTCACTATGCTAATGAATCTTTCCTTCATCTAATTAATTTCTATCCAATTAAATTATTGCAGGTGCCAAACTCTTTTCTACTCCACTTGCAGGGTCAATTACAGTCCGTTTGCGTTTCTTCTTAATCCATGTGCAACAGCAAAAGTCAGAGTTAGGAAGGGGGGGGGGGGCTTAGTGCATCATTTCCATATGAAGATTCGAGAAGAATTTAGTGCTAAATACACTGCTAGCCCCGGCACCTCGCAACTTGCACGAATGATAATGAAGTTATGAGGACGACACAAACACTCAGTTATCTCGAGGCAGGCGAAAATCCCTGACCCTGAATCGAACCCGGGACCCCTTGCTGGGGAAGCGAGAACACGACCGTGAGACCACGAGCTGTGGACCCCAGCTAAATGAAATGCTTGATGTGAATAACAGTGGCTCTCCAGAATCATGTTCAGCCTCCTTCACATATAATATTTTGATTAACGGAAAAAAATAAATGTATGCAAAAAGTGTGCATTGCATGTTTTAACAAAAACATGGTGTGGTGATTGACAAACCTGCTGCTGGGAGTATTTCTCAAATAGGGTAAGTGAGCTGAAAATCATGGTGCTTCTGAAAGACATTGAGTTAATTTTCTGTAGGAATATGAATATCAACTATGACTGGTTGTCTGAAAAATAAAATTCTAATTGATCTTCTCAAGACATGCAACCTGCTGCAAAGAGTAGACTTCCCAACTAGAGCACACAAATGATTGCACAGTTATTGATAATATCCTGTACTATATCTTAGGGGCTCAAAGAGACAGAAAAATTAGTAATGGCTTGACAGATCACACTGCACAAAAAACAAGACTGAAAGCAATCAAGAGTAGAATCATATCCCGAGGTAATAAACAAAAGATTTAGAGCTTTCCCTCGACTTGCAATGCCATTAAGAAGCTGATATCTAAGAACTTAGTCAGGAAGAAAACTGCAACACATACCATTAAAATGATAAATTACATTCCTATAAAAAGCTTCCTCACTGTCTAACAGTTTTTTCTATTAAAAATAAAGTACAAATGAGCAACCACTTTGAATAAACAAAGGTATTATACTATCAAGTGAAGGGAAATAATTAGACAGTCATTAACTGACAGAAACTGATGGTCAATAACAACACACTTAAAACACAAACAATGAACATTTAGTCCAAAAGTGACAACTGCAGAAAAACTATGGCTAGAGATCAGTGATGTAATAAACTACAGTCTACATAAATGTGTTGATTAATAAAAAAAACAATGACCCACCTTGATTTAATGGTACCACTTGGAGAATGTTCTGATAACGGACACACTATTGCTAAAAAAAAAAAAAAAAAAAACCTTCATCAAAATTGGTGGAGAAAATATAACAGCATTTTGTGCATCCACATGCATATGCAGTGTCAGTGTCGTAACTGCCGTCTGCTTCACGCCTGCTGTGCAGCGAGCTACGTTAATTTAAGTATTAACTGTATTTTTCTTACTTGTCACTTCTTCCGTGTGTTTTCGCTTTTAGGAAGCTTTAATTGTCGAGTGCTAGTAATAGTGTTCCATAGATTTCGTGTTTCTTTTGAATACAGTCAGAGTCCCTTTAGTCAGCCATAGTGCCAGTAGTGCAAGTGTTTGTTTTGAATACAGTACAGAGATAGGTGGTGCTATTTTCATTGCTTTCTACTAGAAGTGTCTAGCAACCATAGTCGTCAACTATCACCCGCCTTTAGTGAATTAGCAGTCTAGTTAAAAGTTGATTAACTCTACAGTAAATTGATTTCTTAGGATGGATAGGTGTACGGACGCAGGAGGAGCTGGCCACTGTTCGCGTACAGCTGAACTTGTTGATGGCCGTGGTCAGCCGTCTTCAGGCTGCTGCCTCGGAGTATAGTGGCAGTGGGGAGTCTGGTGCGTCGCATGGTACACCCCAGGTTTTACAGGCTTCACTCACTGTCCCTGCTGTCGAGACATCTACGCAGGTACCGGGCATGGTTGGCCACCCTCTCCCCAAGAGGAGTGACGGGTTCAGCGGCGTTCGCGGCGCACGAGGCGGAGGGTCAATGTGGAGGCTGGGCGTGTGGCATCGCCCGCTCTGCCTGTGAGTCGACATGTGGCAGCTCTTTCATCAATGTCCGAACAGGCACACGGGGGGAGGGCTTTATTAGTGATTGGGAGCTCCAACGTTAGGCGAGTGATGGAGTCCCTTAGGGAAATAGCGGAAAGGTCGGGGAAGAAGGCCAGTGTTCACTCTGTCTGCTTGCCGAGAGGTCTCATCCGAGATGTGGAGGAGGCCCTGCCGGCGGCGATAGAGAGCACTGGGTGTACCCGAGTGCAAACTGTTGCTCATGTCGTAACCAATGACTCCTGCCGTCTGGGTTCAGCGGTCATCCTCAGTTCGTACAGGCGGTTGGCGGAGTTGGTGAAGGCGGAAAGCCTCGCTCGCGGGGTGGAATCTGAGCTAACTATTTGTAGTATTGTTCCCAGAACCGATCGCGGTCCTCTGGTTTGAAGCCGAGTGGAACGCTTAAACCAGAGGCTCAGACGATTCTGCAGAGATCTGCAGTGCAAATTTCTCGACCTTCGCTATCGGGTGCAGAAAAGTAGGGTCCCCCTGAATAGGTCAGTCGTGCACTACACGCAGGAAGCGTAGCAGAATACGTGTGGAGTTCACATGTGGTTTTTTTAGGTTAGAGAATTCCCTCCCTAAGCCCGACAAGACGCCTCCTGAGACGTGACAACGTAGTATTAGGCAAAACGTAACAGGGAATAACAATATTAATGTGGTAATAGTAAACTGCAGGAGCGTCTATAGAAAGGTTCCAGAACGGCTCTCATTAATAAACGGTCACAATGCCTACATAGTACTAGGGACAGAAAGTTGGCTGAAATCAGATGTAAACAGTAATGAAATTCTTAACTCAGATTGGGATGTATATCGCACAGACAGGCTGGACAGTAAAGGAGGTGTGTTTATGGCGATAAAAAGTGCAATAGTATCGAAGGAAATAGACAGAGATCCGAAATGTGAATTAATTTGGGTGAAGGTCACGATTAAAGCAGGCTCAGACATGGTAATTTGATGTCTCTATAGGCCCCCTGGCTGAGCAGCTGTTGTGGCTGAGCACCTGAAGGATAATTTGGACAATATTTCGAGTAGATTTCCCCACCATGATATAGTTCTGGGTGGAGATTTTAGTTTGCCGGATATAAACTGCGAGAGACAAACTGTCATAATGAGTGGCAGGGACAAAGAATCAAGTGAAATGTTTTTAAGTGCTTTATCTGAAAACTACCTTGAGCAGTTAAACAGAGAATCAACTCGTCGCGATAACATATTAGACCTTCTGGTGACAAACAGACCCGAGCTATTTGAATCAGTTAACGCAGAACAGGTTATCAGCGATCATATAGCGGTTCTGCATCGATGATTTCAGCCGTAAATAGAAATATTAAAAAAGGGTATGAAGATTTTTCTGTTTAGCAAAAGTGACAAAAAGCAAATTTCAGAACACTTGACGGCTCAACACAAAAGTTTTTTTCTTAAGTACAGATAGTGTTGAGGATCAGTGGACAAAGTTCAAAACCATCGTCAGTATGCATTAGATGAGTATGTGTCAAGCAAGATCGTAAGAGATGGAAAAGAGCCACCGTGGTACAACAACCGAGTTAGAAAACTGCTGCGGAAGTAAAGGGAACTTCACAGGAAACAAACACAGCCAAAACCTTGCAGACAAACAAAAGTTACGCGAAGCGAAATGTAGTGTGAGGAGGGCTATGCGAGAGGCGTTCAATGAATTCGAAAGTCAAGTTCTATGTATTGACTTGGCAGAAAGTCCTAAGAAATTTTGGTCTTATGTCAAAGCGGTAGGTGGATCAAAACAAAATGTCCAGACACTCTGTGACCAAAATGGTACTGAAACAGAGGATGACAGACTGAAGGCCGAAATACTAAATGTCTTTTTTCAAAGCTGTTTCACAGAGGAAGACTGCACTGTTTCCTTCTCTAGATTGTCGCACAGATAACAAAATGGTAGATATCGAAACAGACAATAGAGCGATAGGGACACTATTAAAATCGCTCAAAAGAGGAAAGGCCACTGGACCTGATGGGATACCAGTTCTATTTTAGACAGAGTGCCCGAAGGAACTTGCCCCCCTTCTTGCAGCGGTGTACCGTAGATCTCTAGAAGAGCGTAGCGTTCCAAAGGATTGGAAAAGGACACAGGTCATCCCCGTTTTGAAGAAAGGACGTCGAACATATGTGCAGAACTATAGACCTATATCTCTAACGTCGATCAGTTGTAGAATTTTGGAGCCCTTATTATGTTCGAGTATAATGACTGTTCTGGATACTAGAAATCTACTCAGTAAGAATCAGCATGTGTTTCGATAAAGGCGATCGCGTGAAACCCAGCTCGCGCTATTCGTCCACGAGACCCAGAGGGCCATAGACACGGGTTCCCAGGTAGATGCCGTGTTTCTTGACTTCCGCAAGGCGGTCGATACAGTTCCCCACAGTCGTTTAATGAACAAAGTAAAAGCGTATGGACTATCAGACCAATTGTGTGATTGGATTGAAGAGTTCCTAGATAACAGGACGCAGCATGTCATTCTCAATGGAGAGAAGTCTTCAGAAGTAAGTGATTTCAGGTGTGCCGCAGAGGAGTGTTGTAGGACCGTTGCTATTCACAACATACATAAATGACCATATGGATAATATTGGAAGTTCACTGAGGCTTTTTGCGGATGATGCTGTAGTATATCGAGAGGTTGTAAGAAAGGAAAATTGTACTGAAATGCACGAGAATCTGCAACGAATTAACGCATGGTGCAGGGAATGGCAATCGAATCTCAATGCAAACAAGTGTTATGTGCTGCGAATACATAGAAAGAATGATTCTTTATCATTTAGCTACAATATAGCAGGTCAGCAACTGGAAGCAGTTAATTCCATAAATTATCTGGGAGTACGCATCAGCAGTGATTTTAAATGGAATGATCATTTAAAGTTGATCGTCGGTAAAGCAGATGCCAGACTGAGATTCATTGGAAGAATCCTAAGGAAATGCAATCCGAAAACAAAGGAAGTAGGTTACAGTATGCTTGTTCGACCACTGCTTGAATAATGCTCAGCGGTGTGGGATCCATACCAGATGGGCTTGATAGAAGAGATAGAGAAGATCCAACAGAGAGCAGTGCGCTTCCTTACAGGATCATTTAGTAATTTCGAAAGCGTTACGGAGATGATAGATAAACTCCAGTGGAAGTCTCTGCAGTACAGACACTCAGTAGCTCGGTACGGGCTTTTGTTAAAGTTTCGAGAAGATACCTTCACCGTGGAGTCGAGCAGTATATTGCTCCCTCCTACGTGTATGTCTCGAAGAGACCATGAGGATAAGATCAGAGAGATTAGAGCCCACACAGAGGCATACCGACAATCCTCCTTTCCACGAACAATACAAGACTGGAATAGAAGGGAGAACCGATAGAGGTACTGAAGGTACCCTCCGTCACACACTGTCAGGTGGCTTGCAGAGTATGGGTGTAGATGAAGAAAACCATGTTAGTTTCCATAGCCACATGATTTATTACAAAATCCCAGGAAATCCTACATGCATGTAAAGTCAATGGACAGTTCCAAACCTTTCATTCAACATACAGATGAAATACTAAATTTCACAATTAGAAATGTATCTTTGAGTGGGGATACTATCATACAACACATTAACAAATGAGAGATACTGATGTGAATTCAAGACAAGTCAGTCTATGCAAGCTGAATGAGCTCCTTGCCTCTGATGAAATTCAGCTAAATTATGTAACGAATGTGCCACAAAATTAATTTCATCCTAGCTCACATTTACTGAAAATGTATTACTCAGTTAATAATCCCGTGTAACTGGAAAACACTGCAGGTCAATCCTGTTTATAAAAACAGATACATAAAATTACACACCAATATCTGTCCATTGTGGTCTACTAGAGCATAAACATAATCTCAAACGTTACAAAAATAATGGAGGAAAAGAAGCTTTTCTCAAAGAATCAGCACAGATTCAGGAAAAATTATGGGTAATGCTGCTCACTTTGTTCACATACAATATTTAGTAATCAATCAGTGAAACTCAGGTCTGTTAGAAGGGTTCTGGGAAAGTGCAGAGTATCTATAAAGGAAATCACATACTAGATAATAATGTGGCCAGTTCTAGAGTACTGCTCCTCTGTTTGGAGTCTCTATGAAGTAGACACCACAGCAAGCATCAATTGAATTCAAGAATGTATGCTAGTATTTTAACAGGTTCATATAAATCATATGAAAATAACAAAGTTATTTGGGGAACTTAACTGGGAAAGTTTGGTATTGTAATGTTACACAAATTTAGGCAAACGATTTGGCTGCCTAGAGATGGTATGAAGGGAGGTGAATTTGCTTGTGTGACTGAGGAGGACCTGCCATGCGGTCCGAGGGCCGAGTGCACATCACGTCTGGTACCTGCCAGCCAGGTGCAGATCACAGAAAAATGAGGCACATCCCATAACACAACAATATTTTCAATGTCCTTAAAACTACAGAAGTCAATATTTCACAGTGTATAAACATTTTCATAACAAACCTCTGAATTAAAAATTTTTAACAGTTCATGCGATTTCAACAAACGATATCTCAGATGATAGTATTGCACTGTAGCTGTCATCTCAGAAAGATATGTATCTATTTTATTTATTGATTTATTAAATTTTTTATATCTTTCCATTATACAAATGTTTGTCCGGACATCGTATCCTCCACAATTACACAGAAAATCAATACAGCATGAACAGCTCACATTTTTGTCATACTTGTCTATTTATTTAGAGAACATTTTACTATTTTTCCAGTAACTTTATGTGACTGTTGACTGCAAGTGCTATCAAAAAACGGTGTTAATTTAAAACTGGTCAACTGCATCTGTGATCGGACACCACAATTGAAAATAGAACCAAGATCCTTCTGCCAAGAAGGCATAAATAATTGTTTAAGTAATATTTAACAACATCTTGTCAATTAATGTGAACGATTTTGCACAAGAATACTAGCTTATTTATTTATTGACAAACCTTTATTTGTAATTATTGTGAATGATCTGAGTGTGACCAAATATTTATTACATTTCTTTATTTAAATATTGTTGCAATATATTTGTAGTTTTTGGGACATGGTCAAGTTGAGTCAAAAAATGTCTGTAGACCATAAGAATGAAGCATTTTTGATGGGGACAGCCTTCAAGCCAATGGAAAAACAGATAGCAGAACACTATGGGAGCCAAGTGGAGACTGGGACTTCTTGAGTGAAGACCTAAGGGCATGATTCAGTCACTTTTACACGAGTTCTGGAAGGAAGCAGATCTGACTGTGGTAATGAGGGGTATTTGATCATGTGGGTGATTGATTCTGGGTGGTAAACTGCCACTATAAAACTAACTTCTCAATGGCCTTTATTATTTCAAGAGGTCTGAAAATAGTTCAGTGTGGGATTCTAACTTTTTCCAATTGTATTATGGAACTCAGGATAGACAGAGTATGAGTTACTATCCTTGGTATTGTGTGTGTTAATTTGTGAAACCATCAAGTTGAACTCTGAAATGTGTTTGAGCTGGTGAAGATTTTGTGTATTGTGATTATGAAATGGACTTAGGTTTTTATGTATTTTTGACTACAATTTAGTTTGAGAATTTTGTTACCGTTCTCATAACATTGTCAACTTCAGCATTTCATATGGGCATATTCTGTCTGTATTTCAATTGACTGTCATAAGACCACTTGTTTATTTGAGATGTCCTTCCTTAAATAAACATTATTCAGCACAACTCTGTCATATACATCATTGACAGATGTTAGAATATAGCCCTTGTCATTTAACTTTAATCTGTATATCTGAGTATTTTATTAACTTGCAATTTAGGTCAATGCATAGACTATTTGACTGCAGGATCACAGCTATAGATTATTATTTGCAGCAAATTACCTGCGAGGCATGAAAGCAGATGTACATGGGTTGAGCCTATGATTAAATCGAGGTATTCTTTTTAAACAGAGCTGTGCATAGCCAAAGTAACTAAAGTACAAGTAACCACATATAAAGCTGTAACTGGTTTACTCGTATTGGATGCTGTTTACGAAGAATAACTACATATAGCAGTAACCATTAGATATTGTTGCAGTATGAAGATGACATTCTTCACCCAAGACCCTGTCAGGCAAACTTAACAAGGTGATAGTTGAGGAATTTTGTGTGACAAGGTATATACAGGACGATTCAGCAAGAATGTCACATAATTTGTGAGGTGATGACAGAATAATGGTGGGACAGATGTCTGATCTATCCTACACGAGACGTTCAAAAAGTCTCCCACCCATCTCAATGCTCTTGTTAACACATTAGAGGGTGTGTGGTGTTGCACATTGAATGTCATCTTTGCGGGCTACAATGCCGACAACAGCACCAATGGAGTGAGTGCCAAGTTAATGAGTCTGGCATGGCCAATCCACCGGTAAAGAAATGTGTTATTCAGATACTAGGACACTTGTCTGCTACAGTGAATCCATGAGCCATCACACTGCAGGTACATTTGCCATCATTGATCTACCGTCATGTCTCCCAAAAGTGCAGGTAGGTCTTTTACAGGAAATGTGGATATGCTGCAGCTCTCAGATGAATTGGCAGGAACACAAGCCCTATCACCAAGTCACCAATCATACCACACCAGAAGTTCACTGAGAAACTAGGAATTTTGTTTCCGTGGTGTCATGTGGGTTCCCCATCATACAAGTATGAGAACTGCAGCTGTTCATAATACCACTGTGTGTAAATGTAGCATCATTTGTAAATAAAGTGTATTGCACATCTTTGCATTCAGGCAGCCATTCACAGAATTGTTGTGTGCTTACTGAGTCACCTGGATGCACATATTGCACAGGCTGCACATGGAATGGGTACAAGCCCTCAGAATGTAACATATGCCACACTCATGTTTGTGGAATATCGAGTTGATGGCTAGTGCTTAATGTAATACTGGTGGGACTCAGTTGTATAATTGCAACAGTGTCGTCCATTCCCTCAACTGACTGGACACCCTCATATTCTGATGTTACGTGTATACAGGGTACTGTTTAGGATTCAGGTCATGTTTGAAAAACCCTGGTACAAGGGGTTCGTCGATCAAGAAAACGTTTATGATACTCCCTCATTACAGTACCCATACACAACCAACAGGCCTGTGTATTCTGCACGACTGAATGTATGCAGCATATTGGTATTCACAGACACAATGGACTTGCTCAATTAAACAACACCCATGCATGACACACACATGACCTCATGACTGCTCACTGATCCAACACATGATCGCACACTGGGTACAATTGCAGCTGTTGCCTCTGTGTCGACGTCACAGTGTTGTCACCTGTTGGCGTCATCTGACTCTGCATTGTTCTGTCCATCACCGTGCCTACACAGCATTTTGGTAAGTAATATTCACACTTGTCTTCATATCCATTTATTCCAAGATGTGTGTAGTCTTCAATCTACTCCAGTTTCTGAATGATGGAAAATCCAACACAGGTTCCATAGGACTTTTTTGGTTTATTTTCACAAGTGGAATCATATCACAAACTGTGTGGCATTTCTCCTGAATCACCTTGTACATATAGCCTTTTTCTCTAACTCAATACACAAATGGGGAAGTACAGAAAATTAATATTGGTGCCAAGCACCCTCTGCCATGCATTGTATGTAGCTTGATATGTGGAAGTAAGACATATCACTTTTTTCCATAACATTTTAAATTGTTTAATTTTTCAACTTTCTTAACAGACCGCTGTGAACTATGTAGTGACCCACTCGATATCTAGTAGCTGTGGCTCACACGGTCAAGTGAAGGGATGCTCAACCTATTTAGGCTTCAGATCTACTTCATGCAATTTAGGCCATTTACAGAACTACTGACTTAAAAATTCATAAAGCCTCAAGCGCAAAACAACACTGTGGCCAAAATTAAGCATTTTAATTACACTAAATACATAACAGGTAAGTTTCTCTGCATCAAAAGTTGTATGCTTACTATCCAGTTTTCGAGATATTACACTTGTCGAAGAAATTAAAACATATACCATCATAAATGCTGAAATAATTTGGTGAGAAACTTGTGTTTGCACATAATCGACCAGATTATTACAATCTTGTAATAATTACAAGGGTTGGCCGAAAAAAGTGCTAACCCACAAGAGTTTTGAGCTATTGTGTGTTTGGTTAAATCTGTAAGTCTTCGATCACAACGGACTTAGCTATAACTTTTTCTATAAATTGTTCCACTATTTCTTTAACTATGTAATATCTTACATGCATTAGACACTGCTGGTCAGTCCTTCTCCAGTGAGTACCTGCAGAACTTTTGAGAGCAAGTACGTGATTTTTATTACCATACATGATGGAAGAATATACAAAGTTGTTAAACGCAGGAAAGAAAAAGAAACTATTATTATAATAAAACTAAAACATTAACAATGTAACAATTTCAGTTTTTATCCTCAGTTTAGTTGGAGCATAAAGTGTTTCTGAGTTCTGTGTTCATTTTCTTTTGTTTACAAAACTGAATACTAGAAGACTAAATTTTCAAAATAAAATAATCTTAAATGGAATATGTATAACACATTCATGAAGAAAACAGTGGGTTTTAGTTAATTGTTGTCACAACTCTAATAAAGTAATTCTAGATTCCAGAAGAAATTAAAAATGTCATTCTTGAGATATGATAGATTTCCTTCGCACTTCAGTGGACATTTACGCAGTTCGTCAACAGATTCTCCAGGAACTGCTTCCCGTTTACAGTTTCTATAAGGTCGGCCTGCCTGAATTCCTTCTCTGATTGTTTCTTTCCTTCTTAGCAATAATTCTGTTCCTTCTTCAGGTCTGTTGTTATCTATCTGAACTAGGATGTGACGAACTGCTTTCTACTATTCTTTTGGTGAATGTAGATTGTGCTTCTTCCTCAAAATAAAACCACACAAACATTTGTTGAGGGCTGAAACAGGATAACGTGTGTGTGTTTGAGGTTTACGGGCGCTAAACAGCGTGGTCATCAGCGCCCAAGCGCATAGAAACAGGAACACAGGCGGCGAAGGGACGAAGACGGACGCCGAACAAGGAGAACGGCTAAAAGACACAGGCCTGACGCAGTTCCAAATGCGCACATACAGAGGCAAAACAAGAGGAGAAGAAACACACTAAAAAAGGAAAGGAAACACAAGGAAAAGAGAACAGATACCGAAGTGAAACAAGGAGGTAATCGTGACTGGCGGACCTCTTACCTAAAAACTGGGTGAGCCAGTCACCCAGCAGCACATTAAAACCTTCTCCCTAAAATCCGAGGCAACAGATTGGACAGGACACAAAACCGTAAAACCTTAACTACAGTCGCTGCGTCGTCTTGCAAAATAGAGGGCAAATCCGGTGGCAAGGAAACCACCGCCCTCTGGTCAGAGAATAAAAGACAGTCAAGTAAAATGTGGCGGACAGTAATCTGGACGCCACAAGCACTGCAGATTGGGGGGTTCTCCCGCCGGAGTAAAAAACCATGCGTGAAGGGACTGTGTCCAATGCGGAGGCGAGTGAGGAGAACCTCATCCCGCCTGTATGACTGGTAGGACGTACGCCATGGTCGCGTAGTGGCCTTTACCAGACGCAGCTTATTGTCAGAAACTGCCAACCACTCCTCTTCCCATTGACGCATAACACGAAAACGCAAAAGGGAGGTTACAGCATGGAGGGGGACGGCACATTCAACAACGTGAGGGAGGGAACATGCATCTTTGGCAGCCACATCCGCCAGTTCGTTTCCCCTAATACCCACGTGCCCCGGCACCCAGCAGAAAGAAACCTCCTTCCCCTGCCGTTGCAGGTGGAGTAGGGCATCATGGATGTTCTGGACGACCGTATCCGCTGGGTACAAGTGTTGAATGGTCTGAAGGGCACTCAGGGAGTCAGAACAGATGAGGAACTTAATACTGGGAACACATCTCATCTGCTCCAATGCCCGCAATATTGCAAACAATTCGGCATCGAGGATGGTAAACACCGCAGGAAGCCGTAACTTGACGACTCGATCAGGGAAAACAACAGCACAACCAACAGTGTCCCCCTGTTTAGAGCCATCTGTGAATACAGGTACATGGTCCGGATGCTGGTTTAAAATATCGTAAAATAAGGAGGTAAAAACAAACGCCAGAGTGCAGTTCCTCCGGTTCTCCGACAAGTCTAAAAGGATGCTGGGCCTCTGGAGCAACCAGGGAGGCAGGAGAGTAAAACCTTGTCGTTGGGGGGCCACACGCTCCACACCAAGGGACTCAAGCAAATGCTTGGCACGAATCCCAAATGGTTTTGTTGCCCTGGGACGACTGGAAAAGAGACGTTCCATAGGCGGTCGGGCAACGGTAGGGTACGCAGGGGAGGTAGGACAGGCAAGGAAATGACACACCCGTCGCACCATGAGGAGTTTCCGCCGGATGGCGAGCGGCGGTTCCCCTGCCTCAGCACACAGGCTGGGGATGGGACTGGTACGGAAGGCACCAGTGGCCAGCCTGATACCCTCATGGTGTACTGCGTCAAGGATCTTCAGATACGAAGGCCTTGCTGACCCATACACGGTGCAAGCATAGTCAAGACGCGATCGGACGAAAGCCCTATAAAACTGCAGCAGACGTGCCCGATCTGCTCCCCAGGACCGATGGCTCAGACACTTCAAAATATTCAGTGCCTTCAGGGCCCGCACCTTGAGGTCTTTAAGGTGAGGCAACCACGACAACTTGGAATCAAAAGTGAGGCCCAGGAACCTCACAGTGTCTCTAAAAGGAAGAACGGTGTCCCTCAGACGCAATTCAGGGGAGGTAAAAAGACGCCGAGAACGATTAAAATGAACACACACAGATTTGTCTGCAGAAAAGGTAAAACCCGTCTTTGCAGTCCATGCCTCTAAGCGCTTTATCGTAAGCTGTAACTGCCGACTAGCACTGACAAGACTGGAGGAAGAACAGAAAACAGCAAAATCGTCCACAAACAAGGAGCATTGGGCAGGACTCCGGATAGTGGACGTGATACTGTCAATAGCAATGGCAAAGAGGGTGACACTTAAAACGCTGCCCTGAGGAACACCATTCTCCTGCACGTACAAATCCGATAGCACATTACCAACCCGATACCGAAAGAGGCGGTGAGAAAGAAAGGACCGAATGAAGATGGGGAGACGGCCACGAAAGCCCCACTCATGGAGTTGATTGAGGATAAGGCGGCGCCAAGTAGTGTCATACGCCTTATTAATGTCAAAGAAGACCCCTAGACAATGCTGGTTACGTAGAAAGGCCTGCTGGATGGCGGCCTCAAGCAGGGTCAAGTTGTCTATAGTGGAACGACATCTCCGAAAGCCACACTGAGAGGGGCTAAGGAGCTGCCTGGTCTCGAGCAGCCAAACCAGGCGGCGGTTGACCATGCGTTCCAACGTCTTCCCAACACAGCTCGTCAAGGCAATACTCCGATAACTACTGGGATGCGTTCGGTCCTTCCCTGGTTTGAGGAGGGGAATCAAAATTGCCTCCCTCCACGAGTCAGGGTACGTGCCAGATAACCATATCATATTGAAACAGTTCAGGAGAACTTCCTTGGATGGCAGCCACAGGTGCCGCAGCATGCTGTACCGGATTTGATCATGACCAGGCGCAGTATCATGAGCCACAGACAGCGCAGAATCCAGTTCCCACATTGTGAAGGGGCAGTTATAGGGTTCAGAATTTAGAGACCGGAAGTCCAAGTGACCCCTTTCGACGGCAGTGCGGTAGCGGCAGAAATCTGGATCACAGTTAATAGTGGCGGTAGATTCCGCAAAATGCATGGCCAGTGTCTGGGCAATGTCTCTCGGCGCCGTGAGGAGACATCCCTGATGCAGCAATGCCGTGACAGGTAGCTGGCTGAGTTTTCCGGAAATCCTCTTGATGGCTTCCCATACTTTCGTAGAACTAGTGGAGCGAGAGATGGAATTCAAGAACGATTGCCATGACCGTCGTTTGCTCTCTTTAATCACTCGCCGCGCTCTGGCCCTTGCCACCCGAAAGGCCGCAAGATTGTCAGCTGAGGGACGGCACTTGAAGCGGCGCAGTGCTGCACGGCGGGCGCGGATGGCTGAGTGGCACTCACTGGTCCACCAAGGGGCAGGACGCCTCTTGGGATGACCGGATGATCGTGGGATTGACAATTCAGCAGCATGAGAGATCACGGCTGCAACATGGTCTACCCATTCGTGGACGCTGGCACGGTGTTCCAAAACAGCCAGTTGGCTGAAAAGTGTCCAGTCAGCTCTGCAAAGGTGCCACCGGGGCGGCACTGGTAATGCCACAGCCTCATCCAGGAGGCGAATCCAGAGGGGGAAGTGGTCACTAGAATGGAGGTCAGCTGCAGCCTCCCACAGAGCAGAATCCGCGAGTGCTGGAGAGCAAAAGGAAAGGTCAATAGCCGATGACGATCCGGAAGCAGTACAGAAATGAGTGGGAGCACCAGAGTGGAGGAGGCACAGTTCTTCAGACATCATGACGCTTTCCAGAATGCGACCCCTGGGGCAAGTAGTCGGAGAGCCCTATAAGACATTATGAGCGTTGAAGTCCCCCAGAAGAAGAAATGGGCGAGGGAGTTGGCTAATAAGGTCCGTGAGAGCCTCAGAGTCTATCGCATCCGGAGGTGGTAAATAAACAGAACAGACTGTGAGCCTCTGACCCACAAGAATGTCAACTGCAACTGCTTGCAAGTCGGTGACGAGAGGGAGCTCAGATGAGGGGTGCACATCACGGTCAAAAACCGCAACACCACCCTTTGCCCTTTGCCCCGTCAGATCATCTTTTCGATATGCGGTATAGCCGCGTAAAGAAGGAGAATCAGTGGCCTGAAAATGTGTCTCTTGGATACATAAGCACAAGGGGCACTCTCGTATGAGGAGTTGTAATTCGGCCACATGCGTCCTGAAACCATTCAGGTTCCACTGTAATATGGGAGCCAGTGATCAGGGTGGCTGAACTTTCACCCTGCCTCTGTGCTTTGGAGGAGAGACCGTACTGGCCGGAGATTTATTCCTGGGGCGAGAAGATCGCCCCCGGTCGACATCAATGTCCATAAGATCCGATGACGACCCACGGGAGATGTCAGACAGTACGATGGCATCATCATCGGACCGACGCTGACTAGTCTCCTCAGGTGGCAGAACCTTCATCTTCTGAGGCTTTGTCTTGGGGGGCTTGGAATGCAGAGCCTTGTCAACAGTTGGAGGTTGACTCGCCTGGGCAGAAGGCGCCATATGGGGGGAGGCTGGAAGTACCTCAATGTCAGCAACCACGGCCTTGTCCGATGTAGCGGGGAGAGCCGCAGATTGCAAAACAAACGCAGCAGCACAAGTGCACTGGCAAGCGCAGGTTTTAGTGCTAACACTAGCAACCTCCGTTTGTGTAGCAACAGTGGCCAGTTGTACCGGTTTTTTGAGAGCGGAAGCGAAAGATGTGGAAAACACAGGAGGTTCCATGGCCTTAAAGATCTTCTTGGCCTCACCATAGGGGATGCGCTTAGATGTTTTAATCTCCTGTACCTTCCGCTCTTCGAGATAGATGGGGCAGATCCGGCTCCAGACAGGGTGACTCCCAGAGCAATTCACGCACTTCACAGGCGATGAACAATCGGCTCCGTCATGGGCAGGCTGACCACATTTACCACACGTGGCTATCCCATTGCACCCCAAAGTAGTATGCCCAAAGCGCTGACATTTAAAACAGCGCATTGGGTTGGGGAAATATGGCCGTATGGACAAACGTAAGAACCCCGCTTTAACATGCTCCGGGAGTCTCGGGCAACTGAATGTGAGAATAAACGAGTCAGATTTGACGAGGTCCCCATTGACTCGTTTCATAATGTGCTGCACGTCAACAATTCCTTTGTCAGCCCACTCAGATTTCAGCACGTCTATGGGGATATCCACCAAGTCCCTACACGTCACAACACCCTTACTATAGTTCAAAGTGGAGTGGAGCTCAGTCTCGACAGCGTACTCTCCTAGACAATTTGCTTTCCGAAGGGCAGCGACTTGACGGGAACTAGAAGTTTCAACTAACAGAGTCCCATTGCGCAGTCGCTTTACAGATTTCAGTGTTCCTGCAATTCCCTCAAGACCCTTGTGGATGTAAAAGGGAGAAACCCTCTCAAAGCTACCCTCCTTCCTTTTAATAATCAAAAACACATTCTGATTATCAGCATGTGCTCCGTTACTACATTCTGTTAAACCTCTAGCAACACCAGGCGCTGGAGGACTCGCAGCGCGTAGCCGCTTTTTCGATTGGGTGTGTTTTCCTACCAGCGGCCCACCCAAGCCACTGGTAGGGGGAAATGTAGAGGTCGAAGGGTCCACTGTGGTCCCACGAGCAGCTAGGGAACTAAAAGTCCGCTCAGACAGAGCCCCGCGTGCCTGAGTAAGCCTTATACAACTGGGGTGCGGCAGGTGCCCCAGAGGTTGCCCGCTTGCGACTGTTCCACCCCAACAGCCATGCATCTTCTAGGCGCGGAGCACACCGAAAGATTGAGGGGTTTTTATAGAGCTTGGCCTTCCTCGCAATCCAGGCGGTCAAGCCAAGATTACCATTCCCCGCAGCACACAACATTTCACCGCCGCGCCGTACGGTGGTCGCTGAAGCATGTCCGGGGGTTACGGTGACAGGACACTGGCGGCGCAGACCAGTCCCCAGCTCAGGACCCCGGGGTCGCCAAGCCCGTACTCAGCAAGTGAAACAGGATAAAAATCATGCAAGCCCCGAGTGTTTAGCATTAGGGCGAAAACAATGATAACCCTCAAACACATCTACAACAGGTATATTTGTTGTTACACAATGAGAAAGTGGTTATAACAACCTTACAAGGATTTACTGATATATTTTATGTTAAGTTTATGAACTGTTAACGTTACTGAAGTCCCTAAAATTTTTCTAAATGCTATGCATAACCATGTTAGGGTGCATTGGTGGTAATATAATACCAAGCCACACTTACAGAATTTTTATAAAAATAATGTAATTACTGGTGTGTGATGAGGATCAACATCACTGTCATCAATAAATGGATTATTTTTATTGTTATTAACATACTTGCCAAATAGCCTTCTCTTTATCTGATGACAAGATTTCATTACAACTGCCACGTTTTCTCTATAGCATAGCACTGTTTTCACCTGATGATAAAAACAAAGCTACGGTAAGATAATACAATGTGCATAGCTGTCGGCATTTTCCAGTGGTATAAAAGTGAACTTCGTGTTATCAGCATGTGGTGCAACTGAAATCACAACAGTAATCCCAAAATTTCACTACTCTACATTAATTATTTTTTGGTGTAGCATTTTTTTCCAGTCAGTGGATTTGATTTGAAGATGTGATAATGTATCTTTGAGAATTCACAAGTGTGATCAGGCTAATTATCACAGAATTAAGGGTTAGCAGTTTCTTCTGCTAAACACTTCAATTTGTCACATGCAACCTTACATGGTCTGAAAGATGAAAATCAGTCATTTTATTTCTACACTTAGATTTCACTATGTTCACTGTTGAAAATTCTGTCTCAGATGCATAAACTGATCCAAAAAACGATAAAACATACAATACCACTTTTACAGTATTTGAGCAGGATTATACACCAACTAATTTCCAAAAGTTATCTTCATTGTATCAGAAAACTTCTTACTCCGCATCCCACTACCAACAGCTGCTTCTGATTTTAAGTCTTTGTGAACCATTCTAAAATGGTGTTCAATATTTCTGTTTTTAGGTGTGGCTGAGGTAGCATTATATATCAAACATATACACCTAACTCTAAGCATTCTAACAAAAAACTTTTCTTACCACTCACCATGCAAGTGGTACGTTTTCCTATGTTTCCCTGCACTCATTTATTCACAAACACGTTACAAAATGAGAACTGTAACTAAGCAGGTTGATTCCCTTGTTCTGATCAGTAGCACTCGGCAGCAGTGGGGAGACTTTGTGTCGTAGTGATTTAGAGATGTTTGTTGCAAATGTACAGCATACTTGGTGCTGACTGCATTGTCACTGGACTGCATTGTTGCTGTAGTATGAGTTCTCACACTATTCTGATTGCGACTGTTTTGAAAATGAGTGATGTGGTGGGTGTTTGACATGTCAACAGAAACAGCCATCTCAGTTTCAATAGCAAAAAGTATTTAACTGATCATTATCTCTGTTGTGCACATTTTTGTTTTGTGGAATCTCAAAAACAGATGCTCATGTTGCCTCCTTGATACAGAGCATGTTTTCCCTCACACTGCATCTAATCTTGCGGCAAATCGCTCACCACCAACCCCGCTGACATGTCAACTTACTCGTGAGTAGTAACCTCACCATGCAGGAGGAAAGACTGTTGGAGACAATGTTGTCAAATTTACTGCCTGCAAATGCTTTGCATAACACTCATTATTAACAAACTGGTATTTTACTAAAACACCTCATTTACCCTCCCCCCATGAACCATGGACCATGCCATTGGTGGGGAGGATTGCGTGGCTCAATGATACAGATAGCCGTACCATAGGTGCAACCACAACGGAGGGGTATCTGTTGAGAGGCCTGACAAACGTGTGGTTCCTGAAAAGGGGCAGCAGCCTTTTCAGTAGTTGCAGGGGCAACAGTCTGGATGATTGACTGATCTGGCCTTGTAATAATAACCAAAACGGCCTTGCTGTGCTGGTACTGCGAACGGCTGAAAGCAAGGGGAAACTACAGCTGTAATTTTTCCCGAGGGCATGCAGCTTTACTGTATGATTAAATGATGATGGCGTCCTCTTGGGTAAAATATTCCGGAGGTAAAATAGTCCCTCATTCGGATCTCCGGGCGGGGACTACTCAAGAGGATGTCTTTATCAGGAGAAAGAAAACTGGCGTTCTACGGGTCGTAGCGTGGAATGTCAGATCCCTTAATCGGGCAGGTAGGTTAGAAAATTTAAAAAGGGAAATGGATAGGTTAAAGTTAGATATAGTGGGAATTAGTGAAGTTCGGTGGCAGGAGGAATAAGACTTTTGGTCAGGTGAATACAAAATTATAAATACAAAATCAAATAGGGGTAATGCGAGGAGTAGGTTTAATAATGAATAAAAAAATAGGAGTGCGCGTAAGCTACTACAAACAGCATAGTGAACGCATTATTGTGGCCAAGATAGACACGAAGCCCATGCCTACTACAGTAGTACAAGTTTATATGCAAACTAGCTCTGCAGATGACGAAGAATTTGAAGAAATGTATGATGAGATAAAAGAAATTATTCAGGTAGTACAGGGAGACAAAAATTTAAGAGTCATGGGTGACTGGAATTCGAGTGTAGGAAAAGGGAGAGAAGGAAACGTAGTAGGTGAATATGGACTGGGGCAAAGTAATGAAAGAGGAAGCCGCCTGGTAGAATTTTACACAGAGCACAACTTAATCATAGGTAATACTTGGTTCAAAAATCATAAAAGAAGGCTGTATACATGGAAGAATCCTGGAGATACTAAAAGGTATCAGATAGATTATATAATGGTAAGACAGAGATTTAGGAACCAGGTTTTAAATTGTAGGACATTTCCAGAGGCAGATGTGCACTCTGACCACAATCTATTGGTTATGAACTGTAGATTAAAACTGAATAAATTGCAAAAAGGTGGGAATTTAAGGAGACGGGACCTGGATAAACTGTCTAAACCAGAGGTTGTACAGAGTTTCAGAGAAAGCATAAGGGAACAATTGACAAGAATGGGGGAAAGAAATACAGTACAAGAAGAATGGGTAGCACTGAGGGATGAAGTAGTGAAGGCACAGAGGATCGAGTAGGTAAAAAGACGAGGACTAGTAGAAATCCTTGGGTAACAGAAGAAATATTGAATTTAATTGACGAAAGGAGAAAATATAAAAATGCAGTAAATGAAGCAGGCAAAAAGGAGTACAAGCATTTCAAAAATGAGATCGACAGGAAGTGCAAAATGGCTAAGCAGGCATGGCTATAGGACAAATGTAAGGATGTGGAGGCTTATCTCACTAGGGGTAAGATAGATACAGCATACAGGAAAATTAAAGAGACTTTTGGAGAAAAGAGAGCCACTTGTATGAATATCAAGAGCTCAGATGGAAGCCCAGTCCTAACCAAAGAAGGGAAAGCAGAAAGGTGGAAGGAGTATATAGAGGGTTAATACAAGGGCAATGTACTTGAGGACAATATTATAGAAACGGAAGAGAATGTAGATGAAGATGAAATGGGAGATACAATACTGCGTGAAGAGTTTGACAGAGCACTGAAAGACCTGAGTCGAAACAAGGCCCCGGGAGTAGACAACATTCCATTAGAACTACTGACGGCCTTGGGAGAGCCAGTATTGTCAAAACTGTTCCATCTGGTGAGCAAGATGTACGAGACAGGTGAAATACCCTCAGACTTCAAGAAGAATATAATAATTCCAATCCCAAAGAAAGCAGGTGTTGACAGATGTGAAAATTACCGAACTATCAGTTTAATAAGCCACAGCTGCAAAATACTAACACGAATTCTTTACAGACGAATGGAAAAACTGACAGAAGCCGACCTCGGGGAAGATCAGTTTGGATTCCATAGAAATGTTGGAACACATGAGGCAATACTGACCTTACAACTTATCTTAGAAGAAAGATTAAGGAAAGGCAAACCTACGTTTCTAGCATTTGTAGACTTAGAGAAAGTTTTTGACAATGTTGACTGGAATACTCTCTTTCAAATTCTAAAGGTGGCAGGTGTAAAATACAGGGAGCGAAAGGCTATTTTCAATTTGTACAGAAACCAGATGGCAGTCATAAGAGTCGAGGGGCATGAAAGGGAAGCAGTGGTTGGGAAGGGAGTGAGGCAGGGTTGTAGCCTCTCCCCGATGTTATTCAATCTGTATATTGAGCAAGCAGTAAAGGAAACAAAAGAAAAGTTCGGAGTAGGTATTAAAATCCATAGAGAAGAAATAAAAACTTTTTGAGGTTTGCCGATGACATTGAAATTCTGTCAGAGACGGCAAAGGATTTGGAAGAGCAGTTGAACGGAATGGACAGTGTCTTGAAAGGAGAATATAAGATGAACATCAACATAAGCACAACAAGGATAATGGAATGTAGTCGAATTATTGAATTAAGTCGGATGATGCTGAGGGTATTAGATTAGGAAATGAGACACTTGAAGTAGTAAAGGAGTTTTTCTATTTGGGGAGCAAAATAACTGATGATGGTCGAAGTAGAGAGGATATAAAATGTAGACTGGCAATGGCAAGGAAAGCGTTTCTGAAGAAGAGAAATTTGTTAACATCGAGTATAGATTTTAGTGTCAGGAAGTCGTTTCTGAAAGTATTTGTATGGAGTGTAGCCATGTATGAAAGTGAAACATGGACAATAAATAGCTTGGACAAGAAGAGCATAGAAGCTTTCGAAATGTGGTGCTACACAAGAATGTTGAATATTAGGTGGGTAGATCACGTAACTAATGAGGA
This sequence comes from Schistocerca gregaria, assembly GCF_023897955.1. NCBI lineage: Eukaryota > Metazoa > Arthropoda > Insecta > Orthoptera > Acrididae > Schistocerca > Schistocerca gregaria. The sequence continues at coordinate 862,591,319 of NC_064931.1, read as the reverse complement.
GGTACTGAATAGGATTGGGGAGAAGAGAAGTTTGTGGCACAACTTGACTAGAAGGAGGGATCGGCTGGTAGGACATGTCCTGAGGCATGAAGGGATCACGAATTTAGCATTGGAGGGCAGCGTGGAGGGTAAAAATCGTAGAGGGAGACCAAGAGATGAGTACAGTAAGCAGATTCAGAAGGATGTAGGTTGCAGTAGGTACTGGGAGATGAAGGAGCTTGCACAGGATAGATTAGCATGGAGAGCTGTGTCAAACCAGTCTCAGGACTGAAGACAAAAACAACAACCTCAACCTCATTTACACTGATTTTGGACACAGGTTTTGAAAGATTGACTACTAAGGCCATGGCAATCAACCAGTTTATCGCGAGATTGACAGGTTGAGCACATCTGGTCTAATGGAACCTGATAAATTAATAAAATAAAAAAAAAGACTACACAAAAATTGCACATGGTCAAAAATAAACTGATAAGAAAGTGTTAAATAAATGTTCAAAAATCTTAACTAGCACACAGTTAACTAAATACACAAAAAGCTAGTTATAAGTGTTAAAGACTGCATTACATAAACTGTAACTGACCCCAACTACAAGAAGTTGTTCTTGTTATGTTTAAACTCCGCCACACGGTTTCCTGAAAATGGACATTTATTAGAAACAAGAATTAACAACAGAGCTTGGCTTCATTCTTTTGTGGCTTACAGTGTGTTTGACAAATTCCAGTTAGTGTAAAGTATATTACAGAGCTGCAACATGAACCACAAGTGTGCCATATGCTATTGATGACTCTCCTGAATTCTCAAGGATACATTACCACTGCTTCGAACCAAATGCACAGACAGGGAAAAAAAAATTGCAACACCAAAAACTGATCAATGTAGGACAAATGAAATTTTGGGAATACCTTTGTCTAGCAAGCATATTTAAGTGATCAACACTGCAAGACCACAGGTTAATGTAAGTGCAAGATAAGTCATTGCAAATGTAAAATGCTGGTACATTAATAACCAGTGTAACCACCAGAGTGTTGAATACAAGCATGGAAATGTGCCTTATACATGTGCCTGATGTCAGTTTGTGGGATTGAGTTCCACGCTTGTTGCACTTGGTCAGTGAATGCTGGTTGTGGATGATGTTGAAGTTGTCATCTGATGACGTCCCATATGTGCTCGATTGGAGACAGAGCTGGTGACCGAGCAGACAGAGGCACCACATCGACACTATGTAAAACATGTCGAGTTACAACGGCGGTATGTGGGTGAGTGTTATCCCGTTGGAAAACATCCCCTGGAATACTTATAAATTATAGAGTGCAGCAATCAGTCGTCTTTTTTTAAGATTTTATTATGCAAATTCAGATTTTGGCTAATGGCTAGTCATTCTCAATGCACTATTTTCTATTCTTGCGGCATGGAAGTCCCTGTTGATTGGGCATCAGTCACATTTATTTGAATACTACTGTATAAAAAAAGTAGGCTGTGTCTACCTCCTTTATACAGTAGTATTCAAAGAAATGTGACTGACGCCTGAACAGTAGGGACTTACGTGCATCGAGAATAGAAATAGTGCATTGAGAATGGCTAGCCACTAGCCGAAATCTGGATTCGTGAAATAAAATCTAAAAAGGGACGACCGATTGCTGCACTCTTTAATTTATAAGCCACATAAACAGTCGCTGAGTGCACCCACTTTCTGAATGGAGGTTAACCTGATCCCTGGAATGCTGTTCACAATGGCAGTGCAACAGGGTGAATGACCAGATTAACATACAAATTTGCAGTCAAGGTGCTCCTGCCATCATATGAAATTGCACCCCAGATGATATCTCCGCATGTAGATCCAGTGCATCTAGCATGCAGACAGGTTGGCTGCAAGCCCTCAACTGGCCGCCTCCTATCCAACACACAGCCATCACTGGCACTGAGGCAGAACCAACTTTCATCAAAGAACACAACAGACCCACCCTGCTCTCCAATGACCTCTCATTTGACACCATTGAAGTCACAAATGATGATGGTTTGGGGTCAGTGGAATCTACTTAACAGGACATCTGGCTCAGAACTGTCCTCGAAGCACTCAAACTACAACAGTTTGTTCTGTCACTGTGGTGCCAACTGCTGCTCAAACTGCTGCTTCAAATGCAGTATGATGCACCTGAGCCTATGCCTAACACAATGGTCTTCCTTCTCGATAGTGCCACGAGGCCATCCAGAGCACAGTTTTCTTGCGACTTCACATTCTTGTAACCACTGCCCAGTGTCACAGAAGGAACATGCAGCTTCTTATATCGTATTACACAACTTCGTTCAAACTCAATGAGATGTTGATAATGTGTCTTTGTCACCTGAAAGGCATTCTTAACTAACATCAAGCACAGGCAGACATGTGTAAATGAATTTACACCTGGCTGCCTGTGTCTCTATATATGTGCGGACGGATTGTGTGTTGTGTGTTGTGTGGGTGGGTGGGTTTGTGGGTGGGAGCGCGCGCGCGCGCGCGCTCGCGAGTGTATACCTGTCCTTTTTTCCCCCGAGGTAAGTCTTTCCGCTTGGAATGACTCCTTACCCTCTCCCTTAAAACCCACATCCTTTTGTCTTTCCCTCTCCTTCCCTCTTTCCCGATGAAGCAACCTTGGGTTGCGAAAGCTTGAAATTTGTGTGTGTGTTTGTGTGTTCTTTATTGTGTCTATATACTAGCGCTATCTCGTTTGGTAAGTTTGTTTTCCATAACTTATTGCTACATTTTATCCACGCCACATACTTTTCTACTAAAAAAAAAATTAATTATTTTATGTAAATAAGCATTGTACGTCATTTTTCCATGAAGTAACTGAAGAAAGCTTAACAGCACATACCTTAACATTTCTGACAGGTGAACTTAACTGAATTTATCAAAAGTTTCAATATTTAAAATCTTTCTTGTGAAAACTGTGTCTTTATTATCACTGTAGCATACTTTGGTCAAAAATATAAAAGGAATTCACAATTATCTATCTACTACAGAAAATACAATACAGAATTTGTAAGGACACAGAAAACAATAAAATAAATAAATAACACATTTACAACCTACTACATTAACAGTCTTGTGAAAATACAAAAAAATTATGTTTCAGGTACATACAGACATCAAATATCATGAGAATACATCAGATTACACTTCTACCAATATCCAAGTGTATAATGGGAGATATATACGTTTGAGCAAAGTGTATTTCAATGCATTTAAACCATCAGTTTCGAAACGCTCACTTCCTAATTTTAGATTTAGGAATCTACTTTCACTTGGTGGCTCTTTTGCATGTGGTAACATAAAATACTGTGCAACATTTGGAGAAAAGCGTAATACTTTCAAACCCTTATGTGTAATGCGCCTGTGGAAATCATCATCTTCACCACCCCAGCCATAAAAGTTGTTGGAAAATCCATTCACTAATTCAAACTGATTCTGAAGTATTGCAACAGCTCCACCAAACAGTTCCTCATATGGCAAATGGTAACGGAAAGTATTCACGCATGATGACATGTGTCGTGGCTGAGAAGTGCATGCATATATGTTATTGTCCTTCTGAGGAATCAAGTCTACGTCATGGAAAATAAAGCAATGAAAAGGCCGTATCTTCATAGCTTCCACAAAGCCTATGTTGAGCAACTTTGCTCTGTTAAAGGCTCCATCCAGTGCCTGTTCCACAACAAATATCTGGTAGCTCAACAATTGGTTCTGAAGAAATGGATGCATGTATTTCAGAAAAATTTGTAGCTGGCTACTACGGTTGCGGTATGGAACAACAACAGCAACACTGAATTTTGAAACACATTTCTGTGGTTTCCATTCACCTCCATCAGTTATATTCAGTCTTTTGGCAAATACTGTGCCATCATTTAGGTCAGTATTTTGTGTAGGGTAATGTACTTCAGTAACTGAACTATTGAAGGTTACAGAACAAAGTGGCATGCCATAATCTTCCGCCATCTTGACTGCAGCAGGTGAGATTCCCAGAGAACTGACAATTTCATCATCATTAATATATGAATAATAACAAGCAAAGCGTCCTGGATGAAGCGAATATATAACACAGAAAATCAGCACCACTGCAATAACAACCCTTTTAAGAATGTATGCTTTCTGGTTACACACAGATGCTAAATTTCGAAGCATTATGTTTCTTGTTCCAGACAGATGTCTCAGCTACACAAGCTTGCTTTTTATTTTTTTGCAGGCATCTTTAAAACGTGGATACTGCAAGTATGTAGAAGCTGCTGTTCTCCAAGAGAAGTCTAACACATTTAGTACTGGACAGAGACCTGAAAGACAGAAGTAAAATTATATTACAACTGAAACCAAGGCAAATGCAGAGTTTGCAAACATTTTCTGTATGTCTCAGCTCTCTATAATTTTGTAATTAAAAGTTTTCAGGCTTTGGGAAAAAAGTTATTGCATCAGGAACTGGCTATCATTGCATTTTATATGCAAGAGAGAGTTATGTTCCTTCTCTCTCTGAAAAAAAAATCACACACACACACACACACACACACACACACACACACACACACACACACAGAGAGAGAGAGAGAGAGAGAGAGAGAGAGAGAGAGAGAGAGAGAGAGAGACTGACTGATTTAAAAATAGTTTACAAACACGAACAAGAATAGCTTCCTATCTATGACAAAATGTCATTCATCTCACACACACATGTAATGGATTTTGGCAATTGTCATCTTAAAGTATCCTTAAGAGCCACTTTGATGTGTACATCTAACTTCCTGGTACACAAGATCGCAAAATGTTTGCTGTTTCAATTTAAAGCCTGTGTCAGATCATGCTGTCTAGAACTAGTATACTGCTTTGTGTTAAGACATAAATTCAAAGATGAAAACTGCAGTCACCAAAAGTCCCATGATGAAAAACAATGACATACAAATTGACTACAGGCGTAGAGATGGATACTAAGCTGCTGCTTAACAACTGAATATGTGATTTTAATGGTATTTTATTTACTTCATAAATTTTACAATTTTCATAAATCATATCACAATTGGTGCAATCAAAATAACGAAACTATTTTGATACTAAAAACTTACTTATTATCTGATACATCACAGATAACGATCATCCAAATATAATAGTGACATAATATTAAATTTTGATTAGACGGGTCTTCAAGATTGCCAAGTGCCTCAAGCAAATATGGTTGGAAATACTTTCTGTGTTTCCACATATCTACAGATGGGTGTAGTAATGAGTTTCAGTGGTGTGATGGTTTCAAAAGATGACCAGAGGCTCTGCTTGAATAAAGAAGCAGCACTGTAATATCATACAATGACTACAGCAATTACAGGAAGGTGATGTTTCCATCTATTATCCTTTAAATGCTTTGGAAGCACAAGATGCCTAACAGGAGCAACAGACGATGAATATCAGCCCAGGTTCTGATTTAAACTTTTTACTTTACAAGCTCCATATTGCATACAGGAAATGCACAAGTATCTAGAGCAGAGGCAGTTCCACTACTTACTCAGTTGGTTGAGCAATGTTGGAAGCAATGTAAATGAACACACAGAGATGTGTCAACAGCCAGCAAGTATACAATGACAGAAAAGCAGACAGGCAAAGAGTTTAGCAGGAATGAGCTGAAGTTATTGTGACAATACGTGACGCACACACAACCATGGAATGCAGAATGAATGTGGAGAGATGGCAATTTTAATCCTTAATTTCACAAGACACTCAGTATAACTATAAAAATTATTTTGTGGCACACGATGTACAGCAAAAACTGCAAAAAAGTTTTTTTGCATCACATTTGTTGGCTTAGACAACTCACATCCAAATACAAACTAGACCTCTGATTACACTACATATCCATCGATCACCACAACCTCCAATCAAAAAATGTAAAAGATGTGGCAACAGAAATTTAAGGGAATCTTTCACAACAAAATGCTACCGGTAGTGATCTATGAAGTATATCAACTAATTTCAATTTCACTGTTCACAATATATCACCCCCTTTCTTGTCTCTCATTAGTTAGCTTAAAACCATCCTCCAGTTGGCTCTGTGAAACATACGTTATCAATCTACGTGTTAGAGAGAGAGAGAGAGAGAGAGAGAGAGAGAGAGAGAGAGAGAGAGGACCGCCTAGGTTGGCACTGTCACAGCTGTAGATTTCAGCCACTGAAATGTAGCAATAATCAGCAATATAACATGACATAAAATGCTTTTAATACAAGAGGGTGCAGCCAGCTGCAGATTAATGCACATGTCAACATTGTGTTTAGTGTAACTGAGATTGTAAAACAGTTAAGATCCTTAGACGTCAGGAAGGCATCCAGCCCAGACGGTATCCCTGTAAGATTTTATGTTGACTATGTTACAAATATAGCACCTTTCTTATTCATCATCTATCAGAGATCAATGGAACAAAAGAAAGTTTTACGGGACTGGAAGAAAGCCGATGTCATAGCAACCCATAAAAAGGGAAGAAAATCCGATGCACATAATTAATTTCACTGACATTGATTTGTTGTAGAATCATGGAACATATTTTGTGTTCAGACATAATGACCTTTCTAGACGCTGAGAAGTTCATCTGCAGAAACCAGCACGGTTTTAGGAAACAGTAGTCTTGAGACACAGCTGGCCCTCTTTGTGCATGACATACAACAGGCTCTAGATACTGGCTCCCAGGTTGATACCATATTCCTCGACCTTCGAAAGGCGTTTGACTCAGTTCCGCACTGTCGCTTGCTCAAAAAGTGCAAGCTTATGGTCTATCCGATGATATATGTGGTTGGAGAGAAAGTTTTCTAACAGACAGAGAGCAGTATGTTGTCCTGAATAGGGAGACTTCAACAGAAACAATTGTAACATCAGGTGTCCCCAGGGCAGCGTAATACGTCTGCTGCTTTTTACGATTTACATAAACAATTTGGTTAATGGTTTTGACAGTAGTATTAGACTGTTTGCTGATGATGCTGCAGTCTACAGGAAAGTAGTATCACACAAAATTGTGAACAAATCAATGAGGATTTGCAGAAAATAAATGCGTGGTGTAATGACTGGCAGTTATCTCTCAATATTAATAAGTGTAACCTACTGCGTACAACAAAGCAAAAATCCCTATTAATGTATGAGTACAAAATAAATTCCCAGTCTTTGGAAGCGGTAACATCTGTAGAGTATCTGGATGTGACTATTCAAAATGATCTCAAATGGAATGATCAGATTACACAAGTAATGGGTAACGCGAACTGTAGATTGTGGTTTATTGGTAGAATCTTGAAGTGATACAGTCCTTCAAAAAAGGAAATTGCTTACAGTAAGTTAGTTCATTGGGTATTGTTCGTCTGGATGGGGCCCTTACCAGTTGGGTCTGATTCAAGAGATTGAGAACGTCCATAGAAGAGTGGCAAGATTCGTGACTGGTACTTTTAGTCATCATGAGAGCATTACAAATCTCATAGAAAGTTTGAAGTGGGACACACTTGCAGACAGACGATGCGCTAAATGGAAGGGGCTACTCACCAAATTCCAAAATCTGATCTTCGCCGAGGATGTAGAGTGTATATTATTACCACCACCAACTTTCAAATCGCGCAATGATCACCATTCAAAGATGAGGGAAATTGGAGCTCTTACTGAGGCGTTCCGACAGTCATTTTGCCACTGCGCGATCCGCGAGTGGAGCAGAGGGGGGTGGGGTTGGGGGGGGGGGGGGGGGGGGAGATGGACTTTGACACGAATAGTGCCCTCTGTCACACACTGCTTGGTGGCCATCGGAGTGTAGACGTAGTTATAGAATGCATATATAACTAACAAGTGCTTTAATCAACAGCTGGAAAGTTGCGCTAATGATCTGTTCATGAATATGCTGATCTTCCTGGGTTGAAATCTTTCTGGTGTTGTTGCTGTTTTATTGTTCACATCATTTTCATTTCTGTTCACTGTAACCAATCTTCTTCTGTCTCAGCAATGTTGTTGTTACACTTTGTATACCTTTCAATTTTTACAGTGTCCATATATCAATAGGGGCTCATATTAAAGAGTTGAATTCAATATTGGGCTTGTAAGATTTCACTTTAGTACAGTTTTCCACGTCATTCCACACAAACACATGAAATGTGTATTCCCTTTATTTTAATCATCAGCAATCATTTTACTGTGCAATAAATGTTAAAACCACAAGATTCCCTTCTTTTTCCCATCTTGTGAAGACTAGGCCAGTACTCTGTTCCTAATGACTTAACTGCAGACTCAATATAGAATTCTAATACAAAAAAATGATGAAATGACAGAGAAAAAAGTTAATCATACTGTAAGATCAACAGTTTAATTTTTAACAGTTATGTCTCATATCTGAAAACTTTGAATAAATATACATGCAAGTTCCATTCATTTATACAGTCCATTTTTTCTACAATCTTTATTAAATATGACTGGAATTATTTTCCTAACTTCTACAAGTACTAATCATCTCTACTTACTGCAATGCAATAACAATTTCTTTTCCAATAACATTATGTTTCATATAATAAAGCTCAACAAACACTTTTGTATCATATAACTGCCACTGAGAAGCTCCAGTGTCGCTATGTCAGGCATCGAACTTAACAGTAACAAGTACTAATTTTGTATGTTCTCCCGCAATTCATCCTACTGTAATCTCTATTTTACTGATGAAGGCTGTGGCCAAAAGCTTTATGTAAGTGTCTTTTAATTGTGACTGTCTGCAACTTGACGTGTCTTTCTTTCCGCAAGTAGCAATCTGTGTTTTCCTACATTGCTGTTACTGTAATCTTCTGCTTATGCATTTTATAATTTTTAATCATCTTTTCCTTTATTATCTTTTTCTTTACAAACTTTTACATTTCTCCACAACTATAACAACGACATTGATGGAGGAGGTAGTGGATGGTAATCTACTGACTGACAATGAAAGCTGAGATATGACAGTATGAATATTCTGATCTTTCTGGACTGAAATTTTTCTTATGTTGTTGACCTTTTATTGTCTGTGGTGTCACCGCCGGACACCACACTTGCTACGTGGTAGCCTTTAAATCGGCCGCAGGCCGGTAGCATACGTCGGACCCGCGTGTCGCCACTATCAGTGATTGCAGACCGAGCGCCGCCACACGGCAGGTCTGGAGAGACTTCCTAGCACTCGGCCCATAGATGATAGTTAGCATAGCCTTCAGCTACGTTATTTGCTACGACCTAGCAAGGCGCCAGTATCCGTACTATTGATATTGTGAATCATGTACCATAAAGGGCGACGCTCTTCATTAATGGATTAAAGTTAAGTATTCCACCACCTACGTCCGTTTTTCTCAATTCTAATTCCCTTGTCATGTTCCAGACCTCACGCCAGTCTGCGTGAGCTGAGACGCGTGCAGTTCGGCCTCCTTTAGAAAAACACGGTTGGCTCTCCTGCCAACCAAAACATTGTCCACCTCATAAAATAGCAAGATGAAAAAGTTATATACACAACTGGGTACAGAACAATGTTTGGCAATGTTGCAACCACTGCAGTCCCTGCCGACAAAAACTTGTACAGGCTCTACAGTATGATGACTGCACAGCTCTCAGAGTGGGCTAACATAGGCTCTTGCCAGTAGTTGAAAATCAAAACTATCATGAACATTGAAAGTGAACACACACATTACTGTGAGTACAGTGTTTCTAATTCCTCAAACAAACACAATGTAGGCACTTTGGAGAATGTATTTCCACCTCCGATGAGCAGTTTTTGTACAGAAAATAATGATGATGAAATCTGAAACATTGCTACAGTGACAACTAGGTCAAGTGCAAACCAGCAGGTGTAAACCCTCAAATATGAACAAATACTGATTGGCAAAGTATAAGCAACAAGCAGGAAACAGATGATATTTAACTGCAGAAAAACAGAACGTTTTCAAAATAACTAACAAAAAATCATACAAGACTACGTCACAGAATGAAAAAGCTCATGAAAGGCATCCACAGAAGTCTACTATGCACACATTCAGAACAGCACAGGAAAATAATGAATACTGGTGATGAAAACGGAATGCTATACTGTGAGGAAAGAGCCTGGGCCCATCTTAGTAAACTAAAAGGTAACAAAAGATGAAAAGCTAGCTGATATTTTACAAATGAATTTTTCATAGCACAACTTAACAGTTGAAGAGCTGGAAGCAAAGAGCTTGGGTAATAGCTTCAAAATGGTGTTGCTGTTTTTGTAAAAGATGAAATAATGGTCAGTAACTTATGACATTAAAAAGTTGTTGCACAAAGTTTTCTGTTCAGGAGAATTGCCCAGTACTTCACTGTGATGAGCTTTCCTATAGAAAGTGGGAATCAATAACATTCTTACAGAAAATGAGCTGACACTATAGCAAAAAATGCAGCCATAGTTATAAGTTTTGTAAATAACTTATGTCACAATGTTTAACTACATGTAAGAACAAACTGTATAAATATATGAATGTACGTAACTGACAGCATCCATAAATTTTAAAATGTCCACGGATGGCTAAATAAATAAATAAAATAAAAGTTAATGTAAATGCACAGTGCATCAGGACAAATTTTGCACTATTATTCATGACGTGGTTTTTTTTTTAAATATTATATGAGCAAAACATGGTTTAAAAAACTTCGGTGTGGATTTGGTTATAGAACTGAATGCTCCAGAGTTACCAAATACAAACTCTACTGCCATTTCTCTTTATCATTCCCCAGATGTAAACTTCATTACGCAGATGGAAAACTATCCATGCCACACTATTTGTTTGATAGCAAAAACTGTCCCATGTGGTGATTTCAACATACATATTTGTGACAATCTAATGAGCAGTTATGGACTGTATGTGGCAAATTATTTACACGCTCGAGATTATGCCTGTCTTGACACTATTGTAACAAATTTAAATAGTTGGAACTAAAAGATAAGTGTGGTCAAGCCAGTGTTCGCAGACCACAGAGCAGCAATCATGGAGATATGGACCAATTTAGTGAGTAACCAACATATTCCTACATGACATCCAAAATCTGTGTTTCGTAGCAGTTGTCTAAAACAATATACTAGATGCATCACAAACTGATTTTTCTGCTACTGAATAACAGTTTCAACTACTTGAAGAGAGGGCACCAAGTGGTGCATTCAGTTGTATGTCCAGACCATTAAAGAAAAATTTAATGAGATGTTAGCCTTGAACCATAAGACAGTGAACAAAGGAAAAAAACCTACCTACTGCTGAAATACTTATGGTCTAGATAAAGTTAAACAGTATTTTACAAGGATAATGGCAGCAACTGTAGGTTAAGTACCCAATGTAAGAGCAAAACCTGCAATTTCTATGAAACTCTGCAAAACTGGAAGGGGATACATGCAAACAACACAGTAAGAATTGTGAAATTTACAAATCATCAGTTAATCCAGACAATTATAGTATGTCCTGCAACATTCGAAAATGGTAATTAATGAAAATTCTAAACCACTAACTGAAATAAATGCCTGTTTACTGGTTAATTCCTAAAGTCCCTAAAATCAGCACTCAGAGTACAAGTTTACAAAAAAGGAGACTTCGATGAAGTCTCCAGCTCCATCTCCATAATCCCAGTGCTGCCTAAGGTGATGAAACATATAATGAAAACAATTAGCTTATTTTGAAGGCAAGAACTTATTTCATGATGCACAGCATTGTTTTTGGAAGGGCAAGTCCATAATAACAGTAGCTCTGGATCCAACTACAAAAATGAATCAAGCTTTTGAAGAAAGTGTGATGTCATATGAGAGTGACTGTGTGTGAGATCTCTCTCTAAGTTTTTATATATTATTACGTTTCAGATACATATTTTAACGGTTTTTGTGATAATATTTACTATATAAGTGACATATTAATGGTTTCTTCGTTCGCCTCTGCCTTTCTTGTGTTGTGACGTGATATTTGTGAGTGTTTCGTATCGAGCAATGTAACCCCTTAGCTGTGTTTACATTCCGTGCTGACCAGTTGCAGCTGTAGCGGCACATCGAAAGCTAAGTACTGATTAATTGTTTGTGCTTAGTGGTTCGTTTAGGAACTTTAGTAGTCTGCAACCGGTGTTTTTTGTGTTTTCTGGTGAAATAATTTCAGAAGAACCTTTTTTGGGAACTGTTTTCAGCTTCGTTACTGTGTCATTCGACGTTTGATTATCTTTCAGTATTAGTCTTTTGTTATATTCACATTTGTGGTTTATTAATACTCTTAATAATAGTAGTTACTTCCCTTGTAAAGTAAGTTTGTGATTATTGTAGTCAGGTTTAAACATCTTATTGTAGTAGTGGAACTTAAAAAAAGTAAAATTTTACCATGAGTGAGAACTGTGGGCTTTGCCGTAGGTTCGAGAGTAGTGGATTGCGGTGTGAGACTTGTTCGAAGTATTTTCACTGGGGGGAATGCAGTGGGGAAGCCAGTGGGCATTCTGGTGAGATCCTCTCCTGGAACTGTAGGTTATGTAGCAAGAGTAAGTTGATAGAGGAGCAGGAGCGTAAGATCTGTGCCCTTGAGGTGCAGTTGAAAAATGCACAGGAGCAGCTAGATAGGATCAGGATGGAGAAAGGAGTTAGGGAATGGGAGCTGGCTGTTGGTAAGAGATCTGCTAGGAGAAGGAGATTTTCAGATAGTTTTACTATTGGTGTTTGCAATAGATATGACCAACTGTCAGAGTCTAGTGGAGAGGAATCTCTAGTAGCTGTAGATGTAGGAAGTATGCAGCAGACCTCAATAGTTACGGTGGCTAGAACAGTTGCAAAGTCCAAGAGGAAGAAGAAGGTTCTGCTGTTAGGTAGTTCTCATGGCATAGGTGTAGGCCAGCAGTTGCAGCAAGTGCTGGGGAGTGAGTATCAGGTCACCAGCATTGTGAAGCCTAATGCACAATTGGCTCAGGTGACTGTTAACATAGGGGGGTTATCTAGGGATTTTACTAACGAGGATCAGGTAGTGATTGTGGGTGGGGCTGGTAATAGTATTGATAGGGATGGGGAGTATGACATAGATGGTGACCTGGAAAAGATAGCCACTCACACTAGCAACACGAATGTGCATTTCGTGGAACTGTTTCAGCGTCACGATCGGCCTCATCTTAATACAGCTGGTAGACCTCCTTAATTCATATAATCTTATGCAAACCGTATTCTTTCCAACTAGAGTGCAAGGGAACAGTAGAACAACCATAGACAACATTTTTGTTCATTCCTCATTACTAGAAGGGCATTCTGTTAGCAAAAAGGTGAATGGCCTTTCAGATCATGATGCACAAATTTTAACTCTAAAAAATTTTTTGTGCTGCAACATGTGTTAAATATAGTCATCAGCTGTTTAGGAAAGCTGATCCAGTTGCTGTAGAGACCTCTGTAAACCTTATAAAGGAACAAGAGTGGCAAGATGTTTATAGCGCTGATACAGTAGACGATAAATATAATGCTTTTCTCAAGACTTTTCTCATGCTCTTTGAAAGTTGCTTTCAGTTAGAACATTCAAAACAGGGTACTAGCACAAACAGGCAGCCTTGGTGGCTGACTAGCGGGATAAGAATATCTTGTAGAACAAAGTGGCAATTATATCAAAACGTTAGAAACAGTCACAATCTAAATGCAGCAGCCCATTACAAACGGCATTGTAAGGTGCTTAAAAATGTTATTAGGAAGGCAGAAAGTATGTGGTATGCAGATAGAATAACTAAGTCTCAGGATAAAATTAAAACCATATGGTCAGTCATAAAGAAAGTGGCTGGTCTGCAGAGACAGGTCGAGTATATAGAATCAGTGCATAGTGGGAATGACCGTGTTACTGATAAGTCATATATATGTACAGTATTTAATAATCACTTTCTGAATATAGCAGGTGAACTAAATAGAAACCTAGTCCCAACAGGGAATCATATAGTGCTCTTAGAAAAAGTGTTCCGAGACTGTTACCTGAAATGCTCCTCCATGGTACTGATAAGAGGGAGATTGAGTTAATAACCAAATCACTAAAGACCAAGAACTCTCATGGATATGACGGGGTATCTAGCAGAATACTGAAGTATTGTTCTATATATGTTAGCCATATCTGTAGCTTTTCCTTTAGTTGTCGGTTTCCTGACCGATTAAAGTACTCAGTAGTGAAGGCACTTTATAAAAAGGGAGACATTGATAATGTTGACAATTTTAGACCTATTTCTATGCCATCGGTGTTTGCTAAAGTTATCGAGAAGCTTGTATATACAAGGTTACTGGAGCATTTAAATTCACATAATTTGCTGTCAAATGTTCAGTTCGGTTTTAGAAATGGTTCAACAACTGAAAATGCTATATTCTCTTTTCTCTGTGAGGTTTTGGATGAATTAAATAAAAGGTTGCGAAAGCTAGGAGTTTTCTTTCATTTAACGAAGGCTTTTGACTGTGTTGACCACAAAATATTACTGCAGAAGTTGTACCATTATGGAGTAAGGGGAGTAGCTTACAATTGGTTCGCCTCTTACTTTAAAAACAGAAAGCAGAAGGTAATTCTCCGCAATATTGAGAGTGGTAGTGATGTTCAGTCCCAATGGGGCACTGTTAAGTGGGGTGTTCCCCAAGGGTCAGTGTTGGGACCACTGCTGTTTCTTATTTATATAAATGATATGCCTTCTAGTATACAGGTGATTCAAAAATATTTCTGTTTGCTGATGACACCAGCTTGGTAGTGAAGGAGCTTGTGTGTAATATTGAAACAGTATCAAATAATGTAGTTCATGAAATAAGTTCGTGGGAAATAATTTGATGTTAAATCACGGTAGGACTCAGTTTTTACAGTTTCTAACTCACAATTCAACAAGAACCGATATTTTGATCAGACAGAATGGTCATATTATAAGCGAGATGGAACAGTTCAAGTTCCTAGGCGTTCGGATAGATAGTAAGCTGTTGTGGAAAGCTCATGTCCAGAATCTTGTTCAGAAACTAAATGCTGCTTTATTTACCATTAGAACAGTATCTGAAATAAGTGACAGTTCAGGACGAAAAGTAGTCTACTTCGCATATTTTCATACGCTTATGTCGTATGGTATTATTTTTTGGGGTCATTCTTCTGATTCAAAAAGGGTATTTTTGGCTTAAAAACGGACTGTTCGAGCTATATGTGGCGTAAGTTCAAGAACCTCTTTCGACCCCTATTCAATAGTCTGGGAATTCTGACATTGCCCTCACAGTATATATTTTCTTTTATGTCATTTGTTATTTGCAATATCAGCCTATTCTCAAGAGTTTGCAGCTTTCACTCAGTCAATACTAGGCAAAAATCCAATCTGCATGTGGAATGCACTTCCTTGACTCTTGCGCAGAAAGGAGTGCAGTATTCTGCTGCATCCATTTTCAATAAGCTACCACAAGAACTCAAAAATCTTGGCAGTAGCCCAAACTCTTTTAAGTCTAAACCGAAGAGTTTCCTCATGGCTCACTCCTCCTATTCTGTCGAGTAGCTCCTGGAAGATCTAAAAAATTAAGCAAATTCCTGTGTTACATTGTTGATTTTCTTTATTACAAACTTATTTGTCATCCGAGTATGTTTTTAATATTTCATTTTATCTGTTTCTAATATCATGTTATAATTTCATGTATTGACTTGTTCCATGATCATGGAGACTTCTCCTTAATTTGGTCCCACGGAACAATAAAGAAATAAATAAAAATAGCTCTCATACTTTGTGATCTTAGTAACGACTTTAATTGCATTCCACACATGGCCCTGATTACAAAGTTAAAATACTACGGAACTTTGGGAGTTGTAACCCCACAATTACATCTAATTAACAGATGTCAAATGGTATTAGACCAAGGAGGAGTTTCCTACATAGAGAAGTTGCAATATAATGTGCTGCAAGTGTGTTCTTGTTTCTGGATTTTGTTAATGATCTAAGCTCGAATAGACACAACCTATAATTTGCAGATGACAAAATATTGTTTACTAGTGGTAAGAATAACAAGCAGGCTGTACAACAAGTAGATATTCTGATCTGTGACCAAGAAGTTGTTTCATGAAAACATAAAACAAATTACAGTGCATAACATGTAGCCTGAGTGACACAGATGCAATAAGTAACATTGAAGCTGTTAAACTTCTGGGTTTCTTCAATGATAGTAAATTAACTTGGAAACAGCACAGGGTACCTGTATGTGTCAAGTGTTAATGAGTCCTCCACCTCCTAACAAAATTAAATAGGATTTTAACAAAACAGTACATAATGTCTTATTTCAGAGCCCCATCACATAGAGCCCCTCGGTTATAGGGTTCCTCTGCTGGATGCAGGAATGAACTGCTGATACAGAAGAAAACAGTGAGAAACATTACTTCTAACACACACAGACCATTGTAAACCCATCTCTGCTAAACAGGAAGTTGTAGGTATGACTGTTTACAGGCATTAGAGGTTAAACTGTCTCATTCACATGAAGCTGAACTGTAACACTTATAGCAAATTCATTATCACAAAATCAAGAAATCAGAAGTCTCGATAGTCCAACATGTTGTCTGACCAAGACAGATTCCTAGTAGTGGCCATGGAAATGTTTAATGCACTACCTACCTATGGAGCTCATAATGGCTGCCTAAATGGCAACTCAATGCTACTGCACTAGCAATAACCCTGATATATCCTGCTCTCCCTTGCCCCTTTGAACTGAATATTTGCAAATTTATGCTGCTTTGATACAGCACACTGCTTTAGGATTTTATACTGAAATTTAACTATCCACAAATAATCTCTTTCTTTTTAATTTATTTCAATGTGTCCTATTTTTATGCCTTTTATATAATTTCACCTGATTGGAGGGTATATAAATGATTAGAGTTGCTGGTTGAATGGCCACCAGAATGAATTACTGTTGTTACCAGGGTTTGTGGAGTATATAAGGGGTGTGAACAGTGTCAGATGTTAAGTCATTACTATTAAGGGCACTGAGATGATGTGTACACATGTGAGACTGCATATCAGCACCTGAAGGAATTTGATTAGTGGGCTCATGTTGCTAAATTCTCTGTAAAGTTTATTCAATTTTGAAATCACAAAAATAGCATCACACACCCTCTCAGCCCATTAAATTTCATTTCGTCTCCTCCTCCCCTTCTGTCTGCTTCACCATCTCTCATATCTGCAATAGAACATTGAGAGATGCCCAGTTTTTGAAATTAATCACTGCGTCTTCAACACCCAACACTCCAATTTAGGCCTTCTCACAAGCCAAGTATCAGTGTTCAACTAGGATTCTGAAATTACTACTAATTTAAAAGTATCAAACTCCACATCCACGAAGCAGAAGAGACCTAGCGTGGGCCACAAGATGTGGCCAAAAGGAAGCAAGTGTCCTCCCTCAGAAACCTCATGAGCCCAAGCAACAAAGAAGGGATGCAGCCAGGTAAAAGGCCAAGACCTGTCACCACATCATAGCTGAGAGATTGTCTGCAATTCTGCTGCTTGCCAAAGTAGTGAATATGGCGGACAGCTAACCTGCATCTGACAGAAATAAGAGCTCACTGACTAGACATCACTTCCTATAGTGTAGAGAAGAACTGCCAGAACACTGACCATAAATTTAGTGCAATGCAGTGATTGTATCTACAGCAACTAACAACAAGGAAAATTTGCAGCAACTCTGAAGAAACAGCAGCTTACATATCGTATCCACAAGAGCATACAGTGTGTGTGTGTGTGTGTGTGTGTGTGTGTGTGTGTGTGTGTGTGTGTGTGTCAGAACTGACAAACTCCAAACAGTCACAGCAATGTTTCACATAGGTGTCACTTGGTACAAGGTAAATGTCAAAACTGGCCCTTGAACATAAATCAACAAGATAAAACTTTTTGTGGGCATGCAAATCTCATATTAGCCACACAACACAAATGTACATCACTCTCGGGATAATAAGAGCACACACGGTAAGCTTAAAAGCTGTCCACCCACATCCGAAGGATAAAACTGGATCATAAAAGTCACTGTTTTTGTTTTCAGTACGACTGCTTCGATGCAGCTCTCCATGATAGGCAATCCTCTGAAAGCCACTTCATCTTAGAATAACAACTGCAATCTACATTCATTTGAACTTGCTTACTCCATTCATCTCTTGACCTTTGCCTACAATTTTTAGCCCCCACACTTCTCTCCAATACTGAATTCCTTGATGCCTCAGAATGCGCCCTTTTCGTCAAATTTGCCACAATTTCATTTATCTCCAATTCTATTCAGTACTTTCTCAGTTGTTACATGATCTACCCTCCTAATCTTCAGCAGTCATCTGTAACATCACATTTAAAAGCTTTTATTCTCTTCTTGTATGAACTTCTTATCATCCACATTTTATTTCCTTGCACTACTATGCTCCAGGCAAATACCTACAGAAAAAAATCCCTAACACTTACCCCCTCTGCAACATATGGTACATAAACTCAAGCAGCCTGTCAGATACATACATACATTAATGTAGTGTATAGATCATGAATTTCATACATTTTGTAATGATGTGGAACATATCACTTTAACATAAGTTTTCTTTACACAAAATAATTATTTAATTATTTTTTTAACAGTTACTACTTCATACCTAAGAATTCATCTATTAAGTAGAAGGAGTTGTCATTCAGAAATACTTTTAATTTGCTTTTAAATGTTGGTTGGCTATCTGTCACACTTTTAATACTATTTGGCAAATGACGAAAGATTTTTGTGGCAGCATAACTCATCCCTTTCTGTGCCAAAGTGAGACTTAATCCCGAATACTGAATATCATCATTCCTTCTAGTGTTGTAGCTATGCACTTTGCTGTTATTTTTGAACTGGAATGGGTTAGCAATGACAAATTTCATAAGTGAATATATGTATTGCGAAGGAACTGTGAATATTCCGAGTTCCTTAAATACATGTCTGCAAGGTGATCTCGGTTGGGCTCCAGCTATTATTCTGATTACACGCTTTTGTGCAATGAATATTTTCCCTCTTAATGGTGAAATGCCCCAAAATATGCCATATGAAGGCAAAGAGTGAAAACAGGCATAGTAGGCTAATTTACACCAAAATTTGCAAAAACCCTAATAGCATAAGTAGCAGAACGTAACTGTTTCAGCAGATCATCGATGTGTTTCTTCCAAATCAATTTTCTCATCAATGCACACCAAAGAAATTTTGAGTATTCTGCCTTAGCAACAAACTTCCGTTCATAGTCTATTTTATCAATGGTGTTGTGCCATTTACTGTACAGAATTGTATAAACTGTATTTTCTCAAAATTTATTGAGAGTCCATTTGCAGAAAACCACTTACTAATTTTCTGAAAGACATTATTTGCAATTTCCTCAGCTGATTCTTGCTGCTTGGGGGTGATTACTATACTTGTATCATCAGCAAAAAGAACTAGCTTTGCATATTCATGAATACAGAGTGGCAAGTCGTTAATATACACACATCAAGAAAAGTTTTGCATCACCTCGGTATCGAGAGTTCCGGAATCTGTACAGAAAATTGAAATAGAGATCAACATAAACATCACCTCCGCCATTTTTATGGCTCATGAAAACCACACATCACATGTACCACCTTACAGCAAGACCTTCGGAGGTGGTGGTCCAGATTGCTGTAAACACGAGTACCTCTAATACCCAGTAGCACATCCTCTTGCGTTGAAGCATGCCTGTATCTGTCAAGGCATACTATCCACAAGGTTATCAAGGCACTGTTGGTCCAGATTGTCCCATGCCTCAATGGCGGTTCCACGTCGATCTCTCAGAGTTGTTGGTGGGTCACACCGACCGTAAACAGCCATTTTCAATCTATCCCAGACATGTTCGATAGGGTTCATGTCTGGAGAGCATGCTGGCCACTCTAGCTGAGCGATGTCGTTATCCTGAAGGAAGTCCTTCACAAGATGTGCATGATGGGGGTGCCAATTGTCGCCCATGAAGATGAATGACTCACCAATATGCTGCCGATATGGTTGCTCTATCGATCGGAGGATGGCATTCACGTGTCATACAGCCATTATGGTGCCGTCCGTGACCACCAGCGGTGTACGTCAGCCCCACATAATGCCAGCCCAAAACAGCAAGGAACCTCCACCTTGCTACACTCGCTGGACAATGTGTCTTAGGCATTCAGCCTGACTGGGTTGCCTCCAAACACGTCTCTGGTGATTGTCTTGTTGAAGGCGTATGCGACACTCATCGCTGAAGAGAATGTGTTGCCAATCCTGAGTGGTCCATTTGGCATATTGTTGGGCCCATCTGTAACAGGCTGCATGGTGTCGTGGTTGCAAAGATGGACCTTGTTATGGACGTTGGGGTGAAGTTATGCATCATGTAGCCTATTGCGCACAGTTTGAGTCCTAACACAATGTCCTGCGGCTGTATGAAAAGCATCACTCAACATGGTGGCGTTGCTGTCAGGGTTCCTCTGAGCCATAATCCGCAGGTAGTGGTCATCACCAGCAGTATTAGCCCTGGGCGGCCTGAGCGAGGCATATTATTGACAGTTCCTGTCTCTCTGTATCTCCTCCATGTTCGAACTACATCGCTTTGGTTCACTCCGACACGCCTGGACAATTCCCTTGTTGAGATCCCTTCCTGGCACAAAGTAACAATGCGGATGCGATCGAACCGCAGTTTGACCGTCTAGGCATGGTTGAACTACAGACAGCACGAGCTGTGTACGTCCTACCTGGTGGAATGACTGGCTGTCGGACCTCGTCTGTCTAATAGGTGCTGCTCATGCATGGTTGTTTACATCTTTAGACGGGTTTAGTGACATCTCTGAACAGACAAAGGGACTGTGTTGGTGATACAATACCCACAGTCAACACCTGTCTTCAGAAGTTCTGGGAACTGGGCTAATGCAAAACTTTTTTTTGATGTGTGTATATTAAGAACAATAAGGGGACCCTAGACTGAACCATTTGGGACACCATTTTTGATACATCCCCAGTTAGAGGACTCTGATGGTTTTTGCAGACTATCTGTAATGTTAATTTCAACCTTCTGCATTCTTCCAGTTAAGTATGAATTAAACCATTTGTGCACTGTCCCACTCATACCACAATACTTAAGCTTATCTAGAAGAATTTCATGATTCACACAGTCAAAAGCCTTTGAGAGATCACAAAATATCCCAATAGGTGATGTTCAGTTTTAATATTTGATCAGTGGAAGCATATATAGTATTTTCTGTTGAAAAGTATTTCTAAAAAGAAAATTGACATTTTGTTAATACCTCATTTTTACAAATATGTGATGCTACTCTTGAATACATTACTTTTTCAAGAATTTTGGATAAAGCTGTCAGCAGTGAGATTGGGTGGTAGTTGTTATCATCAGACCTATCCCCTGTTTTATGGTATGGTTTAACAATAGCATATTTCAGTCTATCTGGAAAATTGTCCTGTTTCAGTGAGCTACTACATATGTGACTGAGAATTCTACTTATTTGTTGGGAACAAGCTTTTAGTACTCTGTTGGAAATGTCATCAACTCCATGTGAGCTTTTACTTTTGGGCGAATTTATTATTTTCCTAATTTCAGTAAGAGAAGTGGGTTGAATTTCGATTTTATCAAATTGCATAGCTACTGCTTCTCCCATATACTGCCTTATATTTTCTGATGAATAGCTGGATCCTATTTCCTCTACAACATTTAAAAATTGATTATTAAAAATGTTTTCTACTTCTCACTTCTTGTTAATAAACTTTTCATTGCGTATGATAGAAATACAGTCTTCCTGTGCTCTAGGTTGCACTGTTTCCCTTTTCACAATACTACAAATTGTTTTAAATTTATTAGCAGATGTGCTAATCTCAGACATAATGCACATACTTCTGGACTTTTTAATAACTTTTCTTAATACAGGGCAGTAGTTTTTATAATGTTTCATTGTTTCGGGATCATTACTCCTCTTAGCTATAAGGTACATTTCCCTTTTCTGTTTACAAGATATTTTTATCCCTTTAGTAAGCTATGGCTTTTTACACTGTTTCTTACAATTATATTTCACTGTTTTCTTAGGGAAACAGTTTTCAAATATACTCACAAAGGTATCATGAAGTAGGTTAAATTTTAAATTAGCATCATGTTCCCAGAGATAGTGTTATCAAATGTGTTATTTGTCTGGTTTCCTAAAACCGGACAAGAGTGATAGAACAATTTGACATGGACCAGTAGTAAGGATCGAATTAGAGCCAAAGACAGTCTTGTGCGCTATCACCTATGCTATAAAAACAACTAACGCTAATGGTATCTGGTGGGCTGTTTGAATTTGTGTGTACTATGGCCAGAATGGCTGACTTCAATGATAATTAGCTCAGAAACAGCATAACATATTCAATTTCTTGTAGTTAGTTAGTTAGCTGGTTGCGTGTTTCAATGACCAATCGCACGGTATGGTAGCCGCTATGATGTGGGATGTGTCAAGCGCACATAACAAACAAGATTTTTTAATATACATATATTATAGTATAGTGTTAAAGATTAATATTTCTATTATTTACCCCATTCCCTTAAATGCCACAACATGCATATACTATATTAATAGATTTATTTATTCCTATTCAAGAATTCATCTATGGTATACAAGGAGTTGTCAAGGAGATAGGATTTAAATTTATTTTTGAAGATGTTACTGATGTCTGTCAGACATTTTATTTCATCTGGTAATTCGTCAAAAAATTTTATAGCAGCATATTTTACCCCTTTCTGTGCCAAAGATAGGTTGAGTAAAGGATAGTGTAAGTCTTTCTTTTTTTCTGGTATTATAATCATGAATGTCACTGTTGTTTTTTTAAATTGGTCCATGTTGTTGAGAATAAATTTCATTAGTGAGTATATGTACTGTGAGGCTTTTGTAAGAATTCCCAATCCTTTAAAAAGATGCCTACAAGGTGTGCGACTATGAACCCCACACATTATTCTAACCACATTCTTTTGAGCAGTGAATACTTTTTGTCTAAATGATGAGTTACCCCAAAATATTATTCTGTACGACGTCAGTGAGTGAAAGTACGCAAAGTATGTTAGCTTACTAATTTCTATATGCTCAAAATTGGCAATTATTCTGATTGCGAAAGTTGCTGAACCTAGTTGCTTTAGAAGATACAAAATATGAATTTTCCAATTAAGATTCACATCTATATGTACACCCAAAAACTTGTAATGCAATACCCTGTCTATTGACTTCTGTTGATGTTTTATATTTATTGAAGGAACTGTGCTTTTTGCAGCAGAAAATTGGATGTACTGTGTTTAGAGCAAGCCTATTTGCAGAAAGCCAATTTATGACCTTTTCACAGACCTTATTTGCATCATTTGCAATTGGAGTTCCTTTTACTGGATTAATAATGATGCTTGTATCATTAGCAAACAGTGTCGGTTCAGCTTCTTTTTTAGATAAGAAGGGTGGTCATTCAAATGTATCATGAACAGAAGGGGACCCATGACTGAACCGTGTGGAACAGCTAATGTAATTTCACCCCAGTTATATGAAGTGGCAAACTAATTTGAATGACTTGACCCATATAAAGAAACTTTTTTCCCCATTCTGTAGGTATGACTTAAGCCACTCATATGCTATTCCATTTATACCATAGAATTGTAGTTTCTGTAACACAATGTCATTGTTCACACGATCAAATGCTTTTGCTAAGTCACAGAAAATTTCTGTTGGTGACATTTTATTATTTAAAGACTATTATGTGGACAGTGAAATTGTATGTAGCTGTCTCAAGGGAACAGCATTTTTGAAATCCGAACTGTGATTTACTAAGCATCCCATTACTGCTGAGGTGGGTAACCACTGTTGAGTACATTATTTTCTCAAAGATTTTTGAAAATGCTCTAAGCAAGGATAGTAGCTGATAATTATTGACATCTGTGGTGTCCCCTTTTTTGTAGAGAGGTCTGACTATGGCATATCTTAACCTGCCTGGGAAAATACCTTGAGTTAGTGATACATTACACATGTGACTCAGAACATCAGCTGCAATTGCTCCACACTGTTTTAATACCTTATTAGAGATGTCATCTACTACAACAGAACATTTATTTATCAAAGATTTAATAATTCTACTTATTTCACAAAAGTTTGTTAGGTGAAACTTAATCTGGCTAAAATTTTTCAAAACTGACTCTTCTATGTACTGCCTGGCTTTTTCTTTTGAACTATTCTCACCAATTTTTTCTCCTACACTTAAGAAATGGTTGTTAAATATATTAGCTACTTGTGTATTGTTGGTTAGGATGGTCTCATTCTCTTTAATAGTAATACTATCTACCCCAGTGGTTACTTTTCCTGTCTCCCTTTCTTAACAATCATTTCTCAGCACAACCTACCCTGCAAAACCCTTATAAATTTTTCAGAACTTTTCTGACCACCCATGTATTCATTTCGCCTTTCCCTTCTTCACTTTCCCATATGAGCTCTTAATATTTACACAGGTGTTCTCTTTTCTATGAAAACCTCTTTAATTCTGCTGTAGGTGGTATGTATATCTTTTCCCTAATTATACATGTTTATATAGACCTGCATTTGTTCTATAGCCATTCCTACTTATCCATTTTGCAGTTTCTATTTGTCTCATATTTAGACATCTGCATTCCATTTTGCCTGCTTCATTTTTATATGTTCTCCATTCATCAGTTAAATTCAGTACCTTCTGTGTAAGGATTTCTACTAGGCATTGTCTTTTTTACCAATTTTGTCCTCTGCTGCCTTCACTAGTTCATCTCTTAAAGCAACCCATTCATCTTCTATTGTATTCCTTTCCCCTGTTCTAGTCAACTTCTGCGAAATGCTTCCTGTGAAACTCTCAACAACCTCTGGTTCTTTCAATTTATCCGGGTCCCATCTCCTTAATGTCCTACCTTTTCCCAATACCTTCAGTTAATATCTACAGTTCAAAATCTGGTTCGTAAACCTCTGTCATACCATTATGTAATCGATCTGAAACCTTCCAGTGTCTCCAAGTTCCTTCCACATGTACCATCTTCTTTTATAATTCTTTAACCAAGTGTTAGAGATGATAAAATTATACTTTGTGCAAAATTCTTCTAGGTAGCTTCCTCTTCCATTTCTTTCTTCGAGTCCATATTCACCAACTCTTTTTCTTTCCCTTCCTTTCTCTACTATCGAGTTACAATCCCTCATCACAGTTAAATTTTTGTCTCCTTTAACTGTCTGAGTAATTTCTTTTTCTGATCATATATCTCTTCAATCTCTTCATCATCTGTGGAGATAGTTGGCATATAAACTTTTACTACTCTGATGGGTGCTGGCTTCACATCTAACTTAGCTACGAAAATGCATTCACAATGCTGTTCATAGTACCTCACCCACATTCTTTTTCTATTTTCATACTAATCATCAGACCTACTTCTGCATTACCACTAATTGATTTTGTATTTATAGCCACGTATTTGCCAGAGAAAAAGTCCTGCCACTGGACTTCACAAATTCCCATTAGAACTTCAACCTACCCCTTCCTTTTTTTTAAATTTTGTAGCCTACTTACCCAATTAAGGGCATTCCACACTCCGATCTGTAGAGTGTCAGTTTTGGTTTTCCTGAATAGTCCCCCGCAGGAGACTGTAGTGGAGGACTATTTTAACCTCAGGAATACTTTACCCAAGAGGACGCCATCATCATTTAACCAGGCAGTAGAGCTGCATGCCCCCTGGAAAAATTATGGCTGTAGTTTGCCCATGCTTTCAGTCATTCACAGGAATACCACAACAAGGCCAGATCAGTCAACTACAAAGACTGTTGCAGTTGCGACCATTTAAAAGGCTGCTGCCACTCTTCAGGAACCACATACTGGTCTGACCTCTCCACAAATACCTCTCTGTTGTGGTTGCACCTATGACAAGGCTACCTACATCACTGTGGCACACAGTCCACCCTATCTTGGCAAGGTCTGTGGTGCATGGGAGAACTACTAGTTTTCATCTAGCATCTTAATGCCTACTGGATGTTGATACCATACAGCAGATTGGTACTTTAACTGGGAATCACAGATTTGAGCTCACAAGAGCATACAGGTGTAATCTGCCTGTGTTCAAATAAGTATGCTGTCAGCCTATAGGTTTGGACAACTCACACTCTCTATGACAAACTTATTACCAGGTCTCGTATGTTTCTCAATTAGCAAGAGTGTCTTGCAATTCACATAGCTCAAATTGAATGGTACCATCTGGATAGAGGAAAGTCCCAATCCCCGATGCTGGTTTGGTGTGGATAACCATTAATTTCAATCTTCTATATCACACATCATCTCTAACCAGCCAAATGAATAAATATGAATGGCAGTGATCAGTTCTGGCCAGTACTGAGCCAAATAAGAATTTCATGGGAAGAAGTTAGCTTTTCAAAACACACATAAATAGCAATACTGAATATTAATTTGGCAATGCTCCAGCCTTTAAGAGGCTACAACACATGAATATCTTTATAAGGTACAACTGACAACTCATTACTCGAGTCAAGTAAGCTTTACAGCACCAAACTTAATTCCGCAGCAAACAATGTGATTGGCTGTTCATGACACTTTCCATAGATTACACACAAAAATTGCATAAAAGCAATACATTCATCTTCCCTACAATCAATTCCCCATATTCAAGACAGTAATGCCCACCTGACAGGTCAGTATTTGATGCAAGTCATTTTCAGTAGCAAGTTGTATGAGTTATATACAGTCTCTTTTAATGTACTTTGATCATCTTCATGATATGCAATAGGTCATACATTTGGTGTGTTTGTTTAACTTTGTTATTGCCGACATATAATAGCTAGGATTTGTGGTGTTTGTTAACGAATCTACACTATCAGTTGCTCTTGAATGTTTGAAGTGCGAATTATACTTAAAACATATAAAAGAGGCATAGGGTGGTAATGTCTAAAATCTTGGCTATGATGTGCTTGTAACCACAATAGTTACGGGGCATACAGGTAATGTGTGATCGTTTAAATACAACAAAGACGATCGACACTTGTAGGGAAAACTAATCCATATGGAGGTGTGCCGAAAATTACTTTGCACAAATATTTAACAAGCGTTTTAAATAGAGACTATCAAGTCCCACAAATTCTGTAATTCGTTAAGTGTCTCCACTCTACTGTTTCAATGTAAAAAAACTACGCAAATTACCGCTCAGCTGTACGCTGCAAAAATAAAACTTCGGATCCTATAACTCAGACTTCATACGGTAACAGTGTTTGGGTTACTATTACAGCTCCTCTATTACGACGTGTGTTTAAGGGTGTTATTCTTGGAAAATGAAGTATTCTCATACACGGCATCACAATTTATAGGCCTATATAACAAATACCACACACTGGCCCGATTTCCGCAAAGCGTATCGGATAGCCGGTACGTCACTTTAACAATAAGAGATAAACATTTTATATTTACATACAGATCGCTGAACTGTTTCGATTTTTTAATATACTGTTATCGGACTTCCTGCCACTTTTGTACAAAAGTATTACAAACGACGCGTTTTTGAGCGCTCTTTAATGCGGTCTATTACCAAAGTATTCAGTTTAAATTATATACATATAGTGATTTGAAGGTCTGGCCACAACGTGTAAATTATAAAAAGAAGTTGTCAGGAGCGCCGATAACTGTATATAAAAATGTTGCCATACCTTGTAACACTAATTTGGTTTTCTGCTTCATTGTGTCTTATTTCTTCAAAAAAGTATGGTGTCTAATTCACGTACCTGTATAATAATGATTTGACCGAATTTATTTCCGAATCATGTGCAAGAAAGGAACTGGGGGATCACGCAGTTTTCTAGCCGGCTTTTACTCTGCACACATTCAGCAATGTATCGTAAACCAAAATCACTTGCACTTCACACACTAATTACTAGCCCGCTGTATGAAAAATGTAAACAACTACTTCAAACGTAATCGCAACACAACAATTACTTGTTCACATATTTAGAAATTTTCAACACACAGTACGACACCATCCCTCTTCTTCTTTAAAGCCAACGCTTCTGCTCACATTCAGAGATAATAGTAACGTGTGGTCAACGTTTACTTTCGATATATGCCACAATTCCCGCAACAGACTAGTTGCATTATGGATTAGTTAACGTTTATTTCAAAAGAATGCTATTTCTATTCTTTGACAAATATATCCTCAGTCGTCATATCTTATGATTGGCGAAGTTTGCTAGCACTAGTTCTGAATAGACCTCCTTGTTTGCTAGCATCTAGAAATACTAGTAACATCACGTATAACCGAGTTCACATACGCAGCTAAAGTAACCCCACAGTGACATACTTTAGTGACAAAATGCTGAATGTTGGACACCCAGTTTTCAGTGGCGTCACTCAAGTATTTGTAAACTCAGATTAAGGGTCTGAACTGTAACTATTGTACGCTTTCTAACAAGTTGCCATTCGGCTTCCAAACAATTAAAAATACTCCGTACCCCCTAAAAACAAATGTATAGCAGCTGTTGACTTGGATGACGACGTATTATTACCGTGGCAGCAAACGGCGTTGTTCGACTGCTACCTCGTGGCTGGATTTCGAACATTCTCCGCGTGCTTTCGCCCAATACAGTGTCAGAGCCAAAAGTACCGGTACACAAGTCATATCGTTTCCCTTTTTTAAAATGATGTTGAATATTGTATATTTTAGAATAAAGAACTCCCCAGACGATGGCGAGATTTGCTGTTTGATTGGCAAGATGTAAAACGTTTGAGGAAGCAGTAGAATCAACTGTTGGTTTCGTTGAAGCACTAACACGACCGAATGAGATGCAGAAACAAGAACGCAGAGTTTTCAACACAAGGGTAAATTGGCTGGGGTAATAGCAGGAAATTTAAGTGGGGGAGGCACTGCCATGAATAGTAGAATACCAGTGGTTACAGATATTGGAGCAGCACCATTTTTAGGATAGGTAAGACAAAAAGAGGTCAAGTTCTACGAGAGGTCTGGATTGAAACAAATCTTCAGTTTAGGAAAGAAATTAAACAGCACAATTCTAGTACATTGGATCACCAATCACAGCTGTCAATTATAAATTTTCACCAATCTCCAGAAATTTTATCTCCACCAAGTTGTATCTCAGTCCTACATAACTGCATTGATGAATTAAAGTCACCCAACCCAGTTGACATAATCTGCCTCTCTGAACACCATGTGACCACTGGTATAGGACCTAGGCCTAAGCACAATGAGAAACTCAGAGAGGAGAGTACTGCAAATGTTGGAATAAGGAAAGGTTCTCATAAAGTATAATTGAAAATAATGTAAGTATGTTTCATCAAAAATTAGGAGTTTAAAGAATAAAATAGATGAGCTTATGGTTTGTTTAGAAGATTTAGAAGCTGAGGATAAAATACACTCCTGGAAATTGAAATAAGAACACCGTGAATTCATTGTCCCAGGAAGGGGAAACTTTATTGACGCGTTCTTGGGGTCAGATACATCACATGATCACACCGACAGAACCACAGGCACATAGACACAGGCAACAGAGCATGCACAATGTCGGCACTAGTACAGTGTATATCCACCTTTCGCAGCAATGCAGGCTGCTATTCTCCCATGGAGACGATCGTAGAGATGCTGGATATAGTCCTGTGGAACGGCTTGCCATGCCATTTCCACCTGGCGCCTCAGTTGGACCAGCGTTCGTGCTGGACGTGCAGACCAAGTGAGACGACGCTTCATCCAGTCCCAAACATGCTCAATGGGGGACATATCCGGAGATCTTGCTGGCCAGGGTAGCTGACTTACACCTTCTAGAGCACGTTGGGTGGCACGGGATACATGCGGACGTGCATTGTCCTGTTGGAACAGCAAGTTCCCTTGCCGGTCTAGGAATGGTAGAACGATGGGTTCGATGACGGTTTGGATGTACCGTGCACTATTCAGTGTCCCCTCGACGATTACCAGAGGTGTACGGCCAGTGTAGGAGATCGCTCCCCACACCATGATGCCGGGTGTTGGCCCTGTGTGCCTCGGTCGTATGCAGTCCTGATTGTGGCGCTCACCTGCACGGCGCCAAACACGCATACGACCATCATTGGCACCAAGGCAGAAGCGACTCTCATCGCTGAAGACGACACGTCTCCATTCGTCTCTCCATTCACTCCTGTCGCGACACCACTGGAGGCGGGCTGCACGATGTTGGGGCGTGAGCGGAAGACGGCCTAACGGTGTGCGGGACCGTAGCCCAGCTTCATGGAGACGGTTGCGAATGGTCCTCGCCGATACCCCAGGAGCAACAGTGTCCCTAATTTGCTGGGAAGTGGCGGTGCGGTCCCCTACGGCACTGCGTAGGATCCTACGGTCTTGGCGTGCATCCGTGCGTCGCTGCGGTCCGGTTCCAGGTCGACGGGCACGTGCACCTTCCGCCGACCACTGGCGACAACATCGATGTACTGTGGAGACCTCACGCCCCACGTGTTGAGCAATTCGGCGGTACGTCCACCCGGCCTCCCGCATGCCCACTATACGCCCTCGCTCAAAGTCCGTCAGCTGCACATACGGTTCACGTCCACGCTGTCGCGGCATGCTACTTGTGTTAAAGACTGCGATGGAGCGCCGTATGCCACGGCAAACTGGCTGACACTGACGGCGGCGGTGCACAAATGCTGCGCAGCTAGCGCCATTCGACGGCCAACACCGCGGTTCCTGGTGTGTCCGCTGTGTTGTGCGTGGGATCATTGCTTGTACAGCCCTCTCGCAGTGTCCGGAGCAATTATGGTGGGTGTGACACACCGGTGTCAATGTGTTCTTTTTTTCCATTTCCAGGAGTGTAGATATAACATACCTGTCTGAGCATCACATGGTTACTGATATGGATAGGGTAAATGTAAGTGGATATAAGCTCTGTGCACATGTAATTAGAGAAAATATGGAGAAAGGAGGAGTTGCCATGTATGTCAAAAGTTACCATTGTGCAAAAAGTATAGAAACAAAAAAGTTTTGTGTAGAGAAACATATGGAAGCATGTGCCTGTGAGCTTAAATTAAATAAAGGCACATTTATAATTGTAACTGTGGATTCTCATCACCATCAGTGGGACGAGTATTTGAAGTATATTGTATGTGCATATAATGCAAAAATCCATACCAATACCGGTTTGTGTCCGTTTGACGTAGTGCAAGGGCGAAAAACGCCGTCACCACTGATTTAGTGAAGCTACAGAAAGGAAGGACTGGTGACTTTGTACGTCAATTTGCAAGATCAATTCAGGATGTTTGGAAACGGGTACAAAAGGCGAATATGAAGGCTTTGGAAAGGCAGGAAGGTGCAGTGAAGCTGAAAGAAAGTTTACCACAGTATAGAGTGGGGTAATGGGTAATGATATCCAACCCCTATATACCAAAAGGGAAAATGAAGAAGATCGTACCGATGTATCAAGGGCCATACCACGTAGTTGAAACCACATCCCCCATTAATGTTAAGTTTCAGCTGTCAACTAGAACAACGATAGTACATACTGAGTGGTTGCGGCCATTTAAGGGCTGTCCAGATGTGATTCGAGGCATGTCAGAGGAAGGTAAGAGGAAGAAACAGAGAGTGAAGAGAGGTGTTAAGGACAGGGAAAACCCGGAAGATAGAGTACAGCATGATGTACTGGGTTTGCGTAGATGAATTAGGCATTGTATTTTTATATGTTGCATGTGTTTTTTTTTTTATTATTGTGAGCCTGCTAGGGACAGCAGGGTGATGGTGATCACTGTCCTCAGGTCACTGAAAAGGGTTCAAAAAATGGTTCAAATCGCTCTGAGCACTATGGGACTTAACGTCTATGGTCATCAGTTCCCTAGAACTTAGAACTACTTAGACCTAACTAACCTAAGGACAACACATAACACCCAGCCATCACGAGGCAGAGAAACTCCCTGGCCCCGCCGGGAATCGAACCCAGGAACACTGAAAAAGGGAGCGTTGAGCAAGTTTGTAGAAGTACAAACTGAGGAGGTATTACTGATCTCAGCAGTTAACAGCCGGGATGCCGAGATGACAAGGGAGGAACTGCAGAGCTGCCATAGAGGGAAGGTAACGGTATGTCCAGCCAGGGTGATAAGCACCAATCCAGACATGTAGACGGTGCAATTACTTTTAGCCAGGAGGGAAGAAATAGATTGTCCAAGAGACATCACGGAGCCGAAATTGAGCTGGCAATGGGTCAAGATGCATAGT
This sequence comes from Schistocerca gregaria, assembly GCF_023897955.1. Classification (NCBI taxonomy): domain Eukaryota; kingdom Metazoa; phylum Arthropoda; class Insecta; order Orthoptera; family Acrididae; genus Schistocerca; species Schistocerca gregaria. Next base: position 862,559,133 of record NC_064931.1, on the reverse strand, counting down.
AGTAGCAAGTTGTTTTGAACAGGGAGTATTTGCCAAAGCGAAACGTATAGTACTCGTGGGGAGTGGAATCTTAATCAATGGAACTGCGTGTAACATAATAGGACCAACCTTCCATCTGCCAACGTCAATTTCAGGAGTCATGGAATTGAATGTTACACAGTCACAGCTGTACTGGCCAGAAGCAACTTTAGAGTTTTGCCAAGGCAGAACCTGACGTTGTTAAATCAAACTCTGGAGTTAGGTCTGTTGAAATCCAGTTCATTTCAGAGCAAGAGGGGCGCATAGCAGCTGAACAGCTTGTGCAGCATGTCGCTCAATATAGGGAAAGGCAACGACAAGTAACAATCGTTTTGAGCACCTCTGTGCCAGGTGCCATCGTAGCCTTAACTTTGTTGTGTGTTGTTTTCATTCTGATCAGGCAGAGAGCCAGTTCCAAGAGGAAACCGACGGTAATCCGAATCCCAGTGAATTGGATACGGAGGGCGAAAGATGGGTAGGTAAGGGGTTGATCTACCATTAAGTGGAGTGGTCATCCAGTAGGAAATATTTACGTTTTCTGTCATCTCATGTGTTTTAAGAGGACTACACCACATCTAGGTTTTCTAATAGTAGTAGTAAATATGTCATAAGTACGTGACAACCCAAACAAGTTTAAGAGTGGTTAGAGGTCGACCTGGGGGCCGGGTACTTCCGAGGAGGGGAATAATGCAGCAACACCACCGGTTAAGATGGGAGAAGGTTAGTTTCAGTGCAATATTTCTGAGCACACAAGCTACAGCCAGGTGCAGGCCTGTTGACAGTAAGTTACACAACCAGCAGTTGCGAAGTGGAATGGAGGCCACAAGGCCATAGACCCGCTGAAAAGAGTAAATGCAGCGGTTTGCATGGCGCAAGTTACAGTGAGAAGGGGCCCACTGGGGCAACCTAGGTGTTATGTGTACTTGACTCAGAGCAGCGTGTTAGCAAAACAGAGGCGCACAGCCACATATAAATAGGTGCTGGTTCACTAACAAGGGATTCAAGTGTGACAGCTCTCCTGAACGGCAGGGAATGTCACTCCACTGGCTACATGCAGAAGTAGATGGGACGCCAGCGTTCCAGCCCATGTCAGGTCGCTGGTTCGACCCTCTGAGGCCAACACAGGGTCCACAGCCAGCCAGCAGCCGGCCACACCACGGCTCGCTACTGCGGGCAGTCTTGTTGGCTCCCAACACACGCCGGAGGAGGACTGCAGAGTAGGACGCTGGATCGTGGGCTCTTGTTGTCGCCGTGATCTTAGCCACACAGGCGAGGAAGCACACTGCGGCTGCTTTGCAGCTCCCAGGAGCGGCGCTGAGGCAACAGGGGCGAAGACCGCTGAGTCCACTGCAGACGCTTCCTGTCGTCGACACAACTCTGTGGCCGTACAAGGCCGACACACAGCAGTGCACTGCATGGGTCGATGAGGCAGCCATTCCGCACCGAGCCGTTTCACAGACAGGGAAGTGGTGTCCTCAGCATTGTGGGACCTGGTGATGCAGACTAAGTGGGACAGGGGCACTGTAGCTGGAAATAATAAATCACTTGGGAAACTCGGACGAGTTTTCATATGGCGCACCCTGACAGCCCATTCTCTTCCAACATAACCGCTACACCGTAGATCACCGAAATAATGCATGTAAAACACGCTGCAGATGCACTTACTAACTACAAACTGTCAAAAAAATGGTTCAAATGGCTCTGAGCACTATGTGACTTAACATCTATGGTCATCAGTCCCCTAGAACTTAGAACTACGTTAACGTAACTAATCTAAGGACATCACACACATCCATGCCCTAGGCAGGATTCGAACTTGCGACCGTAGCAGTCACGCGGTTCCAGACTGAAGCGCCTAGAACCACACGACCACACGGGCTGGCTACAAACTGTCGAGATAATGCAGTGCACAAAAAATCAATGCATGTAAAAACACTTAGTGTTCTGCACAGGACCCGCAATAGACCCAAGTTAGCATTTGAGTGTGGATCCACCGCACATTACATCTGAAGCAATGTTGGGATATGGATCCAAAATATACCACATCTGGGTTAGCATTCGTGTGGGGATATGCCCTGCATTACATATCCAGAGCAATGTTCAGAGGCGGATCCACCACATGTCACATCTGGGATAGGACTCAGAGGTGGACCAACCACACGTTACGAATGAAGATGTGTTCTGTGTTTGAAGTTGGGTCCACCAGCTGGAGGACTGGCTCCTGGGAGCCGTCCGTAACATATGTACATACACAGACACACAGAAAACGGAACAAACACACTGCAAATGTAGAATATCTGGGTGGAGGTGAGTGGATACAATGGACTACAGTGCTATACTATGCCACCCAATCAGAAATATAGTATATTTGCGCTAAGATTTGGCAGCTGTACTATATTTACAATCAATTTTAGAACATGGAACGAGAAGTGATGTCATTATTATTATTTTCGAATCAGAAACATACAAATTTACAGTAGCCATACACATCAATATATATATATATATATATATATATAAAATTGTATTTATATTACATGTGCTCAGTACTTTGCAACCTCCAAGGTGCTTGGAGTGGCTTGCAGGAGATCAATCTTCGTGCAGGATGTAGGGAACAAAAGGCACTGGAGCATGTGGCTTGTGGTTTGTTCTTGTTCACAATCACAGGACGTATTTTCTGTTATGAAGCCCCATCTCTTCATGTTGTCTCTGGATCGTCCAACTCCTGATCGTAATGTGTTTAAAGACTTCCACACCAGCCAGCTCTCGTTGTGTCCAGGTGGTAGTTCTTCAGATTCTGGCGTTTGCAGGTGAGGCAGCGACTTCTTCCATAACTCCAGCCTTGCCTTCTCTGGTGAAATGGTGAGCTTCTCGGATGTTCTCAGGAAGCTCTTTCACGATCTCAGCCGTTGCTGTGGTGGATTATGTCCGTGCAGTGGATGGCCACTGTCCTGTTCCACTTTCAGTCTCTCCTTGTTGGCAGCCACTGTTCTGCGTACCCATTGTGGCGCTATTCCAGCCAGGCAGTAGAGCTTATCAGTTGGGGTGGGTCTTAAGCAACCTGTGATCAACCTGCAGGTTTTGTTGAGAGCAATGTCTACTTGTCTGGCATGAGATGACTTGTACCAGACTGCAGAAGCACATTCAGCAGTAGAAAAGCACAGTGCCATTGCAGAACAGCGAATAGTTTGAGGATGTGATCCCCACTGTGTCCCCGCTAGTTTGCGAATTAGGTCGTTTCGAGCGGAGATTTTCATTTTGGTGTTCTTGCAGTGAGTTTTGAATGTCAGGGTTCTATCGAGAGAGACTCCCAAGTATTTAGGTTCGTGATGATGCTGGAGTTGGATGCCTGACCATGCAATATGTAGCTCAAGATTAGCTTCCCTGTTCCTTAAATGGAAGGCACGCACTTGTGTCTCCGAAGGGTTTGGTCTGAGTTGGTTCCGATTGTAGTAGCTTGACAGTGTTCTAAGTGCTGTTGTCAGGTTTCTTTCCACTCTTTCAAAGCATGAGCTCTGCGTAGCAAGGACTAGGTCATCTGCAAATAAGAATCGCCTTGTGCCTGGGGTCAATGGCTAGTCGTTGGTATAGATATTGAAGAGAAGTGGAGCAAAGACGCTTCCCTGAGGTAGACTATTTGTCTGCGCTCTCCAGCGACTGCGTTGTCCTTGAAATTCAACAAAAAACCTGCGGGTTTGCAGGAGGGTGCTGAGTAGTCTAACAAGGTGGGCGTTGTTGATCATATTATATAGTTTTGCATGGAGTAACCGATGATGGACAGTATCATACGGTGCTGTGAGATCCACGAAGACCACGCACGTTATTTGACGGGTTTCAAAACCATCCTCTATAAACTGACTGAGATTCAAAAGTTGCCCTGTGCAGCTTCTATTTGTTCGAAATCCTGCTTGTTCGGGTATGAGAAGAGGGTCTATTACTGGTAGGATTCTATTCACAATCATACGTTCGAACAGTTTATAAAGGTGACTCAAAAGGCTAACTGGTCTGAAATTCTTGGGATGATTTGCTCCCTTTCCAGGTTTCAGAAGAGCTATCACCCTGCTCTTTCGCCAGATCTTTGGTATTTGGCACTGGTTCATGCAGTTGCTGAAAAGCTGCAGGATCCACTTTCTTGTTTCTGGGCCGAAATTCTTGATTTGCTCCCTACGGATGTCATCTAAACCGGATGCTTTACCAGTTTTGCTCTCCTTAATAGCCCTGTTTAATTCAGATATCTCGAATGGGAGAGTCAGCGCCCTCGTTTGTTCTTGGGCCTCTTGCTGTACTTTCGGAACTTTGATTCTGTGGCTTCCTTTCCCATTCATGAGCAGTTGGTGTGCTATCTGATCTGCAATAATGTTGCAGTATGCTGTCTATCTGGTTGGGTCATTATTGAGGCGTCTCAGTAATCTCCAAGCTTTGTGACTGTTTCTGATGAGATCAAGTTCTTCCATAGTTTTAACCCAAGAATTCCTTTTGGATTCTTTCAGAGATACAATAAGTTTATTCCCAGCCGATAGTGTTGTCTCGCCGAAAGGATCTTCTTCGAATAGTACCTTATACTCTGTAAAATGAGCACTGAGTTCTGAAGTTAGACCAGGAATGTATGATGTCCGACAACCTAGAGGAATTGCAGTTCTGGAGCACCTCTTTACAGCCCTCACAAAAGTGTCGTATGAGTCAGGTGAAGGTCCAATATTGAGAACTGCAGCCTCCAGCGTTTCTGTAACCTCCGACCAGTTGGCTTTCCTGAAGTTAAACCTGCTTCTGAACGGAACTGTCTGTGGTCTAACTGCTGCGTAAATTTCGCACATGATCGATCTGTGCTGTGTATTTGGAATAAGATTGCAGACACTTTTTATGCACTGTTGTGAGATGTTCTCGCTGCAAAATATCAGATCGGGGTTGTATCCGCGTTTCCATCTGCCATTGTTGAAAGATGCAGGTTGCTTAGGGTAATGTATAAGGCTCAGATGGTTGCCTTCCGCCCATTCTTGTAATGCTGTACCATTCTCATCATCATGCTCATAGCCCCACGTGGTGCTGTGACAGTTGAAGTCATCAGTCACTATTTGTGTGTGTTGACTATAAAAGTTATCAGGTAGATTGATTTTCAGATCAACGTCCGGTGGTTTGTATACGGATGTGACTGTACAGACTTTGATTTCCAAAGTTAAGATTTAAATATCATTTGTTTCAGTAAAGGCTGATGATATTATCTGTGTATCTGGTTGGACAAATATAGCACTTCCGTATTTTGGGTGGGGTCTTTCCATAGCCAGTCGCATTCCGTTTATTTTTGGTCTGCGCATTTCACAGCTTCTGTGGGTCTCCTGTATGCAGAGTACATCGCACTTGGTTTGTCTGCACAGCAGTTCTTCTTTTGGTGGTGATATACCTTCTATATTCATCGATTTGATGGTCAACTGTAGTCCTAAAAAGGACCAAGATGATGTTTCTGGTGTGAAAGGATCAGCCGCCAGAGAAACCTGACGCCCAGGGTACGCCCGACTGCAAGTCTTATCTTGGTCGGAAATCATTGCAATCTTCGTGGAGGCTCCTTTAGTGATGTCATGATTGCATGGGTAGAAGTGACATAAATTCGAGAGAAATACGGAAACGACGGAAAGTAGTATAAACTGAGGGAAAACACATCGAAATGAGGGGTAATTGAGGAAGTACTGGCATGTCTTGTGGCTGCCGCACAACAATTCTTGTACATAGTAACGAGTATGTGACAGTAAGAGGAATCCGACAAAACGTTGACATTGGCGCACCAGGAACCAGGGAAACATTCACATTTTTTCTGTCAAGGCAGCATTATACTGTACGTATATTGAGGTAACAGTGATACACACGAGTTGACTACTGTATTTGACGCTTTCCATGTAAACAGAGAACCATCTGTCTCGAAAATTACTTGCATCTGTGTTAAAGGATGACAGAGAGTGGATGGGGTAATCGGTTGAGATGAACCTGTAACGAGGTACAATTTAGTAGCAGACTAATGATGCTTTCTAGAGAGAGAGAGAGGGAGATGCTGCTGCAGGTGATTTGACCATTTTTCTGTTGTTCTGTCAGGATGCATCAGTCATGTGACATAGCCTGCATTCAACTCATATTCAACCACGTGTTCTGTGTGTAACTTCGAGCACTGTCTACTTGTGATCATTAACAGCAAAGGAATCCCATCTCATAACGTGACCATCCTGTTTCGACATATTCCTCTAAATGAACGAATATTTATGCGATGTACTCCATTCCCCTGTCGCACCTTGAGTGTAAAATCGGTTTTTTAAAGGAACTGCTATCCCCGTGTATACATTTGCTTGACAGATGTCCTGATTGCAGAGTTAGTGGTGGCATGACGTGTAATTTCACGTGTCAAACGCCTCTACTATGCGCTTACCTGTTTCATTCTAAGACGTATTCTCCATTACTGACAATCATTTTATAAAGAACTGATGCGAGCATAGTACAATTTCTGAACCGCGATCGGATGTGAACAGTGGACGCTATACATCTGTGGAAAGCTATATTGTGCATGTATCACACAGAATCGATATTTTAAGAAAGTAGTTTTTTCATTTTACAGTTTGTTACCATAGTTTATCGTAGAGAAACCTGCAACAAGGGCGTACAGTCGTGGACAAAACCAGCGAGACCCCTCGCCTTTTCGTTATGCTGATCCGCAGAGCTTTAAAGTCTGCTATACAGCATAACAGGCAAGGCGACGAAGTGCTACCAACGTACTATGCACAGGTGTGAAATTGACGAACTATCCAAACTTTGTCAGACTGTTTTCAATCATATGTAAGACTTTACGAGGGTTGGAACTTAAACAGTGGCAACTATTTATTCACAACCGATACAATAGAGTTACATGTTTGCACTTGTTACTGTCCTTCAAAGTAGTCACCAGCGTTGTGTAGAACCCGTTGCCGTTACTCGCTAATAATAGTATTTTGCTATTTCGATAAACATCCCGAATGATTCTCACATAAGCGCTGACATAAAGGTAGGAAATTCATGTTTTGGAGTCCAGAAAGCTGTATGCAAGAGAAACTGCAGATCAGTTTGCCATTTTCACTGCGAAATTGCCAGCTTATGCATGTCTGGGGTAATAATAGAGGGCTGTTTATCTGGGTCGTCTGCTAGCGTAGTGAAAGGTGTTTGCTACTGTAAGGGAGGTCTGGTTTGTTCTCGGTTCTAATCTCGATGGAGGCAGATAGACTATCAGTAAAGCAATTTTAAGAAATTCTCGCGCCCCCAATACGTTTTATTGCTACATTTATTCTGTACTGGCGGCCTGTGGATGTCAATATGAAACTCTTGTAGAACTTCATACTTGTTGCTGCCTTCCTTTTTCCGCCTCTGTCAGTAATTGAATTGACCTACGAGTGGCACTGAATGATTTTTAATTGAGTTTCGTTATGAATCTTCACGCATTGCTAAATTTGCACACTTTCATGGTAGGTCAGCAACGGTAATCCACTATGACTGGTCTGACACAAACCGATTCGCTACCGAATGCGTATAATATTTTGCTATTTCGTAACGATCTGGGGTTCAGAGTCTTACTAGAACAGTTGTGTTATCTCGATAAGCTGGAATTCATTTTTATTAGTACAGTTCATACTAATTAGCGTTTCTTCTTTCATTTATATTTACATGTTGTGTTTAACACACTAATCAGAGTTAATATAGTCTTACACATGATTTAAAACAGTCTGACAAAGTTCGGATCAGCATAACGAAAAGGCGAGGGGTCTCGCTCGTTTTGTCCACTGCTTTACGTCATGCTCTGGAAATATATTTCTTTCATTGGAATATTAACAGCGCTGCTTTCCACACAACTAACAGGCCAGAAAATGAAGCGATCTAACATTATAGCCTGTTTTAAGCGCAGAACTGTGAATATTGTTCTCACTATCAACTGTAATGCTTATTATTTCAGTAAATTGGGGGTGTCTTTCCCATCCCATCCGTCCACTGGTACGCTGTTGGTTACCACATAATGAGTGACTGGCATCGCTTGTTTGAGATGGAGGAAGAGTCTTGGTGGAGGGGCAACACCTTCCGCGGATGACTAGCACCAAAACAGTGATCGCGTACATGACTGTCATATGAGGAATCAATCTAAATGGCAGACAAAGTCATCAGCTATCCCGCCACTGTGACAGATGAGTTTGAATGTAGAGGTCGTCATTCACCTTCGGACAGCAGTTTGGAAACTCTCCACAACACCGCCAAAGTCTTCGTTTCCTTATGTTGTAACTGTCTTTTATTTAAAATAATAATGTGTTATTGTAGCAGCAGAAACATGATTTACACCGTCTTTTCTGTGAGGGGCAATGGATCAGAAGGTGTTAACGTCAGTTTAGAACCTGATACAGACCTCGGAGTTATGGCAGAAGAAACAAAATGCGTGGCAATGTACTAAGCGTATTACAGTACAAAAAACACTGTTTCAAACAACGGCAAAGGTTCACAGGGAGCGCTCCTTGTGACTTACAGTAAAGTTTGTGGGATACGGTCATCCTCCTACGGTACAGGTGACGCAACTTTTAACTGGTCTGTTCAGTGGACCAATACCTGTATATTTAATAAGATCGGCACATGTGCTCGATGCTGCAGAGGGCATTTGTTTTCGATATATGTGAGGGGAGAAATGCTGTAAAAATCTTATTGAGCTCTCTGTCGGATCAAGCTAGTGAAGCATTTGTGGTTCGTATGTTTTCTCTGTTGGATGGTACAGAATAACGATGGTACAGAATAACGATGATAACATGTTGGGGTGATAGACCTAAATGGGCCCTGAGGGACACGGATCTGCTTCAGGCTGCAGTACCTGTATGGGGACACACTACAATGTATTAGCAAAATCCTCGTCCTTCTCCCAGTTTCTGTACTGTCTTTTATATTATCTCCTGTTGCAGGAGCAGGCTTCATTCGGCGCTGACATTGCACATCGTACTCTGTTGCCAGATCTATGACAACATTTTCCCATTTCCACCGAATGGTCAAAACATGGTCCTATCGCACCAACTTGGGTCACTCTGTTTCCATACGGGCTGCAGAAGGTGGTAGATCTAGGTCTCTGTGACTTCTGCTCAGTTCCGATTTCAATTGGAACGATCACATGCGCAAAGCTACAGAAATGGCAGCAGTTGCAAGAGACATAGGGACTATCTAAAATTCTACTGTAGCAGATAGGTTCGCAAAAAGTGACTCGTTTCTAGATATGAGAGTGCCAGAAATATGATTCACTAGTGGCTGTAATCATTAAAAGACTTCTGCATATGATCTAATACAGGTATGTGGTTTGTTGGAAAGACTTGATTCCAAATCACAGACATCATTTCTACAAGGAAACGTAGCACTAGAGATCTGAAAAGCTAGTGTACATTTCTTGCAACTTCAACCAGCACACCATCTACTGGTTGTGATCCTTCTCAATCAACCATCACCTATAACCCAGTGGATATATCACCGAACCTCTGACGTGGCATCGAGACAGAATGCATTACAAATACTGGAGAAACATCTAGCAGCAGCATAAAGAAGTTGCAAATGCCGGCTTCAAACCATGTTCCTTAGCCAAATCAATTGCTAAAACCGGTACTTATATTACGAGGTTGTACCGTCGGCGACGTGTAACTGCATTGTTGATCTGATAATATACACTCCGACGACCACCGTCTGTATTAAGTGTCACGGTATTTGCCTGGAAAAACCACTTCATTCGGAGGTAATGCACCACATCTATTTATAATGCCAGTATAGCATTTAACACGGATACCTTTGAGCACCTGTAGAACCAAGACCGCTTGTTACAGTAACATGGTCGTCGCGATCGTGTTTTTAACATCTGGCGGTTTGTAAGATGATTACCCCTCTCTTTCTAAGACACAGTGGTATCAGTTGCAGGAAAAACTTATGAGACCTATCCACCCATCGCTGATTTATGCTCAGTATTGTCTTGTATCGCCAGCAATCAGTAATGGGCCAAGTATTTTACTTAAAAGTAAGGGATACATGACAGGTTTGCCTTGAGCATCAGGTTTATGTAGTCTGTGTGTGTGTGTGTGTGTGTGTGTGTGTGTGTGTGTGTGTTCTGACATGTGCAAAGGAAATGACTGTCTAGTCATAAGGAAGGTATGGTTTTGACGTGGAACACTGTGATAGCAAAGGGAATGACGGATTTTTTATTTGAGAAAGTATATCAAGTAATAAGAATGGTACAGATATATCTATTTCCAGAGCCACTGCCGTCAGAAGGGGGTATTTTTGATACTTCCCTCATTGTCGAATGTAATATAAGAGACCGCGAACGTAATATTTAATTGTAAGTACAGTGATCAAATATCTATGTAACTGGTTTCCTAGGACGATTCTGTCTAGGGGTGGGTGTCGCGCGGTGGCGGTGGACTGTGGCGGGAATGATTCACGTTTCCGTCTAACTGCAGGAGCCATCCAAATGGAAAGACCGGGTGGCTTACAGGAACGTAGCTCACCTGTGTCGCCCTCTAGACAGCTGAATAGAGAACTAATACTCAGTATGTGTTGGATAGCCCTAGTGATTGCACGTGTTCCCCGTGGAAACTTGAGCAGATGCAATATTGATGAGTATCTGCGTTGGTCCATTATTCTGTCCCATGTAAATCATCCAATTGACTGCTTCTGCACATTTCCTGCCTTATTTGTTTGAGAAAACATCGATTATGGTGTGTGCATCTAGCAGGTGTAAGATGGGTGGAAGACATGTTTGCTGGTTCTGTAGATATGGGAAACATCTAAGTTGACTTTGTAAATTATATGGATGATTTAGAATGTGCCATACCACTGACATTGGTATTCGCGAGAGGGAATATCAGATTCCTCTTTTTTTCTCGAGTTTTCACGTAAAGGTCTTAGCAGACGAGATAAGTTCCTACTTACTCAGTGGTTTACTGCATGCTCCACCTCGCTAAAGTTTCGGATTTCTAGAGAAATAATTTCTAGTCTTATCTTCGGAATTACAGTGCGCAGGCGATCGGTAGCATACTGCTAAGTGTTTGATATCGAGAAGTATCGCAAAAATGGTGTGCTATTCTGGCACACCGTGTGAAAATACATTTGTTTCTGTTATCCCAGAGTCTGGGGATGGGTGTAGAAAGCAAGCAAGCAAGCAGGTAGGGGCCAGAAACTGCAACCCCTTTGTGCCGAGGAGAACCGACCCAGCCTTTGTACAACAGTCGAGTGTCTGGTGTTCGCTAGCTATATGCAGGATGCAGAAGTGATGATTTTGTATGGCGCAGGATATGAATTGCGTGTTTACTGCATCGATACGGTATGTGGTGATATATAGCCGGGTTGGAGATCAGTTTCACGCAGAAATGATCAAGCTTCCGTCATCTGCGTCAGAGCAGTATAATTGAGAAAGTGTCTTCTCGTATTTGACGATGTGTAGACCACTTCTGCAAGTTTAATTGTCAGTGCAATATGGCGATCTGTAGGAAATAGTTATGCTGTTGAAAGGTTCGGCTGCAGAAAAAGAAGGTGGACAGTGCTCCTACATTGGCAGTATCAGTAATTTGATGGGTAAATTGAGTAAGAGGCAATCAGAATGTTCCATTCATTGACAAGACTTCCTTTGTGCTGGGACATAGGAGCATCCAGATACTGGTTCTAGCAAGAGGGGGGCAGGGTGTCCACTGCGGGATGCTGGCCCTCATCCACCACTGTGGCATTGCAACATCTCGAGCAGTTTCCTCATCTGCAGGACAGTGCTTCGAATTGTTCTGATTTTCTCATCAGTGCTTAGACAGTGCTCTTTTCCAGACAACAAGAATGGTTTTATGATTAACTGTGTTTTGTCAAGTGTGTACATCGATGATGGAGCAGTGAGAACGTTTACCTTTCCTGAGACATATGTTGAAAGCACGAATTCACGATTTCAAGGATGTTTAGTGTGGGATGCCTAGTAAGGAATGCATACGGTGTTATTCTGAGTTTAGCCGGCCGCTGTGGCTGAGAGGTTCTAGGCACTTCAGTGCGGAACCGCGCTGCTGCTACGGTCGCAGGTTCGAATCCTGCTTCGGGCAAGGATGTGTGTGGTGTCCCTAGGTTAGTTAGGTTTAAATAGTTCTAAGTCTAGGGGACTGGTGACCTCAGATGTTAAGTCCCATAGTGCTCAGAGCCATTTGAACCAAGCCATTTATTCTGAGTTATTTTCAGAAACAGGTCCTGGTAGGGCGAGAATTTCCATGCAGACAAGCTGAGACATCACGAAAGCTCCTACTACAACAACAAAAGCGACTGTTGATTATTTCTGCAACAACTTACGATATCCGTGTGGGAGACTTTCCTCTTATTTACACAGACACGTGACGTCAGTCTAACACTTACAGCATTTTAGCTATACAGGGAGACTTGGCTCTTATTTACATAGACATGTGATGCCAGTATAACACTCAGAGAATTCTAACTGTATACCCAAAAACAGGTGCGACTTTGACCTGCTGGCTGCAGGTGGCAGCGGCGTGAGAGTGGTAGCTCGCCCCTGGCGGCTCACTTCTGGCCAGCCCTGCAAAGCGCGTCGGCGTCGGGCGTCTGATGGTGGGACGTGTTTTTTTGCTAACGATCTTTTGTTTAAACTATATTCCATCGACTTCCCCCACCAATAGGATACAACTACATAAAAAAATTACCCCACACGTGTGAAGGATATCGATTTAATTAATTTGCATAAATTTTTTATATCAACACGGTGTTAGCGGTACAATAGTTAAGGGGAGGGGGTCGGTGGGTGGGTGACATGGAGCACAACAACAGGTTAAGTGCGGAACACTAAGCGTTTTTACATACAACGAGTGTTTGTGCACTGCATTATTTCGACCGTTTACAATTAGGAAGTGTGTCTGCAGAGCGTTTTACATGCATTATTTTGGTTATCTACGATTAGTTTGCTGGTCTGTAGGCTGTGCAATGCATTATTTCGAAAGCTTACAATTAGTGAGCTTGTTTGCATACCGTTTTACAAGCATTTTTTTTGGCAGTTTACGTGTTGTTCTCGCGTCTGTACATCAATGTACTGCACTATTTCGGTGATTTACGAGTAGTTTGCAAGTCTGTAGGCTATGTAATGTGACCCCAAGCATGTCAGAGCGCGTATTTTGTATCAGTGTAATAAATGAACTATGTGAAATCAATCCCTAAATAAATTGTTCCAAATTAAATAAAGTACACTCCTTCCTCTCTCCAGCAGCTGGACATAGACCGAGTCCTTTTCCCGCCATTTTTCCCCAGACCGCCACGGGACAGCAGCGCCCTCTAGCGGCAGTACTGTGTACTAGGTCAGTTGGACTCTGGGCCTCAATGGTGAACACACTGGATGGAGCTACTGCCTACGACATGTCAAATTGCTTAAATGAAGACTACACGCAAAATAAAGACTAATATCCATCCTATCCAATAGCCCAGCACAGGCCGAGTCCTTTTCCTGGAATTCCGAGGCAGTGGTGGCGGTCGGATGACTTAGATTAGTGGAGGTAGCCCAAGTGACCTTTTTCCGCGTTATTTTCTTAGGTTAGTGAAGATAGCCCAATAAACCTCTTTCCACCAAAATTTGAACTTCCCGCTATTTTCTTGGGGAGGTTAGAGGGAAGAGGGGAAGGGTGTTAGGTTAGTGGAGGTAGCCCAAGTGACCTATTTTCTCGCTAAAATTTGAACTTACCGATATGACGTCATTGTGACGTTGTCACGTCTATCGACGCCATCTTGGGTCCGCTATCTTGAATAAATTTGGCAACAATACAACGTGGGGTGACGCTCTCTTTGTCCCATTAGCGACATTCACCCACTCTGGCACGTAGCCCTTTCCAATGGGCAGGGAGCGCGCTGGGCTCAGAGACGGCACGCCACACGGCAGCTGCAGAGCCGTGCGTTAAACATTCCCTGTCATTTTGGAAATACCCTCTGCCTTCATCCTTCCCGTCCCCAGCACACAATTACCCTTTGTCGTTGAACACGAACTGCTTCATGAGTTGTTACATTTGGTGTTGCTAAATATTGTCACATACATAAATTGACAGAGATTTAGGAACCAGGTTTTAAATTGTAAGACATTTCCAGGGGCAGATGTGGACTCTAACCACAATCTATTGGTTATGAACTGTAGATTAAAACTGAAGAAACTGCAAAAAGGTGGGAATTCAAGGAGATGGGTTCTGGATAAACTGAAAGAAGCAAAGGTTGTACAGAGTTTCAGGGAGAGCATAAGGGGACAATTGACGGGAATGGGGGAAAGAAATACAGTAGAAGAAGAATGGGTAACTTTGAGGGATGAAATAGTGAAGGCAACAGTGCATCAAGTACGTAAAAAGAGGAGGGCTAGTAGAAACCCTTGGGTAACAGAAGAAATATTGAATTTAATTGATGAAAAGAGAAAATATAAAAATGCATTAAATGAAGCAGGCAAAAAGGAATACAAACATCTCAAAAATGATATCGACAGTAAGTGCACAATGGCTAAGCAGGGATGACTAGAGAACAAATGTAAGGGTGTAGAGGCCTATCTCACTAGGGGTAAGATAGATACTGCCTACAGGAAAATTAGAGAGACCTTTGGAGAAAGGAGAACCACTTGCATGAATATCAAGAGCTTTGATGCAAACCCAGCTCTAAGCGAAGAAGGGAAAGCAGAAATGTGGAAGGAGTATATAAATGGTCTATAGAAGGGCGATGTAATTGAGGACAATATTATGGAAATGGAAGAGGATGAAGATGAAGATGAAATGGGAGATATGATACTGCGTGAGGAGTTTGACAGAGCACTGAAAGACCTGAGTCGAAACAAGGCCCTCGGAGTCGACAAACATCCATTAGAACTACTGACAGCCTTAGGAGAGCCAGTCCTGACAAAAGTCTACCATCTGGTGAGCAAGATGTATGAGACAGGCGAAATACCCTCAGACTTCAAGAAGAATATAATAATTCCAATCACAGAGAAAGCAGGTGTTGACAGAGGTGAAAATTACCGAACTATCAGTTTAATAATTCACAGCTGCAAAATACTAACACGAATGGAAAAACTGATAGAAGCCGACCTCGGGGAAGATCAGTTTGGATTCCGTAGAAATGTTGGAACACGTGAGGAGAACTGACCCTACGACTTATCTTAGAAGCTAGATTAAGGAAAGGGAAACCTACGTTTCTAGCATTTGTAGACTTAGAGAAAGCTTTTGACAATGTTGATTGGAATGCTCTGTTTCAAATTCTGAAGGTGGCAGGGGTAAAATACCGGGAGCGAAAGGCTATTTACAATTTGCACAGAAGACGGCAGTTATAAGAGTCGAGGGGCATGAAAGGGAAGCAGTGGTTGGGAAGGGAGTGAGACAGGGTTGTAGCCTATCCCTGATGTTATTCAATCTGTATATTGAGCAAGCAATAAAAAAAACAAAAGAAAAGTTCGGAGTAGGTATTATAATCCATGGAGAAGAAATAAATACTTTGAGGTTCGCCGATGACATTGTATTTCTGTCAGAGACAGCAAAGGACTTGGAAGAGAAGTTGAATGGAATGGACAGTGTCTTGAAAGGAGCGTATCAGATGAACATCAACAAAAGCAAAACGAGGATAATGGAATGTAGTCGAATTAAGTCGGGTGATGCTGAGGGAATTAGATTAGGAAATGAGACACTTAAAGTAGTAAAGGAGTTTTGCTATTTGGGGAGCAAAATAACTGATGATGGTCGAAGTAGAGAGGATGGAACTCAAAACTTACATATTAGGGACGGTATAGCCACCATTCTTGTGCCCCTCCCATCTCTTTCTTTCTCCTCTCCATCACAGCTTCGAATTTTACCGTTCTATTTCTCTTCCTCTAACCTATCTACCTCTTATATATCTCTTTCACCCCATTCTATGGTCTTATGTCTCTGCTCGATGAGAATAACTCACAAGCTGCAAGAACATAACGAGAAAATTCCCAACTAACAATGGGACTGACATTCAGAAAAGAAAAGTATGTTTACTTGCATATACATAGTCATTATTATTATTATTATTATTATTATTATTATTATTATTGTTATTATTATTGATTGTTATAATTATTTTTTATTGTTATAATTGTCATTGTACTACTGTTATAATATCTATTTTTTTCTTTAACATCAATACTGCATAATAGGCTATATGTCCTTAATGTTATGTAGAAACTGTAACTCGTTCAATCTGAGTATGCCTGGTTAGGTGTAAGAGAGGGTCTGAAGGCCCTAATCTTGCCAGGTAAAATAAATGCATAAATAAATAAATAAATAAATAAATAGACTGGCAATGGCAAGGAAAGCGTTTCTGAAGAGGAGAAATTCAATTAACATCGAGTATAGATTTAATTATCAGGAAGTCATTTCTGAAAATATTTGTATGGAGTGTAGCCATGTATTGAATGAAACATGAACGATAAATAGTTTAGACAAGAAGAGAATAGAAGCTTTTGAAGTGTAGTGCTACAGAAGAATGCTGAAGATTAGATGGGTAGATCACATAACTAATTTAGTATTGGAGGGCAGAGTGGAGGGTAAAAATCGTAGAGGGAGACCAAGAGATGAATACACTAAGCAGATTCAGAAGGATGTTGGCTGCAGTAGGTACTGGGAGATGAAGAAGCTTGCACAGGATAGAGTAGCATGGAGAGCTGCATCAAACCAGTCTCAGGACTGAAGACCGCAACAACAACACATAACTTGAAGACGTCACAGGAACTAAATGTACCACTGCACAAGCAGGGATAGAGAGAGCTTTGCAGATGATGTGAGAATATTTAGACAATTACACGTTTCACTCCGAGGAATACCACCACTGCCTCACTTGAACACAGCCTGTTCAAATGGTTCAAATGGCTCTGAGCACTATGCAACTTAACTTCTGAGGTCATCAGTCGCCTAGAACTTAGAACTAATTAAACCTAACTAACCGAAGGACATCACACACATCCATGCCCGAGGCAGGATTCGAACCTGCGACCGTATCAGCAGCGCGGTTCCGCACTGAAGTACCTAGAACCACTCGGCCACAGCGGCCGGCTCGACATAAATATCTCAGAACACTATCCACTTTTCAGGCTTTTAGCTGTTTGTTTGAGGGCACTGCCAGAGAGAGACAAAAATTTCTGAGTCCTACAATCTACATCTACATCTACATGACTACTCTGCAATTCACATTTAAGTGCTTGGCAGAGGGTTCATCGAACCACAATCATACTATCTCCCTACCATTCCACTCCCGAACAGTGTGCGGGAAAAACGAACACCTAAACCTTTCTGTTCGAGCTCTGATTTCTCTTATTTTATTTTGATGATCATTCCTACCAATGTAGGTTGGGCTCAACAAAATATTTTCGCATTCGGAAGAGAAAGTTGGTGACTGAAATTTCGTAAATAGATCTCGCCGCGACGAAAAACGTCTTTGCTTTAATGACTTCCATCCCAATTCGCGTATCATATCTGCCACTCTCTCTTCCCTATTACGTGATAATACAAAGCGAGCTGCCCTTTTTTGCACCCTTTCGATGTCCTCCGTCAATCCCACCTGGTAAGGATCCCACACCGCGCAGCAATATTCTAACAGAGGACGAACGAGTGTAGTGTAAGCTGTCTCTTTAGTGGACTTGTTGCATCTTCTAAGTGTCCTGCCAAGGAAACGCAACCATTGGCACGCCTTCCCCACAATATTATCTTTGTGGTCTTTCCAACTGAATGTTCGTAATTTTAACACCGAGGTACTTAGTTGAATTGACAGCCTTGAGAATTGTACTATTTATCGAGTAATCGAATTCCAACGGATTTCTTTTGGAACTCATGTGGATCACCTCACACTTTTCGTTATTTAGCGTCAACTGCCACCTGCCACACCATACAGCAATCCTTTCTAAATCGCTTTGCAACTGATACTGGTCTTCGGATGACCTTACTAGACGGTAAATTGCAGCATCATCTGCGAACAACCTAAGAGTACTGCTCAGATTGTCACCCAGGTCATTTATATAGATCAGGAACAGAAGAGGTCCCAGGACGCTTCCCTGGGGAACACCTGATATCATTTCAGTTTTACTCGATGATTTGCCGTCTATTACTACGAACTGCGACCTTCCCGCCAGGAAATCCCGAATCCAGTCGCACAACTGAGACGATACCCCATAGGCCCGCAGCTTGATTAGAAGTCGCTTGTGAGGAACGGTGTCAAAAGCTTTCCGGAAATCTAGAAATACGGAATCAACTTGAGATCCCCTGTTGATAGCGGCCATTACTTCATGCGAATAAAGAGCTAGCTGCGTTGCACAAGAACAATGTTTTCTGAAACCATGCTGATTACGTATCAATAGATCGTTCCCTTCGAGGTGATTCATAATGTTTGAATACAGTATGTGCTCCAAAACTCTACTGCAAACCGACGTCAATGAAATAGGTCTGTAGTTCGATGGATTACTCCTACTACCCTTCTTAAACAGTGGTGCGACCTGCGCAATTTTCCAATCTGTAGGTACAGATCTATCGATGAGCGAGCGGTTGTATATGATTGCTAAGTAGGGAGCTATTGTATCAGCGTAATCTGAAAGGAACCTAATCAGTATACAATCTGGACCTGAAGACTTGCCCGTATCAAGCGATTTGAGTTGCTTCGCAACCCCTGAGGTATCTACTTCTACAATGCTATGGTGTTCATCATAGTTCTGAAATTGTAGCTGTCTTAGTTTTCTTTCTTAGTTTTTCTTCTGATGGGATCAGAGAACGTTATTTCTGTCACTTCTCGAAGCACACATTGGTGTCTAATCACAGATGGAAATATCAGAAGAACTACACAAACAGAACTCAAAGCACTCTCCTACAGATGGGAAATATGTCTGGAATTTTTGGGGTCCTACAGCTGCTGATCTGGAGATGATCTAAACCCACAATGGCACACGAGGGATAGCATCCCGCCAGAGGTGGGATGTGTCTCTGAACACTCGAAGAAAGAAGACATCACTGAACTCTCCATAGATACCTTTTCCCCATCTTGTTCGGACCATTCTTGTGAGGCTTAACCACACAAAGGAGTCTTGTGAGTGGAGCATTTTGATTGGCACTTCTGAATTTATCTGCCAAACTGCTGGGAGCACTGTCTGCCATTTTCTGCAGAGAGACAAATTATGAGAGTTTCAGCAGCAAACTATTTTGTACAGATCGAAAAGAAATATAAAGCAGTCATATTGCACTGAAACTTAACGCTGCATAAGTGGTCTACGGATCATGAAATACGGAAATTACCGCTAACGACAGTTCCTCAATTACACTGCCCTGCTATTGTCGAAGATAGCTCGAATTGTTCAGCATGAAAGCAATCTCCAGCCGTCTTTATCACCACATACCATATCGATGTAGTGAACACAATTTGTATCCTGCTCCATACAAAATCTTCACTTCTGCATTCTGCATACAGCATCGACAACCGGCCGGCCGAAGTGGCCGAGCGGTTCTAGACGCTACAGTCTGGAACCGCGCGACCGCTACGGTCTCAGGTTCAAATCCTGCCTCGGGCACGGATGTGTGTGCTGTCCTTATGTTAGTTAGGTTTAAGTAGTTCTAAGTTCTAGGGGACTGATGACCTCAGAAGTTAAGTCCCATAGTCATTTTTTTAGCATCGGCAACCAGACACTCATACATATGTCGCGAAGACATACAGATCCAAAAAAAAAAAAAAATGCCATAAGCACATGCACTGCGTATATACAGGCGCAGGCCTAGATATTTCCTGTGAGGCCGCCACGGGCAATGGTTACGAGTCGACTGCCCCCTCACACACGCTGGCGCGATGCGCCATCAGCGCGCCCTCCATGGGCAGGGGTCACTCTTCTAAAGGCTGGGCTGGTTCCCGTCGCCACAGAGACTTTACTGTTTCCAGCTTTGACCTGTTTGCTTGCCGGTTTGCTTCCTACCACGCTTTCTACACCAATTTTCATACTCTGGGATTACAAGAACGTATTAATTTTCACAGGGTTTGCCAGAATATAATACCATTTTCGCGACAGTTCTCGATATCAGAGACATAGCAGTATGCTACCGATGTCTTGCATAGTATAATTCAGAAGATATAGAGTGGAAATGATTTCTTCAGAAACCCGAAACTTAGCGAGGTACTGCGAGATCGGATGTGCCCCAAACCACTGAGTAACTAGAAACTTCTCTCATCTGCAAAGATCTTTAAGTGAAAACTCAAAAATACAAGAAATTGGTTTTTCCACTCGTATTTTTTTTAACGAATGCCGATGTCAATGATATAACAGATTCCAAAACATCCTTGTGCTTCACTAGGTCTTTCCTATGTGTGGAGAACCAGCAAATGAGTCTTCCAGCTGTTTTTACCATCTAGATGCACACAGCACACACCACAACCGATGTTCTCTCAGCCAAAGAAAGACGGGTAAAGTGCAAAAGCAGTCAACCGGACAATATACATGGGAGGGAGTAAATGCCCAGCGCAAACAACCCCCCTTCCTCCCCCGTACTGAATCTTCTCAAATTTCCATAGATAACACACGCGATCGTAAAGGCTGGCCAACACATACTAGAGAGCAACAGAGCTAGGTCAGCTACATTCCTGTACCTCAGCCGACCTCTCCATTCGGATGGCTTCCGCCTTAAGCCGGACGTTGCAGTTGTTCCGCCACCGGCCACCACCGCCATGTACCCCTCGCACACCAGCCTGAATCCTCCTAGGATACAAGCCACATATATTTCATCACTGTACATATAATTAAATATTACGATTCGAATGTCAATCTGACTACATTTAACAATGAACGAAGTATCGGAAGTACACCCTCCCGATGGCTGAAGCTCGGGAAACAAAAATATCTACTATTCTTATGACTGGACATATTTCTCCATGGAAAAAAAAAAAAAAGAAAAGAAAAGAAAAAAATCTTTCACACCTCTTCCGGCTACCGCAATTTTCCACGTCAAATCCATACCTTCCTTATGACAAAACATAGTTATTTACTTTGCACGTGTCAGAACACACACATAAATCGAGGTATGATTGTTGTTGTTATTGTGGTCTTCAGTCCTGAGACTGGTTTGATGCAGCTCTCTATGCTACTCTATCCTGTGCAAGCTACTTCATCTCCCAGTACCTACTGCAGCCTACATCCTTCTGAATCTGCTTACTGTATTCATCTCTTGGTCTCCCTCTACGATTTTTACCCTCCACGCTGCCCCCCCAATACTAAATTCGCGATACCTTGATGCCTCAGAACATGTTCTACTAACCGATCTCTCCTTCTAGTCAAGTTGTGCCACAAACTTCTCTTCTCCCCAGTACTATTCAATACCTCCTCATTGGTTATGTGATCTACCCATCTAATCTTCAGCATTATTCTGTAGCACCACATTTCGAAAGCTTCTATTCTCTTCTTGTCTAAACTATTTATGGTCCAAGTTTCACTTCCATACGTGGCTACACTCCATGCAAACACTTTCAGAAACGACTTCCTGACATTTAAATTTATACTCGATGTTAACAAATTTTTCTTCTTCAGAAACGCTTTCCTTGCCATTGCCAGTCTACATTTTATATCCTCTCTACTTCGACCATCATCAGTTATTTTGCTCCCCAAATAGCAAAACTCCTTTACTACTTTAAATGTCTCATTTCCTAATCTAATACCCTCAGCATCACCCGACTTAATTCGACTACATTCCATTATCCTCGTTTTGCTTTTGTTGATGTTCATCTTATATCCTCCTTTCAAGACACGATCCATTCCGTTCAACTGCACTTCCAAGTCCTTTGCTGTCTCTGACAGAATTACGATGTCATCGGCGAACCTCAAATTTTTTATTTCTTCTCCATGGATTTTAATTCCTACTCCGAATTCTTCTTTTGTTTCCTTCACTGCTTGCTCAATATACAGATTGAATAACATCGAGGAAAGGCTGCAACACTGTCTCACTCCCTTCCGAACCACTGCTTCCCTTTCATGTCCCTCGACTCTTATAACTGCCATCTGGTTTCTGTACAAATTGTAAATAGCTTTTCGCTCCATGTATTTTACCCCTGCCACCTTCAGAATTTGAAACAGAGTATTCCAATCAACATTGTCAAAAGCTTTCTCTAAGTCTACAAATGCTAGAACCGTAGGCTTGCCTTTCCTTAATCTAGCTTCTAAGATAAGTCGTAGGGTCAGTTGTTCTCGCGTGTTCCGATATTTCTACGGAATCCAAACTGATCTTTCCCGAGGTCGGCTTCTATCAGTTTTTCCATTCGTCTGTAAAGAATTCGCGTTAGTATTTTGCAGCTGTGAATTATTAAACTGATAGTTCGGTAATTTTCACCTCTGACAACACCTGCTTTCTTTGGGATTTGAATTATTATATTCTTCTTGAAGTCTGAGGGTATTTCGCCTGTCTCATACATCTTGCTCACCATATGGTAGAGTTTTGTCAGAACTGGCTCTCCCAAGGCTGTCAGTAGCTCTAATGGAATGTTGTCTCCTCCCGGGGCCTTGTTTCGACTCAGGTCTTTCAGTGCTCTGTCAAACTCTTTACGCAGCATTATATCTCCCATTTAATCTTCATATACATCCTCTCCCATTTCCATAATATTGTCCTCAAGTACATCGCCCTTATATAGACCCTCTATATACTCCTTCCACCTTTCTGCTTTCCTTTCTTTGCTCAGAACTGGGTTTGCATCTGAGCTCTTGATATTCATACAAGTGGTTTTCTTTTCTCCAAAGGTCTCTTTAATTTTCCTATAGGCAGTATCTATCTTACCCCTAGCGAGATAAGCCTCTACACCATTACATTTGTCCTCTAGCCATCCCTGCTTAGCCATTTTCACTTCCTGTCGATCTCGTTTTTGAGACGTTTGTATTCCTTTTAGCGTGCTTCATTTACTGCATATTTATATCTTCCCCTTTCATCAATTAAATTCAATATTTCTTGCGTTACCCAAGGATTTCTACTAGCCCTCGTCTTTTTACCTACTAGGTCCTCTGCTGCCTTCACTACTTCATCTCTCAAAGCTACCCATTCTTCTTCTACTGTATTTTCCCCCATTCCTGTCAATTGTTCCCTTATGCTCTCCCTGAAACTCTACAACCTCTTGTTATTTCAGTTTATACAGGCCCCATCTCCTTAAATTCCCACCTTTTTGCAGTTTCTTCAGTTTTAATCTACAGTTCATAACCAATAGATTGTGGTCAGAGGTATGATTGTTGTTGTTATTGTGGTCTTCAGTCCTGAGACTGGTTTGATGCAGCTCTCTATGCTACTCTATCCTGTGCAAGCTACTTCATCTCCCAGTACCTACTGCAGCCTACATCCTTCTGAATCTGCTTACTGTATTCATCTCTTGGTCTCCCTCTAGTCCCCTGGAAATGTCTTACAGTATAAAACTTGGTTCCTAAGTCTCTGTCTTACCATTATATAATCTATCTGAAACCTGTCAGTATCTCCAGGCATCTTCCATGTATACAGGCTCCTTGTATGATTCTTGAACCAAGTGTTAGCTATAATTAAGTTATGCTTTGTGAAAATTCTACCAGGCGGCCTCCTCTTCCATTTCTTAGCCCCAGTCCATATTCACTTACTATGTTTCCGTCTCTCCCTTTTCCTGCTACCAAATTCCAGTCACCCATGACTATTGCTCCCTCCTACGTATATCTCGCGAAGAGACCATGAGGATAAAATCAGAGAGATTAGAGCCCACACAGAAGCATACCGACAATCCTTCTTTCCACGTACAATACGAGACTGGAATAGAAGGGAGAACCGATAGAGGTACTCAGGGTACCCTCCGCCACACACCGTCAGGTGGCTTGCGGAGTACGGATGTAGATGTAGATGTAGACTATTAAATTTTCGTCTTTCATCATACATTTCTTCAATTTCTTCGTCATCTGCAGAGCTAGTTGGCATATAAACTTGTACTACTGTAGTAGGCGTGGGCTTCGTGTCTATCTTGGCCACAATAATGCGTTCACTATGCTGTTTGTAGTAGTTTACCCGCACTCCTATTTTTTTTATTCATTATTAAACCTACTCCTGCATTACCCCTATTTGATTTTGTATTTATAATCCTGTATTCGCCTGACCAAAAGTCTTGTTCCTCCTGCCACCGAACTTAACTAATTCCCAGTATATCTAACTTTAACCTATCCATTTCCCTTTTTAAATTTTCTAACCTACCTGCCCGATTAAGGGATCTGACATTCTAGGCTCCGATCCGTAGAACGCCAGTTTTCTTTCTCCTGATAACGACGTCCTCTTGAGTAGTCCCCGCCCGGTGATCCGAATGGGGGACTATTTTACCTCCGGAATATTTTACCCAAGAGGACGCCATCATCATTTAATCATAAGCTGCATGCCCTAGGGAAAAATTACGGGTGTAGGTTCCCCTAGCTTTCAGCCGTTCGCAGTACCAGCACAGCAAGGCCATTTTGGTTAGTGTTACAAGCATGGGCGTACCCAGCGTGGGAGGGGGGGGGGGGTGCAGCTGCCCCCCCCCAGAAGGTATTCGGAGTCTTTCACTACTTTACTGTTTTATTTAATAGGAGATGCTGCTTGTTTTCTCGGATTGTACAAGTGCATTCTTGTATTTAAAATGTTTATTAAAAGCAGTTTTTCACTGGTTTACTGTTTTATTTAATAAGAAGTGCTGCATGTTGTCTCGAGTCCTTGTTTCCTGAGACTAGTATGACCTGCCCCCCTCCCCCCCCCCCCCCCCCCCTCCCAGTTCAGATCCTGGGTACGCCCTTACTTACAAGGCCAGGTTAGTCAATCATGCAGACTGTTGCCCCTGCAACTACTAAAAAGGCTGCTGCCCCTCTTCAGGAACCACACGTTTGTCTGGCCTCTCGACACATACCCTACGGTACGGCAATTTTACGTCCTTAGGGGGTGTGTAACGTAGCGAATGAGTCCGCAACAGTGTTTTAATGCAGTACAGGTCCGTAGCTTTGGAGCCGGTGCCGGTGCCAGCCGCTTGTATCTCGGCGTGATCACTCGCACCTGTCGCTAGCACGGCCGTGGGAAGTGCTACTTGTGTCACTTCCAGCGACAGAATATTCCAGCCCCTAACAATCTAAGTAAACGATACTAAATATTATTCAGTTTTGATAAAACTTAATATGTAGCCTTTTGTTATTAAAAAGAAGCTGATTGCAAAATGTCTACTTCCTGACTCGGGTAATTTGAAAATTGGAGAAAATTACCTAAAATGCCAAAAACTGACACTTAAGGAATTAAATTCAGTTAGGAACTATAATAGTTTATCTTTTGGTATTTTTTGAAAACATAAACAGCACTCTCAGTGTGCAGACTTAATTAACTGAGATTTTCGTATTAAAACTTTAATTTTCATTTTCGTAATATAAAATTCAGACAAAATTATTTTTTGTGTCTTATGTCGTTGTGGGAGTAAATGAGAGTGAATGAGAGTGTGTATGTGGGGCATACGTTAAATTTCAAGATTAATTTTGTGTAATGCATTACGCAATCATAGCGTGGAAAAGATGTTTGTACCCACATTGCTGCTGACGTATGTCCAAGCGTAGTTGTTGTTGCAAGAAGACAGCCAGAATAGTTATATGTAGAGTAATGTTTTCCTAAAGTCATCTCAAGATTAATTTTCGTTCAGTTTCAATTAATAAACATTATAGTAATAATTTGTATGTCGAAGTAACGCCAATGAATGTGATCTAGTGGATGGCTCAGAATAGTTTAGGCATGAATATAATCTTGAATGATTGATCTGATTGGCTGTTCATTTGATCAACCAATCAGTGTGAAGTCTTTCACGCGCTCTATCAAGTAGTAAATGCGCTGTGAGCAACGGCGTTGAGAGAGTGAGCTTTTGAGACGCGAAGGTCGTGTTTAATGTGTCCGTCCGTAAAATGTGTAAGATGAGGAAATGTTCGGTGCTTCGCGTTCAGATGGATTTGTAATGGTAGCTTTTGTTGCTACGAACAATTTGTAAAATTTGAGAGTCGTGGGATATTTTGTTCGTGAGTTATACGCGTGTGACTTGTTTCACTTAGAAAATTCCGCGTGGCGATGTTCTGTGTTCTACTACAGAATGTATTTGGCGAGCAATCTTTGTGAAAGAAATCCACTGAATGACTTATGTAAGAAATCAACGTTATATGTAGAAAGTGACTGTATAATCGCGTGATTATTCTCGGAATTGGCTTAGGAGAATTCTGGCTGCATTACGTGTGACATAAGGTGGGAACTTATTATAGCAGTTTTGCATATTAAACGTGGACTGATGACACATGTTTAAGCAAAGAAAACAAAACCTTCTTTTACCAGATTTCCGAACTTTCAATGAAAGTCAGGACTCCGTTTTCCACTCGAAAATTTATTATGAATATTTACAGGGACGAACATAGCGAGATTTACGCGGCTCAGTAATTGTAGATATTAGGTGCTGTTTTCATTAACGGTGCTTTTTCATCACCTTGTAAGTACCTACGACGCAGAGTGAAGGAACACTGAGCAGACGCCGATCTGAGGTAGGTGAATATCAATTTGCAGCTTGCTTCAGTGACAGTGAAACTCAGAGGCAATTTCATCGCATGTGTAAGTGCAGAAAGTGATGCGCACGATATTCTGGGACAGGAAGGGAATTCTGCTCATTGCCTTCCTGCCCAGAGGTGAAAGAGTGAACGCTGACTGTTACTGTCTAACAATACAGAATGCTTACTGCAGGTGTGCTGCTAGATGACAATGCTCGTCCCATAAGGCCAGCGCACAGCAACTGTTTTGCAGAAGTTCGGTTGGGATCTGTTTGATCATCCAGCAAATAGTCCTGATCTTGCTCCCAGCGACTTCCATCTTTTCTTGCACCTCAAGAAATTC
Source organism: Schistocerca gregaria (assembly GCF_023897955.1). Lineage (NCBI taxonomy): Eukaryota > Metazoa > Arthropoda > Insecta > Orthoptera > Acrididae > Schistocerca > Schistocerca gregaria. The sequence continues at coordinate 862,532,227 of NC_064931.1, read as the reverse complement.
CTGGCCTCCGGCCAGCATTTTGACAATGACGTAGAGCTGAAGACGAAAGTCACACACTGGTTTTATTCACAGGCAGCACAGGAACACAAACGTTGATCCCACGATATGACAAGTGTCTCAATTCTTTTGGTGACTGTGTCGAAAACTAGCTCAAACATTGCTGTACCTGTTGCCAATAAAGTTTTTCATGCAACTATGTTGTCTTTGTTTTAAGAAACAGGGAAACTTTCTTTCTGGATGCACCTCATATAAACACATTGACAGTTTAGAATAAATGAATGACATTTATATACATAGTCGAGTTTTGCTAGCAGCAAGGAACATATGCAGGGTGTCCCAGAAACACCAACAACACTTAGTATGCTGCGTAGAAAGAAGCACTGATCGGTTTTGAAGAAGGAACCCACATCTGAAAAGGAATGCTTTGGGGACTGGAGAGAATCGATTTCTGAGATGGGTATGCAATCCATATTACACCAATAAACCCAACATGAGTAGCACATCGCGCTGCCTGCATTACATTTGGGGTTCGGACTGCATACATCGTACATCAGTGCAGAGCCTACATCGGCGGTGCTTTGCCTCGTGCTCATAAGCCAATACATACGGTTTTTGACATATTTCAACCGTTTCGTGGATACGAGCAACAGGATCCTCTGCTGGCATTGCAGATGTCCCACACATCACACTCTTCATACTGCTCCACAGAAAGTAGTCAAGAGGTGTCAGATCTGGCGACTGTGCTGGCCATGGAACTGTTCCACCTCCACCAATCCATCGATTGGGATATGCGACGTTAAGGTGATTCCACACATCGGCATCAAAGTGTGATGGAGTTCCGTCGTGCTGCAGCCAGATGTCCATCTGAACATTTAGTGGCACTGCATCCAATAGGGTAGGAAAAAAATATTTCAAATAAATGTGCGGTAGATCGGTCCCATTAGTCTCTTTGGCAGTAGATATCGCCCTACGATATGGTCACCAATTATCCCAGCCCAGGTGTTAATACCGAACCTGTGTCGGTGATTTTGAATCACCTGCGCACTCAGATTTTCGTCCGCCTGAACATGCATGTTGTGCAGATTTAATATGCTGTCGCTAGTAAACGTGCCTTCATGCGCGAATAGCACCAAGCTCGGTAATTGTGGCTGGAGTACATAAATATCACTACACAAACTTTACCAGTTGTGGGTGGCCCTCCTCTCATAATGCCCGGACTTCCTGCAGATGGTATGGACGGAGCACATGTTCATGGACAACACTGCAGGAGGCACGTTTGCCCACGTCCAGCGCCTGTGCCCCCTGCCGAAGGCCGGTGGCTGGCTCCTCTTCAAACATAGCCAGCACGTCCTCCTCTAACCGTAGCGTTCGAGCCGAGCGTGGACTACCCGCCTCGCGTTACGGCACCTACCAGGGGACAGGCAGCAGACTGTACCAAGATATTACTTTATTATAGAATGCACACACCTCAGGCAGAAAATACCTACGTTCAACTTTCCAGCTTCTCTGAGGTGTCTCTCGAACACTGCGAACATGGAACAATGTGGGGTACGTCTGTTCTGCATACAACCCTGCAGCAGCTCTGCCACTGCTGCATGCTTTCCCATATGCAACCACCGTGTCAGTCATTTCCACAGCTGTGAACTGGTGCATATCGGACTGCTGTCGAAAATGTTACTGTACTGACAGACCACACAAGGTCCGCAGTAGGACGTGCACAAGGGCTGTGTGGAGTGCTGTAGGGCGCGCGCAGCAACGTCGTTAAACTGAGGTCGTCCAGCCGCAGTACGCAGGGCTGAGTACCTCTGTCTACAGACAAACTGTCACAACCGATCGTTCTCACGGCCTCCAGTGTCAAAAAATGGCTCAAATGGCTCGCAGCACTATGGGACTTACAACTACTTAAAGCTAACTAACCTAAGGATATCACATACATACATGCCCGAGGCAGGATTCGAACCTGCGACCGTAGTGGTCCCGTGGTTCCAGACTGTAGCACTCGACCACCCCGGCCGGCTCTCCAGTGTCTGAGCTGTGCGTTTCTAGATATGGGTTCCTTGGTGAAGACCGATCAGTTTACCTTCACGAACAACATGATGAGCGTTGAAAACATGTAAAAAGTAAAACAAAGTAAATAAAAAGGAAGCTTCACATAAGACATTTGAAAAACATAGCAAATTGTTCCACATAATCTATTGCTGACACTAGTACATAAATGAAATTTTAGTAATTTTATCTATTTTCATTTGTTTATCTTTTAATACTGGGAAGGAACTAAATATTCGCATTAATGTTTGTGTATGTGGGATGCGCGTAGTTTCATTGACCACAAATAACTTTTATACTGGCTTCGACACAGAAATTAAGATTAATATATGTCGAAACTTGATATTTTTTTACTGTTTCGTATTGTAATTAGCAACTTAAGTGCAGTACGAAGCGGGTTCATTTAACGTTTGCTCCTTGGCTGACGGCAGTTGGTAGTTGGTACCACGGGGATTTGGCTATGAGAGACTGCGGGGAAGGAGCAGCAAGTGAAGTAGCTGCGAGATGGTGGCGCCTGCCACGTCACAGGAGTTGCTACCATGCGGATACCTGTGTATGCGTGGTGGGTCCTGCGTACAGCTGTGAAGAAACCCCTTTTTCGACGGAACATAAGTCGAAGTTTACATCATTCAATAGACATTAAGACCTTCAAATATGATCCCATCACAGAGATAAATTCGTTACCGCTTAGCAGGCAGTTGTACTACGAAAACTGAAAAACTTACAACAGCTTCCATAAATATGTGCTTACACAAACGATAACAAAAATTTATAGCAGGAAAATGTGTAGAGTGCTAATGACAAAGTAGGTATCAAACGATAGCTGAAGGTGCCAGCTGCGATCAGTGAACATGTTATATGAAAATACCAAGTGATTTCGGTGTTACAATGGATTTCCATTGTGTCTAATTATGTAAATGTGCCAGACTCGTACACATATACACTGAGATGACAATAGCCATGGGGTAGCGATATGCACATACACAGATGGCGGTAGCATCGCATACACAAGATACAAAAGGGCAGTGCATTCGCAGAGCAGTCATTTCTACTCAGGTAAGTCGTGTGAAGAAGCTTCCAACGTACTTATGGCCGCACAACGGGAATTAACAGACTTCGAATGCGGAATGGTAGTTGGACCTAGACGATGTGATATTCAATTTAGGCCGGCCGCGGTGGTCTTGCGGTTCAGGCGCTCAGTCCGGAAACGCGGGACTGCGACGGTCGCAGGTTCGAATTCTGCATCGGGAATGGATGTGTGTGATGTCCTTAGGTTAGTTAGGTTTAAGTAGTTCTAAGTTATCGGGGACTGATTGTGGTGTCACCGCCAGATACCACGCTTGCTAGGTGGTAGCCTTTAAATCGGCCGCGGTCCGGTAGTATACGTCGGACCCGCGTGTTGCCACTATCAATGATTGCAGACCGAGCGCCGCCACACGGCAGGTCTAGAGAGACTTCCTAGCACTCGCCCAGTTGTACAGCCGACTTTGCTAGCGATGGTTCACTGACTTCTACGCTCTCATTTGCCGAGACGATAGTTAGCATAGTCTTCAGCTACGTTATTTGCTACGACCTAGCAAGGCGCCATATTCAGTTACGATTGATACTGTGAATCATGTAATATCAAGGGCGACGTTCGTCATTAGTGGATTAAAATTAAGTATTCCACCAGCTACGTCCGTTTCTCTCAATTCTAATTCCCTTGTCATGTTCCAGACCTTACGCCAGCCTGCGTGCATTTCGGCCTCCTTTAGTAAAACGGTGTTGGCTCTCCTGCCAACCACAACACTGATGACCGCAGATGTTAAGTCCCATAGTACTCAGAGCCATTTGAACCATTTTTCTTTTCAATTAAGGAAACCTTCAGGGAATTCAATATTTCGAGATCCACAGTGTCAAGATTGTGCCGAGAATATCAAACGTCATAACGGACAATGTAATGGGCAACGGCCTTAACTTAACGACCCAGAGCAGCGGCGTTTACATAGAGTTGTCAGTGCTAACAGGCAAGCAACACTATGTGAAGTAACCGAAGAAATCAATGTTAGATGTACGACGTACATATCCGTTAGGACAGGGGTCGTGTTGTGTACACAACTTTCCCACTAGAGCGCGCCCCGCTAAGCACAACAGCGCAGCGCAGCGCTCGTCCGTCTCCGCACTACGAGATGGTGCTGCCTTACAGACGGACCAAGTTTTGCTTCCGCCGATCCGCGTATTAATATGTAACGCAGCCAATGAGATTGCTGCTAACGTAGAACCTTTTCTCCTCGTGGATCACACTCGCGCAGTGATACCTGAATGAGGGAGGTATTATAACTAGTGTACAGACCTGGGATCAGTCAGTCTGCATTTGTATGCACCAGTCTGTAAGAGTCTGCATTTGTCTGCACTAGTCTGCAACAGTCTGTACCAGTCTGCATTTGCCTGTGCCAATATATAGTCAAGTTTCAGTCTGCGCCTAATAAGACTACCATATTCCTGTACATAGCCATGAAGATAAATGTATAGACACTTTGTCAAGTATCAGAGATATGTGAGAAATGGTTCAAATGGCTCTGAGCACTATGGGACTCAACTGCTGTGGTCATCAGTCCCCTAGAACTTAGAACTACTTAAACCTAACTAACCTAAGGACAGCACACACATCCATGCCCGAGGCAGGATTCGAACCTGCGACCGTAGCAGTCACACGGTTCCGGACTGCGCGCCTAGAGATATGTGAGAATAAGATTAACGTACCAAGACCAAAGGAACTTCAGATTGTCAATTGTAAACAGCATCCAGGGTCAAGTTACGTAATGTCTATGTTTTTTTATTATTTTAATAAATGTGTGTGAAAATTAATCAAGTTCTGTTTAAAGTTGGTCACCGTCAATCTGCTACTCTAAGCATGCAAGTGGCATTTCTATCGTCTGACCTAACGGCAGAAGATAAACACGCCACAATAAGACCACGAGACATATTGCTGACACTCTCCTACTTCGCTAGAGCGACAAGTCAAATAATCTGATGGTGTGAGTACTGATTGTCTTACAGTACGCACACCGCAGGGTGCAAGTTGGCGTCGATGGGCTGTGGCAGAAGGCAACCTACCTGAGTGCCTTTGCTAACAACACGACGTCGCCTGCAGCGCCGTTCCCGCGCTCGTGACGACATTGGTTGGATCACAGACGAATGGAAAACCATGGCCCCGTCAGATGAGTGCCGATTTCAGTTAGTAGGAGCTGATGGTAGGGTTCTAGTGTAGCGCTGACTCCACGAAGCCACAAACCCAAGTTGTCAACAAGCTGGTGGTGGCTCCATAATGGTGTGGGCTGTTTTTGCATGGAATTGACTGGTTGCTCTGGTTGTGTCAGCTACTTGGAGACCATTTGCAGCCATTCGTGCAGTTCACGTTCCAAAACACGTCTGCCAGTACTCCATGTCACTGGGCCACAACTATTCACGATTGGTTTGAAATACATTCTAAACCATTCGAGAGGATGATTTGGCTATACAGATCGTCCAACATGAATCCCGTGGAACATTTATGGGGCACTAACGTGAGGTCAGTTCGTAGACAAAATCCTGCACTGGCAACGCTTTCGGAATTTTGGATGGCTGTAATGACAGCACGGATCAGTATATCTTTAAGCGATTTCCGACGACTTGTTGAGTCCATGCCACGCCGAACTGATGCACTACAACAGGGAAAAGGGGGTCTGACATGGTATTAGGAGGAATCCCATGAATTTTGTCACCTCAGTCTACATCTGTGAAAGTAGATAGGGACTTCTACATCTACATCAACGTGATGACTCTGCTATTCACAGTACAGTACCTGGCATAGGCTTCAATGAACCACCTTCAAGCCATCTCTCTACCGCTCCAGTCTCGAAGGGCGCGCGGGGAAAAGAATCACTTAAATTTTTCTGTGCGAGCCCTTATTTCTCTTATTTTGTCGCGGTGATCATTTCTGCCTATCAGGGTGGGTCCCAACACAATGTTTTCGCAATCAGAGGAGAAAACTGGCGATGGAAATTTCGTGATAAGATCCCATCGCAACGGAAAACGTCTTTGTTTTAATGTTTGCCACTCCAGTTCACGTATCATGTCTGTGGCACTGTCTCCCCTAATTTGCGAGAATACAAAACGAGCTGCCCTTCTTTGAACTTTTTCAATGTCATGCGTCAGTCCCATCTGATGCGGATCCCACATGCACGGCAATACTCCAGTATAGGGCGGCAAGCGCGGTGTAAGCAGTTTCTTTGCAAGATACTACTCCAGGCGGGTGTAAAAATGACTGTGCGCAACGGAAAATACTGAACGCAAAAATGAAGATTTTGCCTTGTCTGACTGCCCCCTGTAGCAGGTCCTACGATATCTTAATGGAGATATTATTTCCTCCTTCTTGCTCTTTAAAAAGTAAATTAAAATATAAACATAAATGAATGATTAAGGGAATTAGTAACTACAAAATGATAAATGTTGATCCTGCTTATGCATTTATTGTAGATTAAAACCCCTTTTATGTATTACCAATGTTTTATATCAATGTCCAATGGACATAAAGAGGCACAAGTCAATTTCCTAACTAATATGATTGATCAATTGCCCAAATCTGCCCCCTTTTATGGCTACGCGATCTAATATAAATAACACGAGATGACTGACATCATCTACTTACCAAGCCCTTGAAGACACTACTTTCAAAGATGATCTACAGTGATGAACAACCTGAGTGGAAACACAATTTATGTGATCACACCTGTTTAGCTTTTATAGCCCTAATAAGCCAAATCAGTAGCAATATCACCATATGTACTGCGTCTGGTGCGTAGGAGTGATGGTTCTCGTACACATCTGCAACGACGGAAGAACTCCAGCCATAAAATATTTTTTAAAAAACTCATTCAAACCCTAGGACGGCAGAAGACTCTGACTGGTATAATCTAATACTGTCTTCTCCTCTCTGTGTTCTACAGACGAGAAAGGCGAACTCCCGGCCACAAGGACGGAGTTCATATAACGTCTCGACGTGAGTATAGCCAGAAAAAGTGCTCTCAGTCACTGAACGCCTCGTACTCAATGACGACTTCCTACCTGGAGTCGAAGTCCAGAAACGTATAAGTTCGCAACAGTACAGTGCCCAACTGTTCTAACTATTAAATCTCCTGAGAGCAAAGGCAGCAAGACACACGGGCGGTCAAAACGGAAGACCCAACTCTCTCCACCGCTGGCTTCCCGGTAAAGTTCGGGTCCCCTCCCTCATAACTGCAGAAGGCGAACCATATTCTCAAAACCACCGAATATTCTCCCTCTCTACAGATTATTCTGTACGCGGACCAACCATATTTTTGTCTTATATCGTCCAGTGCGGAAAGTTTGCGAGGAAATTCCTTATCCTCATTAATTAGGAATACATACAGTGGTACGCATCTCAGAGTAAAAATCTTCGGAAATAACCCAGGCTGCGTGATCTCCTAGGTAACGCTTCCTCGTTCCTCTCTGCTGCGTTCCAGATTTTCAGAGTTTTGGATGATTATCCTCCCAGCCCCGCTACAATACCAGCCGCCGCCTCTGTGTCGTGCTTCAGTGCTCAGGTGCCCCGACCGCCCGTCTTGGCCATTTCCTGTGTTTTGCACGACCAACACACCTGTACGGGCTTTTCCACCCAGGGCCTGAGTTACGCTTGGTGTTCCAACCTCTGCTAGTGTAGGCAATCATTCATTACGCCGTTTTGATAATAAAGATGATGTATCACCTTTCATGAAATAAGCCTTAACAACTATTTACAAGGTATACGTGACAATGTCAGTCATCTTTAAATATTCACATACACGATGTACAACCTATCAAATAATACCTCATTCCTGTTGTAAACCATGGCATAGTATGTAGATGAGTGTTTGTAAGGTGCGAAATTATGGCCACCTTACATCTTTAGTAGACCTGTGGCACCTTATATGTGTTCTGCCAATGAATCGCAGTCTTCGGTTTGCTCTACCCACAACATTATCTATGCGATCGTCTGAATTTAGGTTATTTATAATTGTAATCCCTAAGTATTTAGTTGAATTTACAGCCTTGAGATTTGTGTGACTTATCTCGTAATCGAAATTTTGATGATTTATTTTATGTATGGATCTTTCTGTGAGCAACCGGTTCTATGGAACTGCTAAATACGGAGCTATTGTATTAGCATACTGTGAAAGGAACTTGACTATTATAGAATCTGGACCGGAGACCTTGCCTTTGTTAAGTGATTTAAGCTGCTTTGCTGCACCTTGGATATCTACTTCTATGTGTCTCATCTTGGCTGTTGTTATTCATTGGAATTCAGGAGTATTTACTTCTTTTTTTATGGTGAAAGAGTTTCAGAAAACCGTGTTTAATAACTCTGCTTTAGTGACACTGTCATCAGTGACTTCACTATTGTTATCGCGCAGTGAAGGTATTGATTGTGTCTTGCCACAAGTGTTCTTTATGTATGACTATAATCTCTTTCGGTTTTCTGCAAGATTTCGAGACAGAGTTTCATTATGGAAATTATTAAAAACATCCTGCATTGAAGCACGCGCTATCTTTTGAACTTCTGCAAAAGTGTGCCAATCTTGGGGATTTTGCGTTTTGTTAAATTTGGCATGCTTCTGACCCGTTTTGTGTACCATGAGGGATCAGTACCATCACTTATTAGTTTATGCAGTATATATATCTTAATTGCCGTCGATACTATCTCTTTGAAATCGTCCACATCTTTTCTACGCTTACATGATCAGATGGGAAGCAGTGGAGACTGTCTCTTAAAAAGGTGTTAAGAGCATTTTTATCAGCTTAATTACGGAGATGTACTTTGCGTTTCCTTTTGATGTTTGTGGGCGTTACGGTATTCAGCCTAGCAGCAACTGTCTAATGGTCGCTAATTCCTGTATTCATCATGATACTCCCGCTTTGTCTAGGAGTATTTGTTGCTAAGAGGTCAACTATGCTTTCGCAAACATTGACGCTTCGAGTGGGCTCGTGAACTAATTGCTCAAAATAATTTTCTAAGAAAGCATTCAGTACAATACGGTTGATGTTTTATGCCTGCCGTTGGCTTTAAACGTATAATTTTTCCGGCATATCGAGGGTGGAGTGAAGTGACCACTGACAGTATTGTATGAGTAGAGTACCTATTTGAAATGAGACTCAAGTGTCCTTTGAACTGTTCAGCAACTATACCTTCTGAGTCAGGGGTCGGTAAAACGACCCAATTAATATTTAGTCCGATTGTCAAGTATAACCTCCACCCATACTATTTCACAGGAACTATCTGCTTCAATTTCACTACAAGGTTAATTACTACTGACAGCAATAAATACTTCCCCACCAACTGTACTTAATCTATCCTTTCTGAACACTGTTAGGCCGTTTGAAAAAAAAAAATTCGTCTGAACTTACTTCCGGCCTTAGCCATGTTTCGATGCCTATAACTATTTGAGGTTCAGTGCTTTCTATGCGGGCTTGGAGCTCTGGTTCTGGTTCTTTTCCAACACAGCTACGACAATTTACAGCTACAATACCGATCGTTTCTACAACTGTGTTTTCCCTGCCCCCTTTTAGACGGTAGCTCTTTCTGTGGTTTCCTGAGACCCTGTAAGCTAAAAAGCCGTACAGTCCCTGCCTTCCACACAGCCTCCCCACCTCCCCCGTACCCGTGTAGTCTTCAAAGGTAAGGTACACATTTCTTACCAGGCCAAGACCATAGTGCAAGAAGAGTGGTGCATTCAGAAGAGAGTAAACACAGTTATGCTGCGGTACGGATTACAGGTGCATCACTGTTGCAAGTTAAATGGCGCGGCATCTGGAAAGTTTCTCCAAATTTGCAGTATGTAGGACAGCACGTGTCTTGTGGCCAAAATTGCAAAATTACGCACAGCTTCGCAGTGAAATTCTGGCTGTATATGAACCACATGCAATGTCGTGTCCAAACGCATTGAAATGGTGACAACGATTCGACCAAGGGCTCGCAGGCGCGGGCGATGCTGTCCGGGATAGAAGGCCATTGACATCAACCACAGACTACAACGTCCTGGCAATCGAGGGAGTGATTCGCAGAAATCACAGAGTAACTATCGCGGACATTACTCAGCTGATGCTCATCTCAATAGTCGGTGCTCATTCCATCGTCCGAGATCGTCTGCAGTATCCGAAACTGTGCTCACTCTGGGTTCCGCGATCATTGTATGGCAGTTTAGTGTATAACGAGCCATCCGCTGTGGTCGAGCGGTTCTAGGCCCATCAGTTCGAAACCACGCTGCTGCTATGGTCGCAGGTTCGAATCCTGCCTCGGGCATAGATGTGTGTGATGTCCTTACCTTAGTTAGGTTTAAGTAGTTCTAAGCACAGGGGACTGATAACCTCAGATGTTAAGTCCCATAGTGCTTAGAGCCATTTGAACCATTTTTTTTCGCGTGTAACGGCCCGTCGAAAACGAGGTCATTACAGACGGAGCACAAGCTGGGATTAGAGAAGGATGAGGAAGGATGTCTGCAGTGGCCGTTCAAATTAACCATTCCAGAATCTACCTTAAGTCATTTAGGGAAATCACGGACAGGGATCTGGATCACCGTCCTTCCGAATGCGAGTCTAGTGTTCTAATCATTGCGCCAGCTCGCTAGGTGCGATCGCTAATATCTACAAACAAAAGCGTAAGGCTTTTGATGTCGCTGGACTTTCTTGATGTTGTTCCGTGGGAGGCAATGATTTACTATCCCGTATCATTATGTGTGATGAGTCATGAGTCCGTATTTTCCCACCTGCAACGAAGAGAACGTCTATGGAATAGAGACACCTACTCGCCTCCGCCGATGAAATACAAAGTTATGCAGTCAAGAGGGAAAGTAGTGGTCGCCATTTTCTTCTAGTGTGAAGGTGTTGCGTGTACAAAGATTATGGTAAAGGGCACAACCATTAATGCCGAGTCGTACTGTGCAATACTTACATCGCAGCTCCACGCCATAAAGATGAAGAGGCTTGGAAAATTAAGTGAAGGAATTGTTCTCCTGCATGACGATACAACACCTCACAATGTGCACACATCACAACAAAAACTTTGCTTCTATGTTTTAGATGGGATGTTTGGAAGCATCTTCCCCACAGTCCATATTTGACAGCGAGCCATTTCCATCTTTTCGGCAAGCTGAAAGAACATCTAGCGGGAGGGGAGAGGTTAGCAGGGTGTGGGGGGTGGGGGAAGGAATTTTCCAACGATGAGGATGTGCACACAGCTGTTCTCAAATGGCTAAATGACCAAGGAGCGGATTTCCATAATCGATCAGCTGTTCGATTGGTAGCACGTTCCGACCGTTGACTCCAGTGGCTTGGTGACTATGCTAAAAGATAGTGTCATATCTGTGTCACTTCGCACCTTACAAGCACTCATATACATACTTTGCCGTGATTTACAACCGGAATTAGGTATCATTTGATAGGTTGTACATCGTGTATGTGAATATTTAAGGAAGACTGACATTGTCACGTTCATCTTGCAAATAGTTGTTAACACTTACTGCATGAAAGGTGATGGAGTGCCGTTATTATCAAAACGGCATAACGAATGATTGCCTATATTAGTAGAGGTTGGAACGCCAGTGGAAATGAAATGGCAGGCGTAACTCAGGCCCTGAGTGAAAAGCCCGCACAGGTGTGTTGGTCCTCCTTAACAGAGCAAGCAGCCCTAGCCCGTCGGTCGGGGCACCTGAGCGCTGAAGCACAATAGAGTGGCGGCTGGCCGGTATGTAGCTAGGCCGGGAAGATAACCAGAAACTCTACAAATCTTGGATGCATCAGGGAGGAGCAAGTAAGCGTTACTTCGGAATCACACAGGCTGGGTTATTTCCGAGGATTCTTACTCTGAGAAGCATACCATTGTATGTATACCTAATTAATGGGGATAGGTATTTCCTCGCGAACTTCCCGCGCTGGACGATATAAGACAAAAATATGGTTGGTCCATGTTCAGACGAATCTGTAGAGAGGGAGAATATTCCGTGTTTTAAGAATATGGTTCGCCTTCCGCAGTTATGAGGGAGGAGACCCGAACTTTATCGGGAAGCCAGCGGTGGAGAGAGTTGGGTCTTCCGTTTTGAGCGCCCGTGTGTTGACGGTCGGTCAGTATCAGCTTTTGTTGGTACAGACGGACTTGCTGTCTTTGCTCTCAGGAGATTTAATAGTTAGAACAGTTAGGCACTGCACTGTTGCGAACTTATACGTTTCTGGACTTCGACTCCAGGTAGGAAGTCGTCATTGAGTACGCAGCGTTCAGTGACTGAGAGCACTTTTTCTGGCTATACTCACGTCGAGACGTTATATGAACTCCGTCCTTGTGGCCGAGAGTTCGCCTTTCTCGTCTGTAGAACACAGAGAGGAGAAGACAGTATTAGATTATACCAGTCAGAGTCTTCTGCCGTCCTAGGGTTTGAATGAGTTTTTTAAAAAATATTTTATGGCTGGAGTTCTTCCGTCGTTGCAGATGTGTACGAGAACCATCACTCCTACGCACCAGACGCAGTACATATGGTGATATTGCTACTGATTTGGCTTATTAGGGCTATAAAAGCTAAACAGGTGTGATCACATAAATTGTGTTTCCACTCAGGTTGTTCATCACTGTAGATCATCTTTGAAAGTAGTGTCTTCAAGTGTTTGGTAAGTAGATGATGTCAATCATCTCGTGTTATTTATATTAGATCGCGCAGTCATAAAAAGGGGCAGATTTGGGCAATTGATCAATAATATTAGTTAGGAAATTGATTTGTGCCTCTTTATGTCCATTGGACATTGATATAAAACATTTGTAATACATAAAAGGGGTTTTAATCTGCAATAAATGTATGAGCAGGATCAACATTTATCATTTTGTAGTTACTAGTTCCCTTAATCATTCATTTACGTAATTCATATGTTAAAGAGGGACAACGAGGAAATAATATCACTATTAAGAGATGGTAACATCTGCTTCAGGGGATTGTCAGACATTGCCAAATCTTCATTTTTGCGTTCAGTGTTTTCCGTTACACATATTCATTTTTACATATGCCTGAAGTAGTCTCTTGGATATAGCGACCCTAACAGGATCCTACTTGGTGTCTTCTGATAGTAGTCATAAAGTGGTTTCAAACCTCAGAAATTTAAATTTTTTCCCATTTATAATGTTCAGGTGTTATTGATAGTGATCACCAGCTTACATGTATGAGTTTTCAGTGCTAAAGTCGCACGATAACATTAAAAATAATATTTGTGCATATTATAGTATTTATTATCATTGGCATTGCACTTCAGCTCACTGGCTGTAATTTATTGATATTTGTGTTATGTCATTTGTCGTTGTATTTTGTTTGTACTGAAACGACACGGATCGTTCACGATGTTGCCATTAGTTTAGCTTGTTTGTTGTAGGTTTTTTTATGTTACATGTCCATTACATAATAATTGTGGGTAGTGTAGATCGTGCGTAGTTTTAAGAGAGGACTATTACCAGGGATCAATCCATGATAACTAGGGCGAAAGTGCGCTTAGTAGCACAACAGAGCACTAGTTGTAACAATACGGAAATGGCAGATACACGGGGTAGTCAAGAAAGCCTATGGAATGAGAAAGAGTTAGCTTTGTTAGCAGCACAAGGCACAGGTGAGGAGAATACCGATCCAAAGGAATTTTTTAAGTATTGCAGACACAGTAAAGCCTGTGGTGGGCAATCTCATAGCATAGATGAGGAACAGAGGCAGACTGAGGTAATCGTAAAGATACGGGACTATAATGTTGGGAGTCCAAGTGAACCCGGGCCGGCCGCGGTGGTCTCGCGGTTCTAGGCGCGCAGTCCGGAACCGTGCGACTGCTACGGTCGCAGGTTCGAATCCTGCCTCGGGCATGGATGTGTGTGATGTCCTTAGGTTAGTTATGTTTAAGTAGTTCTAAGTTCTAGGGGACTAATGACCACAGCAGTTGAGTCCCATAGTGCACAGAGCCATTTGAACCATTTGAACCAAGTGAACCCGGAACAACTAAGAAACGTGGTAGATCGCTGTCAGTGGCATCGTCATGAGGCAGCCTATCAGGGACTCGTGGTCATGACTTTCTTAAATACTGAGAAATGGAAAGGGAAAGGGGAGAAGATCACCTAAGAGTAGAGGAAGAGAAAGTCACAATAGGAGAGAAGATTTAGATAATACAGGTGCGTTTGACAATCCTTGCATACCTAAAAGCAATGGTAAGTGAAATGGGAAATAAAATTCCGAAGGTCAGCTCACAAATGAGAAACAAAATTCAAATGGTCAGCTCTGAATTTGGAAGCCAAACAAAAAAGGGAATGATGAAGTAAGCGCTGAATTGGGAGATCAAACAAAAAAGGTGAATGATGAAGTACGCTCTGAAATGGGAAGTAAAGTTCAAAACGTGAGTGTCGAAATTTAGTCGATAAAACGTGAAACGAGGGAAGTGAAAAATGAGGTATTGACGCTCCGAACAAAACTAGAACGAGAGATTGCGGAGGCAAAAGAACCGCGAACGAGGCGCGATCACCAGTGAAAGGCGCAAGTCCAGACGATACTAGAATGTGCTCGAATGTAAGAGTTTCTCGTCAACTACAGACTGAAAACCATCTGCAGAGCAACGAAATACTGCTAGAGATATCGTCCCCGCATCCACACAGGGCACGGCTGGATCGCAAATTGCGAATACGGAGAACGGCAATGAGATATTTCATCTGCATAATTGTTACCCGATAATGCACACCATGGGACATTCTTCCAGTGATAAAAACGTTACACGGAGTAGAAGAGAGGATGTCCAAAGTAACGGTAGACCAGAAGCGTTAGCGCCAAGTGAGAATGTGGTAGGCCGAGAGTGAAAAAATTCTAATGAGATTTTAGATTTTAAGAATTTTGTCTCTGTAAGAAAATTCTAGCATTACAAAGAAGAGGTAATGTTGTATCCAAAAACTTTTATTGGAAATATGATTCATCATTACCTCCTCGCTGGCTTCTGATGTACAAAATGGACTTCGTATGTTTACATATAGAGGGAACATCGGCTGAATGCATGACGGAACATTGCGAAAACGTCATACGAAGTATTTTTAAACAGGTACGGGTCCAATGAGACACAGGACAGGATCAAACAGGAAATTATTATGAGCAGAGACTTCGAGAGTTCAAGTTTCCGTAGTCGGGTGAAGTATTTCGAAAACTTGATCAAGAAAAATCAGTATTTGGACGACCCATGCACACCGGCAGAGACCATAAGATTGTGCTACATGAAGTTGCCAATTTCCTGCCAGCAAACGCTGGCGTTGAAGTGATGTAGAAGGATTCAAGCGTATCCTAAGAGAGTTGGAGTTTGCTTTCAACGAGCAGCAGCAGCGAGAAAAACAGGTAGAGAGACGTGCAAAGTGAAAGAAGCGAGAACAACGGAGGGAATAATAGAGGCCATAATTGGCAAAACAATGGAAATCGGCAGCCTCACGAACACATGGACCATAGATACCGTAGTGGGAACAACGTACAGTGGAAGAACTATTGCAGAGAATATAGACAACAAAATGACCGGAGGTGGGAGCCACAAAATAATGGAACGACAATATAGAAACTCGTCAACTTTCTGACCCAGGATGGGGTGTGTGGTGTCACCGCCAGACACCACACTTGCTAGGTGGTAGCCTTTAAATCGGCTGCGGTCCGTTAGTATACGTCGGACACGCGTGTCGCCACTATCAGTGATTGCAGACCGAGCGCCGCCACACGGCAGGTCTAGAGAGACTTCCTAGCACTCACCCCAGTTGTACAACCGACTTTTCTAGCGATGGTTCACTGACAAAATACGCTCTCATTTGCTGAGACGATAGTTTCGCGTAGCCTTCAGCTATGTCATTTGCTACGAGCTAGCAAGGCGCCATATTCAGTTACTATTGCTATTGTGAATCATGTAATGTGAAGACCGACGTTCATCGTTAATGGATTAAAGTTAAGTATTCCACCAGCTACGTCCGTTTTTCTAAATTCTAATTTCCTTGTCCTGTTCCAGACCTCACGCCAGCCTGCGTGAGCTAAAACGCGTGCATTTCGGCCTCCTCTAGTAACACGGTGTTGGCTCTCCTGCCAACCACAAAAGGGTGGAATGAATAACAACAGGAATCGGGAAAAATCAACCGAAGTTAGACCACCTAACCCTGGGAGAGTACGCCAAAATGACGTAGAAAGTGAACAATGACTAGGCCAGACGACGGCCACTAGTGAAGATGCGATCGTAAACCGTCTCGAAAGTAATAACATAAATACTATAGGATATGAGAATATGAGGGAGATATTACTTGATGAAAAGAAACGTTACCCAAAGAGGGAATCTATCCGGTGGTGAAAGTTCAAATTGGAGGAATTATGGGTACTGCTGTAATTGACAGTGGAAGCGAACTCTCAGCTATTTCAGATATGCTGTTCGCTAAAACCAAGGGTTCAGTTAATCCACCGATTCTCTCAGTACAAAAAACAAAGGTATGAGGTGCGTTAGTTGGAAAGGGTATGGAAATATAGTAACAAACAAGTCTACATTTTGAATGCCAAGGACACCAGATGACTGCAAATTTGTTCATAATGCCGAAACTAACAGCTGATATAATAATCGGTGAAGATTTTCTTTCAGCGCAGAAAGCTATCATTGATCTAGAAAGAGGGGAGTTCATGTTAGGGAAAGAGAATAATATAAAAATCAGATTTGATGAGAAGGCAATAAAAGCTCAAATTCTGCGAACTGTTTAAAACTACAATTAACGAACGAACATGCAGTTCAGAGGGAAGAGTGTAGAAAAAATAATGAGAACAGAGGATAGTTCAAGTCAGAACGTGAGCAGATTAATGAAATTAACAGTAAGATTGATTCGAAACTCGAGAATCTGGAAAATATATATAATATGGACAGGCAAGGGTTGGAACTTGCACTCAAACGTAACTCATAGATCTTCTTACCAAAAACCGGATGCATTAAGGGGTATTTGAGATAAAGAAAGATAGACCATTTCGGGTACCTCCTTATACCATCCCATGGTCATACCGGGAAAGAGTTCTAGGTGAACTACGAAGAATGGAGGACGAAAGTGTAATTGAGGCCGCGGGATCTTAGCATAATAGACCACTACCCATAGTAGACGAAAAGGACGGTAAAATTCGACTGCTGTTAGGCTCACGCCAAATAAATACCTTTACTGTGCCAGAGACGGATCTCCCTGAAAGGCTTCAGGAGCTCCTTCAGTGATTTCATGGGATTTCGCTGTCTTCCTTGGCAGATAGAGCTCGATCCTGACTGCCCAAAATACACGGCCTTTATGGCCTTCGGAAGACTCCCTTTGGATTGAATATATCTTAAGCTGCATTTATCAGCGGTTTTAGCAAAATATTGAGTGAAGAGTTAAAAGAGAAAATCACATGTTATGTAGACGATATATTGATGGTTCAAATGGCTTTGAGCACTATGGGACTCAACTGCTGTGGTCATCAGTCCCCTAGAACTTAGAACTACTTAAACCTAACTAACCTAAGGACATCACACACATCCATGCCCGAGGCAGGATTCGAACCTGTTGTTGTAACCGCAGAAAAGCCAAGTCTAAATGCAGTTGTTCTCAGACGATACACCAGAAATCATACGGGGAGATAGAGTTAACAGGGGACGCCAGGCGTGTCAGAGGGGTCACAAAAGATAACGACGCAGCCAGATAGCCGAGGCGGCGGTCCAAGCGGCCAGGCAGCTGCGCGTGATAAGCAAGGAAGCAGACTCAGCTATTAAGATAAAAAGGGCGCTCTGGGCAGGTCCCTTAATAAGCAATAACTTACAGTATCAACACTCTTGGCTAGAGGGAGAAGTCTGGGAGCGGAGAGAGAAAGAAAGAGGGCCCTAGGTGGGGACCGCACTACGTCATGAGGAGCCAATGAAGGGCTCAGGACGCAGTGCGTGACCATATAGGGAGAGGCCCCTCTACCCCTCCACCCAGCTTCTGAAGAAAAGTACTGAAGTTAATACTAAAACAATCCCTAATAAGGAAAAGTTGCACTCGACGCTACGTCATGCCAAGCGCTGGCGGGGTCGAAGGGGAAGAGCTAACAAAACTCGGAGGCACGCCGCTCCGGGGATCTCTCTCTCTCGGGTTTAGGCAGCGACGGTAGTCAGCGTGAGTAGCAGCCGACTTGGGCTGAGGGCGGGCTGCAGGCAGACAGTTGGAGATAGTCGCCGATGAGCGTTTAGGCAGCGACCGCGGGACTCTGACGTAGGGTACCTTCACACCAGGGAATTTAACATCTTAGCCAGATCAAAAGTCTCCCTCTCAATTAGGTCAACCGGCTAATTCCCGTTTACGAACCGTGTCGCTCAATCCCTCGCAAAACCCACGCTTGGGACGCGACATAAATAAAAGTTTTGGTGCCAGGTGTGGGGTACCACAAAGGCATATAGGCAAAAAGGAGATAGGAGCCAGCAGATTTTGCTACAGCGACTGTGGCAATTAGCAGGAAGTTGTGGCGACTCGCAACTTTCAGCATTAGTAGCCCCACTACGACAGAGTCCAGAGAAGTAGTCCTCGCGGGTGCAGGGCAACGCAGGATAGCGGCAGCACGACGCGGAGCGACGAGGCACAGAGGTGCCTAAGCAGCCAGCGTTCGAGACCGGGGGTCCGGGCCGAGCAGCGGCAGCAGCCGTAGCAGCGGCAGCCGAGGCGAGCGACGGGGACGGCACAGCCCAGCAGAGCGGCGGCCGACGCATCGCGGCAGCGCGGAACAGCGCGGGCATAGAGAGCACAGAGACAGCGCGGAGCAGCGCGGCACAACGCGGGACAACGCGGATCAGCGGAACAGACGGCGCACCACAAGAGAAGCGGTACATATAAAATTATATTAAGAATTTTGTATCTTGTATTGTAAAGTGCTAACATAGTTAAGTTGGTAAGATGGCCCAAACTAACGAAGTTCCGTCATCCTCCAGTAGCGGTAAGATATCAGTGAAAGAAGCCTTGTGTATAGTTCCAAAAGTGTTCGAAGGAAATAAGAGAGATCTTAGGGAGTTTATTGAAAATGTAGACGCTGCATTTGAACTTGTGAAACCGGAGGAACACGAAACGTTACTGAAGTTTGTTAAAGCCAAAATAACCGGAGAGGCCAGATCGAGGCTGCAAGTAAGGGAACGCACGGGGACATGGCAGGAAGTAAAACATGTTCTAGAGGAAAATTATGCGAGTAAGCGTACCATTGACTACTACGCGTGCAAGATATTTCAATCGAGACAGGGACAAGGAGAGCCAATTGCGACATGGGCAAGCCGAATAGATGAAATGCAAAGGGATTTCAGGGAAGCAGTAAGCAGAGTTACGGCTAGGGAGAACTTAAAGGGCGCAATAGAACTGGTTGATTCACTAGGAAGAGCATGCTTTATACAAGGGTTAAGCAATGATAGAATACAGACCATAGTAAGAAGTAGAGGCGATGAAATCACGCTAGCAGCGGCCGTGGAACTAGCATTGCAAGAAGAAAGTGCAATACTGTCAATGAAAGAGCGGGGACTAGCCCCAAGAGTAACTTTCAACCGGGGAAAGGAAACGGTGAAGAATACCAGAGATATTAGAGATTTGAAATGTTTCAATTGTGGATTGAGAGGGCACATGGCAAGCAAGTGTAGAAAGAATAGGCCAGAGGGAAGAGTACGGATAATGACGGGCAAAGAGTTTACGAATTTTTGTTACGGGTGCGACAAGCCAGGACATACAGACGCGGAATGCCGGGTAAGATTAAGAAAAATTCAGCCAATAGATACAAGAGACTTTAGAGGAAATCATAGGGAAGCTGATGGAGGGTTACGAGAGTGGAGGTGCCCACCATGTAATCTACCAGGGAACTGTGGAGTTCCGTGTACGAGGGTAAAAGACGTTGCTTGTTTCAAGTGTAAGCGGCCGGGACATTACGCGAAAGATTGTCACGCAGGGCCCTGGCACGCATGGAGAAAAGGCAGGGTGCCAGTATCGAGCAAAACCGGTAAAGTGGTGCAGGGAAACTAAGAGGCGGCAAGGCCGCACAGTCGGGCCTTGTTGCGATAGGTAAACCCTCAGTTAGGGTAATCGACTGTGCAACAGAAAATGACGTTTTGGTTTTATACTGCATAGAATTAAAAAGATATTTGAAGTTGCTAATAGACACTGGAGCACAGTTGTGTCTGCTCAAGAGAACGAGTATTCCGATAAATAGTACACTTGCAATTAATGAAGCGGAAAGGCTTCGGCTAAAAGGTGTAACCAGTGAGGCCGTCAGCACAATAGGTACGGTACAGGTACACTTAAGTGTGGACGGTTCTGAGCAAGTAGGGCAAAAATTTCACGTGTACGGGAGAGGATTAGATATTCCGTACGACGGACTGATAGGCAGAAATTTCTTGACAGAGCATAGAGTTAAGTTAGACTATGCAGGTAAAATAGTGAGACTAAAAGGGCGAGATATACCCTTAGTAGTAGAGGAAGAGCCAAAGGGACATGAGAACGAACAAGATTCAGAAGTAGGCGGGGAAATAGGGCCCCGAGAGGAAAAAATAATGTTATTAAAGGTGGAAGGAAATGTAAAAAGGGGAATCGAAAAGGAAATGATTATTCCTAGGCAGGAGATTGCACAAGGGGTACATGTACCTGAAGCGTTAGTAAAAGTGCGAAATGGGAAATGCATAGTAAGTGCATTAAACTTGTCAGAAGACAGAGTGCAGTTAGGAAACGTCAGGTTAATGACGGAAGAATTAGAAAAAGTAGGGAAAATACGCGAAGTAAAATGTTGTACTAATGTCATAGGAAAGACAGAAAGTCGTACTAGTGTGTTGCGAAGGCAATTAAGAATGGATCATTTGAACGCTGAAGAGAAAAGCGCTCTAGCAGAGGTTTGCGCGGAATACGGAGATGTATTTCATCTACCAGGGGACAACCTGTCCTATACTTCCGCAGTGAAGCACAGAATACCGATTGCACCGGAACACGCGGGAAAGGTAGTAAACGCTAGACCGTACAGGATCCCGGAAGCGCAAAAGGAAGTGCTAAGGGAGCAAATAGAGCAGATGGTAAGAGATGACATAATTGTCGAGAGTAAGAGCGCTTGGAACGCACCGTTACTGTTAGTTCCAAAGAAGCTAGACGCTAGTGGCAAACAGAAATGGAGAATCGTAGTGGACTACAGACGATTAAATGATATCACTGTAGGCGATGCATTTCCACTACCGAATATCTCCGAGATACTGGATCAGTTAGGGCAAGCTAAGTACTTCTCGAAGCTTGACCTCGCAAGCGGGTACCATCAAATATTGACGGACGAGAAGGACAGAGAGAAAACGGCATTTAGCTCAAACTATCAGCATTACGAATACAAACGAATGCCGATGGGACTGAAGGGAGCCCCAGGATGTTTTCAGAGACTGATGAATACAGTCTTGGCAGGTTTACAAGGAGTGAAATGCTTTGTATATCTAGACGACATAGTATGCTATGGGAAAAACCTGCAGGAGCATAACGAAAAGCTCCGGGAAATATTTGACAGGTTGCGAGAGCACAATTTGAAGCTGCAACCAGACAAGTGTGAATTCCTGAGGAAGGAAGTAATCTTCCTAGGTCATTGCATCACTGACAAAGGAATATCACCAGATATGGCGAAGGTGGAGAAGGTGAAGTTCTTCCCACAGCCAAAGACAACTAAGGAACTAAAAGGGTTTCTCGGATTGATAGGTTACTACCGCCGTTTCATTGCTAACTTCAGCAAGATTGCGAAACCTCTCCATGAGCTCTTAAAAAAGGGAGTGGAGTACCGATGGAGCGAACGTCAGAACAATGCGTTCGAAGAACTAAAAGAGAAATTAATAAACCCCCCGTTACTTCAGTACCCTGACTTTACGAAACCGTTCATCATTACAACGGATGCGAGTAACGCAGCCTTGGGTGCAGTGTTATCGCAAGGTAAGAAGATTGGCGAAGACTTGCCCATCGCATATGCATCCAGAGCATTGAACAAAGCCGAACTAAATTATAGCACAACGGAAAAAGAATTGTTGGCTATAGTTTACGCAGTAAAACAGTTCAGACCATATGTATATGGCAGAAAGTTCACTGTAGTGACAGACCATAAGCCACTAACGTGGATATTTAGTGTCAAAGATCCGAGTTCGAGACTCCTGAAGTGGAGACTGAAACTCGAGGAGTATGATTATGAAGTAATATACAAGCCAGGAAAGTTAAATAGTAATGCGGATGCGCTGAGTAGAATAAGGCATGAAGGGAAGGAAGAGATAGATGCGAAGCAGAAGGTGGAGATAGAGATCTCGGCAGCAAAAGCAAATGGGGAAGAAAGTTCCGTAAACGTGCGGCAAGCACAAGTGTCGAGTGAAATAGAACAGGAAACGGATAGTGGTGAGGAAATTAGTCCCGAAGAAAAAGAAAATATACTAAAGGAAATGCATGACAATCCCTTGGGAGGTCACCAAGGAATGCACAGGACACTCGAAAGAATTAAAGCATACAAGCAGTGGCGCGGAATGAAGCGTGACATTGAAAATTACATTAGGAAATGCCCATCGTGTCAAAAGAATAAAAACACGCAAATGAAAACTAGGATGCCCTTAGAAATTACAGACACAGCAGAAACAGTATTCGGAAAGTGTGCGATGGATATAGTGGGTCCACTAGATGTATCTAATACAGGAAAAAGGTACATGTTAACATTCCAAGACGATCTGAGTAAATTTACCTTAGCAATCCCAATTGACAAACAAGATGCCGAAACAGTAGCTGAGGCATTTGTGGAAAACGTAGTATTAAGGTATGGAATTCCATCAGTATTATTAACAGATCAAGGGTCTAACTTTCTGAGTGATGTATTTAAAAGTGTATGTAAATTGTTGAAGGTAAAGCGTATAAATACTACAGCGTACCACCCTGAATCAAATGGTGCACTAGAAAAAAGTCATAGAACTATTGTAGAGTATCTCAGACACTTTGTAACAGGAGATCAAAGTTCTTGGGACAAATGGGTACCGTATGCAATTTTTGTGTTCAACACTACACCACACAGCAGCACAGGATACACACCATTTGAATTACTATACGGAAGAAAGATTAACATACCAGGAGTACTGCAGCAAGAAACACAGCAGGTAAGTTACAATTATGAAATGTATGTAAATAAACTAAGAGCGAGAATGCAGGAAGCCCACAGAGTGGCCGGAGACTCGATTATAAGAAGTAAGAAAATCAGTAAGGAACAGTATGACATGAAACAAAATCCAAAAAACTTCAAGGTAGGAGATAAAGTATTACTGCACGATGAGTCGGTGAGACGGGGTAGATCTCGGAAATTAGATTCACAATGGAGAGGTCCATTTGAAGTAGTAAAAGTGGAAGGTCCTAACGTAGTAATAAAAGTTAAAAGAAATAAGGAAACAAAAGTACATGCCAACAGGCTGAAACAATTCTTTTAAATTTCAGGTATGGCACTCAAGTGGCAGGTCGTGAAATTCGTCATAGTGATAACAGCATACTACATCACTGCATCAGAGCATGCAACAAATGAGTACCAAGTGACGCCATTTCCGAGTTCATCAGGACTATATTACGATAATAGAGGACAGATAGAAATATACAGTACCACATGGAGAATAGTCACATACGTAAATCTAGATATAATAACAGAAAGGTTTCAGAATGCAGAGAGGTATGGTAGGGCAGCGGTACAAAGGTGCCGAGAAACACTAACACAATTAAATGTAGGATTAATAGAATGCAGGGTACTAGACCAACAAGTAACCCATCATGTGGAAAAAATCACAGGATTGCAACTTTTAGTACAGCAGCTAACGAAACACGAGACCAGAAGGAAGAGAGGAGTATTCAGCTTCGTCGGGCAGGTAAGTAAAATACTGTTCGGGACGTTGGACGAAGCAGATGCAGCATACTATAAGGAAAGAATAGACGCTATGGAGAAAAACTCAGAACGGTTGTTGAGGCTAATAAAGGAACAGGTGGCAGTGGTAAGAGCCACATTGGCGGGAGTAAACAGGACGGTATATACACTAGAGTCAAATGAGCACGTTCTGAAGACAGGTATGCAAAGACTAGAACGATTCATGAAGGAATACGTGAAGGAAACCGATATAGGGTTTAAACGTGTAGCGTCCTTCGCCACAGTAACAGAGCAAGTATTACAACTATCGGCAGTGTTTGGTCAGATCGAAGAGGAATACGAACAAATGATAAATGCCATTGTAAATGCTCAGAAGGGAATACTACAGCCTCATATAATTAATCCAGTCCAAATTGTAAAATACCTAAGTTTAATACGGGAAGAACTAAAAGATGTAAAGTTTCCTGTTCCTCTTACGGAGTCCTCAGGTTATCTATTGTTAAGAATAATTGATTTAGATGTTTTCATCTCGGGTAGCATACTAGGATATGTAATTAATATTCCATTAATAAATAATAACAATTTCAATTTGTATAGAGTACTCCCACTACCAAAAGAAATTCCAAACATGAAAGGTAAATATGTGTACATACAGCCAGAGAAAGAATTCTTACTAATAGATGAATCCAAAAGGCAGTACGCGAAACTTTCTGCGGAGGAACTAAAATGCAAGGAGCTAAGTAAAAATAGGAGACTGTGCAAACAAGCATTCGCCTTGCTGTCAACATTCGACCACGAAGAGTGCGAAGCCAAATTGTTGCAACCGGTAAGAGAAATTCCGGAAGATTGTGTGCGAAAAATAGTCGCACTGAATCAGAGCCTTTGGACTCATCTAAACAGTAACGAATGGCTATATGTAGCACCGAAGGAAGAAGGCTTAACAGTATTGTGTGGAAGGGAACCACCAAAGGACCTAGTAATAAAAGGGGTAGGAAAAATTAGTTTTTACAGTAAATGTGAGGGGTATGGCACTAGAGTGTTCATACAAACAGATAGAGTGATTCAGAGTAATGTGACGAAGAAAGACATAGTTCCGCAGATCAATCTAGAATTCGATTGTTGCGTGGTAAACAAGGAAAAAAGGAATGTCTCAACGTTAGCATTAGATTTGCCATTGGACTAGGTAATAACATAGTTAGACGACTTGAAAGTCGCAGGAAAAAGACTGGATGATGTCCAGAAGATGGTAGAGAGACAAGAGGAGGAAATGAAGTACTCCAGGTACTTCACACATTACTCCATAACTACGTATGTAGCCATATCAATAGTTATTCTAATCATAATAACATGCTGTTGTAAAAACTGTAAATGTTGTAAAGACTGTTTTAAAAGTATATGGAAATATTTTGAAGACAGTGATTGTTGTGGAAAAGTATGTATAAGAAATACCATAGTGAACCAATACCCAGAAACTAGTTCAGCTAGAAGACACAGTAATAAAGAAACTGAAGAGATAGTAATTTATGAAAGATGTGGAAAAGACCAAGGTGATACGGTCGCTTTCAGAAACAGACGTTAAATAACTGTATTTGAAATGTGTAATTGAAATGTAACTGTATTTGAAATATGTAATTGAAATGTAACTGTATTTGAAATGTGTAATTGAAATGTAACTGTATTTGAAATGTAATTCTAATTGAAATGTGAATGTATGTATCAATGAAAGTGTCTTTTGATTTTAATGCAAATGCTTTTGACATAACTGAATGTTAGGCATGTATAATGTAATTGTATTATTGTGTGTTTAATGAATTTGACTTTACTAAATGAAAATGAAAAATATAACATATCAGATGCTAATGTAATAAACAAATCTGTAAAGCATGTAATGGAAAAAAAAATAAAAGAGTCACAATTGACGCTACTCTGAGGAGTAACGCCAATTTCCCTGGCGGGGGAGGTGTTGTAACCGCAGAAAAGCCAAGTCTAAATGCAGTTGTTCTCAGACGATACACCAGAAATCATACGGGGAGATAGAGTTAACAGGGGACGCCAGGCGTGTCAGAGGGGTCACAAAAGATAACGACGCAGCCAGATAGCCGAGGCGGCGGTCCAAGCGGCCAGGCAGCTGCGCGTGATAAGCAAGGAAGCAGACTCAGCTATTAAGATAAAAAGGGCGCTCTGGGCAGGTCCCTTAATAAGCAATAACTTACAGTATCAACACTCTTGGCTAGAGGGAGAAGTCTGGGAGCGGAGAGAGAAAGAAAGAGGGCCCTAGGTGGGGACCGCACTACGTCATGAGGAGCCAATGAAGGGCTCAGGACGCAGTGCGTGACCATATAGGGAGAGGCCCCTCTACCCCTCCACCCAGCTTCTGAAGAAAAGTACTGAAGTTAATACTAAAACAATCCCTAATAAGGAAAAGTTGCACTCGACGCTACGTCATGCCAAGCGCTGGCGGGGTCGAAGGGGAAGAGCTAACAAAACTCGGAGGCACGCCGCTCCGGGGATCTCTCTCTCTCGGGTTTAGGCAGCGACGGTAGTCAGCGTGAGTAGCAGCCGACTTGGGCTGAGGGCGGGCTGCAGGCAGACAGTTGGAGATAGTCGCCGATGAGCGTTTAGGCAGCGACCGCGGGACTCTGACGTAGGGTGCTAGTGTGGGCAGCAAAGTGCTGGAAAGTTCTATCAGGCAGCCAGAACGGTGGAAGTCAGTCACCGTCTCTGTAATGGGCTTGGCTATTCTGTAGGTACAATCACTACGCAGTTAGGGTGATCTGTATTGTTTATGAATAAATTAGAACTTTTATAACGTCCATACGAGTTTACTTCTACCAACATCCTAGCCTTGTACCTTCACACCAGGGAATTTAACATCTTAGCCAGATCAAAAGTCTCCCTCTCAATTAGGTCAACCGGCTAATTCCCGTTTACGAACCGTGTTGCTCAATCCCTCGCAAAACCCACGCTTGGGACGCGACACTGTGACCGTAGCAGTCGCACGGTTCCGGACTACGCGCCTAGAACCGCGAGACCACCGCGGCCGGCACGATATATTGATAGCAGAAAATACCTGGGAGAGACATATCAAACTCTCAGAGGAAATGTTAAGCAGTTTGAAAAGGCATGAGGTGGCTGCAAATCTTGTTTTGGGAGCAGTAGAATTAGCTTTCTGGGACACGTTATAACAGTATAAGGGATTAGTCCCGACCCAGAGAGGATGGCAGCAGTTGCAAAGTTTGCCACTCCTACAACCAGAAAATAACTGAGAGGGTTTCTAGGGATAATAAATTTTTATAAAAAGTTTATCTTTGTAGAAACGTTAGCTAGTCCCCGACTCTGCCAATTGACGGGATGAGTGTGCAGACCGAGAATTCAATAATTTGAAGGCAGCACTCGTCAATGCTTCTATTTTATCACATCCTGACTTATCACAGGAGCTTTGTATGGCCACTGACAGTGCGAGGACCGGTCTGGGAGTTATGTTGTGTCAGGAGTTAGAACAAGACGGCAAATTAGTACACAGCACAATCGCCTTTGGTAGCAGGGTACTATCCAAAAGTGAAAGGAATTACTCTGTTACCAAACTTGAAGTTCTTGCAATAGTATGGGGATTTAGAAAGTTTAGATACTTCCTGTTCGGTAGAGGAACAAAAGTCTATACGGACCATAGGGACCTAGAATTTCCCCTAACCACCAAATTTGCGCATGGAAGACTAGTGAGACGGGTATCTCTGCTTCAAGACTACGTTTTCAACAGTCTATGTGCCTGGTCCGACAAACGACATTACTGACGCCCTGTCCCGCTCACCTGTTGATATGACAGAAGAGACGGCCGAAGCATTAGATCAAGAGCACTTTTCGTTGTTCTACCTTAAAAGGGTTGCATCTGAAAACTTCGTCACTGTAACGATGCGGAATATCCAGAATGAGCAGGACAAGGACCCAGATTTTGTCAGAATATAAGAAAAATGGAAGGATCTGACGCATGCCTGCGTAAGACAACACTACCTCTTGAGAAAAGAGATTCTGTTTTATAGGGCAAACGTTAATGATTCGTTGTGGGTACTGTACATACCAAATGAAATAATAAATAAGCTTATATGGTATACACACCTCAGTTACGCACATTTCGGTGCACGAAAATGTTTTATGAAAATAAGGAGTGTCGGCTACTTGAGAAATATGGAGAAACGTATAAGGAAAGTACTAGCCATCTGTAAAAACTACCGGAAGGCAAAATCCATTACTGTAGGGACCCAGGCTCCTTTATATCCAATTATTCCTGAGAAACTAAGGCAAATGGCAGCGACGGATTTAATGGGACCATTACCCAATACATCGAGGGGCCATCAATATATATTGGTAGTACTGGAGCTGACATTCAAATTTGTGACGTTGACACCACTAAAAAGGGCGACTGCTGCAACTGTGAGCAGAGCCTTATCCCAAGTGGGAACTGTAGATTATCTCAGATAATGGACCTCAACATAAATCTGAGGTATGGAAAAGAACACTAAGAAGCCCATATTTATTAGTAGATTTCATCCGAGTTGGAAACCTTCGGAGAGAACGATGAAAGATTTGGGTAATTTATGTAGACTGTACTGTGGAAAGAATCATGCTAGCTGGGATTCATTTCTTAAAGATTTGCAGGATGCGATAGACGAGTTCCCCCACAGTACCTGTGATGGTTCTGAAGAACAGGGACCCTCCAGATAAAATTCGAGGACTGTTCCATTTTCCACAAAGGACGCGCCGACATGATAAATTCACAGTGGAGGAGGCTTTGCGCAATATTCGGGTCGCTGGAGAGAAGCGCAAGGTGCGAGCGGACCAAAAAGGCGCACGTAAGGGAATTTGTAGTTGGACAAAAAGTCTTAGTTAAGTCTTATAGGTTGTCCAATGAACAAACGAAGCTATGTCAAAAGTTCTTCAAGATATACAGCGGTCCTGTATGCATAAGAAGACTAGCGCACCCAAATGCAGTTGAAATTGAGACTGGGACATCAGGAAAGTCTTTGGGACCATGTGACCACGGGACCATTGGGACTATGTGAGCCATCTCAAACCGTTTATAGAATAAGTAGGAAGAATTAAAGTGAGCTTGTGTGGTGAAAGTAAAGTGCATTGTATACAGTTAGCAATTAAGTTAAGTTATTGCATTGAAGGGATATGTAGATTTTCTGTGGTATTATCATGTTACAAGAGGTACTTCAGTGCATAAAAAGGTCAGGACGTCGAGGAGAACTATGTGCACAGCAAGCTGAGCGTACGATTTAAAAGGTGTTTGGAGTTTAAGATGTGCTATCTGCCCATGAAGGAATGCAGTAAAAGTGAGAAACGTGTGTTACTGCCAAATGTTGTAAAGATGTGTGAGTAGGTAAGTTTGTGACCCAATTGATGTGGAACGTATTAGCAGAGAATGTCAGCATTTTGAAAACATTTTAGAACTACTTCATGAAATGAGAGTTTATTTTCCATGTTTAGTAATGGAATCACAAATGAGTGACTTACTAGTAGTGGTTTGTGGTGACACACAGGTGTGTCGTCCAAGTATGATTTGTCTCCATTCAGAGAAACGAGAGTTCACTAGGTGGCCTGCTCCACATGGGTACGAGAGAGCGAACCGATAATTGTATACGGAAGATTTGTATTTATGTTGTTCAGAGAGATGGAAGAATTGTGTACACAGTGGCCAGTTCTGAGGAATACCATATGAGGGCACAGAAATGTTGAGTGTTATAGCGTCAT
Organism: Schistocerca gregaria; assembly: GCF_023897955.1. Classification (NCBI taxonomy): domain Eukaryota; kingdom Metazoa; phylum Arthropoda; class Insecta; order Orthoptera; family Acrididae; genus Schistocerca; species Schistocerca gregaria. The sequence continues at coordinate 862,502,516 of NC_064931.1, read as the reverse complement.
GAAATGGATATGTAGTAAGGGGATATTGACACGTAAAAATTAATAAAGAAAAGTACTAAATGCTATACGTTCAAAGCACATGACAACGTGGGTAATACATAAAGGCATGGCAATCGTGTTGATAAGCAGTGATTTTATGTAATGTACTAAAATCTTTATATTTGTAGGTTCTACTAGTAAAATAAAATGTAACTTCAGTATCATAAAAGGAAGAGTTAACGACATATAAAGGTAATAGGAACAGCTCCAGTGAAATGACATTGACTGAGAAGTTATTACTGAGTAAAAACATGAAAGAAGGTACGTGACAGTGTGATTAAAAAAAGTATCAGTAATTTTGTACTAAACTTGCTATGTAGTTTACGATTGTCCACAGGAAGCAAACCAAAGCATGAAATGAAGCTCGCCTAATCATTCATTTATGTATATTTGTGCAAACGTGCACTTTCTTGTTGACAGAAACCAAGAACCAAGAATCATAAGATCTTGTGATATCCAATGACAATGTAGTACTTTCAATAGGGTTGTAGTTACACTAGTATAAACATCCTACTGGCCAGTAGTTTAACAAGTAATTTAACAAGTAGTATTTGCAATTATTAACATTGGGATCTGGTGATGAACATAATTCTATGTTATGTGTTTTTTATCACAGGTATACAGGCGGCGACAGATATTTAATAATAAAATTAGATCGGTTTAGGAATATGTTTTTTATAATTAACATTAACTTTTTACATGAAATTTTGATCAAAAAATAAGAGTAAATGAGTGTGCATGTTGGCTGATTGTACCACTCGAACAATAATAAATGTGAAGATAAATGACCTCACTGGTGAGTATATATATATATATATATATATATATATATATATATATATATATAATCATAACAGAAACATATCAATGATTTTGTGTTATGTATTGTATAGTACTTGTGTAAATTGGAAACTAATTGTATGTTTTAGTGAGTACAGGATAAAAAAAGGAAAGCTTTGCTAGACAAAAAAATGGTTCAAATGGCTCTGAGCACTATGGGACTGCTACGGTCGCAGGTTCGAATCCTGCCTCGGGCATGGATGTGTGTGATGTCCTTAGTTAGTTAGGTTTAAGTAGTTCTACGTTCTAGGGGACTTATGACCACAGATGTTAAGTCCCATAGTGCTCAGAGCCATTTGAACCATCTTCTCCAAAATACAATATTTTTATCAAGAGAAAGAAGCGACATGAAGAACAGAAGAGTAAGTGCACAAACACAGTAAAAAGAAGAAACACGAAGAATTGAAGACTAGATACCATTATACTTCTCTTAGCCAATGCAGAATAATTTTAGGTGACCTATGAAGATCGTACCTGACTGCACCTTTCTCATACTGGCTGCAAATTTGACGAAAACTTGGCTATTTCAAAACATAAACCACTTACCTTGCTATACATTACAAGGATCTTCCACATCACCAACTCTGCGAGGGACTTGTAACCTGATGGGATCAACAATGGGCTGAGGGTCCAAAGACAGACTTCCAAAACCACCATGACCGATCTCAGACAAGTTGTTCAACCAATCTTCGCTTCCTATACTTCACAAAAAAACTGTAGCTTCCATCCTCGTACGCAAATGAAGATGAGAATGTGTTGTGAAATTCGAATCAGTGTGTGACTCTTGATAAAGAAAGGCATCTACTTGGATGAATACTGAACACTTACACCCACAAACTAACAGTTTCTGATGTATTTATCATTTTTATGAACATTTTGTACTTATTTTTCAGGATAGTCTTAAGAAAATATTTGTGTATTTATTGATGTAAAATTATTGTTTGTCATTCTCTTTGATAATGATGCTATGTGCTTCAACATTTTTAAATAGTTGTCTATTTATTTATGTAAAATTATTTTTTGCTATTTTCTTTGATATTGATGCTATGGGTTTTAACGTTTTGACGTATTAAACTTTTGTACACTGTGAACAAGAACATTAGTTAAAATCTGTGGTCGATCCAATCTCTTATCACAAATATTAGTTTTCACAGTAAATGTAAATGCAGTTTGTCAAATAACACTTTAGAACATCAGATTTTTTGAAATGTTTAAAGAGTATACACGTTAGGGAAACACTTGAAATGATGGTTTTTTTTATGTAAGCCAAGAGTATAAATATGACCAAGTAAAATTACGCAGGATGTTTCACAGAATTTTATATAATTGTATAATGACCAATAGATAACCTCTAGAATAATTGATGTAACTGTTTGTTTTGCATAATAATGGCTAAATGAAGCAGATGTAATTTTTTGGGCGGCCACCTTGAAAAAATTAGGATACTTCAATATTTCTTGCCTCAGCCTGTGTCTTAGGGATGGCTGAATGACAGAGAGCACGGGCCTTAAGTCTAAAGAAAGATGATAACTGCCGTTTTGGAAAGAGCATAAACAAAATTTTGTAATGTTAGTTACATTTATTTTGCGTGTTATTATATATTCCACTTCTCATGTCTCGAAAAACTGTTCCAAACACAAGGAGCAGACAGATTAACATGTACAAGAACCATCACTCCGACGCACCGGACACAGTATATTTGGTGATATTGCTAATTGCTTAGGCTTATTAGGGCTATAAAGCTTAGCAGCTGTGATTACGTAAGTTTGACTTCATCTGAGGTTGCACCACTGTAGATCATCTTTGAAAGTATTGTCTTCTCATGTTTGGTATGTAGATGATGTCAGTCGTTTCGCGTTATTTATATTAAATCGCGTAACCATAAAAAGGGGCAGGCTTGGGCAGCTGATCAGTGATATTAGTTAGGAAATACATTTCTGTGTCTTTATGTGCTTTGGGCATTTGTAGTATATGAAAGGGCTTTTCATCTACAATAAATGTATGAGCAGAATCAATGTTTATCATTTTGTAGTTACTAGTTCCCTTAATCATTCATTTATTTAATTTATATGTTAAAGAGAAACAACGAGGAAATAATTAAGAGATCCTAAGATCTGCTTCAGGGTGTAGTCAGACAGGGCCAAATGTTCATTTTTCGTGCAGTATTTTCCATTGTGTAGATTCATTTTTACACCCGCCTGGAGTAGCATCTTGGAATCTAAAAATCACGCATGTTGTTTGAACATAGAGCACAGGTATAAAAAGCTCAAAAAGCAGCTTAAATTCAGTAGGCCATGTTTATTTATCTGTAAATTCTAATGATGTTTCTTTTCTTTGAAATAACACGTTTACGAGATATGTATTTTTATGAATTACAGATTAGCGAAGCAGTGGATATAGGACGAAGTGTGAGGTCAAAAAATTACCAGCAAGGAGAGGCGCTCCTCTCAATGTCTTAACTATAAGCCTACTCACCTTAAGTTTGAGTGGAGAAACATTTTTTAAACATTTTGAGATTATTATGAACATTGGTACGACGCCCTTGTAGACGGCTCACAGTTTGTTACTCGGAGAGGAGGGATTCATGTCTGTCTATGTAGCGTTCAGATGACAGTTTTTGTGAGCCGTTCTGGCTTCAGTCCTTAACCTATGGCGAGTGTTTAAGTCTGAACATCAGCTGGAGAATTTATTTTCGTCCGGCGGCTGAATCTGGCCGAGAGGCAATCCTTTAACATTTTACGAATGATAATTCCCGAGTAGCTGCCGAGACTTAAAAAAGTATTGCCATTGCTATGGTGATAGACTGCTCCATGGTTTGATAGACACTTGACGTTTCGCGAGTGAAGTTTAAAAAAAATGGTACGAGGCATGGGTAACCGTATTGTACGGTATTAACTTTTCAACATAATTCAAGCTATGGCCCTGCTGGACTTTGAATTTATTCACCGTTTAAATAAACAGAAGTTTACAGGCAATCTGCTATATGTGGTCCGTATACAAGCAAACTTAACTGCACATACAACTTTTCGTTCCAATGATGTTTATCTTCCATCAATCGTTTGAAGTATTGTTGGGCCATCCTCCATGGGTTTTACTTCTATGATTGAATAAGACCAATTAATTTAATTTTATTAATATTTTTTGTGTTGGCTATAGTAGCTGATTAACCAGGAGGACAATCATAATTATTATTTGAGCTGTAAACATGCCTGATCGAGACTGATTCAACGAGATAAGCACTTACAAAGCTGTTACTAATTCAGCCAGTACAGCTGTAGAACAGATATGTAAAGGTGTGTTACCCACCCCTAAGACGACGTAAAGGGGCAACCGTGATTCTAGACCACGCATTTGCACGACTAATTGGTACTAGACTGCTGTCGTTTGGAATGGGCAGCGTAACTAATGCACATTAGGTCGGGACATTGCATGAGGTAACCGACTTGGCAAACCCCTACGCTTTGTGAAACAGCATGAAGTCGACAGCCAGGCTGACTGGGAACCAAGTCGGCGATCAATAACCCGACCGGTCCGTGCAATCCGGGCTCGCGAACCTGCGTCCAAGTCGCCAGAGGACGCCATCGCTTTATCAAGATCTACGATTAGAAAACTTCGTAAGATGAAACGCATTCAGCAGATGACTACTACAACATCAAATAATCAGTTATAATCTATTATTTCATAACAGATTTAAGCAAACTCCATTCCTGTGCGGCAATGTATTTAAATTTAGCGCAGATGCAACATTTCACCGCCATGCGATGCATATATTTATTTATTTATTTATGCATTTATTTTACCTGGCAAGATTAGGGCCTTCAGGCCCTCTCTTACACCTAACCAGGCATACTCAGATTGAACGAGTTACAGTTTCTATATAACATTAAGGACATATAGCCTATTATGCAGTATTGATGTTAAAGAAAAAAATAGATATTATAAGAGTAGTACAATGATAATTATAACAATAAAAATATTTATAACAATCAATAATAATAATAATAATAATAATAATAATAATAGTAATAATAATAATAATGACTATGTATATGAAAGTAAACATACTTTTATTTTCTGAATGTCAGTCCCATTGTTAGTTGGGAATTTTCTCGTTATGTTCTTGCAGCTTGTGAGTTATTCTCATCGAGCAGAGACATAAGACGATAGAATGGGGTGAAAGAGATATATAAGAGGTAGATAGGTAAGAGGAAGAGAAATAGAACGGTAAAATTCGAAGCTGTGATGGAGAGGAGAAAGAAAGAGATGGGAGGGGCACAAGAATGGTGGCTATACCGTCCCTAATATGTAAGTTTTGAGTTCCCTCTTGAATGTTGAGTAGTTCTGGATAAGACGCAGATCACAGGGGAGCGCGTTCCATAGTCGTATGGCTGAGATGGAGAATGACACGGAGAAAGATTTTGTGTGATGTAAAGGTACAGCCAAGATGATAGACGTATCCGACATGTGTTGCTATTGTGGAATTATGATAGGTGTTTAATGTGAGAAGATAAGTATTGGGGGCACCAGTGGCTAAGAAATCGATGAAGTAAGCACATCGTGTGGAGATCGCGTGCCTTATGATCCGACAAACGATAGAATTAATGAACGATTAGTCACATAATTTGGCGTCCTGTAAATAACTAGGAATGTTCGGAAAAAATGTATCCTTTCCTTCATTTCAGAGAGAATGAAGCATTTGAAGTTTTTCCTGCTGGGATATTCATCATTGAGGCTCATAGCTACAGAGCTTTGAAAATCTTCTCTTTCTGCACAAATGTATTTTCGATGAATCGTTGTGGTTTCATTAACTTTTTGTTGTATTGGAGACATTAAAAAGTATTTCAGTCCTTATCTCACTACCTTTTCTTTTCACGTTGTAAGTAGGCTGTTAAGGTTTTTTTATTGGTAACGTCACATAGCGCTCTGTATGAAAAATCACTGGCTGTGCTGTGCGCAGTCAGTGGCTGGTTGGCATTGTTGTAATACTCGCCATTGTAGAGTTGGGCAGCTGGATGTTAACAGCGCGTAGCATTGGGCAGTTGGAGGTGAGCCGTCAGCAGTGGTGGACGTGGGGAGAGAGATGGCGGAGTTTTGAAATTTGTAAGAATTGGTGTCACGAACTGATATATATATTATGACTATTAAGGTAAATACATTGTTTGTTCTGTATTAAAATCTTTCATTTGCTAACTATGCCTATCAGTAGTTAGTGCCTTCAGTAGTTTGAATCTTTTATTTAGCTGGCAGTAGTGGCGCTCGCTGTATTGCAGTAGCTTGAGTAAAGAAGATTTTTGTGAGGTAAGTGATTTGTGAAACGTATAGGTTAATGTTAGTCAGGGCCATTCTTTCGTAGGGATTTTTGGAAGTCAGATTGTGTTGCGCTAAAAATACTGTGTGTCAGTTTAAGCACAGTCGTGTATAAATTGTTCTAAGGGGACGTTTCAACGTGGTTCCGATTTCTTTAGTGCTCGATGTGGTCAGAGGATCTGCTGTAATCACGACTGATGTTACCCAACTCCGGCTGCATCTGGTCAGACAGACTGAGTTTCCCATGCTTACATTGTGAATCACTTAAACATAAATATCCTAATGTTCTTATAAGGATGCGTTGTCGAAGGGGCAAAATGTAACCAATTAAATACTTAAGAACAACCAATTTAACAAATTCTATCATTATGTGCGTGAAAAGATTGAGAAATGTCGTAAAGTCAATTTTCTTCAACACGGGAACAGTTATTCATAAGCTGCTACATGTTATACCGTAAATAATAAAATTTTTGACGAACTTCGTACTGTTAAAGTATGACGACTGTTCGGCAATAACAACATGGAATTTGTTTGTTTTTCTGTTAGTAACACAGAAATTGTAAACGTCAATTCTAGCATGCTCTTGAACAATACATACAATGAGGTATTTGTGATAGGAGGCTTTCCCGGCGTATATGCTGTTTCCATCATCAGCTGGTGCTCCTGGAATGAAGTGTGAAGCAGACGCTTCTCGGTATGTGTGAAAGTTAAACATTGAAATTGAATTTTATCTGTTTAAATGCATTTTAGTGGAATTGGATCTTTAATGTTGAGTGTAATTTTAATGTTAAAATTATCTGTTAGATGCTAAACTTTCGGCTCACTGTTTTGAATAATGCGCATTCGAGACCTTAAAACTGATAGCTTGCGTAACGCTATAAACTGTTGATGACAAAATTCAACTGCAAAAATGCATAGAGAAAACTAGCTGCGAGAATTCTAAGAAAGCCTTGGCCTGTCTAAAACTTATTGTTATCACAAAATCTGACTACGAACTTTCATGAAAAACTGATTATTTTGAAACTAATGTTGGTTCCTGTGAAAATCAATAAAAGGAAGAATTAGTTTTCTACACTATTTGGCTTACCTGAGCAGTACTGTTTAACGCAGTGCAAACTACTCTCTTAGCTATAGCGCGTCTTGATAACAGAGCTGCAAAAACTGACTACTGACGTTTGCAAAGGTGGAAGGCGTTTTCTAAAACCATTGCTGTTATTTCTGGTTCGTAATTTTTGATAGCATATTTAAATAAATTGAAAATTAATAGGCTCTTGGGTTGGGGACAATGACTCTGGGTTAAATGAACTCAATAGCAATGTCATATTATTTGACTGAATAACGTTTAATGAAACTTCAATAATATTTAATCTTTCTCTGAATCACACAAATATAATTCAGGAATACAAAAATGAAACTTCACATGTATAATCTTTCCTTAAACAAAATTCCAAAATATAATATTAAATCAGTTTCTCTCAGAAGATTGCTGATCTGTATATCTGACAAACCAAGAATATTGCATTATCATACCGCTGCTGTAAACAAAACAAACTTAATTATTACCTGTAATCCATTCTTCACAGAGAGTATAATCGTAACAATCTAAAAATGATTTGTCGTCACAGAGGTAGTATAACTCGTGATCTGCAAGTTAGTGACAACCACACTAGCATTACCCTCTGGGAGGATTTATAGTTGTTTGACCGGCTAGCCACTGACTGCATAACGTGCTCACCCACTAGCCGCCCATATTTACCGCCAAAACCACCTTTTAGCTCGCGCAAGGCCACTTCCGTAGCAGAGGGGGTTCCCTACACCTTTTATACTATACAAGACAAGATCCCTAAGCATAAACCAGCATTCAAAGAACAATTTCTCTTTCTGAACATAAATATCTTACAAAGTTTCATTATTTTTAAACATCATTTTAGTTTTCATAATATATATATTACAAACTTTGACTTTACTTTCACAAATCAATGAGCTAAATTAGTAAAGAACAAGCACTCCATAGTATCATACAAATAATTCCACAGTATAAATTACTTAGAATCGATATTACTGTTACACATGCCTCATGTTTCATTGAGATTTCTGGACAGGGATACTTCAATGAAACATAAATAACAGCTACAAGGTGTAGAACAGTAAAAAAAAAAAAAAAAAAAAAAAAAAATATTATCAATCCAACCAGAGTTGGGTATAAAAAAACCATGTCACAAAATACACTAAAGCAAACTAAATTTTATATGCATCATTATCCAAACAAGGCATATGCATCGATATTCAGTCCTATAGACCCATGACAATTTATTCTCATTTTGTGAAACAAGAAGTTAATTAAGTTTTCCTGTATTCCTAAGCAGATTGCATAGTGTTCAAGAAAAATTGTAGGAATACATACACAAGCATACAAGTAACAATGGCACAATAAATTTTACACTATACACATTATTCATACTATAGCATAGTTTTGAAATTACTAAATAGGAAATTTCCAATGCTGCTCCTAATATTAGCAATCCATTCTATAATATTTACACAGACATATAAACATATTCAAATTGAATCTAACATTCTTTTCTTACAGCCCTTACTTGACACAGACAGTCCATTTTAGACGAATCATAGTAAAACACACACAACATTAATTAAGACAATAATAAAGTATTTTGCTGCCTGCAATAGCATTTGACTGTCCACTTTGAACATTATGGAAATTTATTTCAGACATAAATTTACACAGAAAACACTCAAAAGAATTTAAATATTAAACGCTGCCCATCTCTGATGCGTGGCAGTCCGTAATTAATATTTTAGCATATTCACACACACTTTATTGCCCCATGTATGGTAAGTCCATTCACGCTGCCCGCTTTGTATTTAAGGCAGTCCTTTGTTTTTGTCATCTTCATTGCTTGGCTGCCCAAAAACAATTTGACATTTCATTCAGTCATGCTGCGATATTCCATTATCTCAGTCCTTATACAGGTCATAGCCAGCAGTTTACATATATTGTGCAGTACATCCTCTTATATTATTTAGAATCTGAAACTTACAGACAGACATTAGAAATCTGATAACAGAAAAATCCATTTCAACAAGACAAGAATATGGTTCAAATGGCTCTGAGCACTATGGGACTTAACATTTGAGGTCATCAGTCCCCTAGAACTTAGAACTACTTAAACCTTACAAACCTAAGAACATCACACACATCCATGCCCGAGGCAGAATTCGAACCTGCAACCGTGGCGGTCTCACGGTTCCAGACTGAAGTGCGTAGAGCCGCTTGGCCACAACGGCCGGCAACATGACAATATTTGCTGACACAATATCATGAATAAGAACATATATATCAAAGCACATAGACACTTTTTTCACCTTTTGCTCCTTATTACATCTATATCTACATGTATACTCCGAAAGCCACCCAACGGTGTGTGGCGGAGGGCACTTTACGTACCACTGTCATTACTTCCCTTTTCTGTTCCAGTCGCGTATGATTCGCGGGAAGAACGACTGTCTGAAAGCCTCTGTGCGCGCTCGAATCTCTCTAATTTTACATTCGTGATCTCCTCGGGAGGTATAAGTAGGGAGAAGCAATATATTCGATACCTCATCCAGAAACGCCCCCTCTCGAAACCTGGCTAGCAAGCTGCACCGAGATGCAGACCACCTCTCTTGCAGAGTCTGCCACTTGAGTTTACTAAACATCTCCGTAACGCTATCACGGTTACCAAATAACCCTGTGACGAAACGCGCCGCTCTTCTTTGGATCTTCTCTATCTCCTCCGTCAACCCGATCTCGTACGGATCCCACACTGATGAGCAATACTCAAGTATAGGTCGAACGAGTGTTTTGTAAGCCACCTCCTTTGTTGATGGACTACATTTTCTAAGGACTCTCCCAATGAATCTCAACCTGGTACCCGCCTTACCAACAATTAATTTTATATGATCATTCCACTTCAAATCGTTCCGCACGCATACTCCCAGATATTTTACAGAAGTAACTGCTACCAGTGTTTGTTCCGCTATCATATCATCATACAATAAAGGATCCTTCTTTCTATGTACTCGCAATACATTACATTTGTCTATGTTAAGGGTCAGTTGCCACTCCCTGCACCAAGTGCCTATCCGCTGCAGATCTTCCTGCATTTCGCTACAATTTTCTAATGCTGCAACTTCTCTGTATACTACAGCATCATCCGCGAAAAGCCGCATGGAACTTCCGACGTTATCTACTAGGTCATTTATATATATTGTGAAAAGCAATGGTCCCATAACATTCCCCTGTGGCACGCCAGAGGTTACTTTAACGTCTGTAGACGTCTCTCCATTGATAACAACATGCTGTGTTCTGTTTGCTAAAAACTCTTCAATGCAGTCACACAGCCGGTCTGATATTCCGTAGGCTCTTACTTTGTTTATCAGGCGACAGCGCGGAACTGTATCGAACGCCTTCCGGAAATCAAGGAAAATAGCATCTACCTGGGAGCCTGTATCTAATATTTTCTGGGTCTCATGAACAAATAAAGCGAGTTGGGTCTCACACGATCGCTGTTTCCGGAATCCATGTTGGTTCCTACAGAGTACATTCTGGGTTTCCAAAAACGACATGATACTCGAGCAAAAAACATGTTCCAAAATTCTACAACAGATCAACGTCAGAGATATAGGTCTATAGTTTTGCACATCTGCTCGACGACCCTTCTTGAAGACTGGGACTACCTGTGCTCTTTTCCAATCATTTGGAACCTTCCGTTCCTCTAGAGACTTGCGGTACACGGCTGTTAGAAGGGGGGCAAGTTCTTTCGGGTACTCTGTGTAGAATCGAATTGGTATTCCGTCAGGTAAAGTGGACTTTCCTCTGTTGAGTGATTCCAGATGCTTTTCTATTCCTTGGATACTTATTTCGATGTCAGCCATTTTTTCGTTTGTGCGAGGATTTAGAGAAGGAACTGCAGTGCGGTCTTCCTCTGTGAAACAGCTTTGGAAAAACGTGTTTAGTATTTCAGCTTTACGGGTGTCATCCTCTGTTTCAATGCCATCATCATCCCAGAGTGTCTGGATATGCTGTTTCGAGCCAGCTACTGATTTAACGTAAGACCAGAACTTTCTAGGATTTTCTGTAAGTCGGTACATAGAATTTTACTTTCGAATTCACTGAACGGTTCACGCATATCCCTCCTTACGCTAACTTTGACATCGTTTGGGTTCTGTTTGTCTGAGAGGTTTTGGCTACATTTAACCTGGGAGTGAAGCTCTCTTTGCTTTCGCAGTAGTTTTCTAACTTTGTTGTTGAACCACGGTGGGTTTTTCCCGTCCCTCACAGTTTTACTCGGCACGTACCTGTCTAAAACGCATTTTACAATTGCCTTAAACTTTTTCCATAAACACTCAACATTGTCAGTGTCAGAACAGAAATTTTCGTTTTGTCTGTTAGGTAGTCTGACATCTGCCTTCTATTACTCTTGCTAAACAGATAAACCTTCCTCCCTTTTTTTATATTCCTATTAACTTCCATATTCATTGATGCTGCAACGGCCTTATGATCACTGATTCCCTGTTCTGCACTTACAGAATCGAAAAGTTCGGGTCTGTTTGTTATCAGTAGGTCCAAGATGTTATCTCCACGAGTCGGTTCTCTGTTTAATTGCTCGAGGTAATTTTCGGATAGTGCAGTCAGTACAATGTCACTCGATGCTCTGTCCCTACCACCCGTCCTAAACATCTGAGTGTCCCAGTCTATATCTGGTAAATTGAAATCTCCACCTAAGACTATAATATGCTGAGAAAAGTTTTGTGAAATGTGTTCCAAATTTTCTCTCAGTTGTTCTGCCACTAATGCTGCTGAGTCGGGAGGTCGGTAAAAGGAGCCAATTATCAACCTAGCTCGATTGGTGAGTGTAACCTTCACCCATAATATTTCACAGGAACTATCCACTTCTACTTCACTACAGGATAAACTACTACTAACAGCGACGAACACTCCACCACCGGTTGTATGCAATCTATCCTTTCTAAACACCGTTTGTGCCTTTGTAAAAATTTTGGCTGAATTTATCTCTGGCTTTAGCCAGCTTGATATACCTATAACGATTTCAACTTCGGTGCTTTCTATCAGCGCTTGAAGTTCCGGTACTTTACCAATGCAGCTTCGACAGTTTACAATTACAATACCGATTGCTGCTTGGTCCCCGCATGTCCTGACTTTGCCCCGAACTCTTTGAGGCTGTTGCCCTTTCTGTACTTGCCCGAGGCCATCTAACCTAAAAAACCGCCCAGTCCACGCCACACAGCCCCTGCTACCCGTGTAGCCGCTTGCTGCATGTAGTGGACTCCTGACCTATCCAGCGGAACCCGAAACCCCACCACCCTATGGCACAAGTCGAGGAATCTGCAGCCCACACGGTCGCAGAACCGTTTCAGCCTCTGATTCAGACCCTCCACTCGGCTCTGTACCAAAGGTCCGCAGTCAGTCCTGACGACGATGCTGCAGATGGTGAGCTCTGCTTTCATCCCGCTAGCGAGACTGGCAGTCTTCACCAAATCACATAGCCGCCGGAAGCCAGAGAGGATTTCCTCCGATCCATAGTGACACACATCACTGGTGCCGACATGAGCGACCACCTGCAGATGGGTGCACCCTGTACCCTTCATGGCATCCGGAAGGACCCTTTCCACATCTGGAATGACTCCCCCCGGAATGCACATGGAGTGCACATTGGTTTTCTTCCCCTCTCTTGCTGCCATATCCCTAAGGGGCCCCATTACGCGCCTGACGTTAGAGCCCCCAACTACCAGTGAGCCCACCCTCTGCGAATGCCCAGATCTTGCAGACTGAGGGGCAACCTCTGGAACAGGACAAGCAGCCATCTCTGGCCGAAGATCAGTATCAGCCGGAGACAGAGCCTGAAACCGGCTCGTCAGACAAACTGACGAGGCCTTCCATTCAGCCCTCCGGAATGTCCTTCGCCCCCTGCCACACCTGTAGACGAGACGACCTCCCACTCTACCACAGGTGAGGGATCAGCCTCAACGTGGACAGTATCCCGGGTAGCCACAGTCTTAGTCCGATCGGGGGATGCGTGGGACGAGCTGGCCGTCCCCGACAAACCCCCATCCGGACCCCCACAGTGATGCCCATTGGCAACAGCCTCAAGCTGTGTGACCGAAACACTGCCTGAAGCTGGCAGCGAAGGGATGCCAACTCATCCTGTATCCGAACACAGCAGTTGTAGTCGCTAGCCATGCTAAAAACTGTTGTGCGAAGAACGTCTGAATTAATCTACAGAGATCACAAACAAATCGACACAAAATTTAAACGGTTATTAAAATACAAGATTGCCTAGTAAATACAGTAATGCTGCTACTTGCGCACTGCTGACACACTGCTTGGCGGCGGAAGGAGACTACGCGATTTTACACAATTCAGGTACTAAAACGCAATGCTACAACTCTCAACTACTATAATACGCCCGAAATTTATGAATTAAACAATGCAAGTACCAAAAACACGCAAAGAAATTAAGAATTAAACTATGTAACAAATGAGTGAGCTAGGAGTATACGACATGCTGCTGCAGCTGCTTATCCAACGGCGGCAGGGAGCACCTCTGTGGACATACAGTTTTAAATCCACAACATTGCAAACATCCAATGTTTCTTTTCGAGTTCGGATATGTAAGATAATATGCATTAGCGTGCGGAGTTCCTAGCACTTCAAAAGCACCATTATAAATATGTTGGAATTAATAAATGTCTTGGTTAATTTCATTGGACTTTTCGTGAGTTATTACTAGAACAGGATCATCAATTGCGAATTTGGTCACTTTAAGGCACTTATCGGCCTTTTAGATCTGGCTTCCGCTTTTTCTTTCATTCATTTTCTGACCAAGTCTTTCTTTTCTTTCAGATCAAGTTCTACAAAGGGTGGAAATTGTAAGGCTTCCTCTATTACACTTGTGCTCTTACAATTTAGTAGTATTTCTTCAGGTGGAAATCCTTTCATGATGGATGGTTTCACTACATTTTCGAAATCCGTAACAAACCTACTCCATGCTTTATGATTGTGGTGGCAGTAAGTTCGACACAACTTACCTAATTCACGCATATACCGTTCTACCGGATTACTTGTTGGATGGTAGGCCGAAATGTTTTCAGTTGGATGTTATTTTGTTACAGTCCTTCCTTCAATATTTTTGAGATAAACTGAGGCCCATTATCGGACAGTACCGCCTTCGGTTTTCGATGGTACTAAAAATATTCTGTCATTCTATTAAAAACTGCTTTTGTAGTAGACTTTCTGATGGGAAATATTTTGATAAATTTAGAAAACACTTCCAATATTACTACATGGTATGTACAATTTCCGGAAGTTTTCGGGAGAGGCCCGCACAAATCCACTGACAAGAAATCAAGTGTGTCTTCCTGGATGTTGTTCTGCATACAGCCTTGATTGGTTCAGTTCGGCTGGTCGGAGTGGCCGAGCGGTTCTAGGCGCTACAGTCTGGAACCGCGCAACTGCTACGGTCCCTGTTCGAATCGTGCCTCGGGCATAGATGTATCTGTCGTCCTTAGGTTAGTTGGGTTTAAGTAGTTCCAAGTTATACGCCACTGATGACCTCAGAAGTTAAGTCCCATAGGGCTCAGAGCCATTTGAACCATTTGGTTCAGTTTGTAACTTTTCCCTTTGACAAATATCTGTTATCTTCATTTCAGCATTGTCGTTGATTACTATTACGTCAAAGAGTTTTTCAATACACTTTTTCAGACCACAGTGTCCTACAGCGAGGTGGAAATAATCAACAACCTCGGTTTCAAATTGAGATGATCAACATACTTTCCACTCCTCTCTATTTACATCTCTCCTTTTGTACAAAATACTATTAAAGATTTTATAAAATTTACAGATTTGAAGATACTTGCTGAAACTTTTTAATAGATTTCCACACTTCATCTTTGTTTTGGTAGTACCGCATATTTTTGCAAATTTGTCCAATTTCCTTTTTAACCTGAACCCCGTTGATATGTCTCACATGAAAAGTACCGTCTTCACTAATTGCTTCTGGTACACTGTCCATGCCTTGCGGTAATCTGTATTAAGCATCTGCTACGTAATTGTCACTTCCTTTTACATAGAAAACGTCATAGTCAGAGTGTTGTAGGTACAGTACCCAACGGCTCAATCTGCCGGTAAACAGGCGGCAGTCATTTAGAAAGGTCAATGCCTTATGATCTGTATGTATAATGGTTTTGTGCCACCATAAATAACTTCGAAATTTTTTCAAATCCCATATAATAGCTAGAGCTTCCTTCTCTGAAATGGTATAATTCCTTTCGTATTTAGTTAGGGTTCCACTAGCGAAAGCTATCGTTCTGCGTTTCGGTTTCACTGATTCTATGTATCAATAAGTCACTTTCTTAAAGGTGATTCATAATGTTCAAGTACAGCATATGCTCCAAAATCCTGCTCTAAATTGAGGTCAGTGATATGGGTCTGTAATTCAATGGGTTATTCCTATTTCCTTTCTTGAATATTGGTGTGACCTGTGCTACTTTCCAGTCTTTAGGAACAAACCTTTCGTCAAGTGAGCGGTTGTATATTATTACTATGGAAGGTGCTAGTATGTCTGCATACTCTGAGACTAACCTGATTGGTATACCATCTGGACTGGAAGACTTGCCTTTCTTAAGTGATTTGTTTCGCAGCACCTAAGATATTTATTTTTATGTCACTCATGCTAACAACTGCTCTGGTTTCGAATTCTGGAATATTTACTTCGTCTTCTTTCGTGAAGGAATTACGGAAAACTGTATTTAGTAACTCCGTTTTAGTGGCACCATCATCGGTAACATTTCAATCGCTGTCGTGCAGTGACTAACGGGTTTACTGAACGCCTTAATAATACCTTGGTCGACATGCTATCAATGTTCGTCAGTTTTGAGCAGAGCAACTGGGATGAGGTGCTACCTATCGTGACGTTCGCCTACAACCCCGCCAAACAAGACACCACAGGATTCACGCCATTTTTCCTGGTGCATGGGCATGAGGCCACTACGACGATGGACATGGTGCTTTCGTTACATCCTGATGACGTGGACGACGCCTACATCGGCCAAGTGCTAACCAGAGCAGACGAAGCTCGACTCCCCACACTGCAGGCTCAAGAAAACGGTCGGCGAAGGTACGACGCGAGCCATCGCCCTGTTGTTTACCAGCCTGGTGACCTCGTCTGGGTCTTCACTCCTGTTCGGAAGGTTGGTCTCTCTGAGAAGCTCCTCAAGCGCTACTTTGGACCTTATGAGGCTGTAAGACGGTTGTCTGATGTGACTTATGAAGTTGAAGATTACGACCTGGACGCAAGACGACGAAAGGTCAGATACGGTCCACGTCCTTCGAATGAAGCCCAACGGGGATCCTGCCGCCCAGGGTAAATTCGAAGCTCCAGCGACAGCCAACAAACGGAAAGGTGACGAAGAGCTTAGCGGCAAAAGAAGTTCTAAGATCACCGCCAGGGCGAGCATCAGTCATTGGGTTTGCATCCCGCCTGGAGGGCGGAGCGTAGGTAGGAGCAGCAAAAGATGAAAATCTCTCGGTACTGCAGTAAAAGTGGTTTACTAGTGCAAAAAAACAATTTAATACATCGTTACATAACTTGCAATGAGGTGTGATGCTGAGACCAGTCGTATGTAGAGCAAAGCTGAAGCGAAGTGTCCCGGCCGCCTGCTCTTGATCAAAAGGGGCAGAAGCAGAAGCGGAGCTCGTAAACCTCTGCCTCTCCTGCTAGAATGCGCTGTCGTCGGTGTCTGTCTTAGTGCCAACTTCAGAACTTGTATTTACGCCGTGGCATCGTTGCTATCGATACCACAATTTGGAGTCGGATGACTCGTTCCTGGACTAGGACGACGTAACACTGAGACGCTGTTCTCTTAAGTAGGGAGCAACGTCATAAAAGAACACGAGTAGCGACATGGTTTAGTTGTTATAATCCTGAACTGTGGCAAGAAGGGTCGTAAGTTCAAGACTCACCATTAACGTATTATTTTAATTTCTACATTCGATTCGAGTACATTCTAGAAGTATCCACAAATGTCAAGAACCGTCCTACTGGAATGATATGTAGCTTTATATACACTGTGTTGTGTTCTGGTCAGAGGCATTTCCCTCAGCGCTCTTGTATGTGCAAGTGCTGAATAAACCTTAGCTAAGTCACAACGCCCGTATAGTACTAGGGACAGAAAGTTGTCTGAAACCAGTCGTAAACAGTAATGAAATCCTAAACTCAGATTGAAATATATACCGTAGAGACAGGCTGGACAGTGAAGAGGGAGGCGTGTTTATAGCGATAAGAAGTGCAATAGTATCGAAGGAAATTGACGGAGATCCGAAATGTGAAATGATTTGGTGAAGGTCACAGTTAAAGCAGGCTCAGACATGGTAATTGGATGTCTCTATAGGCACCCTGGCTCAGCAGCTGTTGTGGCTGAGCACCTGAAGGATAATTTGGAAAATATTTCGAGTAGATTTCCCCACCATGTTATAGTTCTGGGTGGAGATTTTAATTTGCCAGATATAGACTGGGAGAATCAAACATTCATAACGGGTGGCAGGGACAAAGAGTACAGTGAAATTTTTTAAGTGCTTTATCTGAAAACTACCTTGAGCAGTTAAACAGAGAACCGACTCGTGGCGATAACATATTAGACCTTCTGGTGACAAACAGACCCGAACTATTTGAATCAGTTAATGCAGAACAGGGAATCAGCGATCATAAAGCGGTTACTGCATCGATGATTTCAGCCGTAAATAGAAATATTTAAAAAAAGGTAGGAAGATTTTTCTGTTTAGCAAAAGTGACAAAAAGCAGATTACAGAGTACCTGACGGCTCAACACACAAGTTTTGTCTCAAGTACAGATAGTGTTGAGGATCAGCAGACAAAGTTCAAAACCATCGTACAATGTGCGTTAGATGAGTATGTGCCAAGCAAGATCGTAAGAGATGGAAAAGAGCCACCGTGGTACAACAACCGAGTTAGAAAACTGCTGCGGAAGCAAAGGGAACTTCCAGACACTCTGTGACCAAAATGGTACTGAAACAGAGGATGACAGACTAAAGGCCGAAATTAAATGTCTTTTTCCACAGCTGTTTCACAGAGGAAGACTGCACTGTAGTTCCTTCTCTAGATTGTCGTGCAGAAGACGAAATGGTAGATATCGAAATAGACGACAGAGGGATAGAGAAACAATTAAAATCGCTCAAAAGAGGAAAGGCCGCTGGACCTGATGGGATACCAGTTCGATTTTACACAGAGTACGCAAAGGAACTTGCCCCCCTTCTTGCAGCGGTGTACCGTAGGTCTGTAGAAGAGCGTAGCGTTCCAAAGGATTGGAAATGGGCACAGGTCGTCCCCGTTTTCAAGAAGGGACGTCGAACAGATGTGCAGAACTATAGAACTATATCTCTAACGTCGATCAGTTGTAGAATTTTGGAACACGTATTGTGTTCGAGTATAATGACTTTTCTAGAGACTAGAAATCTACTCTGTAGGAATCAGCATGGGTTTCGAAAAAGACGGTCGTGTGAAACCCAGCTCGCGCTATTCGTCCACGAGACTCAGAGGGCCATAGAACGGGTTCACAGGTAGATGCCGTGTTTCTTGACCTCCGCAAGGCGTTCGATACAGTTCCCCACAGTCGTTTAACGCACAAAATAAGAGCATATGGACCGTCAGACCAATTGTGTGATTGGATTGACGAGTTCCTACGTAACAGAACGCAGCATGTCATTCTCAATGGAGAGAAGTCTTCCGAAGTAAGAGTGATTTCAGGTGTGCCGCAGGGGAGTGTCATAGGACCGTTGCTATTCACAATATGCATAAATGACCTTGTGGATGACATCGGAAATTCACTGAGGCTTTTTGCAGATGATGCTGTGGTGTATCGAGAGGTTGTAACAATGGAAAATTGTACTGAAATGCAGGAGGATCTGCAGCGAATTGACGCATGGTGCAGGGAATGGCAATTGAATCTCAATGTAGACACGTGTAATGTGCTGCGAATACATAGGAAGATAGATCCATTATCATTTAGCTACAAAATAGCAGGTCAGCAACTGGAAGCAGTTAATTCCATAAATTATCTGGGAGTACGCATTAGGAGTGATTTAAAATGGAATGATCATATAAAGTTGATCGTGGGTAAAGCAGATGCCAGACTGAAATTCATTGGAAGAATCCTAAGGAAACGCAATCCGAAAACAAAGGAAGTAGGTTACAGTACGCTTGTTCGCCCTCTGCTTGAATATATACTTAGAAGTGTGGGATCCGTACCAGATGGAGTTGATAGAAGAGATAGAGAAGATCCAACGGAGAGCAGCGCGCTTCTTTACAGGATTATTTAGCAATCGCGAAAGCGTTGCGGAGATGATAGATAAACTCCAGTGGAAGACTCTGCAGGAGAGACGCTCAGTAGCTCGGTATGGGCTTTTGTTAAAGTTTCGATTCCTACTTATACTGCCCATTTTCCTATTTTCTTCCCCAATTTCCCTAATACCGGCAGCTCACGTACTTTGCGGGGCACCTTCCTTCCTCTCACCAATCTCTTGTTCTATATTTACTACATGCTCACCTTGCGTGTCACTTCCTATTTCCACCTCAGTTCCATTTACGGACAGTGTCCTTATTTCGATGTTTCCTTCATTTATTACATTTATCGCCATATAAACTTCTTCAAAATTTTGCAGCTCATATTGCTTTACACCGTGAAATAAATAAACATGCACTTTTTTGGCCCCTAATGACTCCCTTTCACACAACTTTTCTATCTTTCCACTTTTATTAACTAACATGTCGTTTCGGTGCTATTTTCCACCAAAACAAGTCCACTGACTACTTTTACTAAGTCATCTGGTAGGTATTTCGGTCTCACAGCAGCTAGATAATCGCTCTGTGAAGTTCAATGCACACTGTGGCCTTGTTCGCGTGCAATTTTCTGTCGCTTTGTCGCCCATGTGTGACTCATATATGTCAGCACCTGTCATTCCACGTACACTGCTTCGTGACGCGTTTCTACCGTTAGCTTGTATCTTACGTTCATCTTGCTTTACCCTGTAACGTTTCTTCAGTTTGGGCCCAGAATAACTGACCATGCGAATCTGACCTGTAATACGTGTGGGCCTTAGTTTTCCGTATCATCTCCATTTTGAAAGTTTGGTGTTACAAATCCCCTTCTGCGAAATGATACGTTACTGCGACCTCTGCCTCTACCTCTTTATATCATATTTATTTGGTAACGTTCGTTTTCAGTTTGTTCGTTCTGATCGTGATTTTCCCTTGTTCAGATGTTATTGTTTTGACGATAATCACGATTTCCTCCCCCAGTGCTCTTCGTCTTCCACTCTATCCAGAAATGATGAGAAGTTTTTATGGATGCTTCCGACATATCGTTTCGAATCCTCTGGGAGTTTTTTCCGTATCTCCCACACTATTTCGGACTCTGTTCGCCTAGTTTTAAAATTGGTCAGTTTTTGTAACCATTCCTCGCAAAATTCTTTCATAAGAGTTCCTGCCTCTATTATCATTTAGTCTTGTCACAATAAATTCTCTCCATAAGCAGTCCTGCTTTTGCTCCTACCAGTATTCCTCAATATATTATTGCTTAAATTCGCCAAAAGACATCTGGTCTGTATCTAGGTTTAACCCCCACCTTTTTGCATCACCTGCTAAGGTGCTGATAACCACATTAATCCTTTCCTGATCCATCAAATAATCAGGAAATTCCTCTCACAATTTTTCAAAAAATCTAAGGGGTGCCATCCGTTATGTCTTTTCTCCAGGTCGTACCGTTCTTTGCCCTCTAGTAATTTGCTATAATTTATTTTATCAGTTACATAATTTGGTTTTTCCCTCATCCTACGTTCAAGACCACTCACTTTGCTTTGAATCTGTGAAATGTTTTGTTCACACTTCTGTTCGGAAGTTGTTACTTGTTTACTCAGTTCTTTTTAGGGATCAGCCATCATTTGTCTCAATTTAGAAATTTCGGAGTTACATTTATTTATTAATTCGGTTTTGAGGCTGAGCACCTTTTTGTCAACTTTTGTTATCACGAAAGTTTCAACCTTGTCTTGGATTTTCGTTATTTCAGTGTCAAATATATCGTTAAAGTCATCAATCTGTCCTAGCATAGTGGCAACATTATTATTAATAGTATTTATCTCAACTTTTAAACTCCTAATTTCGTTGCTCACAACACCTACTTTCGCCTCTACTTTTTCGATTTGTTTACTGATTTTTACACCTTGCATTTCAATTTGGTTTTCTTGTACTTTAAACTCTTTATTAATGTGACTACTCTGTGCTGTAATTTGCTGACCTTGTGCTGCAATCTGTGAAGACAATAATTTTAATCGTTCATGCTCAGTGGTTTTTCGCTTCATGTTTTTTTCCTATACTGTATTTCAGTGCCCCATCTAGGGCAGGCAGGCAGCAGCATATGCGCTGCTCTTCAGCCGAAAGACGTTAATTATACAATAGAAGACATTTAAAATTACAAAGGGGAAAATATGGCGTACATAAATATGAAAAGGGTGAACATAATGGAAGGGAACAGACAAAAAGGGGCGACTATAGAATGGGGACAAAATCCTGAAAAAGCATTGAGCACAAAAAGCGAAACAATTAAAAGAACACAAGACGAAGTACGGCTGCAGTATAAAAGTAGCAATGGGTGGCGAAGCACATAACGATCACTAACAGTAACACTATTTACAAGTCCAGCACACAATTAAAATTACAGTTCTGGATGCACAGGAGAACAGCTCCAAACACAACACTGATGAAGCACATGATGACGAACAAACACAGGATCTGCCAGGGTCGTGGACGTCACGGCGAAGTTCAACATCCGAGAAGGGAAGGTGCAGGAAATTGCCTTGATGAAGGGGATGGAGGGTGTGGAGGTGGAGAGAGGGAGGGATACAGCGATAGAGGTGCGGCAATGGGCAGAGGGTGAAGATGAAGGAGGAAACCAGGGGGTGGGGGAGATCAAGCCCGTGGACAGTGTAAAGGATGTGGAGATGTTGGAGGAAAAGGAGGAGGTGAAGGAAGGGGATGAGGTCGTACAGGAGCTGCGTGGGGGAAGGAAGGCAGATACGGAAGGCAAGGCAGAACGCATGACATCCAAGGATTTGGAGGGCCTTGTAAAAGTGGGTGTGTGCCGAGATCCAGGTATCGCTGGCATAATGGAGGATAGGACAGATGAGGGATTTGTAGGTGTGGAGGTTGGTGGAAGAATGCATTCCTCATGCCTGACCAGACAGGAGATTCAGCAGGCAGAGGTGGGAATGGGCTTTCTGCTGGAGGGTCAGGAGGTGAGGGGATGAGGTGAGGTGACGTTGAAGGGTGAGGCCAAGGTACCTGAAGGTGGGGCTGAGCTGGATGCGACAACCATAAATGGTGAGGTAGAAATCGTGGAGACGGAAGGAGAAGGTGATGCAGCCTATGATGATTGCCTGGGTTTTGGAGGGGTTGAGACGAAGGAATCACTGGTTACACCAAGTGGTGAACTGGTCAAGGTGGGTTTGGAGGGTGTGTTGGAACAGTTGAAGGGTAGGACAGAGAGCCAGGAAGGCGGTGTCATCAACATATTGGAGAAGGTGGACAGGTGGGGGTGGCTTGGGAATATTGCCGGGGTATGGGAGATAGAGGAGAGGGGAGAGAACAGCTTTCATGCCTTTTTTTCTTTATTGTTACTTTAATATCTTACAAAAGGTAGGCCGGCAGCGGCCTATCTCCGCCGTTCTTCAGCCACAAGAAAGACAGACAGTAAACATGGAGACAGAAAAACATACAGACGTGAATGGTAAGAACAGGAGACATAAATAAGAAATGACATGAAGGCATTCACAGAAGGCACTGGTTGTACAAGTAAGTTCAGCAGTGCACACAAACGTAGACAAACAGTTTCACACGCAAACGAAGGAGCACACTGAAGAAGAACACTGATGCACTTAGACGGAGAGAGCATTGTAGCACATTGGTGATGATCTTTGATGCACTGAACACACTGAGGAGATGGGGTGTTGGCCTGCCACTGGGTGTTGGAGTTAGGCAGGGGGAAGGAGGGGGAAGAAGCCAATGGGAGAAAGGAAGGATGACAGGATGGGAGGGGGCAGGGTCGGGCGTGGAAGCCTGGGGAGGGGTTAGGGAAAGTGGGAGAACTGGGAGAGAAGACGGGGGGAGGGGAAAGGAAGGTGAAGAAGGAAAGAGGGAGGCACGGAGGAAAAGGGGGGAAGGTAGGGAAAGGAAGGGGGGATTAGAGCTGATAGGAGGGGTATATGGATGGAACGAGGACATCTTCAGGAAGGCGGAGTTGGCAGAAGCCACCTTGGGTAAGGATGTGGAGAGTGAGAAGATGGAGAGCAGGTGGGACACAAGAGTATAGGCGCGCCGGCGGGATGGGATGGAAGAGGATGGGAGAGACAAACAGGTGGGGAGGATCGAGCTTGCTTGAGTTGTAGACGATCTGTATCTGTTTGAGGAAAGTGAGGAGGTACAGGAAAGGGATTAAGTCATAAAGGATCCACGTGTGGGAGGGGAGACAGGTGCGAGAGGCAAGGCAGAGCACATGGTGTTCAAGGATTTGAAGAAACTTATAGTAGTTGGGAGGATGGATATCCAGGTGGGGTGGGCATAACAAAGGATGGGGCGGATGAGTGACTTATAAGTGTGGAGGGCTGTGGAGGGGTCCAGACTCGATTTCGGCCAGAGAGGAGTTTGAGGAGATGGAGATGGGTTTGTGCATTGGTTTGGACTGCCCAGAGGTGGGGGGTCCAGGAAAGGCGGTGGTCGAGGGTGACGCCAAGGTACTTGAGGGTGTGGGTGAGGTTAATGGGGTGGCCATGGATGGTAAGGTAGAAATTCAGGAGATGTAAGGAAGTGGTGGTGTTGCCTATGATGATTGCCTGGGTTTTGTAAGGATTGACCTTGAGGAGCCACTGGTTGCACCAAGCGGTGAACGGGTCAAGATGGGATTGGAGAAGATCTTGGGAGCGTTGAAGGGTGGGGGCGAAGGCAAGGAAGGCGTTATCAACGGCATATTAGAGAAGGTGGACAGGTGGGGGTGGCTTTGCCATATTGCTGGTGTACAGGAGATAGAGGAGAGTGGAGAGGACCACTTTCACATTGTTTTTTTTTTTCTTTATTGAATTTCAGTTCCTCATCCGGGGCAAGCTGGCAGCAGCATATGCATTGCTCTTCAGCCAAAAGACAATAATGATACAATAGAAGACATTTAAAATTACAAAGGAGAAGATATGGTGGACAAAATTATAAAAACGGGGTAACATAATGGTTAAGAACAAACAGAAAGGGGGCGACTGTAAAGTGGGGACCGAAATCTTAAAAAGTATTGAGCACAAAAAGCCACACACTGGGACAGTTAAAAGAACACCAGGCGAAGTATGGGTGCAGTGCAAAAGTATCGATGGACAGCGTAGCACAGAACAATGCCTGACAGTAACACTATGCACTTGTCCAGCACACAATTAAAATCGCAGCTCTCAGTGCACAGGAGAACAGCACCAAACACAACACTGACGTAGCACAATGATGACAATGGGCAAAACACAAGTTCTGCCAGGGGCATGGAGATGAGGGAGAAGGGAACAAGGCCAGGTTACAGTTGAAAGGAAGGGTAGATGTCAAGGTGAAGTTCAAAATCAGGGAGGGGAAGGTGCTGCAAATTGCCCTGATGAAGGAGATGGAGGGTGTGGAGGTGGAGAGAGGGAGGGATACAGCGATAGAGGTGTGGCAATGGGAGACGAAAGAGGAAATCAGGTGGTGGGGGAGATCAAGCCTGTGGACAGTGTAAAGGATGTGGAGATGTTGGAGGAAAAGGAGGAGGTGGGGCAAAGGGATGAGGTCGAACAGGAGCCATGTGGGGGAAGCAAGGCAGATACAGAAGGCAAGGAAGAGCGCATGGCGTTCATGGATTTAGAGGGCCTTCTAAAAGTGGGTGGCTGCAGAGATCCAGGCATCGCTGGCATAACAGAGGACAGATGAGGGATTTGTAGGTGTGGAGGTTGGTGGAAGAATGCATTCCCCATGCCTGACCAGACAGGAGTTTCAGGAGGCAGAGGTGGGAATGGGCTTTCTGCTGGAGGGTCAGGAGGTGAGGGGTCCAGGTTAGGTGACGGTGAAGGGTGAGGCCGTGGTATCTCAGGGTGGGGCTGAGCTTGATGAGACGACCATAAAAGGTGAGGTAGAAATCATGGAGAAGGCAGGAGTGGGTGGTGTGGCCTATGATGATTGCCTGAGTTTTGGAGGGGCTGAGACGAAGGAACCAGTAGTTACACCAAGTGGTTAACTGGTTGAGGTGAGTTTGGTGGGTGCATTGGGACCATTGATGTGTAGGATAGAGAGCCAGGAAGGTGGTGTCATCAGCATATTGGAGAAGGTGGACAGGTTGGGGTGACTTGGACATACCAGCCATGTACAAGAGATAAAGGAGAGGACAGAGCCCTGAGGGATGCCAGCAGTGGGATAAAAGATACAGGAGATGGTTTTGTGGAGGGTGACATATGAAGGATGGCATGAGAGGTAGGAAGCGACCAGGTGGACAAAATTGACAGGCAGGGCGTAGGTCTGGAGCTTAAAGAGGAGACCAGGTTGCCATACATGGTCATAGGCATTTTGGAGGTCGAGGGAAACAAGAATGGCAGAGAAATGGGAGCTAAGCTGGAGGGAGAGAAGGTGGACGAGATTAAGTAGTTTGTCTTTGGCAGAGAAAGTGGGTTGGAACCCACACTGGGTAAGGGGGAGGAGGTGGTGCTGATTAAGGTGCTGATGGAGATGACAGGAGAGGATGGATTTGAAGACCTTACTGAAGACAGAGGTGAAGCAGATGGGACGATAGGAAGAGGCGAAAAAAAGGGGTTTGTTAGGTTTGAGGAATAAGAGGACGAGGGAATTCTTCCAAAGGTAGGAGTAGAAGCCGGTAGAGAGGATGACGTTATAGAGATGGGCAATGACAGTCAGGAAGGAGAACAGGCTTCCTTTTGGTGACGGTAGGTGACACTGTCGTGACCAGGGGACGTGTTGTATTTGGAATGGAGGATAAGTTTGATGTTTTGTGCTGTGATTGGAGTGTTGAGATCTGAGGGGGGCAACTGCCCCAAGTACTGGAGACTAGGAGCAAGTGGCATGACCGAGGTATCGGCGCGTTCCATGACAATGGGGAAAAGAGAATAATCAAAGTGGGGATCATCAGGGATGGAGAAGACCTTGGAAAGGTGGGAAGCGAAGTGACTGGCCTTACTGAGGTTGTTAGGAAGGGGGCGGTCGTTAGGGAGAAGGGGTAGTGGGATGCAGAATGGGAACCAGTAAGGCGATGAGAGGCCGAGCAGTACTTGGAGGAGTTGACGGGGTGGGTGGCATTAAGTCATGTGCAGGCCTGGCGCCAGTCCCATCGTTTCTTTGCTGTAATAAGGTTCCGTATGTGTCAGTGTATTTGCCGGTGGCGCTGAAGTGTATTCCTGTCACGAGTGCGCAGGAAAGAGCAATAGAGGCAGCAGGATTCGCAGAGGAGGACGACAGCCCGTGGATGGAGAGTGGGACGGTGGGAGTGGATGTTTTAATAACAACATGGGCTTCCACGGCGTCAGTAATTACCTTCTGAAGGGAGAACAAGGCGTGGATGATGTTGTCAGGATGGTGACAGGTAAGAGGGTGGCCATCGACCTGGGTGACGATGGATTCCCGGTAGGCATCCAAGTTGGCATGACAGTAGTCATAGACGATGTTGGGAGGGGGTTCAGGGTGTGGAGCTCGAGGGGGTGGTGAGCAGACATGATGGTGAGAAGGAAGTGGTGGTGATCGCTACCTGTGGGGTCAAGGATGTTGATGGTGACACACCCAAGGAGGTTGGCGGAGGCAATGACAACATCGGGGGTGGTGTTGCTTCCAGGATGGGTGTGCTGGGGAAGGGGAACAAGGTCACCTTGTATTGTGGAGAGGAACTAATGCCACCTCCAAAGTGCGGCAGGGTAGTGGCAATGGATGCTGATGTTGGCGGCAATCACATAGGTGGAGAAGGTGCAATCAGTGTGGGAGATGTAGTCATAGGGGAGAGGAGCAGTGGAGTGGACATAGATGGTGGCGCAGCTGATAGTGATGGAGGGGAAGAAGACACTGAGGATAAGGTGTTCGGTGGGGTCATTGAGGAGGGGTTGTGGGTGGCCATCTGCGACTCCACCCTGGGCTCAAGGACCAGGAGCGTCAGTGCGGTGGAGAATATAGGGAGAGGTGCGGATATAATGGTCAGGCTGGAGAAAGGTTTCGTTCAAAAGGAAGGTGTCGACCTGATGGTGGGAGAGGGTGTTCATGAGTAGGTATTTGTTGGTGCGGAAGGAGCAGATATTCAGAAAGAGGATGAGACACTCATGCTGCGCTATGGCGGTAAGAGAGGGGTGGAAAGAGAGGGAATGGAAGATGTTTAAACTAGGGTGTTGAGGTGGCTGAAGATGAAGTGGGCTTGGTTGTGGGAGTAAATGGCAAAGGTGCTCAGGTGGAAGACGGAGCAGGCGGCAAGGGAGATCTGTTGGAAGGCGCAGGGGCACTGAAAATGGTGAATGTTTTGGAGGACGATGGTAAGGAACTGGATGATGTATTCAGGTGTGGGGGCTGGACGGAGGGAATTGTTGTGGTGGACGGGGGATCAATGGGACAGACAGGGACTGTAAGCTCAGGGGTAGGAGGGGGTTTAGCTTTACACTTGTGGGAGTAGGTGGGATGGGGGTCATTGCATGTGTTACAGAAAGGAGGAGCAGCAAGTTTGGGGCACTTTTTAAGAAAGAGGGAGGCCTTGCAATGGAGACAGGTGGGGGGTTTCTGCAGTTGGGGATCAGGTGATCGTTGTAAATGAGGCATCTCTGGCAGCGGTAGGATTGGGGAGAGGATCTGGATGATTCAGAAGGGTGGCTACGGGGGTAAATCACATCACCCAGGGTGAGGAGATGATCAATGGAGGGGGCACTCTGAAAAGATCTGCATGAGGTAGGTAGGACTTGAGGCATTGTGAATACGGTGGGGAGAGCAAATGTCCAGGTTTGGGTGGGAGTTCAGTTCTGCCAACACCTCACCCTCCATTATCAATGGGCTGAGCTTGGTGATCACGGCGGTGTAGGCGGGGAGAGGGGGGGGGGCGATGGGGAGGCTGGAGCTGATGAGGAGAGGAAGGGTGTCAGAGACACATGGGGGCCAAACATAATACGTGGGAGTTTAGGGAGGAGGTCCGTGTGAAAGGAGAGGGACAGGTAGATGATAAGGACTGAGTGCCTATGGGGAATCAGTTGGGAGATGGGAGCACCAGTCCCTCCAGAATCCTCCACCTTGCCGTCCATATACGCCTTCTGTCACTCACACAGATCCTCTACAACCTGATTCCTTTCCCCCATCTTCTTCTATTCCTCGAACATATCCGCATACTCTACATCTCACGCCACCTTGATCCCCCCGCATCCCCTGGTTGCTCCTCTCCTCTCCAACCCCCGCCCTCTGTTGTGTCCCCCCTACCCTCCATCTCTACACCCTTCATCTCCTTTCCCAAGGTGGCTTCCGTCAACTCCCCCTCCCAGATGATGCCCTCTCCCTCCATTTATCCCTACTATCAACTCTGATCTCATCTCCCCCTCCTTTCCTCTGTCCTTTACCTGGGCTCCCTCTTCATCCTATTTCATCCTGTTTTCTCCCTGCCTACCCTCTCTGTGCCTCCCTTCTCCCCCATCGAGTCCTTTTGCATTCTCCTCCTCTGACTTTCACCACTCCCTCTCGCATCTGCCCAGCTTCCTCCCTCTTATGAGTCCTTGTCCTCTGTCGGTTCCTTCCCCCTTCCCTCCCCCACTTCGTTTTTCCTCTCCTTCCCTCCTATTCTTTCCCATCATCTGTCCAGGTTCCATTCGTCTGCCCTCGGCTGTGGTGCGTCATATCTGTGTCAACTTCTTAGTGCAGTGTTCAAGTGAGTGTTCAGTGTTTTGCATTTTTCCAATGTCTTGCAAACAGAAATCATGCTGTCGCTGGGTGTGATTTTTATACCTCTTGAGAACATAAACCAAACTGGCGCTGTGAATTTTAATTGTCTGTCTATTATTTTACCTGTTTGCTTCCTGTGTTCAAAAAAATGGCTCTGAGCACTATGGGACTTAACACCTGAGGTCATCAGTCCCCTAGAACTTAGAACTACTTAAACCTAACTAACCTAAGGACATCACACACATCCATGCCCGAGGCAGGATTCTAATCTGCGACAGTAGCCGTCGCGGGGTTCCAGACTGAAGCGCCTAGAACCGCTCGGCCACTTCGGCCGGCGCTTCCTGTGTATTTTATTCGCATCACCAACCCTTTGTTTAATGTATTAAGTTCCATAATTTTCCGCCGTTTTACCTCTTAAGCCACCGATTTTATCTCATGCTTTTATTATTTATTATCTCCCTTTTTTTAAAAAAAGTCCTGTAGGCTGAAGAGTGTCGTGCTAAGCTGCTGCCAGCCTGCCCCCTTTGGGGAAAAACAAAACGTAATAAAATGAAAAAAAGGCAGGAAAGCAGTCCTCCTTCGAAGGCGACAGATTCCGATCGTGTGATAACCTCACGATGAATTCATCGTTTTCGAAGAGCCTGTTGCTGTTGCGTTTGCTGTCTTTGTGTCTGTCTTCGTGTGTGTTTCGTCTGACATCGCCGCCGCCTACTGCTGCTGTTGTCTCTCCATCTGTGTGCTGCGCCTGCCTGCCTGCTCACTACCGCTCGGGGCTCGCCGCCGACGGCTGTCCGTCCGTCCGCCGCTGTCCATCGTCGCTGCCTCCTGTTGTCCATCTGCTGCCATGCATTCGCCACAATCCATCGTCGCCGCCCACTGTTCTGTGTCTGTCGCTGTCTGGCCGCCACCATCCATCGCCGTCACTGCTTGATGCCATCCGTCGGCGTCCGTCCACCACTGCCCATCGTCGCCGTCGCCTTTTGTCAATTGGTCCGCCACCACCCACCGTCTCTGCCGCCGGTTGTCTGTCGGTCAGCATCCATCCACCTCCGTCCATCGTCGCCACCGCTTGTTGTCCGTCTGTCGCCGTCCGTCCACCACTGCCCATCGTCGCCGTCGCCTTTTGTCAATTGGTCCGCCACCACCCACCGTCTCTGCCGCCGGTTGTCTGTCGGTCACCATCCATCCACCACCGTCCATCGTCGCCACCGCTTGTTGTCCGTCTGTCGCCGTCCGTCCACCACTGCCCATCGTCGCCGTCGCCTTTTGTCAATTGATCCGCCACCACCCACCGTCTCTGCCGCCGGTTGTCCGTCGGTCACCATCCATCCACCACCGTCCATCGTCGCCACCGCTTGTTGTCCGTCTGTCGCCGTCCGTCCACCACTGCCCATCGTCGCCGTCGCCTTTTGTCAATTGGTCCGCCACCACACACCGTCTCTGCCGCCGGTTGTCCGTCGGTCACCATCCATCCACCACCGTCCATCGTCGCCACCGCTTGTTGTCCGTCTGTCGCCGTCCGTCCACCACTGCCCATCGTCGCCGTCGCCTTTTGTCAATTGGTCCGCCACCACCCACCGTCTCTGCCGCCGGTTGTCCGTCGGTCACCATCCATCCACCACCGTCCATCGTCGCCACCGCTTGTTGTCCGTCTGTCGCCGTCTGTCAACCACTGCCCATCGTCGCCATCGCCTTGTGTCAATTGGTCCGCCACCACCCACCGTCTCTGCCGCCGGTTGTCCGTCGGTCACCATCCATCCACCACCGTCCATCGTCGCCACCGCTTGTTGTCCGTCTGTCGCCGTCCGTCCACCACTGCCCATCGTCGCCGTCGCCTTTTGTCAATTGGTCCGCCACCACCCATCGTCTCTGCCGCCCAGCTTCCTCCCTCTTATGAGTCCTTGTCCTCGGTCGGTTCCTTCCCCCTTCCCTCCCCCACTTCGTTTTTCCTCTCCTTCCCTCCTATTCTTTCCCTGTTGTCCGTCGGTCAGCATCCATCCACCTCCGTCCATCGTCGCCACCGCTTGTTGTCCGTCTGTCGCCGTCCGTCCACCACTGCCCATCGTCGCCGTCGCCTTTTGTCAATTGGTCCGCCACCACCCACCGTCTCTGCCGCCGGTTGTCCGTCGGTCACCATCCATCCACCACCGTCCATCGTCGCCACCGCTTGTTGTCCGTCTGTCGCCGTCCGTCCACCACTGCCCATCGTCGCCGTCGCCTTTTGTCAATTGATCCGCCACCACCCACCGTCTCTGCCGCCGGTTGTCCGTCGGTCACCATCCATCCACCACCGTCCATCGTCGCCACCGCTTGTTGTCCGTCTGTCGCCGTCCGTCCACCACTGCCCATCGTCGCCGTCGCCTTTTGTCAATTGGTCCGCCACCACACACCGTCTCTGCCGCCGGTTGTCCGTCGGTCACCATCCATCCACCACCGTCCATCGTCGCCACCGCTTGTTGTCCGTCTGTCGCCGTCCGTCCACCACTGCCCATCGTCGCCGTCGCCTTTTGTCAATTGGTCCGCCACCACCCACCGTCTCTGCCGCCGGTTGTCCGTCGGTCACCATCCATCCACCACCGTCCATCGTCGCCACCGCTTGTTGTCCGTCTGTCGCCGTCTGTCAACCACTGCCCATCGTCGCCATCGCCTTGTGTCAATTGGTCCGCCACCACCCACCGTCTCTGCCGCCGGTTGTCCGTCGGTCACCATCCATCCACCACCGTCCATCGTCGCCACCGCTTGTTGTCCGTCTGTCGCCGTCCGTCCACCACTGCCCATCGTCGCCGTCGCCTTTTGTCAATTGGTCCGCCACCACACACCGTCTCTGCCGCCGGTTGTCCGTCGGTCACCATCCATCCACCACCGTCCATCGTCGCCACCGCTTGTTGTCCGTCTGTCGCCGTCCGTCCACCACTGCCCATCGTCGCCGTCGCCTTTTGTCAATTGGTCCGCCACCACCCACCGTCTCTGCCGCCGGTTGTCCGTCGGTCACCATCCATCCACCACCGTCCATCGTCGCCACCGCTTGTTGTCCGTCTGTCGCCGTCTGTCAACCACTGCCCATCGTCGCCATCGCCTTGTGTCAATTGGTCCGCCACCACCCACCGTCTCTGCCGCCGGTTGTCCGTCGGTCACCATCCATCCACCACCGTCCATCGTCGCCACCGCTTGTTGTCCGTCTGTCGCCGTCCGTCCACCACTGCCCATCGTCGCCGTCGCCTTTTGTCAATTGGTCCGCCACCACACACCGTCTCTGCCGCCGGTTGTCCGTCGGTCACCATCCATCCACCACCGTCCATCGTCGCCACCGCTTGTTGTCCGTCTGTCGCCGTCCGTCCACCACTGCCCATCGTCGCCGTCGCCTTTTGTCAATTGGTCCGCCACCACCCACCGTCTCTGCCGCCGGTTGTCCGTCGGTCACCATCCATCCACCACCGTCCATCGTCGCCACCGCTTGTTGTCCGTCTGTCGCCGTCTGTCAACCACTGCCCATCGTCGCCATCGCCTTGTGTCAATTGGTCCGCCACCACCCACCGTCTCTGCCGCCGGTTGTCCGTCGGTCACCATCCATCCACCACCGTCCATCGTCGCCACCGCTTGTTGTCCGTCTGTCGCCGTCCGTCCACCACTGCCCATCGTCGCCGTCGCCTTTTGTCAATTGGTCCGCCACCACACACCGTCTCTGCCGCCGGTTGTCCGTCGGTCACCATCCATCCACCACCGTCCATCGTCGCCACCGCTTGTTGTCCGTCTGTCGCCGTCCGTCCACCACTGCCCATCGTCGCCGTCGCCTTTTGTCAATTGGTCCGCCACCACCCACCGTCTCTGCCGCCGGTTGTCCGTCGGTCACCATCCATCCACCACCGTCCATCGTCGCCACCGCTTGTTGTCCGTCTGTCGCCGTCTGTCAACCACTGCCCATCGTCGCCATCGCCTTGTGTCAATTGGTCCGCCACCACCCACCGTCT
This sequence comes from Schistocerca gregaria, assembly GCF_023897955.1. NCBI lineage: Eukaryota > Metazoa > Arthropoda > Insecta > Orthoptera > Acrididae > Schistocerca > Schistocerca gregaria. The sequence continues at coordinate 862,469,321 of NC_064931.1, read as the reverse complement.
CTGCCGCCGGTTGTCCGTCGGTCACCATCCATCCACCACCGTCCATCGTCGCCACCGCTTGTTGTCCGTCTGTCGCCGTCCGTCCACCACTGCCCATCGTCGCCGTCGCCTTTTGTCAATTGGTCCGCCACCACCCATCGTCTCTGCCGCCCAGCTTCCTCCCTCTTATGAGTCCTTGTCCTCGGTCGGTTCCTTCCCCCTTCCCTCCCCCACTTCGTTTTTCCTCTCCTTCCCTCCTATTCTTTCCCTGTTGTCCGTCGGTCAGCATCCATCCACCTCCGTCCATCGTCGCCACCGCTTGTTGTCCGTCTGTCGCCGTCCGTCCACCACTGCCCATCGTCGCCGTCGCCTTTTGTCAATTGGTCCGCCACCACCCACCGTCTCTGCCGCCGGTTGTCTGTCGGTCACCATCCATCCACCACCGTCCATCGTCGCCACCGCTTGTTGTCCGTCTGTCGCCGTCCGTCCACCACTGCCCATCGTCGCCGTCGCCTTTTGTCAATTGATCCGCCACCACCCACCGTCTCTGCCGCCGGTTGTCCGTCGGTCACCATCCATCCACCACCGTCCATCGTCGCCACCGCTTGTTGTCCGTCTGTCGCCGTCCGTCCACCACTGCCCATCGTCGCCGTCGCCTTTTGTCAATTGGTCCGCCACCACACACCGTCTCTGCCGCCGGTTGTCCGTCGGTCACCATCCATCCACCACCGTCCATCGTCGCCACCGCTTGTTGTCCGTCTGTCGCCGTCCGTCCACCACTGCCCATCGTCGCCGTCGCCTTTTGTCAATTGGTCCGCCACCACCCACCGTCTCTGCCGCCGGTTGTCCGTCGGTCACCATCCATCCACCACCGTCCATCGTCGCCACCGCTTGTTGTCCGTCTGTCGCCGTCTGTCAACCACTGCCCATCGTCGCCATCGCCTTGTGTCAATTGGTCCGCCACCACCCACCGTCTCTGCCGCCGGTTGTCCGTCGGTCACCATCCATCCACCACCGTCCATCGTCGCCACCGCTTGTTGTCCGTCTGTCGCCGTCCGTCCACCACTGCCCATCGTCGCCGTCGCCTTTTGTCAATTGGTCCGCCACCACCCATCGTCTCTGCCGCCCAGCTTCCTCCCTCTTATGAGTCCTTGTCCTCGGTCGGTTCCTTCCCCCTTCCCTCCCCCACTTCGTTTTTCCTCTCCTTCCCTCCTATTCTTTCCCTGTTGTCCGTCGGTCAGCATCCATCCACCTCCGTCCATCGTCGCCACCGCTTGTTGTCCGTCTATTGTCGTCCGTCCAACACTGCCCATCGTCGCCGTCGCCTTTTGTCAATTGGTCCGCCACCACCCATCCTCGCCACTGCCTATTGTCCGTCCGTCACCATCCCCACACCACATGCTGTCCGTTCGTCGCCGTTCATCCACCATGAGCGTTCCCACTTCCACTGTCATCTACACCTCCCCCTCCCCCTCTTCCACTGTCACTACCTGTAGTGCCGCCCCTGGCCTCTCTCCTTATACCTCGCCTTCCCTTCCCTCACTCACCCATTCCCCCATTTCCTCCCCTGCTGTGTACCCCAACCTCTACACCCTTCCTCCAGCCTCCACACCCTCAACAGCACCCACTCCTGCCCCCACCTTGATATACGCCACCGTTGCCGCCTCTGCTGTCACCCTTCAGGTCGTCGGCTTCCCCTCCTTCAGCCCCCCCCCCAGTCACTTCATCATCTGCATCCCTCGCACGCATTACGTCACGCTGGGCCACCATCGCCGCCACTGAACCAGTTGCTTTTCCCGGCACCTCCACCACACCACCAGGATCTGCAACTCGTCACCTCTGTCTCCTCCCAATCCCTCTCCCCTTCTCCCAGCCTCCAGTATCCAAAAAAAAAAAAATGGCGTCATTGGCGACTCTGCTTCCACCACTGCCCACAGAAAGTCACCACCTCCTCCCCCTCCACCCATCATCTCCATGGACACCACCCCTCCTCCAGCCACCCTTATCCTACACCCACCCTCCACACCTTTGTCCTGTCAACTATTATTTTTGGGTCGAGTCCCTGTTCTTCTAAGATGCTGAACAAGGACTGACGATCAACAGAATCTTATCCTTTCTTAAAATCTATGAAAATGCAAATGGTTGGAGTGTTTCTGACAGATATATACTTTAAAATTTTTCAGATAGAAAATTTGTTCTCTGCATAAACATCTGGGGCGGAAGCTTGCATGCTATTCACTAACTTTGTGTTCTAACTGTTCTTGGATTCACTGGCGTAAGTACGCTGAGAAAATTTTGTAGGTGACTTGTAGCAGGGAGATTCCTCTGTAGTTTTTCAAATTCGCCCTATCTTCTTTCTTATGCAGATGGTGGATAAGAGAACATTTCCAGTCGTGTTTGACACCTGATTCTGATTATCTGCCTAAGTTCCAGTACAGACCTTGGTCTGAGGTTCTTTAGTAGTTCTCCAATGGTGTCGTCTTCACCTGATGTCCAGTTGTTTTTTAATTTTAGGTATATGTTTGTGGATCTGTTCACATGTTGGTGGGAGTGATCCTGGGTGCGAGGAGGTATAGTCTTGTGTTGGAAATCTTGTTTCAGGTTCAGGGTAGTTAAGAATATCAGAGAAATAACGTGCCAGTTCCTAACAGTTCTGTCGATTACTTAATGCGAGTTTTCAGTCTTCTTCTCAGAAGCACCGAGCGAGGTGGCGCAGTGGTTAGCACACTGGACTCGCATTCGGGAGGACGATGGTTCAATCTCGTGTCCGGCCATCCTGATTTAGGTTTTCTGTGATTTCCCTAAATCGCTTCAGGAAAACTCCGGGATGGTTCCTTTGAAAGGACACTGCTGACTTCCTTTCCCATCCTCTCATAATCCGATGAGATCGATGACTTCGCTGTTTGGCCTCTTCCCCCCATGTCAACCCAACCCTTCTCAGAAGCATAAGTTTCGAGGTGCGTAACCGCGGACCTTCCTTAGGAAGTTATGTAGAATTCTCTCATGTTGTGATAGTGGAAATTTTCCTCTATAGCGTCCAGTTGCTCCTTTGAGTGTTTTCTCTTGGTTTGCCTAAAGAGTTTTGCTGCCTGTTGTCTAGAGCCGTGAAAATGATATAGCTTTCCTGGGGATTCTTTAGTGATTTATTCCTGGAAGGCTTGTCTGCGTCTTTCTAGTGTGTTTTCATATTCAGGGTCCAATCCTGAGTGTTTTGGTGTTTTTTACGTGGTATCAGTTTTTTGTGTGAACTTTCTACGAATTCTTCCCACGTATTTGTTTGACATTCCCATTCCTGTTTTATGTTGGATTCTATGATCTTTTTCGTGTAAAACTTCTCTATGCGTGTCCTTTTCTGATGGATTATCTTCAGTGTGAATTTGATTTTTATTCGAGTTAAATAGTGGTCTGAATCAACATTTCTACATCTACATATATATTCCGACAGCCACTAAGTGGTGTGTGGCGGAGGGCATAATTCGCGCCATAGTCATATTCCCTCCCCCCCCTCTGTTCCACTCGCGGATCGCGCGAGTGAAAAACGGTCTGAACGCCTCAGTACGAGCTCTTAGTTCCCTTATCTTTGAATGGTGATCATTGCGCGATTTGAAAGTTGGTGGTAATAATATATGCTCTACATCCTCGGTGAAGATCGGATTTTGGAATTTAGTGAGCATCCCCTTCTGTTTAGCGCACCGTCTATCTGCAAGAGTGTCCCACTTTTAACTTTCTATGAGATTTGTAACGCTTTCGCTATGGCTAAATGTACCAGTCACGAATCTTGCCGCTCTTCTTTGGACCTTCTCAATCTCTTGAATCAGACCCAACTGGTGAGGGTCCCATACAGACGAACAATACTCCAAGACTGGACGAACTAACGTATTGTAAGCTATTTCCTTTGTTGAAGGGGTGCATCGCTTCAGGATTCTACCAATAAACCGCAATCTAGAGTTCGCCTTGCCCGTTACTTGTGTAATCTGATCATTCCATTTGAGATCATTTCGAATAGTCACACCCAGATACTTGACAGACGTTACCGCTTCCAAAGACTAGGCATTTATTTTGTACTTGTACATTAATGGGGATTTTCGCATTGTTATACGCTGTAAGTTACACTTACTATTAGTGAGAGATAACTGCCAGTCATTGCACCACGCCATTTATTTTCTGCAAATCCTCATTGATTTGTCCACAACTTTCGTGTGATACCACTTTCCTGTAGACTGCAGCATCATCGGCAAACCGTCTAATACCACTGTCAATACCAGCAACCAGATCGTTGATGTAAATCGTAAAAAAGCAGAGGACCTATTACGCTGCCCTGTGGCACACCTGACGTTATGCTTGTTTCTGTTGAAGTCACCCTGTTCAGGACGACATACTGCTTCCTGTGCTTCCTGTCTGTTAGAAAACTTCCTATCCAATCGCATATGTCATCGGACAGACCGTAATCGTGCACGTTTTGTAGCAAGCGACAGTGCGGAACTGAGTCGAACGCCTTTCGAAAGTCGAGAAATATGGCGTCAACCTGGGAGCCGGTATCTAGAGCCTGTTTAATATCATGCACAAAGAGGGCCAGCTGTGTCTCGCATGACCGCTGTTTCCCAAAACCGTGCTGGTTTCTGCTGATGAGCTTCTCAGAGTCTAGAAAGGTCATTATGTCTGAACATAAAATATGTTCCATGATTCTACAACAAATCGATGTCAGTGAAATTGTCCGGTAATTATGTGCATCCGATTTTCTACCCTTTTTATAAATTGCTATGACCTGAGTCTTCTTGCAGGCCCGTGGAACTTTCCACTGTTCCAGTGATCTCTGATAGATGATGGATAAGAATGGTGCTATTTTTCTAGCATAGTCAACACAAAATCTTACGGGGATACCGTCTGGGCCAGATTCCTTCCTGGCGTATAAGGATCTTAACTGTTTTACAATCCCAGATACACTAAACACCATGTCAGCCATCCTTTCGTTTGTTCGATAATTGAAAGGGGGGATGGTGCTGCAGTCCTCTACCGCAAACGAGTTTTTGAAGGATAGATTTAGAATTTCGGCCTTCTGTTTATCATCATCAGTTACATTACCCGTGCTGTCAGCAAGAGAAGGTATTGAATTATTTGTAGCGTTCATAGCACATGGTGCACAATACCTTTAAATTCCGACCAAAGATACTCAATATCTTTGTGCCCCGTGGTGAATGCTTGGTGCTGACTATGAAGATATTCATTAATAACACTTTTATTTGCTTTCCCAAACAAGAAAACTCTACACGTAGTTTTTTTTTTTCAACTTCTACTGACATAGAAGCCATAACGACATTCGCACCTCTGCGACACTGAATGTCATGAGTCTTTCTCTGGACTGCGTAGGATATCGCTACAGGGTGTATTTGAAATTCTCCCAACGTTGTGTAGGTGACCTCCATATTTTTTGTTTTCGCAGTGGTTTCCTGAGGGATTTTGACATAATCTTCAGGTTTTTCTGCTGGCATAGTTCGATGACCCTCATGCCATTTTTGTATATTTGTGTGCTGGAAACTTTCACATATCTTTTTGGGACATTCTTCTCTGCCCATTTGTGCGTTGAACTCACCTAGGAAAATTTTTATATCGTCTTTGTGGATCTTGGCCGTCACTGTCTCTCATGTTGCCCAGAATTTTTCTGCTGATTTGTAGTCTTTTTCGTTTATATATGAAATTTAAGTTATTGTGGGCCGTTTAGGCAGCTAATAAACTAAAAAATTCATCATCAAGCAGAAATAATCCAATGAAATTCTTTTGTCGATGGTATCTTCGTGAATTTGTGTTTTTATGGCAGTAAACGTCGTTTAGAGGGGGCAGTGAACATTTGCGAGCACATGTCGGCAATCCATGAATTTCCAGTAAGCGGTATCATTTCAAATAATATCGAGCCAGTGAATGGGGGAAGAAGCACAATGATGTCAATAAGAGAGGAGAAGTAGATAGAAAATAATTTCCATCTTGTTGAGTGCTGACAGTGCACCCATGGTTTCCATTTCGTTGGCCCACAGATCACCTGCTCCAGTAGAAGCAGGGAAATAAGTTTAGTGCTTCTTTGGCTCGTCGACAGCAAAGGTTATTAGAGACGGAGCTTCGCTAGGATTTTTTATTATTGGAGGGGAAGGATGTGGCTGTGGCCTTTTAAAGGAACCACCCTAGCATTCGCCTAGCGTGAAGTGGTAAACGACAGGAAACCCAAATGTGGATGGCAGCCTCTGGGTCTCTCACGAATGTGAGCCTAGTTCTTTAAGCACTACAACACCCCGCCCAGTGGTATGAAAGAAATGACAGACGAAAGTTGTAAGGTTTCGAGGAATCACAGAATGGGAAAGTTTGTGTTCAAATATGGTACTTATAAACAGTAATGAATGTGAACTGAGCATGTGTAAGAATGTTAGATCACTGAGTTTGGCAATGACCGGCCGTTACAAGACGTTTAGCGACAGTACAAATCACCCCACTATGAAATGACATACAACAACTTGTAGGCCAAGAAATTAGAGTTCTGCCATCCAGAAATTAGCGGAGTTGTGGGAAATGTTTTAATAGCTAAAGTAGGCCTACGATATAAATAATCTGAGTTTTCTCCGCTTTATGAGTGGAACTTCAACCGTGATGAAAAGAAAACTATCGAAATTTCGGACTTTTTCTCGAATTCTTTCAGATCAAGCGTTTTGTCGAAAACATCAAATTACCAGATATGCAGAGCTGTAAGCCCTACATCGAATCATGAATAGTGAGTTTTCACGAGCATTTCGTTACGTATAGTGCTCTAGATTGATTCTATGAGAGACTACCAGCATTTAATCGTGTGTTCACTGTGAGATCGTACGTGAAGTCCTTTACTGAAAATAAAGTGGTAGTCCTTTATTGAAAATAAATAAAAACATTTACTTTAGCATTAAAATTCGGGGTACTTCCTCACTGATTCACGAAAAATAATGTACTTCAAAGCAAATTGGTACACGACGCTAGACAGCCGCGAAAGAATATCCTTCAAATATTACTTTCTAAAGATGTAGATAGCGGAGACCCACAATGTACACAAACAACATTAGTACACTTCTTAAGAAACATCGCATTCTCCGCAGTAGGCACAAGCAAAGCATAGCCCGAGTATAGACAAATGCTGATCGAAGCACGGGTAGCAATCAGAAAGGCATTGCGAGAAGCGTTCAATAACTATCGAAGCAAAACCCTAAGAAAAGCTAAAGCAACCAGTGGCAAAAAATAAGTGTTCAGAAATTCGTTGTCGAGACAGGGGCCGAAACACAAAATAGGAGAACTAAAGCCGAAATATTAAATTCCTTGTTAAAATATTCCTTTACAAATAAAGATCAAGAAATATTTCCACCGTACTGATACAAATGTGTGTGGCTTAGTAATCAATCCTAGCGGTGTTGAAAAACAGCTCAAATCTTTTAAGCACAATAACGGGCCAGGACCCAGTGGAGTCCCTGTCAGTTTCTACCCAGCACTTTCGATTGAAATAGCCCCCTTTTAACCAGAATGTATTGCGGTTCCTTTCAGCAAATAACTGTTCCCAGTGATTGGAAAAGAGCTCAAGTCACAGCCACCTATACAGATGAAAGTAAAACGAATCCACAAGCTACCACCCTATATGACTCATGTCGATCTGCAGCAGAATACTAGAACATTCCCTAAGGTGATAAAAGTCACTGGGTACCTCCTAATATTGGACTGGACCTCCTTTTGCCTGATATAATGCAGCAACTCGACGTGACGTGGCATGAACTCAAAAAGTCGTTGGAAGTTCCCTGCAGAAATATTGGGCCATGCTGCCTCTACAGTCATCCACAATTACGAAACTGTTGTAGGTGTTGGTTTTGTGCAGGCACTGACCTCTCGTTAATGTCCCATAAATCTTCGATGAGATTCATATGTGGAAGATCTAAATGGCCAAATCATTAGCTCGAATTATCCAGAATGTTGTTCAAACCAATCGCGAACAATTGGACCTGGTGACATGTAGCATTGTTATGCGCAAAAATTCCTCGTCGAATGGTCTCTAAGTAGCCGAACACAGCTATTTCCAGTCAAGGATCGGTTCATCTGGACCAGAGGACCCAGTCCACTCCATGTTAATGCAGCCCATACCATTATAGAGTCACCACCAGCTTGCACCATGCCTTATTGATAACTTGGGTCGCTGGTTTCGAGTGATCTTTGCGACACTAACTCTACCATCAGCTTCTACCAACTGAAATCGGGGCTCATCTGACCAGGCCAAGGTTTTTCAGTTGTCTAGGGTCCAACAAATACCGTCATGAGCCCAAGAGAGGCGTTGGAGGCGATGTCGTGCTGTTAACAAAGGCACTAGCGCCGGTCACTTGCTTTCATAGCCCATAAAACCAAATTTCGTCGCACTGTTCTAACGAATATGTTCCCGGACGTCCCTCATTTATTTCTGTGGTTATTTCACAGTGTTGGTTTTCTGTTAGCACTGACAACTCTACGCAAACGCAGCTGCTCTCGGTCGTTAGGTGAAGACCGTCGGCCTCTGCTCAGTCCGTTGGTTGGTTGGTTGATCTGGGGGAGGGCACTAAACAGCGAGGTCATCGGTCTCGTCGGATTAGGGAAGGATGGGGAAGGAAGTCGGCCGTGCCCTTTCAAAGCAACCATCCTGGCATTTGCCTGAAGAAATTTAGGGAAATAACGGAAAATCTAAGAAGTTTAAACAGGACGACTGATCCCTGCAATCTATAATTTACAAGTAAATCAGGATGGCCGGACGCGGGTTGTCGTCCTGAAAGCGAGTCCTGTGTACTACCTCGCTAGTTTCTCTGTCTGTGGTGAGGGGTAATGCCTGAAATTTGGTACTGTCGGCACACGCTTGACATTGTGCATCTCGAAATATTGAATTCGCTAACGATTTCCGAAATGGAATGTCCCATGCGTCTCGCTCCAAGTATCATTATGCGTTCAGAGATTGAATTCCCGTCGTGCGGTCATGTTCACGTCGGAAACCTTTTCACATTAATCACCTTGTGCAAATAACAGATCCACCAATGAACTGTTCTTTTTGTACCTTGTGTGGGTAGTACTACCGCCATCTGTTTCAGTGTATATTGCTATCCCATGACTTTTGTCGACTCAGAGAGTTCTGAGTACAAATATCTGTACCAAAATAAGCTTCTTCATGGAAGCCAGTACGACTTGCGCAAGTATCGATCATGCGGAACCCAACTTGTGCTTTCCACCCACGACAGAAGCAACCAGATGAATTCTGTGTCTCTACACTTGCGGAAGCAGTTGGGTTTGGGGGCACATAAACGTCTGCGACCGAAAACTCTCGTTCGGAATATCTATTCAGATTTGTGACGGGATCGAGGATTTCTTAACAGGCACTACGCAGCACTTTATCCTGAATAGAGGATGTTCCTCAGATGTAGAAGTAGAGCTAACATCCCGCGTGCCCCAGGGTAATGTAATAGCGCTGTTACTGGTCATATTACACATTAATGGCTTAAAGAATAATTACGAGGAAATTCTATCCGAGAAGAATTGTAGTACTATCCAGTTAGACCTAGACAAAATATCTGAATGGTGCAGGGACTGCCAACTAACTCTAAACG